>NC_041744.1:20506321-21148208 GCF_004115215.2 Ornithorhynchus anatinus | reverse complement strand
CAGGCCTGCAGGGCATCTAAGACAGATGACCACCAAGTGGAACATGCTGGATTCTTCCGGAGAAGAGACGGGGAATCCAGAATTCAATCTGGAATATATAATAAATTATAAATAAATAATTATGGTATGGGTTAAGTGCTTATTATGTGCCAAGCACTGTTCTAAGCACTGGGGTAGATACAAGGTCATCAGGTTGTCCCATGTAGGCCTCACAGTCTTAATCCCCATTTTACAGATGAGGTCACTGAGGCACAGAGAAGTGAAGTGGCTTGCCCAAGGTCACACAGCAGACAAGTGGCGGAGCCGGGATTAGAGCCCATATCCTCTGACTCCTAAGCCTGTGCTCTTTCCTAAACCATGCTGCTTCCCAAATCCAGATGTCACAATGGAAAACTTCTCTACGAAAAAATGGATACACTGTTCCCACTTGAGGACCAATCATGGGATGAGTCTATTTTTCAGATTCCATGATCCATATTAGAGAGGCTCCAAACCAGTCAATGTCAAGGCAAACAATTCCCTCCTACTTAGACTGTGAGCCCCATGTGGGACAGGGACTGTGTCCAACCTGATTAACTTGTACCTACCCCACCTCTTAAAGTGGTCCTTGACACATAGGGAAACACTTAACAAATAATAATAATACTAATGATAATAATAATAATGTTGCCAGAAGTCCTCGTGGGGTCAGTCGCCTCTAACGGTGGGTCAGAAACGGTCTCAGCTGGCTGGACAAATGACCCAAGCCGGGGAGTTTTCCCTGACATTTGCCCGAGCCCGCTGGGTGAGCCATAGGAAGAATTGTGGATCATTCCAGTCGGATGTTCCTAAGCCCTCGGCCTTACCGTCAGCAGTGTCCGTGGGAATGATTGACATCTGTGACTGATCCCCGGGATTTTCTTTAGGAGAATCTTGACTCTCAGCTGAGATTTCATCCCCCGAGGCCGTGTATTTTGGCAACTCCTAGACCCGTTTCGCCTCTCCATCCCATTTGAAATTCAGCTCTTCTTCTTCCTCTTCAATGATTCCCTTGGCAATTGAGGCCAAATAAACAGTTGTGTAAACCCCGGGACTCGGGAAGAATGCTGGATGGAGTTTATTTACGTTAGCCGATACTATTTTCTTTTGGGTCTCAAAAAGCGGACGGCCTCCAGAGCAAATACGGACTCTCCTCTGGGGTGTTCGGGGGCTGTTTGGGTCTCGTCTTGTTACGTTTAGAAACCAGGGCTCAGGGGGCAGAGTGGGGAGGTTGGTTGGAAGGCAGAGTCCAGGCAGGCTTCGAAGTTGGCGAGTTGAGCGTCCAGTGGTAACTCGGTAGCAAGACAACATTCGGTGGAGGGTGGGGTTCCAGTAAGCTCACTGTGGGCAGGGAATGTGTCTACCAACTCGCTCATATCATATTGTCCCAAGTGCTTAGAAGAGTGCTCTGCACAGAGGAACCACTCAGTAAATATGATCAGTCAAATCCCAGATTTGTTAGTCCATCTATTTGGTCTTCCCATTGGCATCAGGGTGGAACCTTTTGGGGAAGAAGCCGTTTGCACTTTTCCCCTCCTTGGGATGGTGGAGAGCTTCCAGACTCCTTCTGGCAGGAAGAGTATGAGCCTGAGTGTCAGTGGATGTAGGTTTACATCCCAGCTCCTCTTGCCTGCTGCGTGACTTGAGACAAGTCACTTAACTTTGTTGGGCCTCAGTTTCCTCATTTAATAATGTTGGTATTTGTTAAGCGCTTACTATGTGCCGAGCACTGTTCTAAGCGCTGGGGTAGACATAGGGGAATCAGGTTGTCCCACATGGGGCTCACAGTCTTAATCCCCATTTTACAGATGAGGGAACTGAGGTGCAGAGAAGTGAAGTGACTTGCCCACAGTCACACAGCCGACAAGTGGCAGAGTTGGGATTCGAACTCATGAGCCCTGACTCCAAAGCCCGTGCTCTTTCCACTGAGCCACGCTGCTTCAAATAGGGATGAAATACCTGTTCTTACTCCCCCTTAGAATGTGAATCCCTGTGTCCAACCTGATTATCTCGTCTCTCCCCCAGTGCATAGTACAGTTTTAGGCACCTAGTAAGCGCTTAACAATGTACATGTATGTACATATCTGTAACTTATTTATTTATATTAATGTCTGCCTCCCCACCCCCAGACCATAAGCTCACTGTGGGCAGGGAATGTTCTGTTTATTACTGTATCGTACTCTCCCAAACACTTAATACAGTGCTGGGCACACAGATAGAGCTCAATAAATATGATCGCATGAATGAAGTGAATGTACTTACAAATTCCACAACTATTGATTATCATTATTATTACAGCTGTAGTTACTTAAAATCGACAGTTATCCACAACCGACTGCTTCGTGGGAGGTCATGTTTCTTTATAACAACAGCCTAGGTGTTCAATCTGCCCTCCTCTTCTCAGGCCTAGCATTTATTAATGGTTTTTTTTCTGATATCTCTGATCTTGGGGAAAAGAAAGCTAATTTCTCATTAAGATGGCAATTACAGGTTCTGAGACGTACTTTTCCTCCCTTCATGTTCTGGCCTTCACGAAGACTTTCTCTGCTGCTTCCCTCTGGGTGGGACAAGGGCGATTCCATCCAGGTGGTTGGGAAAATCTCTGGGCTGGAGCTTGAGATCTGAGACTTTCTGGAAGGGAAATCCGACGAGAGCAGTATGGTGTAGTGGATAGAACACGGGCCTGGGAGTCGGAAGGTCGTGGGTTCTAATCCCGGCTCCTGCACTTGTCTGCTGTGTGACATTGGCAAGTCATTTCACTTCTCCTGGCCTCAATTACCCCATCTGTAAAATGGGGATTGAGACGGGGACTGTGTTCAGTGCGATTTGTTTGTATCCACCCCAGCGCTTAATACAACACCTGGCACATAGTAAGCACTTAACATACCATCATTAATTAATTAATCTCCCTCGGTGATCAGGAAGATGGAGGAGTCGAGGGATTAGCAGGCATGCGCAGGGGATTGAACCCCCAATTTTCTCTTGTGGGGGTGTTGGGGTATGATCTGGTCTGAGAAAGACTTTAGAGGATACAAGATCTCTGGACCACCAAGGTCATTTGCTCATTCATTCCTCCCAGGGCTCTTCTGCTTCCCCAGTGCCCCAAAGATCCCAAGGAGATCACTCTTCTCCTCCTCGTCAGCATCGTCACCCAACAGTCTTTGCAAAAGTCATAGCAGTGATGGTATTTATTGAGCTCCTACTTGGGGCAGTTCACTATACTAAGCGTCTGGAAAAGTACAATGAAGCAGCACAATATACATTGTTGTTCACAAGGGTCTCGCCCATAGCAAGGAGCCGACACAACTGCAGGTTGAAACATCTCACAGAATGCATGTGTGCCTAAATGATCCCTGACACATTTGCCAGACGATCTTCAAGGGATTTGATTCTAAGACTTTTTATCCCCTTCCAGGAGGGAACAATGGAAAATCATAATAATTGTGATGTTTGTTAAGGGCTTAGTATGTGCCAAATACTATACTGGGTGCTGAGTAGATGCAGGAAAATCAAGTCCCACGTGGGGCTCACAGTCTAAATAGGAGAAGAATTAGGTTGGGCTGCTGGAGATGAGGAATTTTTGTGTTAAGATTGCATCCTTCTTTTAGGGCTCCTGATAGGCCCAGTGGCCCCTTGTTTGACAGCTGTTGCCTGAGTGGGCTCTATTCCCCCATGCCCCTCACTACCTGCCTACCTGGTCTCTATCAATCATGTGACCGGGACAACATGGTTGATGTGGAACAGGTCCAGCAGCGGGCCTGGTGGCGGGTCTTCCCTAGACCACTGCTCCTGTGTAATTCCAATTTTGACCCGAGGGATTGATGTTTAATGACTCACCTAGGTCAAAAATCAACTTCCCCATTTCTCTCAAAGTAAAAATAGTCATCCCCTGGGGTGACCCAGCTGACACTGAGTATCCCCAAAAGATCCACATGTGAGGGCAGAAAACCTCCCTGCCCAGTGGGAAGCTCCTCGTGGGCAAGGACTGTGTCTCTTGCATCTCATCTACGTTCCCAAGCCCTAGTTTAATGCACTGAACCCTACTACCGCTATTCAGGGAGCGTACGGGCCTGAGGGAAATCAAGTCAGTGCCCAGACAATCCACCTAAATGTACTGTTAGTAGGCCCGACAACAGAATGGCCGGATTTCAAGGCCCACAGGAAACTACCAAATAAGGAAACGCAGTTGCGTCACTTTCGCGTACATCCCTTGGAGTAAATGCCGTGGGCTCATCAAACTCTTAGCAACTAGAGAGGACCAGATATTTTCCATGTTGCCTGAACACTAACCACTGAGTCCCCAGCCCGGTCATGAGGCCACCGAAAAGGCCCTTCTGCTCCCCGCCTTCCCACCCATCTCCCACCTCCCCCTCCTCCCCGCGTCTTGATCAGCGTCACCCAGTGAGTCAGTTCCACAGCCTCAAGCCTCCAGACTCCTTCCTTGGGTTCTAACTGGCAGGTTGCCTAGTGACCGGGGGATGTTTTTCCTCCAGTGAGCAATTTCTAGAGTATTTTGAAGACGACATTGACCCAGTTGAGGTTGAGGTGCCTGGCTGTCACAGCTCCAGCTCTGGCAGTCCGGCATTAGATCTGAATTCCAACCGCCATCCTCTAGACGGTAAGCTCCATGTGGGCAGGGAATGAGTCTACCAGCTCTCTTCTCTGGTACTCTCCCAAGCGCTTAGTACAGTGCTCAGCATGCAGTAAGCGCTCAGTAAATACACTAGATTGATTACCTTGGGAAGAAACGGGGTACCCTGGAACGTCTCCTGGTTTCTGAAGTCGCACCTTCTCCAACAAGCTTTCCCCGATGAATTTGCCCTGCTCCAAACCAGAGAGAACCCATCAGCCTCCTCGAATATTATGCACCGATTCCCATCCTCAGCACTTATGGATATATGTTCGTTCGGTCTTAAAATCAATCGTGTACTTCAGTTACTCTAACTTGTAAAGAGTTTTAGGTCCATCTCTCCCATTGAAGGGGAAGCTCTTTGTGGGCAGGGAATGTGTCACTTCTTTATTTTGTACATTCCAATCAATCATATTTATTGAGCGCTTACTCTGTGCAGAGTGCTGTACTAAGCACTTGGGAGAATAGAATGTAACAGAGTTGGAAGACACATTCCCAAGAGCTTAGTACAAAACCCTGCATCAAGTTAGTGCTCCTTAATCGCTGTTACTAATTCCATTTCTAATGCTGCTATTAATAATAAGAATAATGTTGGTATTTGTTAAGCGCTTACTATGTGCCAAACACCATTCTAGGCGCTGGGGTAGATACAAGGTCATCAGGTTGTCCCATGTGGGGCTCACAGTCTTCATCCCCATTTTACAGATGAGGTTACTGAGGCACAGAGAAGTTAAGTGACTTGCCCAAGGTCACACAGCTGACAAGCGGCGGAGCCAGGATTAGAACCCATGACCTCCGATTCCCAAGTCCGAGCTCTAATGATTACATCCTTACCAGCTGTTAGGGAGAGAGACGTGTGGACTTGTGACTAACTGGGGAATCAAAGACCAAATCACTCCAGTAGCCTCAGGATCACCATCACCAACTAGTCTCTCTCAGCCACTGTCCCACTCTGGAGAAGGTTTGAGTCTTGTAGAGAAGACGAGGAAAGACCGACATTCCTCTTCAATGTGCACACATCATTATGTGGATGAATTAAGGGGGAGGTGGTTTGTGCTAACGAGGGGTTGGATGGTTGGTCTGTGTTAATCCCGGAAAGCTTCCTGTAGAGGGTGGGCTTTGAACTGTGATTTTAAGCTTACCCGGATCCCTTGCATTCTTATTTTCCACCAGCAAATGATGCTTCTGGGTGAAATGATTGTTGTTTCCCAAGCAACTTATCCAGTTAAGCGAGATACTACCATTTACATTTTGCTTCCTTCACCGTTGGTTAGAGGGGTTTATCAGTGCAACTAAGTTTTCTCTTGGAGGGAGAGAGAACTCCCTTATTTTATTCTATTCCGACTTTCCCGAAAGAAACCCGGGATGGTGATGTCAGAGTTCATCGTCGCATATGTTTCCAATGGGACCGCTGCTGGTTTTGAATTATTCTCCTCCCAGCTCCCCAGCTCAGGGAAGTCTCCTGCCGTACCCCTGGGAGTTTCGTCATGCCACCGTCTTTAATTTCACCCCTCAGCTGTGGGGATGGGGGCCCGGATGAACGAGGGGACATCGGAGATGGCGGCCCGCTGACCCGGGGAGCCCCCCGACCCAATGTAAAAGAGAAGCAACCTGACCTAATGGATAGAGCACGGGCCTGGGAGTCAGAAGACCCCCTGCTCCACCACTTTTCTGCTGTTGACCTCGGGCAAGTCACTTAACTTCTCTGAGCCTCAGTTACCTCATCTTTAAAATGGGAATTTAGAGTGTGAGCCCCATGTGGGGAAAGGACTGTGTCCAATCTGATCAGCGTGTATCTATCCCTGCACTTAGAACAGTGCTTGGCACATAATAACCACTTAACAAATACCATAAGCATTCTTATTATTACTTCCTAGTTTTAAAAAGCGCTGGACCTTCTTAACTTTCCCACAGACAACTCTGAGCAATCAATCAGTCACTCAATCCATAGCATTTATTGAGTGCTTACTTGGCACAGAACACTGCATTAAGTGAATACAATTAGAATAAGTAGGCCTGACCTCTGCCCTCAAGGACCTTTTGGGCAAGAGGAAAACTGGTTTACAGTTCAGCCCGGAAATATCAAGAGTGGTGCAATCAGTCGATAGATCAATGAATTAATTGTATTTATCGAGTGCTTACTGTGTGCAGAAGACTGTACTAAGCGCTTGGGAGAGTGCAATATAACAATATTCCCTACCCATCATGAGCATACAGTCTAGGGGGCACCCAGGCAGATACTAGCTCCTCGAGATCGGGATGCAGCTCATAGAATTCAGTGAACAGGTAGGCATCCCTACTGAACCTCTCTCTCTCCTTTTTGTGTGTGAAGCACTTACTATGTGCCAGGCACTTTACTGAGCACTGCGATAGATACACGATAATCAGGTTGGACCCAGTCCCTGCCCCATGTAGGGCTCAGGTTTAATCCCCATTTTATGAATAAGGGAACTGAGACACAGAGAAGTGAGATGACTTTTCCAAGGTCACACAGTCGACGCGTGGTGGAGCCGGGATTAGAAACTAGGTGTTTCTGACTCCCAGACCCCTGCTCTATCCACTAGGCCACGCCACTTATCATACCAAAGTGGTTTCTCAACCATTCTCTTGCCTTCCAGTCAGCTTATATGGACACCACAGGTGCCAAAATTGAACCGTGGCCTCATTTATCCGGTTATTTTAGGTGAGGGTACCATGAGGCTTCATTCATTCAGTCATATTTATTGAGCGCTTACTGTGTGCAGGCCGCTGTACTGAGCGCTTGGAAAGTACAATTCGGCAACAGATAGAGACAATCCCTTCCCAATGGGCTCACTGTCTAGAAGGGGGCAGACGGGCAGCAAAATAAAACAAAGCAAGTTGGCAGACATCAATAGTATCAATGTAAGTAAATAGAATTATATATATATACACATCGTTAATAAAATAAATAGAATAATAAATATGTACATATATAAGTGCTGTGGGGCGGGGCGGGGGCGGGGGGACTAGAATTCTACAGGCTTGAATTCTACAGATGATTTACTAGAATTCCCCCAGTTGTAACAGTCTGCACCGGCTGTTGGCTGCCTTAGGATTGCAATTCAGTGCTGTGAACACGTATTCTCCCTTAAAGAAGAGTTGGTTAGTTGATAGTTTCTTCCTTTGAGAATGTCAGATGAGCATCCACTGTGGGACTTCGGGACCTGAACCTTCGTGAAGTAATTGATGATAACGATAATGGTTTTAATTATGGAATATATTTAATGCCTACTATGTACAAGCATTGTGCTAAAAACTGAGGGAGATTCACAATAAGAAGATCAGGCACAGTCCCCGTCCTTCCCAGGGCTCGCCATCTCAGAGGCATTACATTTTCTAGCCAAGGAAACTGAGGCCCAGAGAGGTGAAGTGACCTGCCCGAGGTCACACAGACTTGAACTCGAGTCCCTTGACTCCCAGCTCCGTGCTCTTTCCACCGGGCCACACTTTGGCTCTACAGTCGGAGCGACAGAAACGGAGAGGAATATGATGGGGAAGGCCTCGGGGCCCTGCCCCCGCAGGTGGTCACCATCTCATACCACCCAGAGCGTCTTTCCATCCCTTGGGCAAGGGGCACCCCAGAGTTTTGCTTTGAGAAACAGATTCACACGGGCCTCACGTCTAAACCGGGATTCGGCCAGAAAAAAACCCCACCGAGAGCCGTCAAAGCCAAAACTCCCCCCAACCCGCACAGGCTTCACCTGGTCTTGAGTCAAAACCACACCGAGGCCCCAGGCCCCTGCCGATTTCGATTTGAGGTAGCAGGGCCCCGGCCAGAGCCTGGCCGAGGTCCTAAAGTGGGGGAAAGTCGGGCAGAGGGGAGGGATGGTGGGAGGAGGAGCCTCCCTCGGGACGGTTTAACAAACCTTCCTCACGACCCTCCCCCTGGCTGGCCGAATAGGTTCCAATAGATTGACCCCAGTTGGCAATGTGAGGAACGGGCCGAGAGGCGGGGGAGGCCGGCCACGTGAGCCTTTTTCCCTCCCAGAGTCGATGAGCCTCCCAGGTACCGGGCTGGCTGTCTGCCAGGACCCTTTCCCCACTGGCCACCACTCCCCCCGACCCCTCCGAGGCCCACCCAAGTTTTGCAAAGCCACACTGTTGTCCTCTTATTTCCACCTTAGTCAGTTGCCCAGCACGGAAAGAGCCAGGGATAGAGAGACCGGAGACCTTGGTTCTATTCACTTATTCATTCATTCAATCGTATCTACTGAGTGCTACGGTGCAGCGCACCGTTCTAAGTGCTTGGGAAAGTACGATACGACAATGAAGTCCCACCCAGCTCAGCCACTACCTGTTGTGTGACTTTGGGCGAGCCACTTAACCTCTCGGGGGCCAAACTTCCTATGAAATGGGGTTAAAACCCCTGCTCTCTCTCTTAGATTGTGTGTCCTGGATCTGATCTGATTATCTTGGACCTACCGCAACGCTTAGCCGAGGGTTTAGCCTATAACGTTACAGCATGCACTCTTGACTTAGTCGATATTAAAGTGGTTTTCTGCCACGTCCAGAGTTTTTTTAATTTTTCCTTTTAGTATCCCAGTCTTCCGGACCCTTTCCTCAAAGAGGGTCACTTCTGTCTCAACCGCCTCCACAGACCAGTCTGCTTGATTCTGCAGACTCTCGGCAGACTGCTGCTAAATTGCACTACTAGAGACTGGGCCTCAGTGGATCTTTAGAATATGTGTTCTGCTGTCTAATGATAACAATGGTGTTTATAATAATAATAATGATAATGGCAGTATTGAATCCCCATTTTACAGATGAAGCAACTTAGGCCCAGAGAAGTTAAATGGTTACACTCCAGGCAAATGACAGAACTAGGTTCGATCTTCCAAGGCTCAGGAATCGCTCAGCCCCGGTTCTGCCAGGCCTCCTGTTGTGACCTGTGATGTTCAGGTGATGCTCATTAAAAGGGCTTGAAAACCAGATTCACTGCTCAGTTAGGCTGCCCCGCTAGGTAGACAAGTGAACCCAGGGTTTGTCAAAAAACCTTTATTTTATTCTGCAGCTTATGGGTCGGCTCTGTATCTCGTGCCTCCCCTTCTGGCCACTGAACTTCATCCCAAACTGAGTCTTCCATTTGCCGTTATCCACCGTTTGGTGTTAACCGTGTCTGTACACGCACATATACACATTCACACACCATTCTTACAGATAATCAGGCCTATCTTCTCCTCTTGGCTGAGATTCAGAATAATACTAATGGTATTTGTTAAGCACTTATGTGTCAAACACTGTCATAAGTGCTGGTGTAGATAACAGGCTAATCAGGTTGGACACAGTCCCTGTCCCAGATGGGGCTCTCAGTCCTAATCTCCATTTCCCAAATGAGGTAGCTGAGGCACAGAGAAGTGAAGTGACTTGCCCAAAGCCCCACAGCAGACAAGTGGCAGAGCAGGGACTAGAACCCAGATCTTTCTGTCGCCCAAGCCAGTGCTCTATCCACTAGGCCATTAATGTACCACCACTTTAAAGAAGCATGGCTGAGGCTGGGGCTGTTTTCACCACCCACCTCTGGAAGAGGCCGGTTGTCGCTCCGGTTTACAATGCCAACACCCGGCCTCCTGAGATCGAAGTGGTCAGTCATTCTCTGCCCTCTCCCTAAATCCGGACTGTCCCCGCGACACCCCAGAAAGTCCCAAACCTCTGCCAATTTCCAGAGGTCCAGGGAGTGGGTGAGTCCTATTCATTGAAACCTTACTGTGTGCAGAGCACAGTACTAAGATCTTGAGAGGGGACAGCATAACGAATGTAACAGCCACATTCCCTGCCCACAATGAATTTACAGTCTAGAAGGCTGCAGCCTTCTCCTCCCAGCCTTTATTTCGATCCCCGGCACAAAGCCCATTCCAATCCCCCAAACTGCTCTGAAGCCCACTGGGCCCATAACACATCTGGGTAGACGACCAAGAATCCTCCGAGACATCGGGGAGGCTGCAAGACGCAGAGACGCCCTAGAAGCAGTGGGCTTCCTCCCAGCCGCAAAGCTGCCGACGCCTCCATCCGATTGGTCCTTGGAAGAAATCTCAAAACTCTCAAAGCAGACCCGACCCTAACTAACATCGCCGAAGCCCCCCGATCACTTTGGAAGGAATAACCGAGGATCAGTTTTGCTAAGTAAGCGTGACACCAACCTCTGTCATCTTTCAGTTTCCATTCCATCTTGACTTATTTGTGGAAACATAATTAGATTTCTCTTTCCCGTTCTCTTCCCCCTCCTCCTCCAACTGATAAAAGACCGTAAATCCTGAGTATCAGCCACGCATACGGTCACTTGTGAACTGTGCCGGTTTATGCTCTCTACACCATGTGCAAGGCGAAACTTTAAAGGCCCGGTTTCTTATTGCTGGCATGCAGGAGAGTCCCTGAGAGATATCATGTGGTCTCCTGGCAAAAGTACAAAGTGACTCTTGTTGTTTGATCTACTGTCTTAAACTTAAATGCCAAAACTGACAATTGGGTCAGGCGGGAGAGAAAAAAACTGAGTAGTAACGCTTTTTTCATTTCCTTTTCCTATTTTTCTTCTTTTCATCTTTTCCTCTCTATCCCCCATCTCCCTATCTTCCTTCCTCTCCTTACACTGAGCTGATGAGGCAGACTTGGCTGTGCTCAGGAGAGCAGAGGAGGAAGAATCCACTTCTGGAGGTTCCTCTCCTCCGGGGGCACAGTGAGACTTCTCTCCAGATATCTTGCCTTCCCCTCTTACTCCCATGCTAACACCCCCGAACTGTGGAAATCCAGTCCTCCTGGACCACCAAAATGGACCTCGCAAGGCCCAAAGCCTCCGGCACCACTCGGAATCTCCCCGCCCCTTTTGTGGATAGCAGTCTGATGTAGTATACTCTCCCAAGCACCTAGTACACTCTTTTGCACACAGTAAGTGCTCAGTAAATACCACTGATTCTTTGGCTTCACAAAAAGAGAAAAGTTCCCTTGGCCACTTCTGGCTTTGAACATTAGGCAGAAGCTTGGCACTGCGCTTCAAAGAATTTAGAAGACAAATGAGAACTGAAGGGATACAACCCTTAATGTAAGTCGTCTCCCTTCCGCCCCTGCCCCTCCCCCGACCTCGTCCCCTGCCCGCTGGGAGGAAATAGTAATAAGTAATAATAATGGAAATAGTAATAGGAAAAGCTGGTGCTTCTCATCCTGCATTTCAGAGGTGCCTGGGTTATTGACATTCTGGCCCCAAGTCTCCCCTCGTTTCATGGGAATTCCCAGAAGGCCAATCCTTCTGATGGTTCCACCTTGACTCTTTCCGGCCCCATTTCAGCTGGACTCCCTCACGGAGTCAGATCAGGAAATCTTTCCATCACCCTGCCCGTCCCACCCAAAGTGAGAAGCCGGTGGGCCTAAGCGGAATCTGCTCCCGGCTCTGCCGCTGGCCTGTAGGGTGATATTGGGCAGGTCACTTTATCTCATCTGCAAAATGAGGAGATGAACACATGTTCCCCTCCCCCCACGTATACAAGTAAGCCGTGAGGATAAAATGAGACACTGAATGTGAAAGCAGTTTGGAAAATCAAAAGCATCAGATCAATTGAAAACATTCAGGGTCCCTCCTCCTTCCACTGCGCCGGGCAGCGCCACAGATCTGATCACTGGCTCATTTTGCAGGCCACTGCAAGTGTGATGGAGGTCCAGCTAAGGGACAGTGATTCCTTAGGTCATTCGGTGTCTAGTTGCAAATCAAACGCCCACCGCCCCCCAGACCTGAGGTATCCATTAAGCTTCCCTGCGGCACTACTAGCTAACTTCCTGTAATGGCTTCTCGTTCAGTTTAACACACTCTATCACACCTGAGGTGGCCCTTTTTTCCTGGCCTCTAACCGCACCTTCCTGTGTGCAGTGAGAGCGTTTCCCCTTCACCAGGTAACATAGGTGGGGTCGATGGGCCGGGCCAGGGCGGCCACAGGGCAGTTGTTCGGCCGGTGGTGGCGGATGCTCTGTGTGGCCGGGGCAGAAGCCCTCACCCGGGCACCCCGGCACCCGTGCACCCGGGCACCCGTGCTGACACATTTATGAGCGGGGTTGACGGATTGCCGGTCTTATGGTCTGGAATGACCCGGTGATGAAGAGTTCATAAATAATTCCCCCGCTCCAAACAAAAGCTCGTGAGGCCCTGGGGAGATAGATGCAGACACGTTGGCTCTTTACAATGTCTCAGGCGGGAAGTCGGCATGACAAGAAGCTCGGAGTCCTTGGGTGAATTTCTTACATTTCCCGCTCGGGGGCCGGGAGAGGGGAGTCCGAGGGACCCAGGGGAATGTCCGGGGGAGTCCGGGTTGCAGGATTCCTACCCGGAGAGCTGCAGTCAGGTCACAATTTGGAAGCAAGTTTGTGAAATAGTAAAGCTCCAGGAATGCTGCCTTGGACCCTTCAGAGGTGTATCATCCCCAATGCTTAACAGAGTGCTTGGTACATATTAAACATTTAACGACTACCACAATTATAAGAAGGGGAGATGCAGCAGAGTCTACCGGAAGGAATCCGGACCTGGGAGTCTATTATCCGTTGGAAACGTGTTCTCCCTCCTTCTTAGACTTCTTAGATGGGATACAGCCTATGGTGTATGTATCCTAGTGCTTACTGTAGTGCTTGGCATATAGTAAGTGCCTAGCAAATACCATATTTATTATTATTATCTCTCACTTCGGGGGTTTCTTATAGGCCCATGGACTTTGTCCTTCCTCTTCTTTCCAATATTCCAAAAATTTTTCTCTAAAAAAGGACACTATTTTTGACCAAGGGCTGAGAAGTGGCCCACTCTCCCCCATTACTTCCAGCCCCAGTGTCCCTGGACTGAAGTTCAGGGTTCATTTGGAAGCTCAGAAGGCACAGGTCTGAACCCAGAGAAGATCTAGAGAAGCAGCATTCCCGGCTCCACCATTTGTCTGCTCTGTGACCTTGGCAAGTTATTTAACTTCTCTGTGCCTCAGTTATCTTGTCTGAAAAATGGGGATTGAGACCATGAGTCCCACACGACGGGATGGGGACTGTGTCCGACTCAATTTGGTGTACCCACCCCAGCTTTCAGTACAGTGCCTGGCACATAGTAAGCGCTTAAAAATACCCTCATTAATATTATTATTATAAATGCGGGTCTGGACCTGCCCCTTCCTCCTGCCGTCCTCTTGGCTCTCCCATCGCCGACACCAGAGAAGACATCGACTTGCCCCGCATCCCCGTCCCCCGGGCCCCAAGAACGAGTTCTTGTGGATGGGGGCAAAACCCCAACTGGTGGGAAATGAGGGGCGGCGGACGAGAGACAAATCTGGAGGGCCCACCCTCCCTCCACCCATCCAAATCCATCCGGGGTTCGGGGCCCATAAACACTTGCTCCTTGAAGGCTCTAGATGTGAGGATTTGACAGCCCCCGACCCTGCCCACAATCATTTGTCATTTGACAATCATTTCTTCTCACGTCCCCGTAACCAGACGTTCATGCGCGTGCACAAACCCACTTGCATACTGACACAGACACATACATCCAAATACATACACGCGCATACGCACAGAGTTGAGAAGGTAATTGCTGGGCAGACCCTTTGGAGGAATGAAATTGCCCCAGTAAATTCAATTAGAAGAAAAAATGGTGATAATCATTGCTGGGACTCCCCGTTCTGTGTTTCCCCAATCTTTCTGGGGGTAGGAAACCAAAATCAAAGTCACCCCGGGAAGCTTCCTTGGGGCCGGGGGCTCTCTCTCTCTCCTCTTGGAGTTCACCCATCTCCCCACCAGGTGGACCGCCAGTTCATCCCCCAGACCCTCAGACCCCCATGGAAACCATCTGGGGGGTTTCCAGGAAAGGTCTGGTAGGTCAGCGCCCCAGAAGGAAAGTGGTTGTGAGAGAGACAGTTAGCAAAGAGGGGATGTTTGTCTAATTGCCACAAAATGTTTGGATAGTGTACAGCAGGAGCTTGTTTACATTGAAAGGATTGGTGTTCCCTGCTCTGGGATTCTGGGGAGTTCCACAGGCCGGCATTGTGGGTCTTCGCAGGGAGAGTTTACATACCCAGGCAAGGCATACATGCGTGCACATATAAACACACACATACACACACACATCTCACACGTATCAGTGAATAAATGAACTCTCCAAAGCTGAAGCCCCCAGAAGAAGATGAGAATCCGAGAGTGGGATGGGATTTTAAGAAGAAATAGATCGTCCCTAGCTCAATTCTCCGGTCTGTGGGCTGGAGAACTGGTGGCCTTGACCTGTGGAGGAGAGGGAAGTGGGAGAGGGGTTCTCCCCACGCTCCTTCAAAGGAGTGTGACTGGACACATCTCAGTATCTGCAGGGCCACACAAACTCTGGGGTACTCCTCAGTTAACCTGCCATGTGGGGATGGGATGGGGATCGGGGGCCGGAGGGGGTGACCTATTTTGTCAGGAGCAGCGATCGCATTTGGCTATGTTGCCTAACCCCAATCTGTTCACATTTCTGTAGAGTCACATGGAAGCTGGGCGGTGAGGGGTTGCAACCAGGGGCCTGGTTTGAGGGGAGAATTGTGTGGAGGGGAAGGGGTAGACATTGCCTTCCTTCAACAGTAATAATAATAATGATCATGATAATGATAATTGTGGTATTTTTTTTACCACCCAATCGGTGCCAAGGACTGTTCTAAGTCCCGAGGTTGATATAAGCATAATTAGATCATCCACAAACCTTGTCACATGTAAGGCTCACGGTCTAAGGGGAACTAAAGGTTTTTCCCCCATTTTGCAAATGAGAAAACCGAGGGCCAGAGAAATGAAGTGACTTGCTCAAGGTGACGCAGCAGACAAGTGGCAAGGCCATGATTATGAACCCAGGTCCCCAACTCCCAGGAGTAGTAATAAAAGACTGTGAGCCCATGAGCCCCATGTGGGGCAGGGACTGATACGCTCCTCTTCTGTCTCCTCCGGTGGTGTTTAGCCCAGTTGCCGTAGTAAGTGAGCACGGTGTCGGGCCCTAATAATAATAATAATTGTGATATTTGTTAAGCGCTTACTCTGTGCCAGAAACAGTACTCAGCACTGAGAAGCAGCGTGGCTCAGTGGAAAGAGTGCGGGCTTTGGAGTCAGAGGTCATGGGTTCAAATCCCGGTTCGGCCACTTGTCAGCTGTGTGACTTTGGGCAAGTCACTTAACTTCTCGGTGCCTCAGTTACCTCATCTGTAAAATGGGGATTAAGACTGTGAGCCCCACGTGGGACAACCTGATTCCCCTGTGTCTACCCCAGTGCTTAGAACAGTGCTCGGCACATAGTAAGCGCTTAACAAATACCAACACTGGGATGGATACAAGCAAATCGGGTTGGACACGGTCCCTGACCCACGTGGGGTTCACAGTCTCAGTCCCCATTTTACAGATGAGGTCACTGAGGCCCAGTGAAGTGACTTGCTCAAGGTCACACAGCAGGCAAGTGGCAGAGGCAGGATTAGGACCCATGACCTTCTGACTCCCAGACCCATGCTCTATCCATTACACCATGCTGTTTCCCTACCAGAGTCCCTAACACGGTGCACTGTGGCTGGGATGTCCGTCCGCTCCCCTGCCCGGTAGTCCCCACCTCTCTGTTCCCCTCACACCTGTTGACCTCACCTCCTCCAGACTGCCCCCAGCTGCCCGGGGAAAACTGAAGGACTCAATCAATCAATCAATCAATCAAAAATCAAGGTCTAGTGGAAAGAGTCCAGGCCTGGGAGTCAGGGGCCCTGGGTTCTAAACTCGGCTCCCCCACTTACCTGCTGGGTGACCTTGGGCAAGTCACTTCACTTCTCTGGGACTCAGTTCCCTCATCTGTAAAATGGGGATTCAATACCTGTTCTCTCTCCTACTTAGATCGTGAGTAGCTTAGTGGAAAGAGCCCAGACCCGGGAGTCAGAGGACGTGGATCCTGATCCCAGCTCCACCATTTTTGTGCTGTGTGACCTGGGGCAAGTCATTTCACTTCCCTGGACCTCAGGGAACACATCTCTTAACTGGGGATTAAGACCATGAGCCCTATTTGGACAGGAACTGCGTCCAACCTGATTCCGTGTACCCACCCCAGCTCTCAGTACAGTTGCCTGGCACATAGTAAGCGCTTTACTAAAACCATAAAAAAAAGAAATAATCAGTGGTGTCTATTGAGTCCTTACTCTGTGCAGAGCACTGTGCTCGGTCCCTGTGACCGGGCCTGCGACGGTTTTTCCTTTCACACGCTCGAATCCCTGCCTCCCTGCTCTGGCAAGTGTGTGCGTTTCCTGCTGGCTGATCCCTAATTTCCAAAGAGTTGGGTGAGGTTTTTATTATCGATAATTATCATACTTAGTGTGTCTGCAATGCTTCCCGCCTTCAAAGCGCCAGGCAAGTGGCCTCCTAAACCCACCACTCCCCTGCTGGGGTATGGGGTGGGGGAAGCCTGCGGACCCTCCCACACAGCCCACCTGTGGGAGAAAAAAGGGTCCCAGAGCTAGACACTCCCTCCCAGGAGGGACACAGGGCTTGTGTTCGTCACCCGTCTTCCTCCGGCACCCGCATCTTGGTGCCTGGAGAGGGAACTTCCCCTCAAGATGGATCTCGGGGGGAGCCCACATTCCACAGAGAAGGAAATCCAGAGCGAGCGAGAGTTAGGACCGGAGGTCCGTCACAAGGAGAACTCTTAGGTTTCCAGGGCCTGGGCCAGGCGAGCCAGCTGCAGGCGGGGCACGTGGACATAATAATGTTGGTATTTGTTAAGCACTTACTATGTGCCGAGCACTGTTCTAAGCGCTGGGGTAGACATAGGGGAATTAGGTTGTCCCACGTGGGGCTCACAGTCTTAATCCCCATTTTACAGATGTGGACATCTCCACAGAGATTGAGATGAGACAAATCCATCCTCTTTTAGGGTTCAGTCAGAGACTTCATCATGCAGTGGTATTTATTAAGCGCTTTCTGTGTGCAGAGCACTGTACTAAACAGTATTACAATTACAATACAACAGTAAACGGTGACAATCCCTGCTCTCAGTGAGCTCACAGTCTAGAGGGGGGGAGACAGACATCAATACAAGTAAATAAAATTACAGATCTCTACATAAATGCTGTGGGGCTGGGATCCTCTGCTGTCATCTTGAGAGACTTCCTCCCCTACCAGGCTGAGGATGGAGATTGTATCTACTGATTGATTCTGCTGCATTTTCCCCTGTGTCTAGTACAGGGCTCTGCACACAGTCGACTGCAAGCGGCTTGAGGTCGGGAATCATATCTACTAATTCAGTCAATCAGCAGTAGATAATGAGCGCTTACTGTGTGCAGAGCATTGTGGTAATAACTCGGAAGAGTACAGTACAGTAGAATGGGTAGACACGACCCCAAGTGAATCTGCAGTCAATTATAAATGTGGGCAGAGATTTGGCCTCTCCCAAGCGCTTAGTAAAGTGTTCTTTACTCAATAGATTGTAAGTTTAATGAGGAAACAGCTTGTCCTAGTGAAACCGAGCGCAGACCTGGGAATCAGAGGACCTGGGTGCTAATCATTCGGTCATTCATTCAATCATATTTATTGAGCGCTTACTGTGTGCAGAGCACTGTTCTAAGCATTTGGAATGTACAATTCGGTAAAAGATAGAGACAATCCCTGCCTAACAACGGGCACACAGTCTAAAAGGGGGAGATGGACAGCAAAACAAAACAAGTAGTCAGGCATCAAAATAGATAAATACAATCAGAGATATATACACATCATTAACAAAATAAATAGAGTAATCAATAGGGTAAATAGAGTAATCCTGGCTCTGCCACTTTCCTGCTGTGTGACCTTGGAGAATCAATCAGTCGATCGGTCGTATTTATTGGGCGCTTACTGGGTGCAGAGCCCTGTACTAAGTGCTCGGGAGACTACGATGTAGCAGAGTTGATAGACACATTCCCAACCCTCAGTGATCCTATAGTCTAAACAAGTCACTTCTCTAGGGATTTAATGCCTGTTCTCCCTCCCCCTTAGACTGTGAGGCCCACGTGGACAGGAACTGTGTCCAAAGTGGTGATCTTGTGTCTGCCCCAGTGCTTGCCAGACAGGTAAGCACTTAACCAATACCACAATTAATTACAACAAGAATGGGGGCCGCATCTATTAACTCTGCTGGTCTCTCTCACGCATTTAGTGTAGTGCCCTGCAGACAGTAGGTGCTCAATAAACCTGGAAAGACACAGGCTGAGAAGGGACGGGATTGGGCAGGGCGAATGAGAAATTGTCTCTCAGCAACGCCCCAAACAATAAGATGCGTAGGCTCCACTGCAGCTTGACAAGGGCAGGTTTGGAAGGTAGCAGCTTGGCCTCATGGATAGAGCACAGGCGTGCGAGTCAGCAGGACCTGGGTTCTAATCCTGGCTCTACCACTTGTCCGTTTGGGTGACCTCGGACAAGTCGCTTCACTTCCCTGGGCCTCAGTTACGTCATCCGAAAAGTGTGAGCCCCGTGAGGGAGGTGGACTGAGTCCAATCTGATTACTTTGTATCTACCCCAGTGCTTAGAACGGTGCCTGGCACGTAGTGAGCGCTTAACAAATACCATAAAAATAGCAAAAATGGTCTTCGGAGGGTGGAATTCACCACCCTCCCCGCACCCCGGCAAGGGTCTGTGTCACAAAATCTATTGACGGGTCCGAGAGGGTATTGGGTAATTCTGTGAGTAAGCAATCTGTGGGTGGGAAATTAGAGGGAAATCAGTTGGGATGCAGAGGAGAAAATCTTGGGATTTCGAAGACCCGTGCCCAATCATACTGATGGATAGTGGTAGTAATAACCCCCCGCTTTAGACCGTAAACTGGAATGATATCTGCCAACTCTCTTCGTACTCTGTTCTCCCAAGCACCTAGGAGAGTGCTCTATGCATAGTAAGTGCTCGTATTAAGCACTTACAGCGTGCCAAGCAACGTATTAAGCATTGGGTGTTCGAAGCTGGCCCACGTTGTGTCTGAGGGAGAGCTGGGCCAGTTCCGCTCGGGTTCCCGAGCTCTCGAGGATCTGAACGAGGCTCGGCTCCGGTGAGTCAGAGGGACCCGTTCCAGGTCAGCCGAGACGATGCGTTATGCTTAGCTGCTGCAGTCTCCGTGGCCACAGCCAAAGCTGGAGGCTAAAACCCAAATCTGGGATTGGCCTGACATTGCCTGAGTTTAACGAGCGAAGGTTTTTGTCAGGATTTTTTTTTTTTGGTTTTGGTTTTTTTTAATTTCAGGTACACTCTTCTCACCTTTCTTGTCCCATCCTGTTCCGAGTCTGGGAAAGCCAAAGGGGACGAGACAGAAGACATCTTTTTGCCTAATTCCATTTCAGGCTCGTGCCAGAGTTGCTGCCAACTTTTCCTAGCGACCTAGGGGAAGGAGCGCAGGCCTGGGAGTCAGGTGACCTGAGTTCCAATCTCAGTTCAGCTACTTGCCCGCCGTGTGACCTTTGTCAAGTCACTTAACTTCTTTGAGCCTCAGTTTCCTCAGCTGTAAAATTGGAGATAAGATACCCGTTCCTCCTCCCGTTCAGGCTGGGAGCCTCTTGTGAGACAGGGAACGTGTCCGATCCGCTTATCTCCTGTCTAACCCAGCTCTTAGTACAGTGCTCAGCACACAGTCAGCGCTTACCAAAGGCCACCGTTATTATTTCCCTGCCCCGTTGGAAAAGTGCAGAGGGAATAACCGTGGCTTTTTTTTGCCGGAATAAATTTAGCCAAAACTGCTCTTGACAGTTAACCAGGTTGAAGCACAGTTGACTTCTTGCCGTGTTCCGGAAAAGCGGCGAAATCTTCCCAGTAGCCGCTTAATGCAATTACTTGATTAGAGAAGAGCATTTTGTACCCTAACCGCTACAGGAATAAGCAATATAGCTGTCAATAATTTCTCAGCGAGGCCTCGGGTACGGCGGTCCGCATCCGACCGCATCTTTACATGGTCATTAAAGCATTTCCATCAGCGCTTAAAGATGCACTCGACGATGCCGGGAGAATCTTAAGGGACGGGTCTGGGATATGGGGGTGATCTTCCCCTCGGTCAGCTTCCAGGATGACACACCAGAACTCAGCACACCGGAACTCAGACCTCGGTTGAAATCAAGTCGCGTCACCCTCAGCTCTGCCTTCTCTCTCTCTCTTCTTTTTCCTGTGGTACTGGTTAAGCACTTACTGGGTGCCAGAAATTGTATTCGACTCTGCGGTAGATACAAGTTGATGAGATTGGTCACAGTCCCCATTGCTCTTGGGGCTCATAGACTCGACCTCCGTTTTACAGACGAGGTATCCGAGGCACGGAGAAGTGAAGTAACTTATCCGAGGTCACGCAGCGGTCAAGTGGAGGAGCCGGGATTAGAACCCGGGGCCACTGACTCCCAGGCCTGTGCTCTTTTCACTAGGCCCCCTGCTTCATTTGCTCCCTTCTTCATCCCAGTGGAAAGAGGAAGGAGGGAGGGTTGCAGTCCTCTCCATCTCTCCCCTGCTTCTCCCACCGCATCCTTTTGTTGGGGATTTTTCTGGGAGTGGAAGCTGTATTATCTCTCCCAGATCCACCGAATGTCCCATTTGGTAAATCCCTAAATTTGGAGTCCCTTATGAGGCACAGAGTGGCCCAAAGAGCATAGCGGGGCGGTGGTGACACACAAAATCAAACAATCAATCAATCATATTTATTGAGCGCTTACCGGGTGCAGAGCATCATACCGAGCATTTAATGGCAACCTACCGGGCTGACCGTGTGAGCCGTCTGGGTTCCCCAAACCCAGGTCTGTTAGGATCACTTTAGAAAGGCCGAGAGCCCAGCGGTAACCAAAGAGGCACTCAGATCCCAGGCAAGGTGACCTAGTGGCCTGACTGACGGAGCAAGAGACTTGGAGTCAGGAGACCCAACTTCTAGGCCTAGCTCTGCCATCCACCTGCTGTGTGACCTTGGGCAAGTCACTTCATCTCTCCGTTCTTCAGTTTTGTCCTCTGTAAAATGGAAGATCTGTCCTCCGCCCTCTTCAACCGCGAGCCCCACATGGTACGGAAACCATGTCCGATCTGATTTTTTTTTTTGGATCTGCCCTGGCACAGCGTTCGCACATTCCCGAATAAATCCTTATAGATTTTATAATGATATTTATTCAGCGTTTTCTAGGTGCCGAACACCGGGGCAGTTACAGGGCAATCGGACACAGTCCCCGTCCCACACATCCAAGGGGCCCGACAGCGACAGCTCTCCCGGATCGAGCGGGAGGGGTGCGGTGGGGGCCCTCCAAAGTCCGGGCCCTTGGGCAGTTGCCCTCCTTCCCCCTCCCCTAGGGACAGCCCCATCGGCCGCTGTGGTTTCGGAAGCGAGGAGGGCGCTGTCAGCAACCATTCAGTAGAAGTGGAAATATGTGAATTTTGAAACAGAACGCAAAACCACCAAGGCCTAACTCAGCAGCAGCATAAATTTAACTCCTGGCTGACCTCAGAGGCAGTCCACTGCACACCGAAGTTTCCGTTCCGCTCACCCAACCCTGCATTTTCCAGGGACGGTTTAAAGGCCTCGTTTGAATGCCTGGACCTCTCCGGGCTGTTTGACCAGTTTGTGACTTGGATTTCCAAATCGCCCGTCAACCCACTGAATGCTTGGTCAGCCCCTGACCCTACCGGGGCAGAACACGAGAGGGGGAGTCAGGAGAGCGGGCTTCTAGTCCCGGCTCTGCCATCTGCCTGCTGTGTGACCTTGGGCGAGTCACTTGACCTATCTGTGCCTCAGTTGCCTCCTCTGTAAAATGAGGGTCAGAGATCTGTTTTCCCTCTCTCCCTAAGTTAGGGATAGTTCCAAACCCTAATAACCCTCTAGACTGTAAGCTCACTGTGGGCAGGGAACGTGTCTGTTGTATCATTGTGTTGCGCTCTCCTAAGTGCTTAGTACAATGATCTGCACACAGTGAGTGCTTGATAAGTATGATTGATTGACCGATTGATAACTGAAACCCTAACCCTAACTCTTCGCCCCCTTCACCCCCACCCCAGCCTCTTCCAGGCTGAGACGAACGGGTCTGGCAGCGGGTAATATCAGAACTAGAAGAGGGTCTGTCCTGAGGGGCTTAGCTTCACTTCTCTGTCAAATCTTTCTGCACGGTCCCTCCCCTGCCCCCCGCCCCCCAGAGCACAGCTAAGTCAGCCCAGTCAGAGGGCTCACTAACCTTTCCTTCCAAACCTCCCAGGAGAGAAATCCTGCCGCTTCCCCCTTGGTAGCCTGATCCAGAAGGTTCTTCCTCTGGTTTAATCTCAGTCCTTCCCACTGTGGTCCTGCGGTAGAAGTGGGCAGAAGCCGCTGGGCCCAACCTGCTCTGGCCCTGATCCACGGTGGGGTGATGTGAGGTGTTCTTCTCTCCCGTCTGCCGGGATTGGGCAGTTCACGTCCCCCAGCAGGAGGTGACCTCAAGAGGTCACCAGGTCCATCCCTCAGCCTCCAAGCTGCTAGAGAGTTGCCTGAGTGCTCTCCTAAGTCTCATGACATCCAGGGCTATGATTCCCCCAAGATTCCCTGCTAAACCAAGTCTAGTATTTAACAGTCTTCAACAAGGGGACGATCGTCCTTAACTTTCACCGAAATCCCTTACTCTGCCTAGATAACCCCTTCCCTACTATGTTAGCCTTAATGGAAAGAAGCGGCACAGCTCACTGGAAAGAGCACAGAGCCATGAGACCTGGGTTCTCATCCTGGCCCTGGCCCTTGCTGCGTGACCTTGGGCAAGTTGCTTTACTCCTCGGTGCCTCAGTTCCCTCATCTGGAAAATGGGGGTTAAGACTATGAAACTGCATTCAACTTAATTAGCTTGTACCTACCCCACTGCTTAGAACAGTGCTTGACACATAGTAAGCACTTAACAAATACCATAATTAGTAAAATGCATAGCAGTTGCCAAAATACTTACTATTATCAGACTATTACTAGTTCTGTCTGTGCCCGGAAGCCTGCTTCACCTACCTGTTTTCCAGAAAAGTTGGGCATGCCCATCCGGAGTGGCCTTCCAGCTATCCCACAGGCAGCTCCCCTTCCCCACCCTTCCTGGAATATCCGATTGGGTAAGGGACCCGTGTAAGCTCCTTGTGGAGAAGGAATGTATCTACCAACTCTACTGTACTGTACTCTCCCAACCGCATAGTAAGATGTTTTGCACATGGTAAGCGTTCAGTAAATACAGTCATTGATTAACCAAGCGAGGCTCCTGACTGCAGACCCCAAACTACGCAGAGATCGGGAGCGGGGGTCTCATTGGTAGCTTCCTGAGCACCTCATTGAAAAGGAATCTCTTTGGGTTGGTTTGTTTTTTTCTCTTCTGTTTGTCTCCAGAGAACTATAAAAGGCGGCGGACCTAAACTACTGTAAATGCATGGCAAAGGGCCAGGCTTCATGTCAGAAGGGGTGAGGGGGTGGGGGTGGGGGGAATCCCCTCTTAAATTAATATTAAGGGAGGGCGTGGAGCGAATGGGACGTGAGGAGAAAGAAAAACAAACTAGAAGCACCAAATGAGGACGTCCTATTGGATGTCAGTGTCCAGGGCTTTGATGTTGGGGAAAGAGATTAAATGTCCCCCATAAAGGATTGGGCTCCGGTGGTCTGTCCTGGCTCCTCTCACTTGCACCACAGTGTGACAATTCCTTTTCAAACATTAGAAATTGACCACATTCTCAAGCAGAAGTTTTTATAAAGACATCAAAGGGAACACTTCTGGGAAAGGTTTGAACATAAGAGCAAGTTAATCTACATCCCGAGTCCAGAAATGTTCTCGCTCTGGTCCCCGGTGAGGAGGAGTCAGGGGCAAGAGGCCGGTATTGGGGAGTCCTGGGGGGCTCCCAGACTCCCTCCACGAACACGGCACTGCTCTTTCCACTTGCATAAATGGAGCCTAGGCAGCTCTACCTCCACGTCTCCTGGTATCAAGCCCACCAAGCGCAGACGGGACTTGTCCTCAGAACAGTCCTGGCCCCAACGGGGAATATTCTGGGAAGAATATGGAGGCAGTGATCCTTCTCAAATCTCCCTCCCTCAAGGTTCCGACGGAGAAGGTAGGGAGTGTAATTCATCAGTCAGTCGGTCAGTAGTCATAATGGTAATGGCGGTAATAGTAATAGCAGTAATAGTATTCATTAAGCACTTACTAGGTGCAGAATGCTATACTAAGTGCTGGCAAAGAACTCCCAGGATGGAATTAGGTATACTTCCTGGCCCTCTTGGGCTCACCATCACCGATGGGGATTACGGTACGATATTTATTAAGTGCTTACTATGTGCTCAGCATTGGATGGATGAAAGATAATCAGTCCGGACCCATTCCCCATCTCACGATGACTAGGTATTCTTATTCCCCTTTTGGAGATGAAGAAGCTGAGGAAAAGGGAAGTTAAGTGACCGGTCCGAGGTCAACAGCAGGCGAGAGTCAGAGTTGGAATTAGAACCCGTGTCTCCTGACTCCCGGTCCACTGCCTTTCCGATCAACCAATAGTACTCCTGGAGTGTCTAATGTGTAAAGAACTAAGTACAGTACTCTACTAAGTACAGTAGAGTTAGTAATGATGATGATGATGTTGGTATTTGTTAAGCGCTTACTATGTGCCGAGCACCGTTCTAAGCGCTGGGGTAGACATAGGGGAATCAGGTTGTCCCACGTGGGGCTCACAGTCTTAACCCCCATTTTACAGATGAGGGAACTGAGGCACAGAGAAGTTAAGTGACTTGCCCACAGTCACACAGCTGACAAGTGGCAGAGCTGGGATTCGAACTCATGAGCCCTGACTCCAAAGCCCGTGCTCTTTCCACTGAGCCACGCTGCTTCTCCAAGTAGACTTGATCCCTGTCCTCTAGCAGGAAAGACAGATGCTAAAATCATTTCAAGTTAAAAAAAAAAAGAGAATGGTGTTCCTTTGTACAGTGATATATCCCAACTGAGGGATTGTCTTCTAAGACTGTGTGGTCCCCACTTAGAAAGCCCAGAGACGGCGGGAGGTGGGGGTCTAGACTGTAAGTTCCTTCTAGACAGGAAACGTGCCTACCAACTCTGCATTCTCCCAAGGGCTTAGTACAGTGCTCCGCACACAGTAAGCACTTGGTAAATTTCATTGATTGATTAAATATGACTGATTAGAAGAAAGGGATGGAGAGGGAGAGAGATGAGAAGAAGGCGGAAGGGAGGACCGCCTACCATTGAAAGCCCAGAAATGTCTGGTCACTGTGGTCCCCAGTGAAGGATATCCAGAGGGTTTGGGGAGCAAGATTTCAAATGGTCCTCCTGCCGAAGGTGTTGGGGCGGGCCCCTTCTTCTGAGGCCTCAAAGCCGCTGTTTGTCAGGGTTTGATGGTTTGAGGGTCTAATGCCATGATGGTGCTGTGGTGGGTTGTTGCTTCCAGTCTGCCAGCAGTGGTCCACTGGGGTCGGTTTTGAATTAGTTGGGTTAGCTGTGTTGGCCGTGTTGGTTGAGTTGGTTGTGCTGGATGTGCTCTGTTGGGTTGGTTGTGTTGGAGAAGTTGGTTGGGTCAGCGGGGATGGTGGGTTGTTTGGGTTGGTTAGGAGGTTGGGTCTGCTGGGTTGTTTGAGTTTTTGGGATAGATGGGTTGGTTGGGCTGATGGGATTGGTTGGATGGGTGGTTCATCCCTCCCCTGCCCAAGTCCCAGGGTTTCTGTACCCTCTAGATTCCAGTGGCTGAGCGGGCTATCTGGATCCAAATGTTTTCCATTAAATAACCCACCCAGTGTCATTAAAAGAAAATCATTGTCTACAGCCAAACATCAAACAATAGAATTACTTTCTAGACCATTAAGAAACGAGAGTCCCTGCATCAATCTTGCCGTTATCTGGCATCAGGAAAGTGGCCTTCAAACGGAATTCGGGGGAATAAAGCACTGCATCACAGGCCATAGAGCAGCCAGGCTGACGTTTCAAAGGTTTCTTTCGTTGTCACCCTAATGCAACACACGTGCAGGGACAATGGCATGCAAAGCCAAGACTGGCAGGTGAGAAAAACAGGGCATCAGCAAACCGAGTCAGTGCATCTTCTCCCCGGATCTCGTCAGGGCTGCCACCCTGCTGAGACCTCCGGTGTCCAGAACGGGGTCTGCTTCTACAAGGAGATGACCCACCTCCCTCTCATCCACTGAGACCATGTCAAGCTGGAGGAGACTGGGCATTCCCAGAAATCTGGGGCCATGCTCAGAATCTGGCGGGAGGGAGACCAAAGACCAAGGGCCTGGAGGAGGGTTGACGGTCTTTGTCCGTACCTTTCGCGTCTCCCGGCCCTTTGGAGAGTCCACGGAAACACTGGGAGAGGCTGAGCAAATTTCCAGAGGTCGGTATTTGGCTGTGGCTGTGCCGGCCCTCCTGCATCCGATTTGCCAGGACCATAGTTCATTCATTCCTTCATTCAGTTGTTTTTATTTAATGTGTGCAGAGCTCTGTACTAAGTTTTGGGGAGCGGATAATCCCACAATAAACAGACACATTCCCCGCCCACAACGACAGAGACGGGTCTACCAACTCTAGTGCACAGTACCCTCCCAAACACTTAGTACAGTGCTCTGCACCCAGTAAGCTCTCAATAAATACTACTGATCAATTAACCGGTTGATGGAGACTTCAGCTCTGGACAGCGGGATGGGGGACAGTGACGAGCCTCAATCTTCTCCTGTAGAATCAGTCAGTCAATCATATGTATTGAGCACTTACTGCGAGCAGAATAATTTCTAGGACATTAAAATTCTGGGCCACAGAATAATAATAATAATAATAATGGCATTTGTTAAGGTCTTACTATGTGCCAAGCACAAGCTCTGGGGTAGAGACAAGGTCATCGGGTTGGAAACAGTCCCTGTCCCGAATGGGACTCACAGTCTTAATCCCCATTTAACAGTTGTGGTGACTGAGACACAAAGAAGTGAAGTGACTTATCCAAGGTCACACAGCACACAAGTGGCAGAGCCGGGATTAGAACCCGTGACCTTCTGATTCCCAGGACAGTGCTCTATTCACTATACTATGCTGCTAACCAATGGAGTGTGTGTGAGGATAATGAGAATCACAGGGCTGTGTTGTCGACCTCACTTTGGGGCTGGGAGAAACCCAAAGAGCATTTGTCGAGTGAAAAGTGTTGTGGGAGGGATCTAGGAGGAATTGACACCACAGAGAGACAAACTTTTCTCCAAGGTTGGGTTTGTGCAGGGGCCTCAGGAGAGAATAGGGATTTGTCAGCCAAACTTCTCCTTCAACTGAGGTGTCTATTTTGCCCTCAGACTTAAACGCAACAAGAAACTTGTCCAGTCTGACACCACATCACAAGCATAAAAGAAGTAATGTTGGTATTTGTATTTGTTAAGCGCTTACTATGTGCAGAGCACTGTTCTAAGCGCCGGGGTAGACACAGGGGAATCAGGTTGTCCCACATGGGGCTCACATTCTTCATCCCCATTTTACAGATGAGGTAACTGAGGCACAGAGAAGTTAAGTGACTTGCCCACAGTCACACAGCTGACAAGTGGCAGAGCTGGGATTTGAATTCATGACCCCTGACTCCAAAGCCCATTCTTTTTCCATTGAGCCATGCTGCTTCTCTAACAAATAACAAATCAACAAGCTTCTAGTTCTTATCATATTTGTTGCCAGAGAGGTGGGGGGAACTGGGGAGAAGGGGGCTCCCTTGAAATAATCTGGGAGGGAGTGGATTAGTTGATCTCCTGCAGGTTGGGGCCAGATCTGGATTTCAGAGCAGGAACTTCTTCTGCAAGGGTAGAGAGAAGATTAGAAAGTGACACAGGTGTCGAGGCAACGACCGTTTTGTTTCCTTTTGGTGTTTGTGAACCCGGTGGGTGACGCAAAGACTTTCTCTTCTCTAAGAAACTCACGGCCAACGAGGGCAACCTTTTAAGGAGTGATCGCGGCTTCTCCCTCTGTCTCCTTTGGCCCAGGTTTTCTTCAAACAGTGGTGTTTATTAGGTACTTACTATGTGCAGAGCACTGTACTAAGCACTTGGGAAAGTACTCTCTGTCTCTCACTCCCTCTTGCTGTTTAATAATAATGGCATTTGTTAATAATCATTTCTGCTAAATGGTTACTAAGTGCCAAGCTCGGGGTAGAGAGCTATAAGCAGATCAGACAAAGTCACTGTCCTAAAATGCAGCTCACAGTCTAAAGGGGAGGTTTTGAATCCCCATTGTACAGATGAAAACCAAGGCCCGGAGAAGTTAAGCGCCCCGTCCAAAGTCACCCAGCAGATAAGTGGCAGGGCTGGGATTAGAACTCAGGTCTCCAGACTCCCAGGCCCATGCTCTTTCCACTGCACCACACAGACCACATTTTCAAAGGTGCTCCGGAAAGCCAAACGGAGACTTCAGGAGCGTTTCTGAAATCAGACTGTCCGTTTTTCCCAAGGAACAGGTGTAAATAGTCTTCTCCTGGACCAAAGGGGAAAAATAGTTTTGACATGGAAATTTCCGAATGTTACACGGCCTGCTGAAGCCAAAGGCCAATATTTAAAGAGACCTAAAATGAAGTGTCTGTCTTCCCATCCCTGCTGGCGGTAATTAGCCATTCAGACTGCACTAACAGCTGCCTGGAGGCAGAGAGCCAGGCCCGAGCGTTCGCTCCGTCGATATTTCCTGCCACATCGTGTTTTTTCACTTCATCCACTCCACTGTAGGGGAGGTCTTGGACTCCAGACAACAGGGGGAACAGGAACCGGGAGTGGGGTGGGGAGAAGTTGTCGGGGGAGGAAGGGGGTGGCGTATCCCCCTCCCAAATTCAAACGTCTGCGCGACGATCGGCCTTGCGTTCTGAACGCGTTTTACGTCCACTCAGATTCTGTTGCTTTGTAAAATCACGAACATCTGTTCCACAGGAGATGAATTTGCTACCAAGCACTACTGTTAGATGGCTCGCCAGCAAGTTTCATTGCTGCATGTGGTTTCTGTTTTCTTCTTTAAACAGTTAATTGTGTTTTATTCTTTCTTCTATAAAAGCTAAATTTAGCCAAGTTCGGGACTAATCTGAAACATTTTATGGAAACGGCAGAGAGTTCTTGTTTAAAAAAAAGAGAGTCGGCTTTCTAAGTGGTTATTACCAATGCACACGGAAACAGAGAGAGGGAGGCGGCCACGGTTTTTGAAGTCTTCCCTCTCCCAAAGCTTCTTTGATGTCTCTGACCATGTAAAGATCTGAGCCCAAGAGGATGAGGCTTACATTCGCTCGGCCATTTGCATGGAAATGTTTGTGGACGAGGAATGGAATGGAACCAAAATAATAATAATCATGATATTCATTTAGTGTTTCTTGAAGCACTGGAGTAGATTCGAGATCATCAGAATGGGTACAGTCCCTCAAGGGAAGGGAGAGCAGGTAGTTAAATCCCCATTTTACAAATGAGGAAAGTGAGCCAGAGAGAAGAGAAATGATTTGACCAAGGTGCTTCAGCAGACAAGAGGCGGTGGGTGGATTAGAACCCGCTCTCCTGATTCCTAAACTGTGCTCTTTCCACTGGCCATTCTGCTTCTCAAAAGATACCAGTGTGCTATCTCTTCTCGAGCCACCTCTTCAGTCTGGACTACCCTTCCCCAGAGGCAGTGGGTCCGTACATTGGGCTCCACTGCCGCCTTACGTATGAATCTGTAATTATGTATTTCTACTAATGTCTGTCTCCCACTCTACACTGTAAGCTCGTTGTGGGGAGGAAATCTCTCTGTTTACGGTTATTTCATACTCTCCCAAGTGCTTAGTACACACAGTAAGTGTTCAATAAATACAGTTGAATGAATGAATTAATTAATTAATTAAAGTGAGATCGTGTGGGAAGAGAGGTCACCTGCTTCTCTTTGGTGGCTGGGGTAGTTCTGGGGAATGGGTGAATAGGATCGGGAAATGCCTTTCCAATGTTTGATTTGAAAGAGGGACGCAGGAGAGCCTAGGTGCCCAAAACACGCTACCCGACACAGTTTGTACAATACTCTCCAGTATCTCACTCTTCTGTCCAGATCTACTGCATAAATGATGGCGAGCGCTGGCCTAAGTGATACTGTGTGGATCGCGAAAATTGATAATTAACGTGTCCACCAAAAAAAAAAACACCCAACAACAGACTTTCAGGAGCTTAAAGTTTTAGGTAAACATGATCTCATGATTGCTCCCAAGGTCCTTAGAAGACCACCCTGTGTAGAAAGATGTAATGTAAGCAAACACTCAGCTCATAGCCCAGAGAGGAGAAGAAGGAAGAGGAGTAGAAGTAATAAAAAGAATAATAGAGTAATAATTGGGATAGTGATATCTGTTGCCAAATTGTACATTCCAAGCATTTAGCCCAGTGCTGTGCACATAGTAAGTGCTCAAGAAAATGTAATGGATTGAGGGTAATAATAATGATGATGATAATGGTACTTGTTAAGCGCTTACTATGTGCCAAGCACTGTTCTAAGCACTGTGGTAGATACAAGGTCATTAGCTTGGCCCCCGTGGAGCTCACAGTTTTCATCCCCGTTTTACAGATGGGTAACTGAGGCCCAGAGAGGTGAAGTGACTTGCCCAAGGACACACAGCAGACAAGGGGCAGAGCCGGGATTAGAACCCCCAACCTCTGACTCCCAAGGCTCTTGCCACTAGGCCGTGCTGCTATAGTAGTCGTAGAAGACTATAAGCCTATCAAATCGTGCCTCCCAAATCTGTCACTTTCTACTTTCCCAAGGACTCTGTACAGTGCTCTTCGCAGAGTAAGTACTCAATAAATACCACTGATGGAGTGATTGCCTGATAGTGGAAGTGGAATTATTAGGAGTAGAGAATAGAAATAGCTGCAGTTTTAATAGAAGTAATATTAGCCACAGCAGTAATACTAGTATTAATAGCGGGATTAGTAATAAAGTGGTAGAATAGTAGTAGTATTAGAAGTAGCTGTAATAGAAATAATATTAGGTGTAGCGTTTATTAAGTGCCTACTCGGTGATGAGCACTGAGGCCAAGCCAGGCAGTAGGTCCCCACAGTAAATACTGAGAAGGCTAAAATAATGTTGGTATTTGTTAAGCGCTTACTATGTGCAGAGCACTGTTCTAAGCACTGGGGTAGATACACGGTCATCAGGTTGTCCCACGTGAGGCTCACAGTTAATCCCCATTTTACAGATGAGGGAACCGAGGCACAGAGAAGTGAAGTGACTTGCCCACAGTCACACAGCTGCCGTGGCAGAGTGGGGATTCGAACCCATGACCTCTGACTTCCAAGCCCAGGCTCTTTCCACTGAGCCACGCTGCTTCTGCAGGGACAGATACCGGCCCCCGCCCTGCCACTGGTGTTCTGCCTGCTTCCAGCCTACCTTCGTCTAGTTGGCTCCCAAACCCCATCGATGAACCCAGGTGACCGATGTGCGGGACTCTAAGCCGAGCACGCTATCTGCAGCCGTGAGGTGGAACCCCACCCGCTTCCTCTGAGGTTCAGCTCCGGAGAGACCTAAGAAAGGAAATCTTAACGGTTATGGGAGAGCTGGAAAAATGGGCCCCAATGGAGAGTTTTTCACAGACTTATTTCTGAGTCAACATTCTGTGTCAATACGGGGTGAAGCCACACCCTTCCACCCTGGGTCCAGGCTTGGAGATGGCCGGGAAAGCCCCAACGATCTACTCGCATTTGAAATCTGGGAGGGGAAAGGAACCAAAATCAGCAGGAGCGTGACCTAGTGGGAAGGAAACAGGCCTGGGAGGCAGAGGATCTGGGTTCTAACCCCAGCTCTGCCCCACTATGGGACCTTAGGCAAACCATTTAGCTTCTCTGGACCTCAGCTACCTCATCTGCAAAATGGAGATCAAATTCCTGTTCTCCCCCAGTTCGGCTGAGTCCCATGTGAGACAGGGACTGTGTACAATCCAATTGTACTATATCTATCTTGGCTCATAGTCAGCACTCTTAATAAATTATTATTATTATTATTATTATTAACTAAATTCCCCACCCCACCAACATTTCTAAACATATTACGTAAAGGCCCAGAGAAACAAGGAGAATAAGGAGGCAAGTGTGTTGTGGCAGGGAGTGAGGGAAGCAATCTCAGGATCAGGCAGTCCTCAGTTCCCTTCTTACTCTCCAGGTCCACCCTGGTTAAAAGGAAATAAATAGCAGTAATCCCCATTTCTCCCTGCAAGAAACTGAGGCGGGCGACATGTGACCTCTCCAAGATTTCTCTCCCATCATGATCCATTTTTTAAATGGTTGCCCAGGGAGACCCTCTGAGGTACAGTCAAGGGGTTGTCCATTTGGGTGTGTTCCAGTAAAAGACAAGACCTAGGAAAACTTGTAACCATCCCATCCCACTTGTTTTTCTTTACAAAACAAGTTCACACTCCAACTCCCCTTTGTCCGCCCGCTGTCACCTCGGGTCACCTTCCAGATAATGGCCTTCAGGCTAAGGGGACCTAGGGAAAAACAGGGTTGAACCCAGCGCCTCTGAGAAGTGGCAGTACTGGATGGCCTAAACACATCTCTCTGTGAACTTCCGCCCACACTTGGAACCAAGCCGGAGCATGCACTGGCAAATTCAAAATGGCAGGACCCAGAAATTTGTCCTCACCCGACTCCAAAGGAAAAACCCCCAATACGGCGACTCCCTGTAAATCGGCTGGTAATCGCTGCCATTTTATTGCTCCGGCCAACAAAAACCTGCCGATTAAAATACTTCCATGAGCAAAAACTCCTGAGCAAACAGAGACACTCCCTCCCAGACCCGTCTCTTCCGCAAGAATAATATTGAACTCCACTTCCTGTCCAAGGCTCCTGAGGGTGGTGCCTTAGGTTTAGGCCTAGGCCTGCTGGCCAAGTACATGATAGAGAAGCAGTGTGGCCTAGTGGAAAGAGCTGACGGCTGAAAGTCAGGAGACCAGGGCTCTAATCCAGGTTCGGCCACTCCTGTGTGATCTCGGGCAAGTCAGTTAATTTCTCTAGGTCTCAGTTTCCTCATCTGTAAAATGGGGATTGAATATCTGTTTTCCCTCCTACTTAGACTGTGAATCCCCCATGGGGCAGAGACTGTGTCCAACCTGACTATCTTGAAGTTATTCCAGTGCTAGGTAAAATGTAAGCACTTAGCAAATGAACAATAATTATTTGGTTCTGGGACGAGGGGACTCCTGAAACATTCCCGGGACCCCAGAGATCCACCGGGTTTGGACGTGAGTCAGGAGACCTGGGTTTTAGTCTCAGCTATGCTACTGGTCTGCTGTGTGACCTTGGGCAAATGCCTTAATCTCTCTGGGCCTCTCTCTCTTCATCCATAAAAAGGGGATAAGATAGATTGTGAGTCCTAATGTGGTGATTACCTCAGGGCTTAGCATACAGTAAGCAGTAGTAAAGGCCACAGTGACTACCGCCTCTCTTGAATTCAGGCCTTCCCAGTCCCCACAGGAGGGGCGTTTCCCACAGTGGCTCGGGTCCAGCGTGGTTTCTCGACCCTCCAGAAGCTGGGACCAAGGGGCACAGCCCTAAGCATGACACTGAGCTCCAATCCGGCCCCATCCCAGCCCTGGAACTCAGAGCAACCAGGAGTGGGGATTTGCAGATCAGAGTGGAGCTGCCATTTATGGGAATTCCTGGAATATTTGCCTGGCTGTGGGGTTGTACGAGAGGATTTCAGTCGACTGTCTTCTTCCCTCCTCCCCTGTAACGGACAAATACCTACTCACTGGCTCCAACCAAACTTCACATCTGCAGCTGTGGACTAGAATGGTGTTCACCATCTCCTTTTGCTCTGGAGAGGAGTCAGCTGAAGCCCCTGATTCTGAGCATGCTGGATCTGGACCCCAAGGTGGAATTTCTAATTGTGGTATTCATTGAGCACTTACCATGGGCCAGGCTCTGGACTAAGAGCTGGAGTAGATACAAAATAATCAGGTTGGATGAAGTTCCTGTCCCACATGGGGCTCACGGTCTAAATCGCCATTTTACCAATGAGTTAACTGAGGCACAAAAGAAGTGAAGTGACTTGCCCAAGGTCACACAGGAGTCACGTGGTGGAGCCTGGATTAGAACCCAGGTCCTTCTGACTTCCAGCCCTGTGCTCCAACCACTAGGCACGGCTTCTCGTCAGCTGGCCACCTTGACGGGAGAGAAGGGTGGAGGCTCGTCTTCACACCTCGCTGTCACCCCAGAAGGCTTCTGGGGACCCCTGGATGTCAGAAAAGGGCCGACTCACCTCCACAGAATGCAGGGAGGGACCCCTACAGGAGGGTCACCCTAAGCATTGGATTCAGGTTAAGGATAGCCACCTCCCTCCAGATCTCGTGTCCACTCTGAAAGAAACAGTCCATGGTCCCTGGTTGGACAGACCACTGATCGGCCCCAGGGACCGACGGCGTCACTTGCATTCTTCTCTTTTAATTGAAAGCAGCCAAAGTGGGTGACTCACCCCAAAGAGACCAAGAATAGGAGAAAAAACAAGCTAAACAAACCGAGCCCATCTCCTCCCTTCACTCAGCCACTGCCAAAAGGAAGCTATCCCTGGTCCCCTCCCCACTCTCTAAAACACCGGTGTCACCCATGACCCTCTCCTCCCTTGCAGCTTATTTTGGAAGTTGCCGTCTCCGAGCGTGCGCTGACTGTCCGTCTGTCTGTCCTGCTTCCTCTCTCCGATCCTGGGCCCCTAAACTCCCCCGATGCCCCACCACCCGGCTCGGTCCCAGGCAACCAAGGGTGCTTCGCAGAGATATTCGGGGCAGCAACCTAACAGAGAGAAGCAGAGTCGCCTAGTGGAAGAGATCAAGGCTGGAAGATCTAGCTTCTGATCCTATTTTAGCCACTTGCCTGCTGGGTTGCCACTTAACTTCTCCGGGTCTCAGTTTCCTTATCTGGAAAATGGAGATTGACTACCTCTTCTCCCCTTTAGATGATGACTGTAAGCAAGTTGGGGGCGGGGAATGTGTCTATTACACTCTTGTACTGTACTCTCCAAAGTGCTCAGTACTCTGCACATAGTAAGCACTCAATAAATGTGATTGACTGACTGAGGCCCAGGAGGGACAGGGGTTGGGTATGATCTGATATCTACCTCAGGGCTTAGCACATAGGAAGCACTTAATAAATACCGCAGTTATCATTATTATTGTTATCAGTAGAATTAATAGTAATAGCAGTTGAAGTATCTCCCTAAAAGATCTTGAGGTAGGGGACCGCATTTAGAGTTCTAGGTACTCAATCATTCATTTATTCATTCAGTCGTATTTATTGAGCGCTTACTCTGTGCAAAGCATCGCACTAAGGCCTTGGAAAGTACAATTCGGCAACAAGAAGAGACAATCCTTGCTCACAACAGGCTCGCCATCTAGAAGGGACTCTTTCTCCTCAGTCAGGTAATCAATCAGTAGTATTTATTGAGCGCTTACTGTGTGAAGAGCACTGGACTAAGCGCTTAGGAGAGCCCAACAGAGTAAGGAGACCAGATCCCTGCCCTGAAGGAATTTAGAGGCTGGCAGGATTATTCTCCCCATCTCTGCCGGAAGGCCACTTCCGTCAGCATCTCTAGCCAGTATCCGTGTCGAACAGCTGCACAAATACCTAGTGAAACACAAATCATCTGCCTACAGCTTTGAGTTCCGAAATGACGGTGATGGTGGGAACATCCTGGTCAACTGGGTCTGGGGGGGAAGAGGGTGGCTGAGAGAGCTTGGGCAAGCAACACTCTGTTGCACCGGTTGTCTCATACCACACCCCCCCGTGATCCTGGAGGCACCAGACGCCCTTTCTAAGATGTCTGGTCTCCCAGAATCTCTACTCCACCAAGGCCATGGGAGACCTGACTATCTTGTATCTACACCAGCGCTTAGTATAGTTCTTAAAATATAATAAGTGCTTAATAAAAACCACTACTATCATTATTATTATTGCCACAGAGAAGATGGCAATATCATCCAGAAGGTCTGATGTCAAAGGACCCCGATTATTCCAGAACAGTAACAGTACTTAATCACTGGGGCATCTGTGAAGCGGTTCTTATGTGCCAAGCACTATACTAAGCACTGGGATAGAGGCAAGCACATCGGCCCCATGTGGGACTCACAATCCGAGTAGGAGAGCGGATGGGCATCGAATCCCCATTTTACAGATGAGGAAACTCGGGAAGCAAAGTGACTTGTCCAAGGTCACACAGCAGGCAAGTGTCAGAGCTGGGATTAGAAACCAGATCGCCTGACACCCAGGCCCTGTGTGCTCTCTCCTCTAGTGGGTGAAAGAGTCAGATCGTTGAGACCCCTGAGCATTTAGGGGTTTGAGTTCCCCAGGTGTGTGTGTGTGTGTGTGTGTGTGTGTGTGTGTGTGTGTGAGAAAGAGAGATTTTTGCGAGGAGGCTCCCCAAGCAGCTGCAGAACGGGGCCCTGCCGAGGAGGAGCCAGCCACAAGCAGAGAGGACAGAATAAACTGTTTAAAGCCGGAGTGAGGCCCAGCCTCAAACCTTGTGGTCTATGGGTGTGGGCTGCTGGGGCAGGGCGGCTGTGGCTGCGGCAGGCAGACCAGCCCGGCATGCCTCAGGAGAAGGTGGCAGAGAGGGCCGCCTGGGGACCGGGATACCAAGAGGCAGCCTGGCTGGAAGCGGCGCCCGGCCCGGTGGCTGGGGAAGGCGGCCGGCCCGGGGAGGCCATGGGCACATCCAACCCATTTTACCGGGCCGCCAGCCCAGCCGCACCGAGAGGGATCCGCGCCTGGTTCCCCAGACCAGGTTTGGAGCTCCCCGTAGGTACGTGTGCTTGTCTCCTGGAATGTTATCGTGGCGGGGTGGGGTGGAAGCTTACGGTTCGTCTTAAACCTCAGTCCAGGCAGAGCTCCGTCTGAACCTGAGGGCCCCGGCCGCCCCTCCAGGGCCGACATGCTTCTGAATCGCGGAGGGAGAAATTTATCAATCGCTTTAATTTATTGAATGCTTACTGCATGCAGAGCACTGATCTAAGCACTTGGGAGTGCTTGGGGGATACTATATCAATATAAGAGAGTTTTAATTTTTTAATAGTATCCGTTAAGAGCTTACTATGTTCCAGGTACTCTTCTGAGCACTGGGGTAGATACAAGATAATCAAGTTGGACACAGTCCCCGACCCACGTGGGAACAGTCACAGTCTTAATCCCTGTTTAACAGACGAGGGAACTGAGGAACAGAGAAGTTAAGTGACTTGCCCAAGGTCACACAGCAGGCAAGTGGCTGAGCTGGGACTAGAACCCGGGTCCTTCAGAGTCTCGGGCCTCTGCTCTCTCCACTACCACACTGCTTCTCAGTGGAACTTCTCAGGGTTGGTAGACACATTCCCTGCTCACAAAGAGCTTACAGTTTATACAGGGAGGCAGGCATTAATGTAAATAAAATAATGACCGATAGATACGTAAGTGCTGTGGGGCTGAGGGAGGGGTGAGGAAAGAGAGCAAATTCAAGTTCGAGGGAGATGCAGAATAGAGTGGGAGAGGAGGAAATGAGGGCTTAGACAGGGAAAACTTCTTGGAGGAGGTGTGCCTTCAATAAGACTTTGAGGGTGGTGAGAGTAATTGTCTGCTGGGCGTCCAGGCCAGAGGCAGGACGTGGACGAGAGGTCGGTGGCGAGACAGACGAGAAATGAGGAATAAAAAACAAACCCGCTCAGGTTGGAGGGTGAGTTGAGGGGGGAAGAGGGGCCACCTCGTCACTTCTGCCCACTGACAGGAATGATGAATCCCCACTTGGTTCCGACTGGCCCCGTTCTAAAGTGTGGCGGAGCTACCCTCTGGGCAGAAAGGATTGAGGACGGGATTGAGGTGCGATGGGGAGGAGCAGGAGCTGGCTGCTGTGGGATGAGGGACGCGATGTTGGGGGAGAGGATTTGGAGGGTCCATGATGAAGGAGGAGTGTCCTGGCAGGTCGCTGAGCACAGAGGTTACACTGGAGACCGTGAAATTCAGCCCAGAGTCCAGGGGAGGACCACAGAAGCCTTTTAAGAATCTTTGAAGCCGGGGGCAGTCAGGGGAGGGAGAAGGGGGACGCAGGACAGGTTGGTGTATGACTGGGAGTCTTCTCTCTCTTGATTTTGGAGCAGACAGCCCAAAATAACCCATTGCTATGAAGCTCTGAAAGCCACAAAGCTGTTTCTCTGGGTTTGTTTCTGGACTGCGCAGCCAGACCCATTTCCAAACAACCTTTTCTAGAACTTTCTCAAGCTTGCTTCGGGCCAGAAAAATCTGAGTCTAATAATATTCTATCCTGCCGAGCTTCCAACCTAACTGCCACTTCCTGGATCTCATTTCACTCCAGCTCAGTAGCCGACCACCTAATTGCACAGGGAAGACTTTTATCTCGTGGCTAATTGGACCATCATCTTTCCCCCTCCAATAGAGAATATTCCACTGGAAATGCCCCAGACGGCAGGAGGGGGGCCACTCCCAAAAACCTGAAGGGAGACCATCAAGCCCACAGAACTTGAAGGTCATATCAGAGCTTCAACAGAGCCCCTCCCAGAGATGACAGGCTTCCCTAGTAATTTTGTGTCTAGATTTAGGAGTCGGAATGTCTTTCTCCCCTTGTCCAACAGCAAGGCTTTAGTTGGGTGCATGGATAACCAGTAGGCTTAAGGAGGACCGTGTTTCTTTCACGTGGTTTTCCCAGCCCATTCACCTACAGAGCTCCCTCGAAGCTGAGTGTGGAAACCTAACATTTGTTTCTCTCTGTGGTCTTCTCTCTGCAAGACTAACCATCCATCTATTCAGGGGCATTTCTACGGTTTGGTCTTGGTGGTGGTGTTCCCAGAACCTGCGAGGCAAACCGAAGCTTTCTTCGGCCCAGTAAAACTCCTCCATCAGTTCAGTGGTATTTATGGAGCATCTGTTCTGGGCAGGGCACTGCAGTAGACACTGGGAGGAGGAGTGGTTGTAGTCTCGATGGTATTTATTGAGCAACCACTCTGTGAAGAGCACTGCACTCGATGCTGGGGAAGAGGATGTGGAGGAGGACTGGTATTGTAGGAATTGTAATAGTAATAGTAGAAGCAGTGGGTATTTATCGAATGACTGAGCCCCTTGGGAGACGAGATCCATGTCTAATTCCCGCTGTATACTCTTTCCCGGTGCTTAGCGTTGTGCTCTCCACTAAGTCTTGTCTTACGCCGTCAAATTGCTTCCAACCCATAGCGACACCACGGACGCATCTCTCCCAGAACGCCCCGCTCTCCATCTGCAATCTTTCTGGTAGTGGATCGGTAGCGTTTTCTTGGTAAAAGGTCAGAAGTGGTTTACCATCGCTGCCTTCCACTCAGTCAACTCGATTCTCCACCCTTGACTCTCTCCCCTGCTGCTGCTGCCCGGCACAGGTGAGTTTTGACTTGTAGCAGATGGTCTTCCCCTCATTGGCCACTGCCCAAGCTAAGAACGGAATGGGTCGGCCTCTGCTTGACTCTCCTTCCCATAGCCGAGACTGGTAGAGTCCTGGAAACTCTCCAGTTGCGACCCTGAGAGGTGACTGCTCTAAGTAACCACTTAATAAATATTATTACTACTACTGAATACAATGTGTTTGTACTAAGGGCTTGGCAAAGCGCTAACAAGCTCAAGGATGATAATTCAGACACAATCCCTGGTCCCGAGGAGCCTCTCAGCCTAAGAAAAAGGAGACGTTGAAATGATAATGAAATTAAAAAAGCAGAGCTGCTTGAGAAAACCCGCTCTCCTCAGCAAAGAACAAAAGTAAAACCTTCAGTAAGCGATTGCCTTATCCAAGATGGATTGTTTTCATATGACCCTCCAGTTTGCACTTGCGCTGTGCCCGTTTTCTCATCTATAAAATGGGGGTAAGGTTCCTGTTCCACCTACCTAATACCGGGAGCCCAATGAGGGGCAGGGACTCTGTCTTATCTGATTATCCTGTCCGCACCCCACCCTGTCATTCAGTGCTTGGCAGAGGTTAAGCACTTCATAAATACCACCACTGACCGGATGAGGGGAGCTTCCCAGAAAAGGAAAATAGGGATATTGCCTTGTCCAAACGACCTGCAGGTTGGCATTGACCAGGCCCGCCACTCAAAGAGGCTGGCTTGGCATCTTTCTGCTTGGCATGTCAGAAAATCAATTGGGGGTATCAGCAACAATTCTGATCCTTTCTTCCATCCAGAGAGCCAGAGAGGGACAGTAAATAATTCATAGTGTCTCTTCTTCTTCAAAACTCTTCTATTCTTAACCAAAATACCTCCCAGAATATGCATTATTGAATCTGCCTGCTGGAATCTCTTATTACCCGCCGTCCAGAAAATTAAGGCGGCAGAATTAGCTGTCTGCAGGTGCAGGGCTTTTCTAACCCTTCCTTCCGGACTAGCGGGGGAGGGCGGGGAAGCATTTGGAGATTTTCAGTGTGCTGATTTCTGAGTGGGTGGGGACGGGCCTGGGGCTTCCTCATTTTGACCTCTGTTCTGAATCTGCAAAAGTCAGTCTCCTGAGGAAACTACCAAGCTTCCAAGTCTTGCCGACTGAAAAATTTGACACTATTTTTGAAAAGGCTTATCCAAACATGGGCTGGTGTCCTGCCGGTACATCCTTGCTCTGACTAGAGTCTGTCCACTTTCCAAGAATAGACATGTTAACGTACGCAATCGAACGAGGGCCGTGAGTCATTTTGGTCCCCAAGGTCTTGGTCAAGGGGACAGGAGATTCCAGCAACCATTTTCTGGACCAGCTTCAGAGCGCTTAGTACAGTGATCTGCACACAGTGAGCTCTCAATAAATGTGATTGATTGACTGATTGATTGATTGATTGATACCATAGAACTGGATGAATTAACCCTCTGAAATGTATGGGCTCAAATATTTCTCCTGGGCTTAGTCTAAGGGGGCAGTAGGGAGAAGTCCCAGAAGACCTTGAAAAGCCTGGAATGCTCCCCATTCCTTTTTTGTGCTTCACGTTCCCCGGAAGGTGGTAGATCAGAATTACTCTGGAGACAGTTCTTCAGCTATTTCCTGGCCCGCTGCTGCTGCTTCAGCCATTCCACCTTCATCTCCTTCCTCCTCCACCTTCCTCTCCATTTTTGTCTGCCCCTTGCCTGTTCTCATCTCCTCTCCATCTCCTCTTTCTGTTAACACATTCTCCCCATCTACTCCTCCCTACCATCACTTCCTTCCCATCTTTTCCTATCATCACCTCCTCTCCATCAACTCTCCCTGTCATCCCCTTCTCCCCATCTACTCTCCCTGTCATCACTTCCATTCCATCTACTCTCCCTATCATCACCTTCTCCCGACTTACCCTCTCTATCATCACCTCTTCCCTATTTACTCTCCCTTATCATCCCCTCCTCCACATCTACTCCCTTAACCCCCTCTCCTCCCCAACTACTCCCCCTATCATCACCCTCCTCCCCTTCTTCTCTCTCTCCCTGTACCTCCTCCCCATCTATTCTCACATTTTTCATCCCCTCCTCCTTGCCTATTCTCCCTGTTCTCACTTCCCAGGCCTATTTGTGTGTCCGGTTGCTCTCAAATAAGAACGTAAGTAATACCATTCCCGGGTCAGTCCAATGGCCCCTCCGGTGGCAAGAGGTCAATCAGAGGAACCATGTGCTAGTCGCTGTCCTGCACATTTTCTTAATATTGGGGATGGAGAATCAGCGTGGCTTAGTGGCAAGAGCATGGGCTTGGGAGTCAGAGGTTGTGGGTTCTAATCCCGGCTCTGCCACTTGTCAGCCGTGTGACTTTGGGCAAGCTACAACTTATCTGTGCCTCAGTTACCTCATCTGTAAAATGAGATTAAGACCATGAGCCCCCCCGTGGGACAATCCTATTATGTTGATTCTACCCCAGCACTTAGAAAAGTGCTTGGCACATAGTAAGCACTTAACAGATACGGTCATTATCATTATTATCACTAGCTTTTCCTTTAATAATCCATTGTGAACAGCTCATCTGTGAATTGGCCTACATATTTGTTGGTCTTGGTGGTGTTGTCTATACCTTCAGACTGTAGACTCTTGGTGGGAAGGAGCCATATTTTAAGCCTTCAAGTCTGTGCAGCGCCTACCCTGGCTCAGGGATCTCACTTGTTCTGCTTTACTAGTTCATCTCTTTCAGGATTGCAAAAGGTGTTTGTGTTGTAATCTTCAGTGCACTCTAGTCTCCATCAACTTTACCCCCAATTCTCCAGGACCTGGGGGACCTTTTTTTCCTTTGTAATATGGAAAATTCAAAAGAACTGTAGTACTTGTTAAATGGTTGCTATGTGCTAGGCATAGTACAAAGTACTGAAGTGGATACAGTATAATCATATCAGACACAGTCCCTGCCCAACATGGGACTCACGGTCTGAAGGGGAAGGAGAACCATATTTAAGCCCTATTCGCAGATGGAATAAACTGAGGCACAGAGAATTGAGGATACTTTATTGTTTGGCTTATGAAATGAAAGCCATATTAATTCCATCTCTCTTGCTTCAAAGACAGGTAGGTTGGGGATTCAGAAGCTCCAAGCAACCAACTGGGCTAGTGGCCTACTGTCCGGGGACACTTTGGGTTCTGGTGAGCCCTAGGTCATGAATGCTAAGGGGCCCCTGACCAGTATTTCCCCCATCATGCACTCCCATCTGCCCCCTTCTCCACCCCTGGCTCCCTTCCTTCCCTGACACACTTTTTGTAGATTGGTGTCAAGGGGATGTCGGGAGGGGCAACAATGCTGTTAAGATGCCCCTGGTAGGCCTATCCACTGGACTGTGTTGGCCATGGTAGCCTGAATACATGCCCCCTCCAAAAAATTTCCCAGTATATCCAGTGAGCCACAGGCTAGTGGGCTGGCTCCGAAGCCCCTCTGGCTCTTCATTACTCCATCAGTCAAGACCCAGGAAGGGACAAGGAGGTGAGGGACTTGAACAGCTCCTGGAGACCCCAGGTCCATCTGGGGCCTGGTCCATGAGACCAGCCTAGAGTAAACCACTGTGAGAGTGAGCCAGAGTGTCGGTCTTTCTAGTCACACCCTCATGCGTGGAGAGGATCTTACCGTTGGCCAGGTGATCTTGGAATGCGATCAATCTGTCCAACCATCAGTGGTATTTGTGAGGGCTTACTGTGTGCAGAACAAGGGAGTTCAACAGACCTAGTAGACACCGTAGAAAGGGCAGTTTCCTCTCTCTCTCTTCTTCTCATTAAGTATCTCTCTCCCTCCATTAAATTCCTTTCCTTCCTGAGACCTATTGGCAGGTGCCAATAATAGCCAACTATCCATCATCAAGTCTGCTCTGCAATCCCCCATAGTGCTCAGCTCTATGGTCCGAGTGTCAGAACAGACCCAGCCCCTGCCTCAAGGAGCCCCCAGACCCACTCCAGTCAGGACAGACCATCAGACCGTCCACATCCACCTGGCTTCAAAGATTCGGAAGTGACGGGAATGAGTTGATAGGGAAGGAGCGGGCTGGAGGGCTGGAAGTTGAAGGGATGGGTATGATCATGGCAGGCTTCCTGGAGGAGGAGGATGCCTTCAGGATGGGACGAGGCTGTTGCCCAGTACAGAAGAGACTACCAGGGCAAAGATTTGGCCATATAAGAGGAAGGATTGCCCAGTACAGAAGGGACTACCAGGGCAAAGATTTGGCCATATAAGAGGAAGGATTGACTGCCCAAAGGCTACTCACGATTTAGGACTTTCCTCCTCTCTTTGCCAGGCCAAGGGATAGATCCTTCGGTGTCAGGGGATCGGGTTGCTTTTCCACCTGCTGCCCCTTACTCCCCAACACCGTGACCCCGTCCCCACCCTCAGGTTGCTCCATCTCAATCACTGCCTGGCCAGACACTCCTAGACTCCCCACTGCTTTTGCCCCAGAGAGGGACCCCTCGGGTTCAGCTCTCCCCCAGCAGCCCCACCTGTAAGAGGCCCATGCTCCGCTGCCCGCAGAGCCTAGCACTGGGCCGGACCGGTCCGGTCAGCCACAGCAGCAGCCACCCCAGCTCCGGGTCAGCATCTTCGGTCGCTAACCGACTTGTCAGAAAATCAATTAATTACTCTGCTGCGGCAGCAGAGAGTGCCCCACTGAGCTGCCGTGTGAATAATTAAAGACAGCGAGAGCGGGGGGCCGGGGCCCGAGCCGAAAGCCTGCCCTCAGAGTACGCGGAGGATGCTCCTCCAGCCTTGGGGCCCGATCGATAACATCGACGGAGGGAAGGGCGCTGAGGGAGGCGGGATCATCAGGCGGCAAGGTGGCGGAGGTGAGGCCGGAGGGGGCCGATGCGGGGGCTGGGGGCCGATGGTAGGGCAGGAGTTGGGGCTTGTAAAAGCCTTTTCCCACTTTCCCCTAGGAGCAGGCTAGCATCTTAGAGAAAAGGGATTCAGTGCTATCAACGACTCTTAGCCCCCAGAATTGAGTGGGACCGTCAACTTGTCTGGCCCCCTGCCTCCAGGAGGGCAAATTACCAAACCAGCCAGGATGGTTGGATGTCTCTCCAGGGATGGGGTCTCGTCAGTCTCTTGGCTTCAGCCTCCTTCCGCCCCGGTGGGAAGCTCTGCTTAGGGGCCACTGGCTGAGTCTGCTGTAGAAGCACTTGAACTCGGGTTGTTGGTGATTGAGTGTTGAAGAACCTCAGGGTATGGGGAAAATCCCATTACAGGTAAACATTGATTCAGTGGGAATCTGTGGGGTAAGCGGGAGATGGTTCGGGGTAGTAAAAGGGTTTTGCAAGAACGCAACCATCAAATTCCAGGAGAACTGGGATGTTCTTCCATTGGGTTATTATTAATGATGATAACAATAATAATAATTGTGGTATTTCTTAAATACTTGCTATGTGTCAAGCGCTGAGGTAAATACAAGATAATCACGTTGGACACAGTCCTTGTCCCGTGTGGGGCTCACAGTCTAAATGGGAAGCAGAACAGGCACTTAATCCTCATTTTACTGATGAGGAAACTGAGGCCCAGAGAAGTTATATGACTTCCCAAGGTCACACAGCAGGCCGGGATTAGAGCCGGGATTAGAGAGAGCCCTGATCCTCTGATTCCCGGGCCTGCGTTCTTTCTACTAGGCTGTGCTGCTGCTCAAAGCAGGTCAGAGAAACACATGTTCTACCAGAGCTGATTCTGACATGTTCTACCAGAGCCTGGCAATAGCACCCTTAGACCAAATCCCCTAAAATTCCCTCCAATGGGTCCTACCAGGGTGGATTTGCTGTAGAATTAGGGAACAGGAAGTTCAAAATAGGGAGAGGGGTCCGGGGGAGACAAAGACCCCCAACAGGAAAGGAGATATAGGGTAATTATTAATAATAATAATGGTACCTGAGTGCTTACTATGTGCCAAGCACTGAGGGAGAGACAAATTAATCAAGTTGGATGATAATGTTGGTATTTGTTGGTATTTGTTAAGCGCTTACTATGTGCAGAGCACTGTTCTAAGCGCTGGGGTAGACACAGGGGAATCAGGTTGTCCCACGTGGGGCTCACAGTCTTCATCCTCATTTTACAGATGAGGTAACTGAGGCAGAGAGAAGTTAAGTGACTTGCCCACAGTCACACAGCTGACAGGTGGCAGAGCTGGGATTCGAACTCATGAGCTCTGACTCCAAAGCCCAGGCTCTTTCCACTGAGCCACGCTGCTTCTCCCGGGGCTCACACTCTTCATCCCCATCTAACAGATGAGGTAACTGAGGCTCAGAGAAGTGAAACGACTTGCCCAAGGTCACACAGCAGACATTTGGCAGATTCCAGATAAGAGCCCAGGTTCTTCTGACTCTCAGGCCCGTGCTCTATCCACTAAGCCAAGCTGCTTTGAAAGAAAGCATTGGAATGGATCCAGAGAAACCCGGAAGGGTCGTTTTCCCCGTTCTGAACCCAGACTCCTTTGCCGGAAGGAGGGTTTGGCTTGCTTTCGTCCCTGGGAACGAATGAGCAGGCAAGGGAAGAATGCGGGAACCGGTGAGGAAGAGACCATCCATTAGCATATTGAATCTGGAGAGCATCCTGGCAGGGAGGTCTTGAGGCTGTCCTGGAAACGCATGCAAATCGGCACTTGGTAAAACCTGACCACCCCCCCCGGCCCTGTTTAGCTGCCAGGCCCGATGCCAGCATTCCTCACACCCGGGCACCACACACTCCTGGCTCTCTCTCTCTCTCTCTCTCCTGCTCGCCACTAGGATGGGACGGGTCGCCGTTACTTTGCAAAAAGGAGAAGCCGCCCGAACGGCAGAGAAGGCAGCCGGGTTCTCGGCTAGTCGGCCTTCGGACCGTAAATGAAAGGTTCCAGGTCCCTCTCCTCCCCTCTGCCAAACGAGAGTCTGTCGTCTGCTAGTCTGTCTGGGGTGCCCTCTGATGCTGGGTCGGACCTGGGGCACCCTGGGAGGGTCAGAGGGAGTAGAGAGACAGGAGAGGCACACGCGGGCACACACACAAACACGGCAGAGGGATAGAGGGAGGAAAAGCTCCAGCCCCTGCCCCTGAGGAGCTCAGAGCTCAATGCTGAAGTTCTGGCAGAGACAGGATACGTCAGTCTGTGGGCAGATGGGAAAGGCCAGGACCGGACATCCCGTAGACTCCCAAGAACACCAACTGCGGAAACCCGTAGACACGTTTGACAACGACAGGAGGTACCTGTTCGAGAAAGACTTCTTGAAGGAAGTGAGTGGCAGGAGCGGAGGGAGGAGGGCATTCCCAAGGGGAGCAGTGGGGAAGGGGGGAAGCACATGCAGTCTCTCGGAAGTGAGGACCCCCTCTCTCCTGCTCACCCAGGAGAAAAGACTAAAATCCTAGGGGTCTTGGCCCCGAGAAACCCTGTTAATTGTCCTGCCTATGCCACCTTCTGGAAAGTCGAGTGGTGCAAATCTTTAAAACTCTGGCGACGGACTTCATCCAGTACAGAAAGCAGAGTGCGGGCTGTGGTAACAGTTTTCTTGCAAGTGTGCAGGTGCACGTTTTGGCGTCCATGTGTGGGCACGGGTGTATGTGCGCGTTCGTGTGTGCAAGAAGAAGGCAGGAAAATAATTGCGGTATTTGTTAAACTCTTTTTTCTGCAAAGCACTGTACTAACAGATGGAGCAGATACACATTAATCAGGTTGCCCAGAGTTCAACACGGGGCTCAGAGTCTGAGTAGGAAGGAGAACAAGTAATTCATCCCCATTTTACAGATGAGGGAACTGAGACACAGAGCAGTGAAATGCCTTGTCCAAGGTCGCCCAACAGGGAAGTGATGAAGCCTGGATTAGAAGCCAGGACCCCGATCCCCAGGCTTGTGCTCTTTCTACTAGGCCCCGCTTGCTTCCCCTGGCTGCTGTCTTTCCATCCTGCTTCCCCCTGCCCCGAGACCCAGGTATGGCCCTTGCGCCTGACCCCAGGTGAAAGGAAGGGTGGAACCCCAAAAGCCATCAGAGGCGATCCAGACGCTCCTGGGGGCACTGTCCCCCGTGGGGCTGGCCGGTGGGCCCGGCCCCCAAAGGATCGGATTGCCGCCCTGCAGCTCGGAGCCCACCCAAAGAGCTTTCTGAGACCAGGCGACCATACGTCCAGTCCCGGAAGCCCCGGAAAGATGACTGAAAGGGGGTCCGGGACCCCGGCTTGCCCGCAGCACGAGCTCCACTTGCCCTGGAAATCCAGGGAGGCCCCAGAGGAAATGGCGGGCTATCACTCGCGAGCCAGAGCCAGGCAGATGCGAATGGGGGCCGCCTGATAAACCCCGAGGACTCCAGCCGCCGAGATCCGCCCGTTCAGAAGGCTGACCGCCCCCCCTCGGCTCCCCCCCGGCTGGGCACAGAGCATTTTATCTCTCCTCCGGCCAGGGAAGATAGCCGTGGCCGGCCAGGGGGCTTATCTGGCTCCCGACACGGAGAGATTGTCCCTTTGCAGAACCACGTGCCTGCCAAGCCCAGGAAACACCTTGCAGCTCGAGTTTCTGCAATCCCTGCCCGGGACCCATCCCAGCCTGGGGTGACAGTTGAGTCACCACTGTTACAACATCGAATTGGGCAACAGTTGTGCTCCCTCATAGAGACTAGGGGGAGTTTTCTGTTCCTGAGGAAATAAGGCCTATTTTGGTCTAGATTTCTTCTCCCCCTTGTGTCTATATTAAGAAAGGGTCGAGGAAGAGAGAGAGAGAGAGAGAGAGAGGAAGAAGAATGAGCTCTAACACGGTCTGTTGGACGCTCCTTTCTCGAAGAGGCTGAGGGGATGTGGTATGTGAGGTAGGAAGCAGGAGCCAAGACAATTTTTAGCCAATAATCCACCCTTCGGCCGGTCAGGTCGCAAAATGTGCTTCTAACTACGGTATAGTGATTATGGTATTTGTTAAGTGCTTACTGTGTGCCAGGCACTGTTCTAAGCACTGGGATAGATACAAGATAATCGGGTTGGACACAGTCCCCGTCCCACATAGGACTCACACTCGTCATTCCCATTTTCCACCTGAGAGAACTGAGGCATGGAGAAGTGAAGTTACTCGCCCAAGGTTATGCAGCAGATAAGTGGCAGAGCCGGCATTAGAACCCGTGGCCTTCTGCCTCCCAGCCCTGTGCTCTATCCACTAGACCATGCTGCGTATCCGTTAAGCTAAGGGCCCAGCACTGGGCTAAGCACTGGGAAAAATAGAAGATAATCAGATCAGGCACAGTCCCTGCTCCCACACAGGATAGGGGGAGCAGGTACCCCCATTTTTAAGGAGGCCGAGGCCCAGAGAGGTTCAGTGACCTGCCCAAAGTCACCCAGCAGGCCAATGGCAGTGCCGGCATTAGAACCCGGGTCTCCCGACAACCGGTCCCGTGCTTCCAGTCTCTGGCTCTTTGCGGTGGCAGGAATGCCTCTCTCTGAGTGGCTCCAAATGACGAACTGAGCTTTGGCTTGGCATTTGAAAGGGGAAATTTGGAAAGGGAGGGAAATATTCATCAGGGAAGGAACTTCCTCTCCCAGCAGTCTCTGGGAGAGAAAGAAAGAGTGTGTTGAATCATCTTCCCTGTGCTTAGGCATTACCTTCTCCCGCCGGGCCAGTTCCCCAAGAGTTTTTCTCCTCCACGTGGGAGTTAGACATAATCGGAACTGATTTTGCCTCTGTTCCATGACTTAAAGGCACCATATATATATCACTTTCCCTTCAGCTGTTTGGATGCAACGGACCAATGAGTTGATTATCTCACCCAGCCTAAGCCTGTCCTGATGTGGTAGGCCTTGTCCTCTCAATCAATGGGTGGTATTTATCGAACACCAAACACGTGACTGTTTAAACCTAAATAGATCCGCATGAAGGCTGAGGGTGCAGATATAAGTAGGGTGGATGGGAGAACGGATCGAGAGCCAGAGGGAATCTCGAGGCTCCAATTCATTTATATAATATCTAGACGGTAAATTTGTTGCGGGCAGGGAGCGGGCCTGCCAACTCTCTACTTTCCCTAGCATTTAGTATTGTGCTTCGGACACAGTAAGCAATCGATAAATGCCACCGATCGAGTGATTGATTGATTCAGCAGCTGGTGGCTTTTGATAGGGTTCTGTCAGTCCCACACTTCAGGGAGGGCCAGATTCAGACTTCCCTGACAGGAAGTCAGACAGAGGACTCCAGAAGCCAGAAATGCTCCATCCCGCCAGTCTCCTCTCTAGCAATATCACACACAAGTACACACACGCACACTCAGACGCACACTGGGGCAGGCTGAAGTGCTGGGAGGGAGGGGGTGCTGTTGGGGTCATGAGACTTGAGGGGGTGGTGTGAAAAATTAATCTGGGAAGGCTTCTGGGTGGAGGTGGGTTTTCAGGAGGACGTTGAAGTCGGGGAAGGCCGGGCCCAGCAGTTCTGAAGGGCAGTACATAAGGTGGGCTAACTTTCGAGTGGGGAAGCACAGATCAAGGGGTCTGTTCCACACACCCACTCATCTGAAAGGGATAACGCCAACTCCACACAACCACAATAAGAGTTATGGGTAGGACCCCCAGTGTTGACCTTATGTCCAGTGTTGACCTTACGTCCAGCCCCGATAAGGTCGATCCGAAGTCTTAACCCACTGGTATTCTAATTTGGGTTGGGGAGGAGAGGGGGACACATTCTGATTGGTAAAGGAAAATTACTAGACCCTAGATGCCTGCAGCAGAAAAAAAAAATTGAATTCTCTTGTGAGTTTGCTGAGTGAAAACACATACACACACACACAAATACACTCTCTCTCTCTCTCTCTCATACACACACACACAAATTTACAATAAGTCCATAGCTCTCATGCCTAGTAACGTTCTCGGGAAGCGAGAGAGGAGGGTGGAACCTCATTTCCACCTCCCGGTGACCAACCCCTCCGACAGGTCTGGTCTCCCCATCCACTCGCCGGCCCTGGGCTCGGTCCTGGACGAGACCTGGTCCTTCAGGTGTCTCGAGGAAAGTCCGGTTTTCCTCTCTGCTCTCGGAAAAGGTCAGTGTCCGTGAAGAGAGACCATCGGGAAGTGGGCGAGGGCAGTCCTGGCAGGGGCACACAGACACATGCTAAGAACCAAGGGAGAACACGCCAACACAATCTTCCATGGGATCGTTTGGCGATTCCTCCCCGTGTGGGACAGGGACCGTGTCCAATCTGATGATCTTGTACCTGCCGTGGCACCTACTACGGAGCCTGGCACCTAGTAAACGCTAAACAAATACCTCAGCTATTGTTATTACTACTATAATTATTATGACCTTATTATCTTGACCTCTTTGCACTGTATAATGCTGGGGGTTGAGGGAGGCTCTGTTGTCTGAATTATGGGGGGATTTGTTCATGAGCTGTGTGGTCGCCAAAACCGCTTTTGAAGACTCTTTAAATTGTGGGGCGTTGGTTAATTCTTTTAGTCCTGGATGTTCACACAATAGCCTCAGTGGAGTATCCACTTGGCCTCGCGGTTCAATCGAGTGGCGTGGCTTAGTAGAAAGAGCACAGGCTCGGGTGTCAGGAGACCTGGGTTCTAATGTTAGTTCCTCCTCCTGCCTGTTGTGTGACCTTGGGTAGGTCATTTCACCTCTCTGTGCTTCAGTTTCCTCGTCTGTCCAATGGGGATTAAATTTCTGTTCTCCCTCCCCTGTAGACCGTGAGCCCCGTGTGGGACAGGGACCAAATCCAACCTGATCATCTGGTGTCTACCCAGGGTTTAGCACAGTGTTTGGCACACAGTAAACATTTAACAAATACCTCTCTCATATTATTATTGGAAGCAGTGTTGCCTAGTAGATAAAGCATGGTCCTGGGAGTCAGAAGGACCCGGGTTCTAATCCCGGCTCTGCCACTTATCTGCTGGGTGACCTTGGGCAAGTCACTTCACTTCTCTGGGCCTCAATTCCCTCATCTGTAAAGTGGAGGTTAAAGACCGTGAGCCCCATTTAGGACAGGGACTCTCTCCAACCTGATTTGCTGGTATCCACCCCAGGGCTTAGTACGGTACCTGGCACAGAATAAGCACTTAACGAATACCACGATTCTCATTATTATTATTATTATTATTATCTGATTGAGTTGTAAAGAATTGTTGTATTTGGGCTGATGGATCAGTTCTTAATATTCCAGAAAACCACTAGTTAGAAGGAAAGGACCACTTGGTTTATGCTGCTTGATTCTTTGTTCGTCTTCGCGGCCAATTTTTCTTTCCGGCCTTTCTGGGTCTGTTCCCGATGATCTTTTGGTGGGTCTCGTATGTCATCTGTAAGGGTCAATTGGGAGCAAATGCCGCATCTCCGAATAGCGTCTTCCTTTTCATTCCTCTTTCGGATTCAGCCGTTAACACACTCCCTCTGTGGAGCCTAGGAGAGAGCGAGAGCAAGAGGGGAACTTCTTTCAGAAAATCATCCCCAGAATTGTTTATTCGATTCATAAATTAGCTTGGCCTCTTTGTACTTAAATTCAATTGGTTGTGATAATATTTCTCCGTTTAAGTGATTCCCATAAAAACCGCACTAACACAATAAAAATTAGCCGAGCAGGGCTTTTACTTAACCGTGAAACAGAGAGAGCAACTCATCAGGCCTAATTTCAGTTTCATAACAAGGTCGCCACGGGGAAAAACAGATTTGAAACAGTCATGGAAGTGCTTGGTGGGTTGCGGATCGGACGAAAACATGAATTGTTTTGAGAAAGTCTATCGTCTCCGCGGGTTCTAGAACGCCATGGCTTCCTCCCACTCCTGGGTCGGCGGCTCTAAACTAGTTCTCGGCCAAAAGGGGTGAGTGTAGACGGTCATTTTTATGGTGGACACACCCTTTGCTCCTTCCCCGATTTAGTGAGCTCACCAGAATTCACAAAACGTGGCCTCCAGTTTGGCGCACAAGTGTGGTGATCTGCATCGCCGTTTATAGGTGTTTTTGCCCGTGACTTCGTATTTCCCGGGTCCCGGCAGAGACCTCACCTCCCAGGCAAATTCAGGAGCTCGGGTTTGCCCATGGGGTTAAGAGGACCACCCCGTAAGCAACACAGCATGGGCCCGTGAGTCAGATGGACCTGGGTTCTAATCCCAGCTCCTCCACTTGTCTGCTCTGCAAACTTGGGCAAGCTACTTCTTTCCTCTGGGCCTCAGTTACCTCATCTGGAAAATGGGGTTAAAGGCTAAGAGCTTCATGTGGGACATGAACTGTGCCCAACATCATTAGCTTGCATCTACCCCAGTGCCTAGTACAGTGCCTGGCACAGAGTTAGCGCCTCACAGATACCATTAAAAAAAAAAGGCCGCCAACCAGGCCCCAAGAACCACACGTGGGAGCCCAGGAGGTTGGGGCTGGACCGAAGTGACCACAGAGCCTGTGCCGGGCTCCTGCAAGGGTCCCCTGGGGACCTCTGGGTCAGCAGAGGGGCATCTCTGTCTCCTTCCTTGCCCAGGGCAGGAACCTAGAAAGAGGTCACATCAGGGCGAGGTCAGGGCGTAGGAGGGGGCGAAAGAAGACAGATCAGAAGACGGCTTACCGCAACTTGGGGTGCCTCGCTGTTGTGTGTGTGGTACGTGTCATTTCTGTGTGTGTGTTTTTGTTTGTGAGAGAGAGGGAGTGTGTGTGAATCCTTCTTCTGAGCCCTCTGGAGGTCTGAGCAGGTAGTTTCTAAGAGCGCCCAGAAAGCAGGGAACGGCTCAACTAAACAATTCTCCCCATCCTTGGGCTTGTGGAGAGGCAGGAGAGAAGGCCCAGGGAACCACATTCCCACCCCCAAGCATGCCCCGTGACCCACGGCACCTCCGGACACTCAGCACACCGGGTCTCGTTTTCTGCTACCGCGGTGGCATGCCGAGTGCCGAAGCGCCAACCTCCCGTCGCAGGGAGGAAACGGCATAGAGCCGCCGGGTCGTTGTGGGTCGGTCACTGGACCGCAGCTAGCCTGACTGCACCTGGGCCGGGACCCTAAGGCGTCATACCCTCCTGAAATCCCTCCTTTCCTCCTTGAGGAAAATACTCCTAAAGGGAGATGAAATAAACACTCCCATTATACCGTAAGTTTTTTGAGGGCAGGGATCGTGTCTTCTGACTCTCTCATACTCTCCCACGTATGTAGTACAGTGCTCTGCACTTAGTAGGTGCTCAGTAAAGGCATGTGCTTGATTTCCTCCTACTGTTTCTCCTCCTAGAAGTGGGACGGAAGGGCAGATGGCTAAAAAAAGAGCAGTTTCCATGCACTGGCAGAACTTGGTCCAATTATCAAGTTCCTGATCCAGGAGGTCGAAGGGGAACTATCCTCTCGTCCCCCACATCCTGTTCCCGTGCTCATGGAGGTGTTGACTTTATTATCCTCCAAGCCTACTTACCCGAACCTCAGCTCTCCGGACCTTTCCCCGCCATCCAAGCTCAACCAGTAGCCCCATCCCGTAGCCGTGTCCTTAAGAAATCCATCAAGTCTGGATCCCACCCTGGTGTGGGACTGAGAAGCCGGAGCAGGGGAAATGTCGTGTCAATTGGGCAGGGAATGTGTCTGCCAACTCTTATACTGTACTCTCCCAAGTGCTTAGTACAGTGCTCTGCACACAGTAGGGGCTCAATAAATATGATTGATTTATTGATTGGGGCTACAGGACTCAGAGGCAAAACATGTGAGCCCTCCCCCGGCCAATGTTTCTTCCACGACCATCTTGTATTCTATCCAGGTGGACACACAGGTGGTACAGAGATGAAGTCCCCCTTAATTACCCTGAAAACTCATTAAGGACAGGGAACACATCTGCTAATCCTGTTTTACTCTCCCCATAGCTTAGTAAGCGCTCAATAAATATCATCGATTGACTGATTGATCTTGTATCTGCCCCAGCGTTTAGTACGGCACTTGGCACATAGTAAGTGCTTAAGAAACACCGCAATCATCATCACTGTTAGAAGAGGAGACCCTAATTCAATCCCCAACTTTCAGTGAAAAAGCATTGTGTGGGGGAAGAACCCATAATGGAAAAATACCTGCATATCTGAACCAGCGTATTGGATCATTTGGATAAAGTTGGTTAGCTGATAATAATTGCTATAATTGATTGATATAATTGATATAATTATAATTGATATAATAATTATGATGATCCATTAATTATAACAGATTATCCCTGATCACGGTGATTGACTGGTAATGCCTGATATTGGTAATAAATTGATCATAATAATTGATGACTGAATCATTGAATATTTGATGATCCAGGAAAAGATTCAAGATTCCTCATCCCCTGTCCTTTCTTCTCCTTCTCTTCCCTCAATCAACTGTATTTATTGAGTGCTTACTACATGCAGAGCAGCATACTAAACGCTTGGAAGAGTACAACAGAATCAGCAGACACGTCTCCTGCCTATAACAAGCTTAAAGTCCTCCCAAATATATACAGTCCTGGTCCCACCCAGCCACCAACCCCAGAACCAGGTGGAGGGCAGAATTTCAACCCTCGTGGGGGAGGATCGATTCTGAGGTCGGTGACCTTAGTGGCTCTTTAGTGCTCGTGCCGACGGCTGCCATATAGAACTGGGCGCGCGGAGACACTGCTCGTAGAGAATGTTTTCGTCGACGCAAAATAACACATCAGGAGTGGCCCTCGCCTTGCCTCGTGCAAGGGCTGCCCACTGTGGATGGAGGGAGATTTATTGGCAACCTTAATGGGTTTCTTCCAGCCCACAAGGAGGAAATAAACATCTCACCTTTGGGAGGAGAATTAACGCTTCCTCGGCCTCACCTCCCAGCATCTGATTCTGGCCTCTGGGAAGTGATGAAAGAGAACGATGGGTCTGTGGAGGGGTGAGGTAGGGATGTGCACCATATGTGTGCATGTATCTTTGTGCATATGGGTGTGTTTATACGTGTGTGGTGTCCCTCTCTGCTGTGTGCAGCTCAACACTCATGGGCGGGTGCCCTCTAGACTGTAACTTCCTTAAGGACAAGGATCACGTCTACCAACTGTTTGCATTGTACTCTCCCAAGCGCTCAGTAGAGTGTCCTGCACCCAGTAAGAGCTCAATAAACACCATCGATTGATTGGACATGCTGGGAGCTCTCTAGACTGTGAGCTCGTTGAGGGCAGGGAATATGCCTATTTGTTGTTGTATTGTACTCTCCCAAGCACTTAGTACAGTGCTTTGCACACACGAATGAATGAATGAATGAAACATGCCCCCAAATACCAGATTTCCCCAAATCCCATCCCTGTTCATCCTTGTCCGATGATGAGCCAACCTTGGGTGAGTGTGTGCTGGCCTTAACCACAGTGGGGGTAGGGAGGGGGTGTGGATCCACTCTGGGCCACGCTCTATAGCCTCCCCGGGCTTCGACACAATGTTCCCACCCCAACCAGATGTGCCAGAATCAGCTGGACAGCTTGGGGTCGGCCAGTGAGTGACCACCGCGGAGTCTACCTGTCAATCAGTCTATCAAGCCAGCAAGCGAGCAATCGTATTTCCTGAGCATCCGTACAGAATACTGTTCTAAGTACTTGAGGGAGTTATAATAGGAGTATAATACGTGAAGTGGATACGATCCCTGCCTTCAGAGAGTTTACAGTCTACCCAGCGAGGCAGATGTTAAAATAAATTACGGCTCAAGGAAATGGCAGTATATAAAGCGTAAGGGGTCACTTACGCTTTATATTCTGCCATTTCCTTGAGCCGTAATCTGTATCCACTCGGCATAAATGCTCTGGAGCTGGGGTTGGGGTGAGTAGCAAAGTGCTTAAGGGGTACTTAATCAATCAATCAATCAATCAATGGTATTTATTGAGCGCTTACTGTGTGCAAAGCAGTGCATTAAGTCCCTAGGAGGGTATACTACAACAGAGTTGGAAGACGTGTTCCCTGCCCACTAGGAATTTACCGTCTATGGACGGAGACTGACGTTAAAATAAATGCAAAGGTAGCACAGAAAGGAGGGAAGTAGGGTGGGGAGATGAGAGAGGGAGAGCTTCCTGGAGGAGATGTGATTAGAACAGTGCCTGACACATAGTAAGTGCTTAACAAATACTATCATTATTATTATTATTTCCAGAGAAGACATGTTCCCTTCCCAAGACGAGCTTACTAATAATACTAGTAATAATAATAATATTACTCGTTAAGCCCTTACTATATGTTAGAACAGCTCTGGGGTAGATACAAGGTATTCACTTTGGAAACAGACCTTATCCCACACTGGGTTCACAGTCTTCCCCGGAGAGAAAGGGGACAGGGAGGCGGTAGGAGCGGAACGTTGGTTCGGTGCTCCAGCGGGCCATAAGCGTTGTAGGGGCGGGGGAGAGACAGAGGAAGGGGAAAACCTCCCATCCCTACCGCAACCCAGGGGACATGTATCTGTGACCCCTTCGGCGAGAGAGGAGACCTAGGATTTCCACTCCGCGCATCTGATTTACTCGTGAGGTGATGTCAAGCACGGTGGCAAGGGGGAAGGGCATAGAACACCTCCAACGCGAAACCCAAACACCGGTAGATTAAAAAGATCCACCACTGGGACTCGCAGAATGAGTCAGCAGGCACCCCCTCCTCCTCGGCCCCCTCCTCCCTGCCCCCCACCGCACCCCACCGCCCGCCCCCAGAGCCTCCAAGCGGCAACCCTGCGGGCAAGAGAGTGCTCAACCTTGGGAAATTCCGCCCTCCCTCCCCCCGGGGCCTGAAAGCCAGTGCGGTGGATTAGGAGATGGCACCACTGTTTGAATGCTTTCCTGAAGCCCTCTGCCAAGCTGCCCAACCTAGAAACTCTGAGGAGAATGCAGGCGTCAGCAGGGCCGATCGTGCCATCTGCCTCAGGACCTGGGCTGTGCAGAGATTACCCCCATCACACACAACACACACACACGCACACACATACACACCGCCGTCGCCACCCCTCCCCGTCCCAGGGAGCCGGGGGGGTGGAGGCGGGCTCCTCCTCTGGCTCCCACGCTCCCCGGTGTCAGACCCGAGCCGGCGGGGACGCTGGGTGGCACCGGACCCGGCCGCCCGGGAGACTGACCGGCTCCCGTTTCCATCGGCCTGCAGGTAGCGCGGCCCCGGTCGCGGGCCCGGGACATGTGGGGGCCAGGCCGGATGGGGCACCGGGATGGCCGGAGTCCCCGCGGAAGGGTAGGAGTTGTGGTGGGCATGCCTCCGGTCCGCCCATGCCCACGGCCCCACCTCTCCCGGGGCCAACTCCCTCCCTTGGCCAAGATTTCAAGGGGGCAAGGCCGAGCGAAGGGAGGATTGCCCGAAGCATAACGAGGCGGCGAGTGCCCAGTGCAGGTCCCAGAAGGCGTCGGGTCCGTGGGGGCAGTGGCCAGCACGGGGCACTGTCCCTTTGAGGTTCTAGACGTGGGTGAAGCCATCGCTTTTCCCCACAGCCATCGGGGCCAACCCCCGGCCTCACTCAGTCCAGGCCAACTACCAGACCTGCCTGAGGGCTCCCGGGAGGGACTGGCCCGACCCCAAGAGGGTCCTTTCCCACCAGTTACCTCGTCATAGCCCGCCCACCCCTTCCCGTCCCCTGCATGCCCAGCTGGGCACTTGGGGAGCAGATCCCAGATCAACAAACTGTCTCTCAAAACCCAGTGAGGAGAAACGGGTGTTTTGGGGTCTTTTGGCCCGAACCTAAAAGCGGAAGCTTGACTGAAACCTCCAAGTCCTGTTTTAAAACCCGTGTCTGAGGGGCTTCTCGGTCCCCGGACCCGGAGCCTCTTCTTCTGGTCAGAGCTGCAGATCTCCGGGGGAATTACGCGGCGGCGCAGGGAGGGACGAACGGCTATTAAAATAATGTCGGCGGTGTCCCCGCACCCAGAGGATCAAAGTCGCTTGCGTGGAACCATCGGTAGCCAGTGGAATGTTAAGTGGAAAAGAAACAATTTATGAGATTAACTTGTGGCCGGGAAGACGCATTTGTGGCGTTGGTCATGGTTAAGAAGCCTCTGCTGGCCTGTTATTGTTGGGTGTCTGGTGTTGCATTGTTCTCCTCTCCCATCTCGTCCCAACAGTGACGCGGCGGGGATAACTCGGAGCTCAGTCCCTGGATCGCTCCCGTGAGGAAGGAGAAAACTGGGCCCCTCCCAACTCTGCCAGCCTTCCAGCCACCAATAATGGTAGCATGGCCTAGTGGAAAGAGCAGGGGCCTGGGTGTCAGAAAGACCTGGGTTCGAGTCCTGGCTCTGCCACTTGACTGCTGTGTATATTCAAAGTAATCAAGTTGGATACAGTCCCCGTCTCACGTGGAGCTCACAGATTTAATCCTCATTTTACGGCTGAGGGAACTAGGGTACAGAGAAGTGAAGTGACTTGCCCAGGTTCACACAGCAGATGAGTGGCGTCCAGGCCCCTTCTCTTTCCACTGGGCCGTGCTATCATTATTAGTGGCTGGAAGGTGGGCAGAGCTGGGAGGGGACCAGTTTTCTCCTTCTTCGTGGGAGCGGTCCAGGGACTGAGCTCCAAGTTATTAGGAACAGACTAAAGGGAAAGAGAACAGGTTTGTTGCGCTGGCTGGATAAACTAGAAGGTCAGCTCATGAAGGCCAGGGTTTGTGTTTATTAATAATAATAATAATAATAATGATAATAATAATAATGGCATTTTTAAGTTCTTGCTACGTTCCAAACCCTGGACAAAGCACTGAGGTGGAAACTAGATCATCAGGTCAGACACAGTCCTTGTCCCACACAGGACTCACCGTCTAAGGGGGAGGAAGTACAGATTGTTTTTTTAATGGTATTTGCTAAGTGCTTATTTATGTGCCAGGCACTGTTCTAAGCCCTGGGGAAGAGACAACCTCTGTTCCACGTGGAGCTCACAGTCTTAATCCCCATTTTACAGATGAGGAAACTGAGGCATAGAGAAGTGAAGTAACTTGCCCAAGGTCACATAGCAGGCAAATGGCAGAGCTGGGATTTCATAACAATCCCACCTCTTCTAACCACTGAACTCCTTCTCAAGCACTTCGTACAGTGATCTGTACACAGTAAGCCCTCAAGAAATCCTATTTTTAAAGTAATTGATGGATTTTGCTTCCACGTAACAGTGGCTTGGTCGAGGCCACCCAGTCCCAACTCACCCAATGGGATATCCCCCAAATGCAAAGCCTTTTTTTAATGGTATTTGTTAAGTGCTCACTGTGTTCCAGGCCCTGTGCTAAGCGCTGGAGTAGATAAAAGCTAATCAGGTTGGACACAGTTCATACCCCACAGGGGCCTCACAGTCTTTATGCCCATTTTACAGATGAAGGAACTGAGGCACAGAGAAGTTAAGTAACTCACCCAAGTTCACACAGCAGACAAAATGGTGAAGGCAGGTTTAGAACCCAGGTTCTTCTAACTCCCAGACCCGTGCTCCTCTATCCACTCGGCCACGCTGCCTCTAAGAGCCTCCTGGACCTTTTAGTCTTTTACCGTCCCAGAGGCCCAGAGCTTGGGTCAGGCGACCTTTCATCATCATCAGTGGTATTTACTGAGCGCTTACTGTGTACAGAGAACTGGGAAAGTACCGTACAGCAGAGCTGAGAGACATGTTTCCTGCCCACAACAAGCTTACTTTCAAGATCACTTCCGGCTTTGGGATTCTAAGGGCTAAGCTTCTGAATAGAGCCACTTTGCCAACATGATGCTCCACTCCAAACTACCTGCGATGCCTCTGAGCCCGGCCCCTGTGGTTCCTGGAGCTTCCCGACTCACAGCTTAGGCAAGGCTGAGGGAGGACAGACTGTGGCCAAATCTTCGAGAGGGTTACACAGACACGTCAGCTTTAAAAATTTACCGCAACCGAACAAAGAATCGGTGGAAGAAGAGAGTAGAGAAGAGGGGGAACTGCGGCGGACAGAAAAGACGGCAGGTACCCCCAAGGACTAGGGAAGAGAACTGGGAGACGAGGAGGGGAATGGAGGAGAAAGGTAGAGAGAGACGAGGCAAAAGGAATGTAGCGGTTTAGCTCTCCGCGGGCCCAGCCTAAATCTCGCTGCCACTCGGCAGCTTCGGCCACGGAAGGGAGGCAGCACGGCCTAGTGGAAGAGCCTAGGTCTGAGAGTCAGGGGACCTGGGTTCTCATCCTGGCTCTGCCGCTTGCCTGCTGTGTGATTTGGGCAAGTCACTTCGCTTTTCTGGGCCTCAGTTACCTCATCTGTAAAAATGGGGATTAATATAACAATCAATCAATCGTACTTACTGAGCGCTTACTTTGTTAGAGCACCGTGCTAATCATTTGGGAGAGTACGGCGCAACAATATGAGAGACAAATTCCCTGCCGACTTACGGTTACGGTTAGAGTTTACGGTTTTGAAGGCAGCTTACATATTTCTTCTTCTCCCCCCTTAGACCGTGAGCCCGTTGTGGGACAGGAACTATGTCCTACTGAATTATCTTATATCTACCCCAGGTCCTAGTACAGCGTTTGGCCCATGGTAAGGGTTTAACAGATACCACAATTATATCATTACATCAATCGAAGTGCAACCCCGCTCTGTACAACTCGCCCGCATCCGTCTTGATTTTGGAGCAGGAGAAAAAGCCACCTAAACCCCGTATAGGGATACTGGGGGCGGGGTGGGAGGCATCGGGGTGTGGTGCAGGGGCAGGGAGATAGGGGGTCCGGCGACATCCATCCCTGACTCACGCTTCCAAATTTTCCCCGTTCACGGCAGCGCCGAGGGTTTTCAGTATCGTTGATTCTAAAGTGACGGTTTCTTGGCTGTGCGTTCTGCCGTCTAGTCGATCTGACTGTTTCAGACGGTTTTTCCTGCACGCTCAACTTATCTAATGCTGTGGAGCATCTGTTATTTCTTCTTACCTTATCATTCTTAACTAGTGAGAACAATGTTCCCCTCATAGTCTCGCCCCCCCCCCCCCAACCTCCACTTTCATCCCCTCCTTTAGAGTCTCCTTTTATGTGCTTGTAAACCACAATCTTGTCCCTTTTAGCATTCTTTTTTTTCCAGCTGATACATATTTAATTCCTTTAATCTTTCTTTCTAAATCAGCCTCCTCTTCCACCCCTTATCTGAGCTGCTCGGTTTACTCTGTCCTATCCTCCAGCTCGGAGAGCCCAAGTCCCTTCATTGCAGCTAGGTTTCGTCCTTTTTTGAAAAACTGGAATTATTACCTCCTTCCTCCCGCTGTAAAAATCTGTTTCAAATGTGCTAGTTTCACATCAGCGTGTCAGAGAAATACATCTTGAGCTGAATTTACTTGTTTCAGATGCCAGGCTAAGAATCCTAGGAATGTTCAACTATCTGCCACTGGGAAAATGCTTCAATGATGTGCATTTTAACATATTCTTCAGAGCTAAGGGATAGGTACTGTCATTTAGAGCTAATCCTCTGTGAACGTGGGGACGGAACAAGCAAATAGTCCGATGGGAGAAAGTTGACTTAATTTTATTTCTTTGGACCACTTTTCTTGAAACTGTGCCATGGCATTATCCTTTAAACCCTAAGAAAAAACATCCAGAATTCCTATTTGTCCGACAGGAAAAGAAGGCCAGCAGAGAACAATTCTTTCCAGTTATACTGTAACGGCAGCTGCTGTATTCGAAAAAGACAAACTAGGATGTTGAAAGCTAAAATAAGAGTGAAGTGGTCACATTTTTAAAAAAGAAATTTAATGCTAAGTGAAAAGAAACCACCTGAATGTGTTCTGTCGCCTCAGGAGAAAGAAAACATTTCCAGGGTGACTTTGCTCCTTCTAAAATATTTTGTTTTCAGAGCTGTCATTTGACTTTAAAAAATCCCTCCCCCGCACCATTTTTATGATCTGCATTGGCATCTACCACAGTCTAAATTTTTAAAAGACTACAAATTACGTTTGGTATGAAATTTGACCCTCTCCTCAAATTCAAGCAGGGGGTCCCAGATTTTTGCCGCTTTGACCCAAGGGCACGTCCCTGGAAGGTAGCTGAATTGCGTTGCATTACGTAGGCTAGAGATTGCAGGAGAATCGTGTGCCCCAGACACAGAGATTCGGGGGTGACTTTGGGAGGACAGCACTGGCCTGGAGAGTCACATAGCATGCGCATGTGTAACTGCTCAGTTTTAGTCAGCGTGTTACTAATGTTTTAAAGCCACACAATGTGCTGGGAAAATTCCCAAGCGTTCAGAATTCAAGGAAACCCTGCATTGGCATAGAAAAAGGAGGCTATTTTCAAAACAAGCTTGAATCCATTCGATTTAGAATCCACCAGCTTTCAGTAAATCCGGGAGCATCTGTCGTTTCATTCAGACAGCTCACTCGTTTCACCAATTTTTATTGTTTCAGAATGTTTACAATGGATTGAATCCTCATAGAGACTTTAACGGTATGGCGATTCTAATCCCATTTCCTTTGGCAGCAGGCATAAAGATATAAGCCAAGAGCTGATAAACTGAATTAACCAAACAATTAAACCATGCTTTCTGCTGATTCAAATATTGTAAAGACAGTTCTTCGTGGCATGTCATATAAAACATTCAAATGAAACCTTAACTAATACCTTCATTCCTCCAGCGTTTACCACATCTGCATTCGACTATTATTAAGTGACTCCTCGTAAGAACGCTCTCTAATGTAAAGCTTGGCTTCTGTCGGTTATAACCCATTTTATTACCTTTGTTATAGTAGGAGTTGGTTTAAATATGCACAGCGCCAGCTAAGTAGCACCAAGTTTTAATGAGGCTGGGAGACCTACCCCAAACCAGTCTAAATTTAACTGATTCGATTTTTAAATTCCACGGTTTGCTGCGACTGATCTACTGTAGTGTGCGTTTAATAAAATTAGCGCACGATATTGGACTTGACAAACTACACTATCGCAACCTGTAAGCGAGTGACTTGAGAAAGATGCAGAAGGTTGAAAGCCTCCAAAATGCAGTACAGAGTCTCCGATCTTTCTCATTAAACAGTTTCGAACAGTTTGGAACTGCTCGGAACTGTCTGGAATGTGTTCAGGATATATTCTTGTGTCCCAAACTCCGCGTTTACATTGGGTGTGAGTGTGTGTGCTTTTGCAGTACAGATTTTCGGTAAGATTGTCCTCCTTGGACAAAAATCCAGATAATAATAGGTGTGCAAAATGAGCGTCACCTCTTCCTGCAGAGGGGATCCTGGAAAATAGAAGGAAATTAATATCAGCACAAAAGAGGGGAGGGAGACGTAACTTGGATTTAAAGTAAGAGGAGAGGAGAATTTTCAGTCATCCCCCACAAGCACATTTTCCTGTTGGAAAACTTTTGGTGGGTAAAAGTGTTTCTTCACATCTCGCTTTTTGAACATCATCTTGATAGGGGAGTGCGGGGCTTTTCAGGTTTCTGTGCTTCTTCCGAGTCTTTAGACAGCACCCTCCCAAGGAAAGAGAACATCGCTTTTGCTTTTAATTTCTCCTTGCGACCAGCTGGAGAGTAAAATGCATCGTCTATATTGGTGATTTTTTTTTTGAAGACCATTTATAACTCTTCCCCCATCACACCCACCCACCTCTCTCTTGCCTTCATGTGCAAACAGTCTTTGGAAAAAGTTTGAAAAAACTTTTTCCCCGGGGGCCAGGCGATTGGATGGGGCTCCCCGGTCACAGTCGTGCGTGGGTGTACCGGGGGTTCGGGGGGCTGAAATGGCAGGGGACGGGGGTCCGGGTGGTCTAGAGGGGCAAGCCCTGCTGCCCGATACAGAGCAGTGGGTCATGTGTGGGGTCTTTGCCCACCTCAAGTGGGGAGGAGTTGGGGGGAAGATTGGTCCCTGGAAGGGCTGGGCACTGCGGTCCTTTGCGCTGCCCATTCCCGGCCCCCACGGGGAGTCGAGGAAATGGAGGGGAATCCTCTGGGCTTGCTGGAACCGGTCCATCCCTACTGGGTCGCCCTCTCTCACCCATCTCTAACCGGCAGGGCAGGGATAAACCGAAAGAAAAAGGAGCCTATGGCAGTCCGACCCCTGGCCCTGGACTCTGCTACTTGTCTGCTGGATGACCTTGGGAAAGTCACTCAACTTCTCTGTGCCTCAGTTACCTCCTCTGTAAAATGGAGATTGAGACTGTGAGCCGCCCCCTATCCCCACCGTCTCCCTTCCACCTCGTGGTATAGGGACTGTGTCCAACCTGATTTGCTTGTAACCATCCCAGCGCTTAATACAATGCTTGGCACGTAGTAAGCGCTTAACAAATACCACAGTTATTATCATTATCTGTAAAGGGGACGGGTGCTCATTGTAGGTAGGGAATGTGTCTGTTTATCGTTGCATTGGACTCTCTCAAGTGCTTAGTACAGTGCTCTGCACACAGTAAGAGCTCAGTAAATATGACTGAATGAATAAATCGGATGTTTGCCCTGCTAGAAAGCGGCCCCTTCTGTGCCATCCCCGTCTTCCCGCTCCTCCCTGCCCTGCCCTGCCTATGCGACATCCCGTTTCTGCCCCTGCCCTTTCCCGTTTCATCTCTGCCCCTCTCGCTCCCTTCCTGGGCCCTGTCCCGGCTCCGCCACGTGGCTGCAGTGGGACCTAGGGCAAGTCACTTCACTTCTCTGGGCCTCAGTTCACTCATCTGGAAAATGGGGATGAAGACTGGGAGCCCTATGTGGGGCAACCTGATCACCTTGTATCCCCCTAGTGCTTAGAACAGTGCTTGGCACATAGTAAGCGCTTAACAAATACCACCATTATTATTATATATTATTTATCACCCTATCGTGTTAATGAGGTGTATATCTCCCGGATTCTATATGACGTTGCCTTGTTTCTGTTTTGTTCTCTTTTGCAAGGCCGTCTGTCTCCTCCGTTTAGACCGCGAGCCCTTCAGGGGGCAGGGACGGTCTCTATCGTTGCCGAACTGTCCATCCCAAGCGCTTAGTCCACTGCTCTGCGCATAGTAAGCGCCCAATAAAGACGATCGAATGAATGCAGTAAGCGCTTACTAAATGTCATCAGCATCGTCATTTTACAGGCGAGGTCACCGAGGCCCAGGGAAGAGCCGCGACGTGTCCAAGGTCACACTTTTTGTCCAGTCTCTGCACCAGCCCCCAAATCTAGGGCCTAGGGGGAGGTTCAGCGGGAATCCCCCCCACGCACACACCCCTGGGGTGGGTTGGGGTCCCTCGGACTTTCCCCCCGGCCTTGCCGGAGGCTGGTGAGGGGGGCCAGGAGGAGCAGGGGCCTCGGGCCCGGTAAATTGGGCGAGTGCAGGGGGCCAGTGGGCGAGCGGGAGCTGCAGGCCATGTGCAGGGCTGCGGGCGCCCTCTGCCGGCCCGAGGCTCTCCTTCCTAATAATAACGCTGGCATTTCTTAAGCGCTTACTATGTGCAAAGCACTGTTCTAAGCGCTGGGGAGGATAATAATAATAATGTTGGTATTTGTGAAGCGCTTACTATGGGCAGAGCCCTGTTCTAAGCGCTGGGGAGGATAATAATAATGTTGGTATTTGTGAAGCGCTTACTATGGGCAGAGCCCTGTTCTAAGCGCTGGGGAGGATAATAATGTTGGTATTTGTGAAGCGCTTACTATGGGCAGAGCCCTGTTCTAAGCGCTGGGGAGGATAATAATGTTGGTATTTGTGAAGCGCTTACTATGGGCAGAGCCCTGTTCTAAGCGCTAGGGAGGATAATAATGTTGGTATTTGTGAAGCGCTTACTATGGGCAGAGCCCTGTTCTAAGCGCTGGGGAGGATAATAATAATGTTGGTATTTGTTAAGCGCCTCCTATGTGCAGAGCACTGTTCTAAGCCCTGAGGGAGATACAGGGTCATCAGGTCGTCCCACGTGAGGCTCACAGTTAATCCCCATTTTACAGATGAGGGAACAGAGAAGTTAAGTGACTTAATGTTTGTATTTGTTAAGCGCTTACTATGGGCAGAGCACTGTTCTAAGCGCTGGGGGGGGGGGGATACAGGGTGATCAGGTTGTCCCGCCTGGGGCTCACAGTTAATCCCCATTTTACAGATGAGGGAACTGAGGCCCAGAGAAGTTGTGACTTGCCCAGTCACACAGCTGCCACGTGGCAGAGCCGGGATACAAGGCGATCAGGTTGTCCCACGTGAAGCTCACAGTCTTAATTCCCATTTTACAGGTGAGGGAACTGGGCCCAGAGAAGTGAAGTGATTTGCCCACAGTCACACAGCTGACGAGCGGCCGAGCAGGGATTTGAACCCATGACCTCTGACGCCCAAGCCCGGGCTCTTTCCACTGAGCCACGCTGCATTTATTCGATCTTTATTGAGGGCTTACTATGTGCAGAGCACTGGACTAAGCGCTTGGGATGGACAGTTCGGCAACAGATAGGGACCGTCCCTGGCCCCTGACGGGCTCGCGATCTAAACGGGGGGAGACAGTCGGCCAGGCGAAAGAGAACAAAACAGAAACAAGGCAACATCAGCAAGAGAAATAGAATCCAGGAGATATGCACCTCATTAACAAGATAGATAGGGTGATAAATAATATAGTACAACAATGGTGGTATTTGTTAAGCGCTTTCTATGTGCAAGGCACTGTCCTAAGCGCTGGGAGGGATACAAGGTGATCAGGTGGTCCCACGTGGGGCTCCCAGTCTTCATCCCCATTTTCCAGAGGAGGGAACTGAGGCCCAGAGAAGTGAAGTGATTGCCCAAAGTCACACAGCTGGCAAGCGGCGGAGCCGGGATCCAAATGAGCATAGTGCTTTGGGGAGGGGAAGGGGGAAGAGCAGAGGGAAAGGGGGAATCCCAGTGAAAAATCGACTCCCACGCCCGCGGGTGGAATGCTGGCTTCCCCAAGGAGGGGAAGAGGGGCCGGGAGGGAAGGAGGGTGGGAATTGCGAGCCAGGCCCCGCCCAGAGCCCACCCCTTAGCGGCCCTCCTGTGTCATTCCCTACGCCCCCATCCACCCTTCCCTCCCGCTTCCATCCTCCGGGATAAAGAAGCAGGAAAAGGGGAATCCGATGGAGGGGCTGAGTCGCAGGGTGCTGCCGAGGGTGGGCGAGAGCAGACTCCCCAGCCCTCCCCTTGAAGCCGGCTGGGATGCCCGGAGCCCGTTGCGGGCGGGGATTTTATCTCTATATGTGCCGTTTTCTACTTTCCAAGCGCTCAGCACAGTGCTCTGCACGCAGCAAGAGCTCATTGAATATGATCGAATGAATAAATGCACCCTGCCTCCAGGCCCTCCCCTTGGAGCCGGCGGGCAGCCCCGCTGGGACGCACAGAGTCCGTTGTGGGCAGAGATTTTCTCTCTTTATTTGCCGTTTCGTACTTTCCAAGCGCTCAGTACAGTGCTGGACACGCAGTAAGCGCTCATTAAATACGATTGGATGGATGGATGCATCCCAAACCTGGCCTGCTCCAGCTTCCCTGCCACTTTAGCTGCAAAGCGTGGGGCCTGCGGGCGTGGGGCAGGCAATCATCCACTCGATCGTATTTATTGAGCGCTTACTGTGTGCGGAGCACTCTACTAAGCGCTGGGGAAAGTAGAATCGAGCGGTAGAGACAACCCCTGCCCACAACGAGCTCACATTCTAAAGGAGGGGGAGGCAGACATCAATACTGGCCTAATGGATAGAGCCCGGAGTCAGAAGGTCACGGGTTCTAATTCCGCTTTGCCACTTGTCTGCTGGGTGACCTGGGGCTAGTCACTTCACTTCTCTGGGAGTCAGTAAGATAATAATATTTATGGTATTTACAAGCGCTTACTATGTGCCAGGCACTGTCCCCCTAGACTGTGAGTCTGCTGTGGGCAGGGATTGTCTCTATTGCTCTATTGTACTTTCCAGACGCTTAGTACAGCGCTCTGCACACAGTAAGAGCTCATTACATACGATTGAATGAATATTACGCGCTGGGCACTGTACTAAGCGCTTATTAAAGATGATTGAATGAATGAATGAATACTAAGAGCTGGGCACTGTACTGAGCGCTTACTAAAGATGATTGGACGGATTAATGAGTAAATACTAAGAGCTGGGCACTGTACTGAGCGCTTACTAAGGATGATTGGATGGATGAATGAGTGAATACTAAGAGCTGGGCACCGTACTGAGCGCTTACTAAGGATGATTGGACGGATGAATGAATGAATACTAAGAGCTGGGCACTGTACTGAGCGCTGGGTTGCGAGACCCTGAGCCCCACGTGGAACAGGGACCGTGTCCCACCCAATTTGCTTGGATTCTTTCATTCAATAGTATTTACTGAGCGCTCACTATGTGCAGCTTGGAATGCACAATTCGGCTTGGATCCCCCTCGCCAGCGCTTCGCACACTGCCGGGCACATAGTAAGCGCTTCAGAAAATACCATAATTACCCCAAGTCAACCGACGCGGAGAGAAGTAAATGACGTTACAGCTGAAGCAGCGGGGCTCAGTGGAAAGAGCCCGGGCTAGGTAGTCAGAGGTCGTGGGTTTGAATCCCGACTCTGCCCCTTGTCAGCTGTGTGACTGTGGGCAAGTCACTTCACTTCTCTGTGTCTCAGTTACCTCATCTGTAAAATAGGGATTAACTGTGAGCCTCACGTGGGACAACCTGATTACCCTGTATCTATCCCAGCGCTTAGAACAGTGCTCTGCACATAGGAAGCGCTTAACAAATACCAACATTAATTCTCTGGGCCTCAGTTCCCTCATCTGGAAAATGGGGATTAACGGTGAGCCTCACGTGGGACAACCTGATGACCCTGTATCTCCCCCAGCGCTTAGAACAGTGCTCTGCACATAGGAAGCGCCTCACAAATACCAATAGTATTCTCTGGGCCTCAGTTCCCTCATCTGTAAAATGGGGATGAAGACTGGGAGCCTCATGTGGGACAACCTGTCGACCCTGTATCTACCCCAGCGCTTAGACCATTCATTCATTCATTCATTCATTCATTCATTCATTCATTCATTCAATAGTATTGACGGAGCGCTTACTATGCGCAGAGCACTGTACTAAGCGCTTGGAATGGACAGATCGGTAACAGAGACAGTCCCCGCCCTAGAACAGCGCTCTGTTAAGTGCTTAACAAATACCAAGGGCCTAACAAACACCAACGTTCTCAGGAGGGGCGGGGTGTCTGCAGAGGTGGACGGGGCCGAAAGGGAAGGGCGTTTCAGAGCGTTGCGGGGAGTGTGCCGCGGCGCGCTGCGCTTCTCATCGACACATTACGGGAGCCGGGCCGGACGGTAGCGCGGCGGCTCGCGGACCCGTTCCCGGCGCGCGCGAGGCGGGCGGGCGCGAGCCCGCGCCCCGCCCCGGAGAGGCCGCTGATTGGCCGGCGCCCTCCCCTTATGCAAATGAGCTCGGGGAATGCCATTCCTCCGGCCTTCTTACTGTAAAAGCCAATTTCATTTCCAGTCAATCTCATTCATAGAGCCAGAAGGCGCGGGCAGGACCGGCATCCTCCGCGGCGGCGGCGGCGGCGGCGGCGGCCAACAAACCGTCCTTGCAGCGGCGCGCCGGGCCCGGCGGGACCGCCCGCTCCACCCGCTCCACCCGCTCCACCCGCTCCACCCCACTCCTTCCAACCGGAAAGAATCGCAAGACTTTTCCAAAAAAGAACCCCCCGCCCCCAAACAAGCGAGCTCTCGCTATCGAATCATCCCGCTTATTCCTCCGACTCACCTCCCTCGCTCGCATGGGAGAGCGCTGCTTTTAGGTGGGGGGGGGGGGGGAAGAGCACCCACCACCACCTCTCTTGGGTTTTTTCTTTTGACCGTTTTAACGAGCTGTCGTCCGGGCCGGATCCCGTCCTCTCCTGGCTGCGAACTTTTGGTGGCTTTTTTTTTGTGGTTGTTTCTCTCTCTGCGGGTGCCTGTGAGTTTTTGTGATTTTTTTTTTTTTTGACAACCCCGCCGGAGGAGGGGGTGTGTTGTGTTTTTTGGGGTTTTTTTTTGCAGGAACGCTTCGCAGGCGCTAGGGTGGCCGCAGCCCGGCGCCCGTGTTGAGCTCCAGGGGCTTTGAGGCCGAAAGCAGCCGCTTCCACCTGCTGCGGTTTAAAGCCGGCTCTGCCTCTCTCCGGAGAGATCGGTGGTTTAAACCGAACCGGGGGAAGATCGTCAGATATTGCAAAAGTCGGCCGGGACTCAAGGAGCCGGGGAGGACCGGCGGGGGCCTTCCGAAGAGTGTTGCGTGTGCGTGTTCGGGTGCCCGCCCGACACCTAAAAGCACACGGGAACCCCCACGTTTAACCAACACCCCCCTAAAAAAAAAAAACAAGTTCTGGGAGCGAGACAGCGGCGACTTCTTTCCCCCCTCCACCCCTTCCCCCAAACTTTCCGGGCACGGAAGCGTCCTGCGAGAATTTCTTCGGAAGATGATGACCGATGCTCCTCCGGTCCGGCTACCGCAGCTGATTTTCAAGGCCGCTTAAAAAAAAAAATCATAATCATAATCCGTATCCGGCAGCGAACATTAATGGATTTCTGTTGTGTTTAAATCCTCCCAAGATTCTCTTGTAAATATTTGATGAAGTCTAGCGTATGCATGCGGGTGCCTATGGCTACAGGCGTATATAGTGCTGACCTTCGGGAGACTCGGTTTGGACGTTGCCTTTGAGGTCTCGAAACGATCTTAACGGGTGGAAGGCGGCCCCGCGTATGGACGGGCCCGATGTATTTTGTCTTCTATCGGGACTTTAGAAAAATCACCTGGAAAAAACTCACAGGCGATCGGCCGCTGGAAAGTCCCCGGGCGTGCGCGTCGGGCGGTGCGTGCGAGAGACGGGAGTTTGGGGGGTGGCCCGGGCTGATCCCTCCCGGCCTCAAACGATTTTAGGAAGCTCCTGGGAGTCGTGCGGCCAACGGGAAGCAGGAATCCCACCCGATCCCGAACTCGGAGACTTCAAAGGAGAAGGAAGAGGGGGTTGGCTTCGGGGCCCCATCGTCGATTCCCCGCCAACGCGCGTCCCGAGGCCCAGGAGGGAGAGAGGCGCTCCCGCCCCCCAAGTTGCCGACGCTTTTCCGATTTTGCCTCCTCTCCCGGGACCGCCCTTAGGGATAGTAGGGATTTAGCCTCTACTTAGTCCTCCGTCCCCTGCCCCGTCTCCCGCCCTCGTTTCATGTGGGCCCGGCCGGGACCGGTCGCCGAAGCCCGCCCTCCGTCGCCCCTCTTTTGGGAGAGTTTTGACTCAAAAGGCCTGTTGTGATGCGTATCCCCGTAGATACCGGGACCAGCCGCCGCTTCACGCCGCCCTCCACCACCCTGAGCCCCGGCAAGATGAGCGAGACGCTCCCGCTGGCGGGGCAGGACGGGGGCGGCGCCGCCCTGCTGGGGGGTAAACTGAGGAACGCCGACCGGACCATGGTCGACGTGCTGGCCGACCACCCGGGAGAGCTCGTCCGCACCGACAGCCCCAACTTCCTCTGCTCCGTGCTGCCCACCCACTGGAGGTGTAACAAGACCTTGCCCATCGCCTTCAAGGTAGGCCAAGCTCCCTCTTTTTCCCACCCTCGAGGGGGGCGAGTTGGGCAGGGAGAGGGGAGGGTCACTGAGGGGGTCGGGGGGGGAGGGAGGAAAGAGGGACCGATGAGGACAGGCCGGTGGCTGTCTGCCTCTTTTCTTTGGTGGTCCCTCTGCCCCCCTCTAATGATGATGGTATTTGTTAAGCGCCTACCACGGGCCCTCTGCCCCCCTCTGATGATAATGATGGTATTTGCTAAGCGCCTACCACGGGCCGTGGGTCCGTTGCCCCCCTCAGATGATAACGATGATGGCATTTGTTAAGCGCCTACTACGGGCCTTGAGCCCATTACCCTCCTCTAATGATAATGATGATGGCATTTGTTAAGCGCCCACTTTGAGCCGTGAGCCCTTGGCCCCTTTCTAATAATAATGATGGCATTTGTTAAGCGCCTACTACGGGCCGTGAGCCCATTACCCCCCTCTAATGATGATGATGATGGTATTTGTTAAGCGCCTACTTCGTGCCGTGAGCCCTCTGCCCCCCTCTGATAATGATGATGGCATTTGTTAAGCGCCTGCTACGGGCCGTGAGCTCTTTGCCCCCTTTTCATAACAATAATGATGGTATTTGTTAAGCAACTACTACGGGCCGTGAGCCCATTGCCCCCTCCTAATAATAAGAGAATAGAATAATAATAAGAGAAGCAGCGTGGCACAGTGGAAAGAGCCCGGGCTTGGGAGTCAGAGGTCATGGGTTCCAGTGCCGGCCCCGCCGCTTGTCAGCCGGGTGACTTTGGGCAACTCACTTCGCTTCTCTGTGCCTCGGTTCCCTCATCTGGAAAATGGGGATTAAGACCGTGAGCCCCATGTGGGACAACTTGATTACCTTCTATCTACCCAGCCCTTAGAACAGTGCTTAGCAAATACCAAAATTATTATCATTGATGAGGATGGTATTTGTGAAGCGCTTACTACGTGCCGTCAGCCCATTTCTGGGGAGAGATTATCTGTTGCCAAATTGTACTTTGCAAATCCGTAGTACGGCGCTCAGCACACAGGCAGCGCTCAGTAAATACGATCGCATGGATGACTGAATGTTTTCAGGTGAGGGTGGTGATTGCGAAGCGTTTGCTAGGTGCCAGGCTCTGTAGTAAGCGCTGGGGTGGATCCAAGGCACTCGGCTTGTCTGCTGGTTGACGCTGGGCCAGTCAATTCATTTCTCTGGGCCTCAGTGACCTGGTCTGTAAAACGGGGATAGAGACCGGGATCCCCACGTGGGACGGGGACCCTGTCCACCCCGATTCGCTCGGAGCCGCCCCAGCGCTTAGTACGGTGCCTGCCACATAGTAAGCGCCTAGTGATAATGATGGCATTTGTTAAGCGCTCACTATGTGCAAAGCACCGTTTGCTCTGCACATAGTAAGCGCTCAGTTAATACGATTGAGTGAATGAATGAACAAAATGCCATCCTTATCGTTACTGTTATAATTACTGAGCGCCTCCCGGGCGCAGAGCACTGTACTGAGCGCCTAGGAGTCAGGAACGGCGGCCGCGAAGCGGACGGAGACGGACTAGTCGGAGCGAAGCAGTTGGGGCCTGGGACAGCTTAGTTAAAGCCCCAGCTTTAATTAAGTGAAGTAACTGCCTCCACCCCGCTCAGTTTCCCCCTTCGGCCCAAGGCCCTGGGACCCCCCCCCCCCAATACCTATTATCCTAATTATTCTAACAATTCCCACTTCTCCACCCTCCCTATAACGCGGTGGCAGCCACGAATCCGCTCTCTCCCCTCCCCAGAATCCCAACCCGGGACTCCTCCTTCTCCAGAAACCGGACTGGCCCGGCCCCGGGGGTGTGAACAGCGCTTGGCACATAGTAAGCACTTACCAAATGCCATCATTCGTATTATTAGGGAGGACCCCGGAGAGTCCCCTCTCCAGGAAATGGGAGGGGGGGATCCCGGGGTCCCTCAGTGTCCAGCCTGGCGTAGTGGGCAGAGCCCGGGCCTGCGAGTCAGGAGGTCCTGGGTTCCAATCCCGACTCCGCCACTTGTCTGGTGGGTGACCTGGGGCCTGTCATTTCACTTCTCTGGGCCTCAGTGACCTCATCTGTAAAACGGGGATGGAGATCGGGAACCCCGTGCGGGACAGGGACCGGGTACAACCCGCTTTGCTTGTCTCCACCCCGGCGCTTAGTACGGTGCCCGGCACAGAGGAAGCGCTTAACAAATAGCATAATCGTCACCATCCCGAGCTCCGGGTGGAGGAGAGGGTTTCAGCAAAGGTCTCCCCCGGGTGGGGGGGGCCTTATTTCATTCATTCGTTCGATCGCATTTCATTCATTCAGCCGCTCCTATTTTAGGCAGCGCTTACTGGGTGCCGAGCGCTGTACTAAGCGCTTGGAAAGTACAATACAGCAATTAAAAGAGACAATCTCTGCCTCCAAAGGGTTTACTTTGGGAGCAGATTAATTCAATCGTATTTATGGAGCGCTTACTGTGTGCAGAGCACTGGACTAAGCGCTTGGAATGGACAGTTCGGCAACAGATAGAGTCCATCCCCTTGCCAGCCCCTTGCCACCCGCTCGGACCTTCGCCAAGCCGGGCACCGGGGCGGGTGCCAGGGCCGCTGGGCACGGGAGACGGGCCTTCCCTCCCTCCCGACCTTCGGGGGACATTCCCAGGGTTTTCCCAGGGTCTTCCCGGGGGAGGGAATCTGCTCCCTTTGCTCCTTGGCACTAGGAAGGAAGGGAATTTGGGGAGGCATCGAGCTGGAGGGTCGGCCTTCCTGGGTCCCCCCTCCATCCCCTCGCCCCGATCCCCCCGAGGGCGCTTGCCAGGGTCCGGGTGGGAGGGGAGGTCCTGCCCGAGGGCGTCTCCCCCATCCCCGTCCACCCCCCGCCGCCCGATTTCGGGGCAGGCTCAAGTGCGCTCCAAGGACCGGCCCACCGCGGCGCCGGCACCAAAGGGAAAGGAGGAAGGAAGGGGCAAAATGCAATAATAATAATAATTAAAAGATAAAAGGGGGCGAGGAAGAGGTGTTGCTTTCCAGGCCCCTTTTCGCCCCCGCGTTGATTTCCGTTGCTCCCCCAATTTGGGCCCCCGGCTGGGGGGGGTAGAGGTGACCCAAGCTGTTAGGATCATCCCCCACCCCCGGGGTCCCGAAATCAGGCGGAGCACCCATTCGTTTCTCGGAAACGAAAGGAGGCGGCGGGGCAGAGACAACCCACGGCCGCGGTGCCAGGAGAGGCCCAACCGGGAAAACCACCAGGTGGTGGAAAAGGGGTGCCCCCTCAGCCGGACCCCAAAGCTGTCTCCAGAAACCCCATGGAGGGGGAAATGGGCAGGGATGGTCTCTATCTGTTGCCGAATTGTCCATTCCAAGCGCTTAGTACAGTGCTCTGCACATAGTAAGCTCTCAGTAAATACGATTGAATGAATGAATGAAAGGAAAAGCACATCCTAGACCCCTTTCCTCATTTCCCACCTCCCCCAGCCCACCCCGGGGGCCAACAGCTCCCCTCCCAAAAAAAGACTTGGGGAAAAGACTCCTGAACTTCGACTGTGCTGGATGCTGTCCTTTAAGAGACCCGAGCCCCTTCCCACGATCAGAGCTTTGGAGAGAGAAAATTCCCAGCCTCCTCACCCACCCCCAAGCAGATTTTTAAGAGGACAAGCCACGAGTGCGAATCCAGAACTGTGTAGATCTTTGAACGTCTCCAGGAACGGCAAGGAGCTGCTGTGGTTTGGGTCGGCCAGCATCACCAGCCTCGCCACTTAGAAAGCCTGATGAGTTGGATTCAGAATTCCACTCCACGGCCGTCTTTGGAAATGCTGGAAAATTAAGGGATTGAAACTAAATGAATTGTAACCGGGGTTTAGGAGTAATGAGGGTTTATTTAAAAGGCTAGTTTGGAGCTGTGCTCGGACTAGTGAGGAGCAGCTTTGGGCCCTCCGGCTGGCTACGGAAGGGTTGATTTTCTGTCTAGTTCGCTGATATTTCTTTAAAAACAGAGCAGTAAAAGAAAAAAAAAAGGAATTACAAGATATCGCTGGCCAGCAAGTCCCTTCTTGTCTGTTTAGTCTGCTTCGTAATGTAAATGTTTGTATTTCTGTACCTATTGTTTATGGCTTTTCAATCCAGTTTCTCTCTTTTTCTTTGAAAAGTTAGAAACTTTTTCATTCTTCTTTTTCAAATTGCCTCTGTTGGCGATCGTGCCCGCGGGGTATTGGAAGGAAAAAGTTGTATTTAAAAAACCTTTTTAACCTGTACGCTTGCGTGTATGAGAGCTCGAGTGGCCCGTTCCAAATCCTGGGAATAATATTGATTGGATTCGTGTGGGCCCCGAAACCCCGGGCATACACGAGGCCCTCCCCCGGTACAGTCCGAACATCAGTCCTACCGCTTCGGATTCTTTCGCTCCAAATGATGTCTTTGTTCTGCATTTCCTAGGCGGGGTGAGGATACAGTGGTCAGTTTGGACAGCCAAATTGCCAAAGACCCCACTGTTAGGAAGAATGGAAAAAAAAAAGAAAAGCACAGAGACGAGACATTTGAGAGGGAAATCTGTTGTGAAGGTGATCCAGACCACATGTCGTGGATCGTATTTTAAAGTAACAAAAAGAATAATGATGATGATAAATCCGAGAGTCAACAATGCGCTCTTCACCCTGAAAGACTTGTTGGTTGACCCAGACGCAGTATATTGACTAAATCCTGTGAACCAAATAAGGAAGCTCGGGTCAACGTAGAGAGAAGGGGAGAAGGAAGCCAGTCTACAGTCTGTGCTCAGAGAGGGCATATCAACATTATGAGCTAAGCTAAATATGGGGAAGTGAAACCAATGAAAAATCAAGAAAATATAGAAGAGATCCAGCAGAACCGACACAGAGCCGCCAAAAGAAACATTTTCAAATAACCATTCCCTGTGAGCAAAACTACTGAGCAAGGAAACAGACAGGCTGGGGTGGTTTGTGGAAACAAAGGGCTTGTCTTATTGCTGTTCAAAATTAAATGTGATATAGAGGTTTTGGGAAGAGTCTCGTAGACCTAAACAGAGGGAGCCCTAGTGACAGAAAGCCAAGAGGTATTTAAAAAGAAACCGGAGAAATCAGCAGCTACAGATTTTTAGGGCTTTAAACAACAGGCAGAAGACCCAATTCTTGGATGAGATGGAGCTGGGGGTGGGGAGAGTGGGGGAAGAGATAAGAGGAAGGGAAAGATGCTCACATAGTTTAGGATACCGTAAATCTGCTGGTCGGGGCCTGGGAAAGAATGTCACTAACTTCAGACAGGTGAAGGGTTGGCTACTGTGTGAGGAGCCAGATCTTCCCAATACCCTTAACTGCAGGGTTGAGTCCGTTATGATTTAATGAGGGGAGGAAAAAAAAACACGCCGCCATTTTGAAGACAGCGGGAATCATCAGAGAAGGACATGAAAGAGAAAGGAGGTGGATGGAGATTTGTGGCGATCCAGAGTCCGATATTGAATGAAAATCAAAATAAGGGAAAATCCCCTTGAAGAATCTCAGCTGAAAAAGTTGGTCAAAAGTTCGGCCCCTGGCCGAGTAAAACCAAGGAGGAAAACTAATGGCGGATTGTTGGGGTTCAGGGTTCCTTCACCCGACAATCCAGAGGAAAAACAAATAAGAATAAAATAAAAAGAAAATAGCCATTACAAGATTAGGGGAGGACCCAGAGTGGTTTCAGGGCCAGCTGCCCACCTTCGGCTTCACCCCCACTGGGAAAGGGAGAGCAATATCGGGGAAATGGAAGCAGGCCGGCCCTAAAAACCATCTGTGAATGAATGAAATTGCCACGTGATCAGAACGTTTTGGTCACTTGGGCAGAACCTCTTAAAACTAGGCCAATAGAGGACAGGAGAGGGTGACAAGATGAATTTCCCCAAGACAGTTTAAAATAGTCATGAAGATGGTTGAGAAACTCAAAGTCGTCAAGACCAAATTGAATCTAAATGCTATCAGTTGGGGTGATGGCACCTAACAGCTAAAAGCCAGGGAGTTTCAGGTGTTGGGGAACCTGGAGCGAGCGAGACATTCTCCGCCGTTTGCTTTCATGGGCTAGAAAGACATAGAGTTTGCAGAGAGAGAGCATAACATTACCAGTTACTGTTCCATCTTTAACCAGAATTCATTTTCCATGGTACTGAGTGAGAGATGGAAGCCATAAGCTTTCTGCATTTAATTTTTTAAAGTAAGTGGTAATATAAGTGCAAATGTCTATTTGCTGTTGATCTCCAAATTTGTACCAAGCCACATCTGTAACTTGCTCAATAATCTTGAGGGCCTCCTTCAGCCTAAAAATAATAATGAACAGAATCACCATTGTAGCTCCCCGTTGTAATGGGAAATTATCCTTAAAAACATCTCCCCCAAAAAAAGATTTGTTGGGGACCCTAAACCAAACCGAGCCAGTGTCGCGACACAGAAATTCAGATTGGCAGAGGGAAATTCCGAGCCCTCAGAAGCCCAATAAAGCAAAAAATTGACATATATGAAGTCCTCTTGTGCAGTTGATCATTTGTAGACTAGCAGTCAGATGATTCTGGGGCATTTGCAACTTGCCTTTCGGTCTGGCATCCGAATCTTGTCTATTTGACTCCGCAGGTTGTTTCCGGGGGATAGTTCCCATGTGGGTGGGCTTCCCACTTGGAAATCCCTTTGAACCCTGCAAGATTAATTTGAAAGTGCCGCACCCCTCGAACAGCTGTTTGGCTCTTGACAGAGCTGGGCTGGAAGTAAGCAGTGATTGCTGTTCCTTTGAAAAGTAGAAATCTCGACCCACGCTTAAATTTAGAAAGTTAAACCCCTAACAGTGGCAGAGAGAGTCCACCACTAAAACTGACCAAAGCTTCTTTCCTTCTTCCTGTTTTCACCCCACTCATTTTAGGTGGTGGCTTTGGGAGATGTTCCCGACGGGACTTTGGTCACCGTAATGGCCGGGAATGATGAAAATTACTCCGCAGAACTGAGAAATGCAACGGCAGCCATGAAAAATCAAGTCGCAAGATTCAACGACCTCAGATTTGTGGGTCGGAGCGGAAGAGGTACGTGCATGCATCTCCATGGCTGTAAATGTCTTTGTGGCTGAATAAATATGTGGTTTTGCTGACCAGATATTTCACGTACCTCCATAGTGACTAGCTGTTTAGGCGACCTCCCGATTTCCGGGCCCACGGAACCCGGGAGGCTTTGGGTCTTTTCTGGCTTTGGCGTTTCAAGAGCTGAGATGGTATTTTACCTGTTTGCGGCACTCAGGAAGATTGGTTTGAGAACGGGTTTAAGATTGCCAAAGGACGGATCGGATATTTCGGGACACGACTAGGTGATTTAATTTCTATTTGAAAATAGAATCCGGTAAATCGGAGGCCATTACTGGGAGAATAGTCATCTGAAATTTTGTGGCAAGCTTGGCTCGGGACTCCCAGTTCCTCCTGGGAGCAGGTGTGCTTAATCGTGGAGAGTGTAGGTAATATCTGGGCTGTGGGATCATGGCAGCAGCATTTTTTCAAAAACGGTCCTGTGTGGCCCATCCTGGATCTTTTCTGCTTTGATGGTGAGGACAGCGGGCCCAAATTTAGACACTGTGATTAACGCCAGTGTGGACCTGACCCATCTGGGTGTAAGGCTTGCCGTGGGTCCCTCAGACCGACGTACAGTGGGAGAACCCAGTATTTTCTTTAGTTTTAGTGAGCCTCTCGGTCCAAAAGCAGCACAGAAGAGCAAAGCCGCGAAAGGACAATGTCGTTCGTATAATACTGTACAGCAGCTTGAATTTTCTCCGTGTCGGGGTGGATGGTATCAAGCGAGCAAGCTTTTGGGTTTGGAGGTGTTTAGGACTGGTTAGTTCTTTTGGTTTTTTAGAAGGGAGGTGGTCCGGTCAGCCTTTCACATTTTTCTCTAAGCACTGTATTTCTCTCTTGATTTAGATATGACCTGATTTTTAAAACAGCTGACATATAGGGAAGGGGTGTCCATTTAAGGGGCTGGTACGACAGATTAGGGAAGTTTCACTTCTGTGGTCTGAGCCTGGAATACACTTCTTGAGACCTGAAGTGCTTATGAAGGGTACTTCAAAGGCCAGTTTTTGTTCACATTTTGAGAAACAAATATGACCAAAAATTGCACACCGAGTTGGATAAATAAGATGCTGCTAGCCCTTATTTACCAAGAATATGCAGGTAGAACCCAGAGGCCTGCTCTCATTAAATAAGTAGTCTCAGATAGAAGGATAATTTTTTGTTGTATGTTGTTTTTTTCAATCTTAGCTCTTTGGGACACCTGCAAAATGGCACGGTTGGGGAAAAAAAAAAACCCTGAGATTCATCGTACTAGGGATAATAACAGGGTAATGCAGACCAAATGACATCAATTTCTTGAACGCATGAATGAGGCTGTAATGTAGAAAGGTATCAGTCATTAAACATGTTCACTTGTTATATGGAAGGTCCCCACCTTTCAGTAAATGGAATTTGCATTATGATTCAGAGATGTGTATTTAGAAAACATTTGAAGACTTCAGATGAATAGCTGGCAAAGTGGTGGAGAAGCTCATAAAAGGAAAAAAAAAAAGAGTTTACAGTTTATTTCCTCACCAGACCAGGCGAGCACAGCGCAATCATGGTTATCTCCTGGCTGATTTTTAAGGTTGGGATTTGAGATCCGAGGAAGAGAGGTAGTTTTTTCCAGGGAGATTTTGTCTGGCTCGATCCCTGTTTACGCTTTATCAGAGAGGCGCTTTTCATCCCAAAAAAAGCCTCCGGACGTGCTTGAGGTGCTCCTACCGCCCACCACGATCTTATAAATGGGGTTATTTTTGGAGATTTGCCTGGTTTTATTTTTTGGGGCGGGGGGGGAATGACAAATAATGAGATAATTAGGAAAGTTTGCCCGCTCCCTTCTCAGTCTCACAGATCTAATCGCCTCCGCCCCTTTGGCGAGCCCTCTTTTGAGTGGGTGACCCATGCAACAGCGAGAGCTGTTTTCCAAAGGTGTGAATTTGTTTGCCTCCGAGTGCGTGATTTTTGCCGTGCCGTGGCCCTTTCTACGGGTGCCTACACCCCAGGGAGCTCACCCTATCAGTAGGCACGGCTCCCCGGGCACCTCGGAGCAGGAAGACGAATCGAAACTCCGTCTCTGCCGGGCGTAGTGTTTGTGTTGGAGCTGGCTCAGCTTTCCCACCTGTGACCGCGAGAGGCCCATCATCTGGACGAGCCCCTAATTGAGCATTTGAGTCAGTTACGGTCACTGGGCTCTTTGTGCCCTAAGTGATTTCTAATCACCGCCGCAGCAGAGTGAGAAAGGGCTTTCAGCTGGGACAATTCAAGGCAATTTCTCCCTTTCCTTCAATCCGCGTCAAGTAGAATTTCAGATTTTGCCCTTCCGAAGCCTGCCGGAATGCTGGCAATTTGCTTCCATTACTGGGAGAGGAGACGATTCTCACTAATTTTAACAATTAGTTGTAATTCTTTCTCCGGCCCGAATCCCATTCCTTTTAAAGTATCATTACCTCCTATTAAGGGATCTTAAAACTATCTACGGTTTCACGTGCTGATCTTTTTCCACTGTGTGCACCAAAACATGCAATTAACATGGGCCCGCCACAGAGCCGGGGGAGGAGGGGAAAATTCTCCCAGGATCAGGTCAGTTTTGCTCTTCTGTCGGTCTTGGTTGGGTTTGAGAGAAGGCCCGTCTGGGGTTCCGCCTTGAGGAGGGAGAGCACCTCTTTCCTTCACTGAATGCCAACAGATTGGAAGAGCAGAGTCCCACAGACCCAGAGAGGCGGTGAGCTTGGTTTTCTCTCTCCCTCTCCCTCTTTCGTGGTCTTGATCTTTCTCTCTCCCTCTCCCTCTCGCTCCCTCTCCCTCTGCCCTACAACACCAATCTGTCTGGGCACTGGCCGGCAGCCAGGATCACCGCTCCTCACCTCAGGTTCAACAGGAGACTGGGAAAACCTGCCCGTCTGGCTTTTCGAAGGCCTTTGCCGAGCTCTCCCCCAAAACTGTAGTTTAAGACATTGGCGCCTCCGAGCCTCCTTGTCCGATCGTGGCCCTCTCCCGCTTAATTCACTAATGTTCCCATTTTGTTTTCGATCAGACATCGGTTAGCCCTCTCCCGACCAGACGAAGTCTGGCCTCCTTGGGCCTGGCGGTAGTTCTCGGGGACGGAGCGGAGGCCGCAACTCTGAGGAAGCCAGACCCAGAGGGCACTCTCTTTCCGCCGGGGAATCGGGAGGCCAAATTTGGAAACAAAGCAAAATCCTTCGGGTCTAAAGCTACAGTCAGCTGGGAATCTGTGGGTTGCGAGGGTCACCATGGTTTTTGGGGGGAGCCCAAGAGAAGGCCAAGCGACCACATGGAGAGACACGGAAAGGAGGAATCGTGCTGCACCGTGGAAATGGCTTCAGTTTGCCTTCGCATCGCTAGGCGGTCGGCCCCGATTAAACGTCCCCGGAAACATCGTCACGGGTTTAGCCGAGGAGATTGCTCAGTCGTTTTCAGAACCGGTAGGCCACTGGAGTTCCTGTGCCCTCTGCCTCCCGCTCCCTGAGAAGGATCGGAGGCCCCTCGAGGTGTCTCTTGCCCACCATTTTGTAGGTCCCGAGGTTTCAGTCTGGCTGGATGGATGGGACTCGGCAGGGATCTCTCCCCCTGAGAACCGACCCAACTTTCCATTATCCCAGAGCCTTCTTCTGCGAGCCTGGGTCTCGGAATCGGGCAAGCGCTGGTTGGAGGGACCAGGAGAGGAGGCCCAGTTCAAAGCCGTTCAACGCCCACAGCGGAAACGCCCGCCAATGGCCATCTCTGGCAAAGGCCGTGGGCACGGGCGCGGCCTCCCGCAGTACCGCAGTGCGGAATCCAGGACCCGCCCCTCACTTCTCAGGCTAAACCTTCTCCCGCCCGGCGCCATGTCGGGAGCGGGACTTGGATTTCTTCTTGGAAACTGGGCTTCAAATTTATCTCGCCTCACACCTGCCAGGAGCCTTGCTCAGGCCCAGAGTTCGAAAAGGGGCATTCATTTATCCCACAGAACCCTCCCATATCACCATCTCTCACCTGATTCCTTCTCCTCCCTCCACCCCACCTGCCGTACTTAACTCCCTATCCTTCCGCATCTTGGATGACTACCTGGTTGCGTTAAACTTTTCCCATCTGCAGGGTGTTTTTTTTCCCTGACCCTGGGTTGTTTTCCATCCTCTGGGAAGTACTTCAGGAGTCTTTCCTAACCTCGATAAGTTTAGGGACGGCGGCAATCCATTCGAAAGGGGAAAACCCGCCAAGGGTTCTAATGGAAAGACAGTGTTTTAAGGCTAAATGCCGATTGTGGAATCGGAAGGGGCTTCGCCCGTGTGACTCCCTAGAGAGTTTATGGGACAGAGACCAGATCTCCATCCACCCTGATTTCCAAAAATGCAGAGGTTCTGTGATGTCGTCACCCCTCGCGGAGCAGTCCTATAATAATGGTGTTGTTTGTCGAGTGCCTACTACGTGTCAAGCACCGTACTAGGTGCTGCGATAGATACAAGATAATCAGGTCGGACCCAGTCCTGTCCCCCACCAGGCTCATCGTCTAAGTAGATAGGAGGGCATGTATCAAATCTCCATTTTACAGATGAGGAAATGGAGGCCCAGAGAAGTGAAGTGACCTGCTCTGGGTCACACAGTAGGCAAATGACCAAGACAGGGTTAGAACCCAGGTCCTCAGACTCCCAAGCCTGTGCTCTTTTTACAGAATCACGCGACTCTTTGGTGAGCTGCAGGTGTCAAACCCTGGGTTGCTCCGTCAGTCATCACATTGACAACGAAATTTACAAACTAGGCTAGTGTAATGATGCTCGGGTTGATTCCAATTGGCTTTCTCTACCACAGAACTATTAGAAGTCTTTTTCCCCCATTTTATTGTTCTTTGCTGGCAGGTTTTAGTCAACAACCTTCTTTGCCACAGACTCCAGCGGACGGATCGTAATAGACCAGGTGGGGTGAGAGGGAAAAGGTGGCCAGTCCTGGGATTCCAAGTCCCGACTGGCTTCCGAAAGATGCGGGCTAAACACGCTCCCCTGGCTGGGGGTCCAGGGAGAGAAATCACACTTCCACTTAGTCCGTGTATATTGCTTTTGGTTTTAAAAAAAAATTCCCCCTTTCACCTAGCAGATAGAACCACACCAGCTCTCGCACCAACGGCTAGGGAAGAAGTGTCTGTCTCTCCTCCTCATTCAGTCAGATGGTCTTCCCGGCGGAAGCCAGGCGGCAGATCCCAAAGGGGAAAGAAGTGATGCCCTGAAACAGTACCCAGTAGAATCTGAATAAGCGATTTCTTGTTTTGTTGTCCGAAGTGGCATGGCCTCGGGGCAAGAGCCCCGGCCTGGGAGTCAGAGGACCCGCGTTCCAGTTCCAGTCCTGCTGCTGACTTGCTGGGGGACCTGGATCGAATCACTTCACTTCTCTGTGCCCCGGTTTTCTCTTCTGTAAAATGGGGATTCAATACCTGTTCTCCCTCCCACTTCGACTTGGAGCCCCATGTGGGACGGGGACTTTGCTTGACCTATTTTATGTCTACCCATAACCCGGAAGAGTGCTTGGCACATAGTAAGTGCTTATCCCATACATTGTCATTATTATGATTATTATTACTACTAATATTACCTGGTGATGCAGGACAGACCGAGGCCATCCTCTCATCGAGAAACTCGGTAGGAAAATCACCATGGGACCGGTGGACTCAAATCTTCCACTGCCCCTCATCTCCTTGGTCAGATTCGTGCATTTTGCGGGTGGAGAGAGAGCCAGTTCCCTTTGGATCCATCAGTCAGGGAGCGGCGAGGAGAGAAATAATGGTCGAGTGACTTTTAGAGCTTTCTGTTCCAAGAGCGGGCATTTTAGGCGTAAACAGACATCCCCGCCAAGCGTCGGCTGGGCCGCCGCTCCTTCAGGTCCAACGGCAATAAATCCAATTTCGGGGGGAGGAGCTAAGGAGAGGCAATAGGTGCCCCCACCAAGCAGCCCAAAACAACAAGAACTCATATTTGCGGGTGGAGGGGAGGAGCCGAGTGTCTGCCTGCTGTGGGTCCTGTTTTCAGTGATCATAAAACAAGTTCAGATCAGCAAGAGGATGTTTGCGAGGAAAGGAGAACCTCACAGTGAGATTACATACTTTCAGAGGCTCGCTTCGCCTTTTAGTGATCTCTCTCCGTGCGTGCCTGCGATATGTGTGCGTGAATGTGCGTGAACGGGCTTGCGTGCGTGTGTATATGCGTGCCCGCGTGCACCTCTCTTCTCCGAGAGGTCGTCACTCAGCTTTTCCCAGGGGGTGGGGAGGGGGATGCCGCACAAATCACAACTGTTAATCTGCAGTCAAAATCAAGTAATTAGCAGAAATTAATAAATTAGCCTCCTGGATTTAATGAGTGACCGAATTTAATAATGGAGTGAATGATTCCAAAGACTCTTGACTTGTCAACTCCCTTGGAGAGGAACAAGAGTTGTAATTCGTGAATACGAGTGCGGGTACAGCAGGTGTACATGAGTGTGTGTGTGTTTCTGTGTATACTTATGTGTGGTAATAATACAAATGATAATAATAATTGTGATATTTGTTAAGCATTTACTATGGTCCAAGAGCTGGGGTAGAGAAAATAGATCAGACACAGTCCCTGGTCCACATGGGGCTCATTGCCTAAAGGGGAGTGAGGACAGGTAAAAGATCCCCATTTTACAGATGAGAAAACTGAGGCATAGAGAAGTTAAGCAAACATGCCCAAGATTGTGCAGCAGGCAGGGGGCAGAGCCAGGATTAGGGCTCATTTCTCCCGACCTCCTGTCACCTCCAGGCCCGTGCTTTTTCCTCCAGGCCCTGGCGCCGTTCGTTCTTTGACCGACGTCTCAGCCTCCCCGGGCACCCTCATCTCCGCCTCCCCGGGCACCCGCCCCGTTCCGAACCGGGCACGGGCCCTTCACAGCTCTATCCGAAGCGAGTTCCCTCCGTCTTCCCCAGTGCCACCCGCCACCAAGGAACCATTCATTTAGGATCCACTTAAGTGGTGCTGGACCTTTTTTTTGTTTTTTCCCCTCGAAGAAGATGATGCAGGCAAATTTCCTGTTTATATTTTAACTTGGGCTAATCCCTGCTTTTACCTTCAGATTTAAGGCGGCCATTAAGAATGCTAGAGCCTTACACATTCCCCTCCCACCGCCCCCTCTCCCCCCCGCATCTCCCCGGGGAGCCGGGGGGTTGGTTTCCACCTTCGGTTAATGGGTGGCTTGCCGCAGGGCCGGGTGGTGTGTGGCTTTAATTGAGTCACTGTGTGCAGACAAAAGAGACCTTCCGGGGCTCCAGGGGAAGGTTGTACGGTAATATGTGCTGGGTGGCTGCACTGGACGTTCAGTGCATGCCTATCGGATGGCTCTCGAGCGATAAGCAGAGGAGACGGGTAGGGCCGGCCCGAGGGGCCGGGGGCCGGGGGCTCCAGCTCCAGGGTTTCTGCAGACAGGAGAGCCCTGAGCCCACCATAGATCGTGTCCCTCTCCTTTTGGGCACCGTCCGGTTCCTTTACGCCATCTCGCCGACCGAGGCGTCCGTCGCTCTGAGGGGTCTTCAGAGTCAGTGTGGGCGGGGGCAGCTTGGGTCCGGGTGTCCGGCATCGTCACCTCTTCCCCCTGGGTGGTAAATCTCTGCGGGCGGGGATCCCGTTCTCTGGTTTCTGTTTTGCTCTGCCCACTGCAGGTGCTCAATAATAATGGTAATGGTGGAGTTTCCTAGACTCTCACTCTGTGCCAAGTGCTGGGGAAGATCCAGTATAAGCAGATCAGATGTGGTTTCTGTCCCAGCCCAAGGGGGAGGGACCACAGGAATTGAATCCCCATTTCACAGACGAGAGATTCGTTCATTCAGTCGTATTTATTGAGCATTTAGCGTGTGCAGAGCACTGTACTGAACGCTCAGGAGAGTAGAGTGCAACAATAAACAGACTTATCCCCTGACTACAACGAGCTTACAGTCTAGAGAGATCTGAGGACCAAGGCAGTTAAGCGATTTGCCCAAGATAACACAGCGGGTAAGGCGGAGATGGGATTAGAGCCCCGGTCCTCGGACTTTCAGGCCCCGCTGCTCCGTAAATACTATTTATCTGATAGATTGTTGGCACTCTTGTGCTTCTCCTTTTGGAGTCCGTGCTCCTTACCCCCAGCTGGGAGTGGCCAAGGAGGAAATAGAAAGTCGTGGGCAGACCCTGAAAGAAACCCACCCAAGGTGAAAAGAAATCAGGCGGTGGGCAAACTGGGCCTAATTGAAAAAAAGAAAATCAGTCCCAGCCAGACTTATCGGCATCTGTGATCCAGCCTCTGGGAGGCTTGAGCTGGGGGGAGAAGCGTCAAGGGCCAGTGACCATTTGTGGGCAAGTCCTTTTAACCTGCCTGCAAGTCTGCCAAAAGCCCAGCACTGTGAGGCAAACTTCTTGTAATGAAACCTCTTTCCAATCAGGATCTCCCTCACTCCGCCCTCACGGCCCCAGATTGCTCCCTCCAGTTCGCTTATACGGAGGCTTTGGTTTGTAAAAGGAAAGCTTCCGGAGAAAATGTAAACCTGCCCGTTCGTTCGGCTGAGGCATTAGCTCTCGCCTCACCAAATGGCCTGCAGGCCTCGGGGGCTGAGATCGCAGACAGAGCGGGAAGGGAAGGAAGGAAGGAAGGAAATTTTCACCTTGGACACTTTGAATCCAGGATCTTCCCAGGAGAGGTGCCTTTCCCCCATTCAAGCCTCCAAACCGCTCACACAAGTAGCAATGTCAGTTGGTATTATTATCATTATTATTATAATTATGTTTGTTAAGCGCTCACTATGTGTCGAGCGCTGTTCTTAAGCATCGGGGTAGCTACAAGATAATCGGGGATGACACAATCCCTGTCCCAGGTGGGGCTCAGAGTCTGATTGGGAGGGAGAACAGTCATTTAGTTTCCATTTTACGGATGAGGAAACTGAGGTCCAGAATAGTAAAGTGACTTGCCCAGGGTCACAGCAGGCAATTGGCAGAGCTGGGATTAGAACCCAGAAGCCCTGACTGTCCCCAGCCTATGCTCTTTCAACTAGACTACGCTGTTCCAGTGAACTGAACTACGCCAGGCTCAGCTCCCAATCCTCAGCAGGTTTGGGACCCCCAGTGATAACACTACAATAGACACCCTATGATCATAATCAGCCTCTCCAGCTTAATAATTATAATTATTATTACTATTATGGTATTTGTTAAGCTCTTACTTCGTGCCAGCCACTGAACTAAGCGCTGGGGTGGATACAAGCAAATCTGTTTGGACACAGTCCCTGTCCCATGAGGGGCTCCCGGTCTCAATCCCCATTTACAGAGAAGGGACCCGAGGCCCAGAGAAGTGAAGTGACTTGCCCAGGGTCACACAGCAGACAAATGGCAGAGTCGGGATTAGAACCCAAGCCCTTCTGACTCCCAGGCTCGTGCTGTATCCAGTAGGCCACACTGCCTCTCTTCCTGGTCCCCAGCAACCACCTCTCCCCAGGATGTGTAAAAAAATTGCAGAGCGAGGCCTTTGTCTGCTCAGCTCCCGCGGCCCTCAGAGACTCACCTCGGCTTTTTCCACCGAAGTCCATTTCTGAGGCTTTTGCTGCCCTCGCAAGCTCTGAGTGAGAATCCAGCATCGGCCCCTTCCCCTGCCTTTCCCGGCATCCCGCCCGGCTGGCTGTGGGAAAGGAAAGCTTCGGAGATAATGAATGGACTCAGTTAAGTTGAAGATACCGACGGTCACCGTTAGCCAGGACCCCAAGACATGCCTCCTCTTGTTCCCCATCCGTGACACCCATAAGTGCTCAGTAGAGTGTTCTGCACTCAGTAAGTGCCCAGTAAATACCAATGAACAAAGTTACGTGAACCTGAATTCATCGCCTGGTCTCCCCCAGACCCTCATCCCCCGGCAGGGCCCCCGTCTCCGCCCAAGAGACCCAGACCCCCACTCTCAAGAGAGAGACCCCCCCCCTCCGTCCCACACCCCGGCTCAAAGTTTATTCCCCGTGGCGAGCGGTCCCCAGAGGGTGGAGGGATGATGGTCACCTCCTTCTCTGCCCACACCGCCACAGCGTGGGCTTAGTGTGTGTTAGCGTGTTCCACACCCTTGACATGACCATTCATCTTCGCCACCGCGCATGGCCGGTTGCTATGACAAGGGTCCGAATCAGCTAACGGCAGGTGGCCAGGTCCACCTCCATCCCGGCTGCTTGCTTAGTCACTTTGCAACGGGTGCCAGCGCGTCTCTCTCTGTTCCATCTCGGGCCCTTCTCCGCTCAGACCTATTCATGTCTTGGGGAGCTAGTTTCCCCTAGCACCCTCCAGTCCTCATCAGGGGCATAGCCACATTAATCCACTGAGACCTGGGTTCTAATGTTAGTCCATCACTTGTCTGCTGTGTGATCTTGGACAAGTCACTTACCTTCCCTGTGACTCAGTTCCCTCATCTGCAGGATAGGGATGCGACATCGGTTGCCGAGTTGAACTTTCCAAGCGCTTAGTACAGTGCTCTGCACACAGTAAGCACTCAATAAATACGATTGAATGAATGAATGAATCTGTTCTCCCTTCTTCTTAGCCTGTGAGCCCTACGTGGGACCTGTTATCTTGTTTCTACCCCAACACTTAATACAGTCCTTGGCGTGTAGTAAATAGTAAGTGCTTAACAAATACCACGATTATTAAAAAAAACAGATCAGATCCAGATCCGCCTCCGGCTTAGTTGTCTCGCAGCTCCATCTCGCTTTACTTTCCCTTGGCCCTGCCTCTTTGGGGGCCGAGGAGAGCAGTTGGGAGAGGCCCTCTCCACCTCCACGCCCACGCACTTAAAATACCAGGACCGTTGGTCATTAGAGAAGGGAACACCGTCGGATCGGGAGCATCCGGGAAAGGGCCCCGCGACGGAGCAGGTCGAGGAGAAGGAAACGGCCCCGTGTCGGTGAGGCCGGCCCGCTTAGCCAGTTCAGCGGAGCTGCCTTCCTGCCCTAAAGGAAGCTGGACCTCTGCTCCTGGGGGGCAGAAAAGCAATGCAGGGGGTGATAGTTTGGGCAGGGGGTGGATGGAGCGTGTGATGAGGGACGGGCGGAGATAAAAGATTGTCCGTATTTTTCTGGACCCAGAGAAGATACGTTTCTCCACGCAAAGGCGAAAGTTGTACCCATTCCGGGTACCGTTTGTGGTCTCTGAAGCTCCCGTGGAAATGTCTGAGAGTGATGGAAGCAACTACGGGATGCTTGTGGCTTCTCCTGCCCACTCAACTCTTGATTATCAATCAGTCAATCAGTCAATGGTATTCAGTGAGCATTTACTTCATGCAGAGCCTAGCCCGGATTATCTGACATGAAGATTATTCAAGGCAGCGACTTTTCAAAATCCCAGCAGCCGTCGAGCGCCTTCTCTTATGCCAGGGCAGTGACCCTTATCCTGCAGCTGTGACTCCCTTTAATCAGGCACTCAATCAATTGATCTCCTCCTCTAGACTGTGAGCTCGTTGTGGGCAGGAATGTGGCCGCTGGTTGCGATAGTGTACTCTTCCAAGCGCTTAATACGGTGCTTCGCACTCAGTAAGGGCCCTAGTAAATATGGTTAAATGAATGAATGGTATGAATTGAGTGCTTATTGTGTGCAGAGCAATGTACTAAATCTTTGGGAGAGTACAATGCAACGAGTTGGTAGACACGTTTCCTGCTTTAGGCTCGCCATCAGCCCGGACGTAGAGAGAACTGGAGTGATGGCCCAGGGTCCCAGCCTCTGGGCCCCTCCCCTCTCCACGTGAGCAGCAAAGTTGGGAAATTTTGGCTTGTAGTTATGTAGTGTCTAAGTGCTTACTGTGACCAAGCACGGGGTTAGATCGAGCGTCTACTATAGTGCCTGGCATATAGTAAGCGCTTAACGAATATCATCATTTTTATTATTATAGTATAAGATAATCAGGTCAGACACAGTTCCCATCTCACGTGGGTTCTCTGAGATCAAGGGAGAGAACACGTATTTATTTAATCCCCATTTTACAGAAGAGGGAACTGAGGCTCAGAGAAGTGGAGTGAACTTGCCCAAGGTCCCGCAGCAGGCAAGTGGCAGAGATGGGATTAGAACCCAGATCCGCTGACTCCCAGGCCCGGGTTCTTTCTTCTCGGCCATACTGCTTCTCGGTTTGTTTATTCAGTCACTGTTTTGGCTCCGTTTTTGACTCTGCTTCTGAGTGAGTTTGAGGCAGAAGTTGTAATGATTTATTAGGCTCTTACTTTGTAGAAAACACTGCACTGTGCCCACTTGTTTCTCTGCGGGCTTCCTCCCCCATGAGGAGGAGTGTTTGCCAGGGAAAGATTAGGTCAGCTGGTTAGGGGGAGAGAAGGCATTTCCCTCTCCCCCCATCATCCGTCCAAGTCTTCTTGAGCCCACCTGCATAATAATGGTACTTATCAAGTGCTTACTATGTGCCAAACACTGTTCTAAGCACCGGGTTAGATGCAAGTTAATCAGGTTGGACACAGTCCATGTCCCACTGGGGACTCACGCTCTTTATCCCCATTTTATGGATGAGGTAATTGAGGCCCAGAGAAGTGAAGTGACTCGCCAAAGGTCACACAGCAGACGTGGAGAAGCCGGGATTAGAACCCAGGTCCTTCTGACTCCCAGGCCCGGGCTCTGCTATCATGGGGGATCCTGCCCCGCTCCCTTTGCCCAGAGTCGCTGGGTCCCCCGCCCCGGGCCTTGGGTGCCGTGGCGCCCCCGTCAGAGGGAGGACGCACATTCCGGGCTAGATTTTCAGCTCTTCGCGCAGGTCTTAAGCTCGGGGAGGTCAGGGATCACGTCTGCTGTCTCCACTGTCTTCTCCCAAGGGCTCTACAACCAGTTAGCTCTCAATAAAATAAATACTACCGACTGACTGACAGATCGATCGATTCTCTCCCCCCATCCCTACGGAGCTCCCCGACGCGGCCGCCGACTCGCTTACCACCCGGAGCCGGCCCCGTGCCAGCGGCCAAGCCAAAACCCCAAGCTGAGGCCTGGATGAAAGACTCGGCCAGCCTCGTGGGACGAAGCCATGGCCGTCCCTGAAAAAGCCCCACAGGGGCAACCAATCTCTGCCGGAGGGTCAGAGAGCATCCTCCCGTGAGCCGCAGCCTTTCTCAACCTCAGACCGACGAGTCCACTTACTTATTTATATTTATTGACTTATTTATTTTTACCAGGGCCCGGCAGGCCCGGGCCTCCCTGGGTGCCTGACATCTCAGACCGAGACGACCAGTCAGCCGGCCGGTATTTTTCCTGGGCAGTGGAGGGGCCGGGCCGTGACTCCGCCGTCGGGATCTCCTCGGAGAGGGGCACCCCCTGGGGAAGCCCGGGACTCCCGAGGTGCCGCGCCGGCTAAAGGGGGGTAAGGTCGAGAGGTCAAACCCAGAGGTCCTGGCGCCAGGTGCGGCCCCAGAGGCATTCTGGAAGATTTCCTCCCGGGCAGCCCCTCTCTCCAAAGGCCTCTCTGTCACCCCGAGTTCAGGGAGTCTGGGAAGACGTGATCTTTCGAGGGCCCCGGGTCTGGAACACTCAGAATAATTTTAAGTGAAGGAATCGTGGGATGGCGGTAACGAAGGTTTCATCCCGCTCGTCTTCCGTGCCGCGCGACGCGATGGTAGTGAGGCCTGCCGCCATCTCGCTGTCAACAGGGTGTTTCATCAGCCACGTCAACCAAGCCCAACTGAACTCCCGAAAGGAGGCAGGACATTCAACTAAGCACCTTGGAGTCCAAATTAAACACCAGGCCCCCTGCCCACGGTGGACTGAGAACAGCCAGACGGATCATCTCTCTGCCGATCGACCGATCTGTGCAGAAACACGCAGTGGGTTGTGGATTGTGCAGGGAGTTGGTTGCAGAGTGCGTGGGTTCAGTGGGGTGACCTGGAATGGCGACGTAAAGGGGAGAAAGGCCCCGGGCACAGGGCACTCCAAAAAGGCAGGTTGGCTGGACCCGGGTGGTCTGGACCAGAGGGGTTGAGGGGGTGAAGAAAGCAGAGGCGGTGAGCCTGCTGGCGGAGAACTCTGAAAGTCACAGATACAAGCGCGTGACTCCACATCTGGTGGAGAGGCCCCGAAGCTGCCCGTTGGAAGCTCTGGGAGAGGACGTTGAGTTAAATAGAAGAATCAAAGCCAAAAATTCTTCAAACCAAACCATAAGAATTATGGTGGTAATTGTTAAGTGCCTTTTATTTGGCAAGCACTGTACCGACTGCTGGGGTATAAACAAGATAATCAGGTTAGGGAACGGTCTGTCTCCCATGTGGGGCCCCCCGTCTAAAGGGGAGGAAGATCAGGTATTGAATACCTGTTTTTCAGATAATAATAATTATATGGCGCTTGTAAAACCCTCACTAGGTGGCAAACGCTGAACTGAACGCTTGGATAGACACAAGATAATCAAGTCAAACATGGTGCCTATCCTACATGGGCGAGAAGAGGGAGAAGGGAGAAGAGGTACTGAATCTCCATTTCACAGATGAGGAAATGGAGTCACAGAGAAGAGTAGTGACTTGTCTGAGTGGTAGCGTCAGGATTAGGACCCACGTCTCCCGACTCCCAGGCTCGTGCCTTTTCCACTAGGCCACGTCGCTTCTCAGGGTCTCCACTCCGGCAGCGTCCAGGCGTGTGGGCCGGGTGGTCTCGATCGGTCCACCCTCCCCTCCCAACCCCGCCACCTAAACAGAGGGAGTGCCGTCACCGTCATAACGCCACAATGCCTTTCTCTCTGCTCGCAGGAAAGAGCTTCACCCTGACCATCACGGTCTTCACCAACCCGCCGCAAGTAGCCACCTACCACCGAGCCATCAAAATCACCGTGGATGGACCTCGAGAGCCCAGAAGTAAGTCGTGCCGGTTCTGATCTCCCGGGGTGCCGTGCTCAAACCTAGCGCCGGGGAGAGAGCGATCGCCGAAGGCTCTCAGGGTGCAGAGGGTCGCTGGCGCAGGATGTTCCGACGACGGGCCGCGTGAGGTGCGTGGAAGGGCAGGCCGGGGCCCCCGGGCGGAAAAGAGGCAGGTCGGCTCCCGTCGGGCTCATAGTGCTTCCTGTCGCGCTCAGACCCCCAGCGGCCCGCTTGGCTGGGGGAAAATCAACAGCTCCTGCTCCGGCTTTGAGCGGTCGGCGGACGGGAGGAGAAAGTATGTCTGCTAGATGGTGCCTGACGGCCCCTGTGTATGGTTTGCTGTACCTCCCGTGGCTTTAGGACTAAAGGAAACAGTAAATGGGGAGAACGGCACTTCAAACCGCCCGCTGGAATTTACTCCACGGACCCCTGGGTTCCCGGGCAGTTATTCTCGCCAAATGGAATCTGGGGGCCGGAGGAGAGGCCACGGCTGGGGCCAGGGGGAGGAGATGAACGATCGGCCCTCTCCGGGGAGAGACCCACACGCATTTCTCACAAGCCCGGCGTCCGAGGGAAAACCCCCGAGCTGAGGTGAAGTCGGTAGCCGGGGCCACTCACCTCTTTCTGTCGGCCGTGAGGTGTGGATCGACCCACACTGTTAATTTTAGGCCGGAGAGTGGACGGTCGTAGCACATTTTCGAGATAGAAGCGAGAGCCGAGGTTGTCCCTTTCGTCCAGCCCACCCCCACCCGCTGTTTATTTCCCAAAACTCTACCCCGGGGATCAGGACCTCCAGATCTGCCCGGGCCGCTCGCCCTTCCGGAAAGATCCGTCTCCGGGCTTAGAAGTTAGAAGGTCTGCCATATTTGCTTACTGTGGCTCATCTCCCCTACCAGCCCACAACAGTATAGGAAGGTTTTCTGGGAAATTCCGTATGTGAGGAAATTCACGCATCCAGTCCCGAGAACCCCATTCTCAGAAAGTAGAGAGAGCACGTCTCTCTGTGCCGAGTAATATCGACGTGGTGTCAGAGAGACTTTCCCCCGGTAGCTTGAAAGATGACATGAGATATTTGAGGGGCCCTTTTTCCAAATGAAACAATTCTCACCGCAATGAAGCAGCATGGCTTAGTGGCAGGAGCACGGGCTTGGGAGTCAGAGGAGGTGGGTTCTAATCCCAACTCTGCCACTTGTCTGCTGTGTGACCTGGGGCAAATCGCTTAACTTCTCTATGCCTCAGTTACCTCCTCTGTAAAATGGGGATTAAGACTGTGAGCCCCACATGGGACAACCTGATGACCTTGTATCTATCACTGTAGAACAGTGCGTAGCACATAGTAAGCGCTTAACAAGTACCATTATTATTATTATTATTATTATTATTATTATTATTTAGCTTCCTTGTGCCTCAGTTTCCTCAATTATAAAATGGGGATTAAATACCTCTTCCCCCTCCTAGTAAGACTGTGACCCTCAGGCGAGACAGGGACTGTGTCCCTCCCGATTAACTTGTAGCTACTCCAGCGTTTAGAACAGTGCTTGACACATAATAAGTGCTTTACAGATGTAACAATAATAATATGAAGTAATAGTAATTATTGAATTAAATTCATTTATTGAATCCCTACTGCATACAGTCTACTCTATTAAGTGCTTGGGAAGGTACAGCAGAAGCCCCAGACATGTGCTTTGCCAAAAATAATAATAATAATTTAAAAAACACTTACTAAGTGCCAAACACTTACTGGACACCGGGGTAGGTACCAGATCATCAGATCAGACGTAGTCTCTGTCCCCCATAGGGCTAACAGTCCAAAAGGGAGGGAGAACAGCTCTCTGATCTCCATTTTACAAGAAACTTTTACACTCCAACAGGTGCTGGAACACGGCACTTCATGCCAATCGAGAGGGTAAAACGTTTTGACTGTCTGCAGTCAGGCAGTCAGCAGGTATTTTCGGAGCACCTAGGGGGCTCGGGGCCCATGTTAGAGAGCAGATTTGGTCTCTGCTTTCAAGGCGCTCCCTGCCCATTAGTGAGATAAACCAGACCAGTATATGTTATCCACGTAAATTCAGACAAATCCATACAATAATTAGAAGGGGAAGTGGAAATGGGAGGAAGTCGATACTGGGTCAAGCTGGGGAGCTGGAAGGGAGGCGGAGTGATAATAATGATCACTGTGGCAGTCGGTACACATTTATAAGTGCCAAGTACTGTACTGAGGGCAGTGGATAATGCAAGATAATCAGTTTGAAAGCAGTCCCGGTCCCGCATCAATCCGTCAATCAGTCGGAGGTGTTTATTGAGGGCCTAATGTGTGCAGAGCACTTTACTTCGAGCTTGGGAGGGGTACATCGGGGAAGACTTCCCGGAGGACGAGTTGGCATCGAGCGAATCGGTCAATCCGTGGTATTTATTGAGCACTCACTGTGTGCCGGCCACTCTACTAGGCACTTGGGAGAGAACGAGACAGTTGATAGGTTCCCTGCCCACAAGGAGTCCCCATTCTAGAGCCACGAGGTGGATGGAGGAAGGAAGGGAATGAGGATTAGCCGTGAGGAGCGGAGAGACCGTTTCTTGTGAGAAGGAGGCCCAGGCGGGGATTGAAGCGAGGTTGGAGAGGGAGGAGCGTAAGGGCCGAGCGGGAGAGGCTCCCGGCAGCTTGGCAGAACTCGCCGTCGCGGGATGAGCGGATCACACACCTGATCTCTCCAAGTGCTTCTCAGAACCATTAGCGTAACCCAACGGCAACGGCCCAGAAGCGGAGTGGGTGTCCCCACCTGACCCGTCCGGGCACCAGGCCCGGCCCTCTGGAGAGAGACGGTCCCGGTGATGTCATAGCCCAAAGTCTGTTTTGTCAAGTCGCCCTCGCATCCAGGACGGGGAGAAATTTAATTAAAAATTCAAAAGGTGAATAAAGCAAATATTGACAATTTCTGAGGACAGCTCCTTCCCCTCAGGTTCAAACAGCCTCACTTTATTTGTGCTGGGCCTGGCCTGAATTCACCAGAGGGGCCTGGAGTCCAGTCCTCTGTATTCCAGGGGACTGGAGCTGGGGAAGAGGAAGACTGCCTCTCGGGGAAGTCTCCCCCGTCCCCCGAGATCCCGGTCATCGATGCCTCCTCGGCACCCGAACTCTGCCTCGGCGCCGGGCCCGGCAGCCCCGCGTCGGCCGGAAACGGTTTGACCCGGCCCGGGCGACCCCCGCCTAGCCGCCCGGCCGGACTTGTCCTCCCGCTCTTTCCGGGCCCTCTCCTGGAGAAGGCCAGAGCTCTGGTGATTCCCGTCAGATTGACGTGGCCCTAGGCCCGGCCCTCCCGAAAAGAACCCCAGCCCCATTGTTAACCCCCCCGATGGGTAGGCCACCATTACTGCCAGAACAGCAGCCCCGGTGATGGGGGAGTTCAGAGGCAGGCCGGGTTCCCGAGGCCCCTCCGAGCCGACCGACCGTGGCATGGGTCGGGCCCTTGTGGGCCCGCTTTCATCCATCTCCAACGGTTCCGGGACCCGGGGCCGGCTTTAGGGATCCTGGGCAAGTCGTCCCGCCTCTCCCCACCCCCGGGCGGAGACGGGACGATGGGGTTCCACGGCGACGGAATCCCGATCTGCCCCCCCGACGCCCAGGTGTCCGGCCCAAGCGGGGTGGAAACATTTTATTTCTCCCAGAATATATAACGAGCGACCTTGGGTATGCGCGGGTAGCACTAGAAGAATCAATAGAAAAAATAAATAACCACAGGAATGCTAAATAATTCAAGGGTCCAGTGAATAAGTATATACAACATAACGTCTTCGGGAGAGTAGGCCACAAATTTCCGTTTCAATTATGTAGGAAGCTTTCTTTAACCTTATTTAAATAGTACTTAAAGTGGGTCTATATGAATGCCGTATAAACGAAGGTGTATTTAATACATATACACAGACTCTTCTCCGTGATAGAGTCATTCGGGAACTTACGGTGGCACCCTGCTTCGCCTCTTACCACATGAACATCACGCCAGAATACCGTAGTGGATTTCTTCCCGGGGACACAAAGCCCCTTCCTGTGCCATCCCAGGGTCGTTATCACCAGCAGTACGGCAAGTTCCTGCTGCGTGCAGAGTAATGAACCGGTCAAAAACAGTCAGAGACACCATCCCTGCCTGCGGGGAGTTTACTGTCTCACAGGAAGGCAGGAGACTTAGGTGGGTGGATATTCCCTGATTAAAAGTGCAAAAAGAGACATAAAAAATGGCACAGGGGAATAGAGAAATCAAGAGCAATCCAGTGGGCAGCTTCATGAGCCACAGAGGTGACTTAGGGAGGTGATATGTGCAAAGAGGGAAGAGGAGGAATCTGGAAAAGGCTCCCAGAAGGAGATGACAGGACAGTTTGCGGGTGGCGGAGCTGACCTGGCCTGTGGAGGAAGAATCGAGAGAGAGGGACAGTTAAGAGGCGAGCCGCAACCTAGCCAACTTCTCCAACTGCATTTCTCCTAGTAAGGGAAAACCGGTTTATTTTGCCTTTTGGACGCTTAATCCGTCTACACCCCCCCCCGTGCACCCCACCCCTTCGCCTTTCAGGGGTGTGGTCTTCAGTTACCTGGGGAGAGTTCCCGGACAAAATGCTGTCACCTGGTTACCGTGGTGTTGTCTTGGTCTCCGGGGCGCTGGCTTGAGCCCGTGTTTACCTAGTCTGGGTCTGATGGTTGTTCACCTCTGAAAGTCTCCCTGGGGAAAAGTTCCTATCGGGACAGGTCTGGTCAGCTGACTTGTAAAAGTTCCCAAACCCTCCATTCCAGCAAGGCCGTGGAGAGCTCCCTTGATGTTGCCTCCTCGGAGCACGGGGGCGGAGGGGAGTGTGTATACGTACCCCCTGGGTATACACATGGCCTGTTGTTCGACATACCCTCCTGGTTGGTCACTAAGCCAAAGGCCTCCAAAAACACGCTCCCTAGCATTCATTCCGCACTTTCAAACTATTTCTCCACCGGGAGACGTCGGCCTTCCATTTTTCATTGAAAAACTCACCTCGGACTCATAAAACACGATTGTTTACCTTAGATGCTTTGCTCCTGGGAGAAAGCCATTAGCCATAACAGACTGCAACGAGCTGTGCCTCATAAAAAGGAAAAATGAGGAAATGCAGAAGAAATATGCACTCTGTTCTATGAGCTGTCGTGACCAGGGTCTTTTGACCTAGCTTGAAATTCCTACTTCCCTCCTCTCTCTCCCTGGTTCTTTTTCTTTTAATGTGCTACTTTGTTCTTTAAATGTGCACAGTGGAAGGGAAGGGGTCAGGAAGAAATTTAAGAGGGCTTGAAGCTTAAGGCTGATCTGTCAGGTTCTGCGTTCGGTTTGACCAACGTCAATCCGCTGACAGATTGTAGGATGTGCTCACCCCGTGACCTTTCCCGAGGTTTTTTTGATTTTCAGTCAGCCCTGACTGGGTGCGGAGCACTGTACTGAGTACTGGGCAGAAATATACAGGTGAAAATTGGACACGGTCCCTGGCCCTTCCTCACAGACCGCACCTCCTGCGTTCAAAACTCCCCAAGTGACCCAAGAGTCAGAGGACCTGGCTTCCAGTCTTCACTCTGCTGCTTGACCGCTGGGTGACCTTGGGCAAGTCACTTGATTCCTTGGGGGCCTCAGTTCCCTTCTTTGCAAAATGGGGATGAGATACCTTTCGCCCTCCCGCTTAGACTCAGCCCTCTGTGATAACTGCATCCGACTGGATAAACTTGTATCTACCCCAGCACTTAGAACAGTGCTGAACACGTAGTAAGCGCTTATTATTAATTAATTATTCTGCTATATGGAATATATTTGGGGCCGAGACAGGCCAGCAAAGGTAAAAAGCCTTTTGGGCCCCAAAGAGAAAGTTTTTTTGCTAGGTAAATTGGGTTAATCCACTCTCACTCCCTCAGCCCCTATAAAGACAGCGAATGGGAACTCATGGGTTTGGGGTAGCCACAGGTTGGCTGGACTCATTCCTTTTCATCTTGGGCACACGGGCGGGGTTTTTTTCCGATCTTTCCCCTTGGGAATGTCACCTTGATTTTCCTTCCCTTCGACCAGTCCTTATCAACAGGTCTGCACTGAGCAACTCTAAAGGCCGAGCCTTGGTTCTTGGTACTGTTTATTGAGCGCTTACTATGTGCAGAGCACTGTACTAAACACTTGGGAGAATTAGCAGGCACGTTCCCTGCCCGTCACGAGCTTACAGTCTAGAAGGGGAGGCAGAAGGTAGATGTATATGCATACGCATATATATATATGTGTTTGTATATGTATGTACATATATGCATGTAGACACTCATGTCCCTACGTGACACACACATAGAATGCCTGAAATAGGCTGCTTCCAAGAGCTTAGTACAAGGCTCTGAATGCTGTAGGTGCTCAGTAAATAGCAGTGATTCGTCCCTCCCCCAACACCCCAAGGATCAGAAAACAGGACCAGAGCATTCCTTGGATTGCCTGCAGCCCTGAACTCTCAAGAGGAGGAAGTTACAAAATGATGAAGTGCCATACTCTCACATCGAAGTTCCCAAATGAACACTTGTCTTTTCCTCTCTCTGTTTCCTGCTTAATCTTGTGTGAGTGTGTGTACAAACAGGAGAATCACAACCCCTCTTGATAGGGTGGATCAGATCTCACTCTTCAGGCTTGAAGGAGAGTGGATGAAGTGAAGAGAAGAAATCTTCGTGGAGGCAGCAGGTTGGCGAGGACCGAGGTGTCCTGTGGGGGAGTTTTGAGGAAGTGATTGAGGCAGGAGGGTAGAATCGTGGCTTGACTCCAGGTTCCGAACAACTGCTTATCAGATTCCTTCATTTACCGCTCGATAGGCGCCGAAGATATTTGACCAACTTTGGAACTCTCGGGGGCTGCGGAGGGAGCTTCCATTTCCTCCGGCAGCCTTGAAAGCTCCCTGGCTAATGTGGGGAGGAGGCGGAGAATCAGGTAGTACTGAGGAGAACTCATCCCTTGTGCAGCGGTTGAGATCAAGCCTGACCAGGGTCCCGGGAACAGTCCCGGAGCAAATCGCTCGAGAGGCCTTTCCCGGAGAGCTCTGCCATCCTCGGGCTCACCCCCACACCGTGATCTAGTCCAAATCTTGGCTCCTTTTCATTTCTGAATCTGGCGTGATTGTGCTGCTCTAACAGCATTCAGCCGACCCGGGCCCTCCTCCCTTCCATGGAATCCTCCCCCCCACCCCGAACCCTTCCCCCTACACAGACACTGACCCTAACCTGGAGCGAGGAACAAATCCATCATCCGGAAAGTCAGGAACCTCTGGATGGCAGAGTTTCTCTCTAATAATAATTGTGGCATTTGTTAAGTGCTTACCGTGAGCCAAGTGCTATAAAAACGCTGGGTTAGATACAAGATCATCCGGCCGGATACGGTCCCTGTCCCCCATGGGGCTCAAGGTCTAAAACGGAGGAAGAACAGCGTGGCCGAGCAGATAGATCAAGGGCCTGGGAGTCAGAAGGAACAGGGTTCTGATCCCAGCTTTGTCGCTTGTCTGCTGTGTGACCTCGGACAAGTCACTTCACTTCTCCAGGCCTCAGTTACCTCATCTGTAAAATGGATAATAAGACTGTGAGCACCATGTGGGATAGAGACTGTGTCCAACCGGATAAGCTTGTATCTACCCCAGTGCTCAGTACAGTGCCTGACACATAGTAAGTGCTTAACATACCATAAAAAAAAAGAGGTATCAAATCCCCCTTTACAGATGAAGAAGCTGACGCCCAGAAAAGTGAAGGGACTTGCCTAAGGTCATGCAGCAGGCAAGTGATGGGGGGGATTCATTCATTCAATAGTATTTATTGAGCGCTTACTATGTGCAGAGCACTGTACTAAGCGCTTGGGATGAACAGGTCGGCAACAGATAGAGACAGTCCCTGCCGTTTGACGGGCTTACAGTCTAATCGGGGGAGACGGACAGACAAGAACAATGGCACTAAACAGCGTCAAGGGGAAGAACATCTCGTAAAAACAATGGCAACTAAATAGAATCGAGGCGATGTACAATTCATTAACAAAATAAATAGGGTAACGAAAATATATACAGTTGAGCGGACGAGTACAGTGCTGTGGGGATGGGAAGGGAGAGGTGGAGGAGCAGAGGGAAAAGGGGAAAATGAGGCTTTAGCTGCGGAGAGGTAAAGGGGGGATGGCAGAGGGAGTAGAGGGGGAAGAGGAGCTCAATCTGGGAAGGCCTCTTGGAGGAGGTGATTTTTAAGTAAGGTTTTGAAGAGGGAAAGAGAATCAGTTTGGCGGAGGTGAGGAGGGAGGGCGTTCCAGGACCGCGGGAGGACGTGACCCGGGGGTCGACGGCGGGATAGGCGAGACCGAGGGACGGCGAGGAGGTGGGCGGCAGAGGAGCGGAGCTTGCGGGGTGGGCGGTAGAAAGAGAGAAGGGAGGAGAGGTAGGAAGGGGCAAGGTGATGGAGAGCCTCGAAGCCTAGAGTGAGGAGTTTTTGTTTGGAGCGGAGGTCGATAGGCAACCACTGGAGTTGTTTAAGAAGGGGAGTGACATGCCCAGATCGTTTCTGCAGGAAGATGAGCCGGGCAGCGGAGTGAAGAATAGACCGGAGCGGGGCGAGAGAGGAGGAAGGGAGGTCAGAGAGAAGGCTGACACAGTAGTCTAGCCGGGATATAACGAGAGCCCGTAATAGTAAGGTAGCCGTTTGGGTGGAGAGGAAAGGGCGGATCCTGGCGATATTGTAGAGGTGAAACCGGCAGGTCTTGGTAACGGATAGGATGTGTGGGGTGAACGAGAGGGACAAGTCAAGGATGACACCGAGATTGCGGGCCTGCGGGACGGGAAGGATGGTCGTGCATCCCACGGTGATGGAGAAGTCTGGGAGCGGACCGGGCTTGGGAGGGAAGATGAGGAGCTCAGTCTTGCTCATGTTGAGTTTTAGGTGGCGGGCCGACATCCAGGTGGAGACGTCCCGGAGGCGGGAGGAGATGCGAGCCTGAAGGGAGGGGGAGAGGACAGGGGCGGAGATGTAGATCTGCGTGTCATCTGCGTAGAGATGGTAGTCAAAGCCGTGAGAGCGGATGAGTTCACCGAGGGAGTGAGTGTAAATGGAGAACAGAAGAGGGCCAAGAACTGACCCTTGAGGAACTCCAACAGTTAAAGGATGGGAGGGGGAGGAGGCTCCGGCGTAGGAGACCGAGAATGATCGGCCAGAGAGGTGAGAGGAGAACCAGGAGAGGACAGAGTCCGTGAAGCCAAGGTGAGATAATGTATGGAGGAGGAGGGGATGGTCGACAGTGTCAAAGGCAGCAGAGAGGTCAAGGAGGATCAGAATGGAGTAGGAGCCATTGGATTTGGCAAGAAGGAGGTCACGGGTGACCTTAGAGAGAGCAGTCTCGGTAGAGTGGAGGGGACGGAAGCCAGATTGGAGGGGGTCTAGGAGAGAATGGGAGTTAAGGAATTCTAGGCATCGATTGTAGACGACTCGTTCTAAGATTTTGGAAAGGAAGGGTAGTAGGGAGATAGGACGATAACTGGAGGGGGAAGTGGGGTCAAGAGCGGGTTTTTTTAGGATGGGGGAGACGTGGGCATGTTTGAAGGCAGAGGGGAAGGAGCCCTTGGAGATTGAGTGGTTAAAAATAGACGTTAAGGAAGGGAGGAGGGCAGGGGCGATGGTTTTAAGAAGGTGAGAGGGAATGGGGTCCGAGGCGCAGGTGGAGGGGGTGGCACTTGCGAGGAGGGAGGAGATCTCCTCTGAGGATACTGCAGGGAAGGATGGGAAAGTAGGGGAGGGGGTTGCTGGGGGGGAGGGGAGAGGCGGAGGGGTGACTTTGGGGAGCTCAGACCTGATCGTGTTGATTTTCGTGAGGAAATAGGTGGCCAGATCATTAGGGGTGAGAGATGGGGGAGGGGGAGGAACAGGGGGCCTAAGGAGAGAGTTAGAACCCAGGTCCTCTAACTCCCAGCCCCATGCTCTTTCATTAAGCCACATGGCATCCTGGCCCAGCTGACTCAACTGCTGATGCTCAGGGGGAGGGGGACGTGGCCTGTGCCCGTCCCACGGGCTCACCTGGGGTCTCTGTACCCCCTCGCCCAGGTTGGGCCTGGCCCAGCCCATGATGCCTGCCCACACTCCTCTATCCTTCCATCTCTGGCATCCCCGTGCACCACTGGGCTGGGATTTGGGAGTTAGGCTTCAGCCAGGAGAAACGTTACCCCTCTCGAGCCTCGGCCCGGCTTCCCCCCGGGGCGGGGGTCAGACTCAGCCACGACTGGGTCTCCCCGAACCCCAGCGGCCGCCTTCCCGCCCCGCTCCTCGGGTGACACATTCCCGCGAACGGGTTTTTTGGAAAATCACCCCAGTTGGTTCGGTAGGTGAGTCACGCCCTCGGCCTATCGGCTCGGCCGCAGAGTAAATAAGTCGGGGCGTCGGGGAGGGAGAAGAACCGTTAAAGGGTGAATCATCTGGGAGGGCCGGGCCGGTCTCGAGACAAACCCAGTTGGCCAGCCGGAATTAAAGGGCCGGGAATGTTTGCCCTGGGGAAGGGGAGGCAGGCCCGCACGCCTCAGTCGTGGTCCCCCAGGCTGCGGGGGTTAGGAGATGCCTGTTGGCCTCAGTTTCCCCCCTCCCCACGTGTGTGAAGACGTAGCAGCCCAGAGACAAGATGGGAAGGTGGGTGTGATAGCAAGACTAGTCCCTTCCCTGATGGTGATCTCATCGCTCCTTCACCCCCTCGCTGGGAGGCAGGGAGGGGTAAGGAGATTCCCTTCCCTACCCGTCCACCCTTCTCAGGCAGGAAAACTGAGGCCCAGAGAGGTTTAGCCACTAGTCCGAGGTCACCCAGCCATCCGGGGCGAGACTTTAGCCCTCCCGAACCCAACACTCCCTCTACCCACCCCTCGGATGACCTCGGACGAGTCACTTAACTTCCCTGGGCCTCAGTACTCTCATCTGTGAAACGGGGATTCCGTATCCGTTTTCTCACTTAGACTGTAAGCCCCATGGGGGACAGGGACTGTGTCCGACCTGATTGTCTTTTATCTCCTCCCATGTGAAGTTGGGCAAGGCACTTCACTTCTCTGGGCCTCAGTTACCCCATCTGTAAAATGGGGATTGAGACAGACTGTGAGCCCCACATGGGACAGGGAATGTGTCCAACCCGATTTGTTTGTATCCACTCCGGTGCTTAGTACAGTGCCTAGCACATAGTAAGCGCTTAACAAATACTACAATTATCATTATTACTATTACCCCAGCGCTTAGTGCTTGGCTCATAGTGAGCCCTTAACAAATATCACGACTTTTTTCTTCTTATTATTATTTTAACTACTAGATCAGGCAGCTATACATCTGCTCACGCCCCCAAGGGAAAGAAACAGTTTTGTCCTCCTCCAGAACGGCATCCCAAGGGGAGGCAGGCGGGCCCGATGACGTCCCCATGCCTCTTGCAACGTGGAAAGAAAAATATCCCATCCCCGCGGCCCCTCACGGAGCCCCTCCAGGCTGCCTTTCCCGAGGCCGGGCTGGTCTGAATCTTCAGTGCCACACGGTAGCCCCAGGTGGCCACCGACCCCACCTGAAATTTTCCGAGGGGAGCGTCACCTCCCAGCCCGAGCATCCCACGAGCCCTGGCCCCCTTTCCTCCTCCCACTGTCCCTCCCGTTCCGTTCGGGGCCTACCTGCTCTGCCTATCTGCGCGATCTAGCCGCAAACAGTTTGGGTTGACCACACCACTTCCCTATTGAAAGTTAATACTGTTTGACTCATTCTCAGTCCCTAACCTGGAGCCAAAGAAAACAAGCCAAAGAATAACCTGCTTGTGTGTGCCGTTTGGAAAGCGCTCAGAGGCCCGGCTTTCAAAATACTCCACAGTAGCTCACTATATCTCTCGTTCTCGGCAGCCGCGGGGGAAACGAAGGAAGCGGGAGAGGTGAAAGAGGGAGAGAGAAGTGGTGCGGTGGGAGGGGGCGGTTAGAGCCCCTGGAAATTTATGAGCTTTCATTGAACTGGAATTATGCTTGTGCCCATCGGAGTAGCAGTACAGAGAAGCGACTGTTTCAGGGGTGAAAAAACACGTTGAGAACAGCACCGGGCACATCATTCCACGTGGCTCGGCAGGGCCGCCCGGGGTGGACCGGCAGTCTCTAAGCAAGGCCCAGCCCGGAATGATGAGGATGTGAATAGTGGTATTCTTTAAGTGCTTACTGTGTGCTTACTAAGCGCCGTGCTTAGCTCTGGGGTCGCTAGAAGGCAGTCGGGTTGGAAGGAGTCCCCGTTCCACATGGCACACGCACCCTAAGAGGGAGGGAGAACGGGTACCGAATCCCCATTTTACAGATGAGGAGAGCGAGGCCCAGAGAGGTGAAGTGATTTGCCCGGAGTCACACAGCAGACAAGACAGGCAGCTATGGCGTTTCCCAAGGGTCTAGCGGGAGCCCTCAGATTTCCAAGTGGAAAGAGTTGCCCTAGGCGGAGGCTTGGGACAAGAGGGACTTGGGAGGGAGGAGGAGGAAGCGGGGGAGAGGCGTCTCAGCATTTCTGCCACATGCTCCACTTCTGTCCCGTGGTCTTTCTAGGTCCCCAAGGAGACTTGATCCCTGGGCTGGGGTCTTCTAAAACTCACACGCCCAGGCCACTGCCGATCCTTCCGGGTTTCCCTACGCAACATCTTCCAAATCTGCCCCCTCCTCCCCACCCAAACTGCTTCCCGCCCCCACCAGCGTGAGTTCCGGTCTTGTCACGGCTAGACTATCGCGTTAGCGTCCTCGCCGGACTCCAATCCCGGAGCCTCCAGCCAATCCCGCCTCCAATCTCTCCTACTCGCCATCCCACAGGTCATCTTCCTGAAGCATCGCTCGGCCCACATCTCTCCTCTCTTTAAAACCCTCTGCTGCCTTCCTGCTTCCCTTGGCATCAAACAAAATCTCCTCACAGTCGGCTTCACGGGCTCCCCCCGCCATCTGGCTCCACCTTCCCTCTCTGCTCTCTTCTCCCGCTTTTCCCCAACCCTCCGTCTTCGCTCCTCCCAAGCCGACCTTCTAGGTGTCCCTTGCTTCTGACTCCTCCCCTCCATCCCCATCCCCCCCGGCTCAGCACATCCTCCGACCCCACATCGGAGAGATCACAACTCTCCCCACATTCGAATCCCTCCTTAAACCTCACCTGCTTGAACAAGTTTTTCCAGATCGATTTCCCAGCAACCTGAGGTCTGATTCAGGTCCGGGTGGGACCAGAAGTAAGCCCTGAGCTGAACGAAAATAGGGTGGCCCCGAGGGCTTCTAGCCCCAGCAACCCAAGGGCCATCCACGTAGCCCGTGGCCCTCCAAGGCCACCCTGACCTGTCCCCGGGGTGCCGTTTGAAGAGGGGTAGCGGAGGGAGGCGACTAAACTGGGTTCAGTTGGGGACTGGGCCGGTCCCCGGGTTGTGACCCGCGAATCCCACACGCCTCAAGCCGAGACCAAGTTGGCCCCTCACCTGAACAAGTTTCTCACTGATAAGTCAGCCCCAGGCACACGGACAAGAAGGAAGGAAGGGAAAACTGGTCACCGGTCCCAGAGATGTGCCGGCATTCCTGAGCCAGCGGCCGGCCTGGCCAGCCCATACTCTGCCCTCTTCCGCCACCCCTCAGCCAGATAGGCAGAAATGCCATCAGGTCCCTCCCCAAACCTCCACATCCCCAGCCCCTCCAGCACCGGGCATCTAGATGCGAGCGAAGCCTAATGGAAAGAGCACGGGCCTGGGAGCCGGAGGACCTGGGTCCTAATCCTGGCTCCACCACTTCCCTGCTGGGTGACCCTGAGCAAGTCACTTCACTTTGCTGGGCCTCAGTTACCTCATCTGTAAAAAGGGGATCGAGACTGTGAGCCCTACATGGGACAGGGACTGTGTCCAACTTGACTTGTGTGTATCCACCCCAGCGCCTGATACAGGGCCTGGCACAGAGTAAGCGCCTAACAGATACCGTCATTATTATTTTTATTATCTTGGGCAACCCACTTCTCAGGGCCTCAATAATCTCATCTGCACGGTGGGGATTCAATTCCAGTTCTCCTTCATACTAAGACAGTGAGCCACACGTGGGACTGGGCTCTGTCCAACCCGATGGCCTTGTAGTTATTCTAGTACCTGATGCTTGGCCCAGAGTAAGCCCCAAACAATCATCTCAGTTATTGTGACTTACTCTTTTGATTTAGTCCTGACTATTTTTATTTCGTGCCGAGAGCGCCGATTTGGAAAGGCTCACTTACATTCCTTCCCCTGTTTTCAAAGCTCTTCCCTGCCACCGTGCCCAGAGCCCCTGGGCTAGTAGCCACAGACATGAGACAGGGGAGAGGTGCTGTTTTGGGAAGAGGAGCCGGGAGGGTATTCCAGGCTGTGGGGGGGAAATGACAGGGCCCTACCGAGTATATCAGTTTGGGGTTTGTGCCAATTAGAGCTGTGTTTGCCTGGAGGGGTGAGGAGAGAGAGTGTGTTATTTGTATTGATGTCTGTCTCCCCCCCTCCAGACTGTCAGCTCACTGTGGGCAGGCAATGTCACCGTTTATTGTTGAATTGTACCTTCCCAAGCGCTTAGTACAGTGCTCTGCACACAGTATGCGCTTAATAAATCCGACTGAATGAAGATGGAATGAATGAAAAATGGCAGAGAATGGTTTGTGTTGTAGGGGTCCGGGCAACGAGCCCATTGTGGCAAGAAGGTGAGAAGTAGCTTGGCCTACTGGTTAAAACATAGGCCTGGAAGTCAGAATGACCTGGGTTCTAGTCCCGGCTCCACTACTTGTCTGCCGTGTGACCCTGGACAAGTCACTTACCTTCTCTGTACCTCAGTTACCTCATCTGTAAAGCGGGGATTAAAACTGGGAGCCTCATGTGGGACAGGGACTGTGTCCTATCGGATTACCTGAATCTACCCCAGTGCTTAGAATGGCGCCTGCCATAGCGCTTAACAAATACAATTAAAAAAAGAAACAAAAAAAGTGTGTCTGGATCAGGAGCACTTGGTGAACTCACGGCCTTCCGGAACAATGGACAGTTGTACGAGAGATTGTGGAGTCATCCCCCACAACTAATAAATCCATGAATCTCTATGTTGCTTTTATTCCTTAAAGAATCTTGTTTTTTTAAAAAAATGGCATTTGTTTAGCGCATTCTATGTGCCAGGCACTGTACTGAGCACTGGGGTAGATGCAAGCTAATCAGGTTGGACACAGTCCACGACCCACACAGGGCTCACAATCTTAATTCCCATTTTACAGATGAGGTAGCCGAGGCCTGGAAGTGTCAAGTGATTTGTATCATGGTCACACAGCAGACAAGTGGCAGAGCCGGGATTAGAATCCAGGGCCTTCTGACTCCCAGGCCCGGGCTCTATGCCCTGGGCCACGCTGCTTCTCGTAGATGGGTCTTCCCATCTACTCCCTCCCCAGGTGCTCTGCACGCAGTAAACGCGTAATAAATACAGTTGAATGAATGAACAGAGAAGGAAGTTTCAAGGATTGTTCACCTAGAGCAATCAAGGACCAGAGAGGGAAAGAGGCTTGCCCAAGGTCACAAAGTAGACTCGGGACAGACTGAGAACTGCACTTTCTGAAACCTTGACCGAGCAGGGTCCTGGTTCCCCCTTACACGCTGAGAAGCAGCGTGGCGCAGTGGAACGAGCACGGGCTTTGGAGTCAGGGCTCATGAGTTCGAATCCCAGCTCTGCCACTTGTCAGCTGTGTGACTGTGGGCAAGTCACTTAACTTCTCTGTGCCTCAGTTCCCTCATCTGTAAAATGGGGATTAAGACTGTGAGCCCCACGTGGGACAACCTGATTCCCCTGTGTTTACCCCAGCGCTTAGAACAGTGCTCGGCACATAGTAAGCGCTTAACAAATACCAACATTATTACACCGTCTCTTTCCCCAGCCTGGACCCCGAGGCCGAATTTTTCCGAGTCACCTCTGTCTGTGCCGAGGTGACCATCTGTTCAGTTGGATCCGGGCCAGGTCAGCCCAGCGTCCAGCTGGGTCTGCCCCCTGTGCAGGATGGATCCATCAGCGGACGCCTTAATGTGCGAAATTTTGATTTTCGGTGCCCGGCCTCCCTCCGCCTCGGCTCCCGCCGCGTTTCGGCTGGGAAGCGGCGCCAGCGGCCCCGGGACTTGGAAAGGAACGCGGTGGGTCTAGGGCAAGTGAAGGCGTCAGGGGCCTCAGGATCGGGGGGGTCCCCGGCGGATTTCCGCAGAATGATGCATCCGATGTCATTACGTTAGGCGGCGTGTCCGGGGTGAGGCATGCGACATCGTGGGCCTCTGTGTTTCCGCTGTCCTTGGGGGCTGTCGTTGGACACACTGGTGGGTGGACAGGGGAGGAAGCAGGAGGACACGCTCGGTGCTTATTGGATTGGGGGAGAGCGGGGTACGTGGACAGAAGAGATCACCTTTAGCTCTTCCCCTTGGCTCCAGTTGACTCCCTGCTCCCCCTCACTCCCGCGTCCCCCGACGCCAGCCGGTGACAGCCATCTTGTAGCTCCGACTGTCCAGTGGAAAGGCTTGCCCGCTCGCTCCCCCCTCAGACCTCCCGGGTGGGTAAAATCGGGGACCCTCGATCTCAGAGCCTCCAATTTCAGGGCCGACAGGGTTTGCCGGACAGGAGAGGCAGAGAAGCTGGGACCTTGGAACGGTTATTAATTTTGCCTTGGGTCAATCACCCGGGACCTGTCTCTTCAGTTGGCTCTCCACACCATTCCTTCCTTTCTTCACTGCATCTCTGTCTCCAGCAGTGAAGTCCTACCCCCTAACCCATCATTGAAGGGGAGCCTGGAGGCATTTGGTGTGTGGGAAGTTGCAAACTCCCAAGAAACAAAGGAAGTTTTAGGCAGCAGAGGCTGATGGGGGTTGAAGGGGCAGGCACTCCAAATCCCTAGAAGGTTCTTCCTTCTCCTTTCTGTTTTGATGCACACAAGTGTGTTTTGCACCCAGCAAGGGCGTTATAAATACTAGAATTGCTAGTTTTTTGTTTTGATTTTTGTTTTAAATGGTTTTTGTTAAGGACTTACCATGTGCCAGGCACAATACTAAGCCTTCATGGAGATATGAGGTTGGACACAGTCCCTATCCCACATAGGGCTCACGGTCTTAATCCCCATTTTACAGATGAGGTAACTGAGACACAGAGAAGTAAAGTGACGTGCCCAAGATCACACAGCCCGGGCTCTTTGCACTAGGCCGTACTAGCAGACTGTAAGTTGGTTGTGAACTGGGAATGTGTCTGTTTTATTGTTGTGACATACTCTCCCAAGCACTTAGTACGATGCTTAGTAAGAACTCCATAAATACGATCGATTGATTCACTGATCGATTCCGTGAAGGTGAGTGGGAGAAGCACCATGGCTTAGTGGATAGAGTATGGACCTAGGAGTCAGAAGGTCTTGGGTTCTAATCCTGACTCCGCCACTTGTCTGCTGTGTGACCTTGGGCGACTCACTTCACTTCTCGGGGCCTCAGTTCCCTCATCTGTAAAATGGGGATTAAGACTGTGAGCCCCATGTGGGACGGGGACTGTGTCCAACCTGATTAATTTGTATCTACCCAGTGCTTAGAGAAGTGCTCAGCACATAATAAGTGCTTATAAGTACCATAATAATAATTATTATTATTATTAGAAAGGGTAAGATAAGTAGTGCCTGAGTGATGGAGGCTCCTTTCCCGGCCCCCCACTCCTCCCACCCCAATAGCACTTCTTGGATTAATGGTGGCTGAATTTGTAATAATCTCTGGAGTATTTCATCGTGGTTCAGTGGAAAGAGCCCGGGCCTGGAAGTCAGAGGTCAAGGGTTCTAATCCCAGCTCCGCCACTTGTCAGCTGTGTGACTTTGGGCAAGTCACTTAAATTCTCTGGTCCTCAGTGACTTCACCTTTAAAATGGGGATTAAGACTGTAGGTCCCACGTGGAACAACATGTGTAGAGAAACCCAAGTCCCTGGGGAGGAGACCTGTTTTCCCCCCTCCGAGCGCTTAGAACAGTGCTTTGCACATAGTAAGCGCTTAACAAATATGGGAAAACAGATCTCCCCAGGGACTTGGGTTTCTCTCCGCATGCTCAAAGATCCCAGCTGTGTGGAGGGGGGGAAGCGGAATGATAATGACGGTATTTGTTAAGCGCTTACTATGTGCCCCGCACTGTACTGAGCACTGGGGTGGATACAGGCAAATGGGGTTGGACACAGTCCCTGCCCTGCATGGGGCTCACGGTCTTCATCCCCATCTGAAGCGGGGAACACAGAGGGACCCAAGATAGTTTGACCTGATCCATTAGGTAGAAGGGTCACTTCCAACATCAAAGGGTGAATTTGGAGATCTGACAACCCTGACCCTGAGTTCTGGAAAGAAGAGTGGAAAATCCAGCAGGGGAAAATCCTACCGTTAGCTGAGTCCCGCCGGTGTCGTATCGCGCACTTGTGTGCGTGTTCATACGTGTGTACAGCTCCGCCCTCTAAGTGACAAAATGATGAGCCAAATCTGTTGGTTGCCCAAATCTGTAGTGAGAACCTCATTACAGTCAGTGAACAGAGGAACTGAGGTGACCTGTAGCTAACGCATCATCTATGACTAAACAAGTAGTTGGGGGAAGTTTTCTAAAATCTCATAATTCTGAGCATTTGGTCACCTTATTCTTTAGAGAACACAGATAACTTTTCTGGCCAAGAATGTTCATGTGCAGAAAACCCGCCTTTCTGCTGTATGAGTAATTTTTTTGTCAGACCGCCTTAGGGTTTCACTACTCAGGGGTGAGGGTTGGGGGGAGGTGGTGTGTTAAATCTCCCGGATTAGATTCCGCCCCCACCCCTAACCCCCCTAAACATGCCATCAAGTGAGTTAACTCCGCATTACGGTACAAAAGTTCTGTCACACCAGGTCATTTGTACGCTAGATAGTATTTGGATTTCCCAAAGGTCACCCTGAATAAAACCCTCTGAGAAGCATTGGCAGATGCTTCCGTTTTGGGAATAATGATAATTATAGCAATAAGCACGCCCTCCTCAAATAAAAGCCAAGAAATATTGGCAGATTATTCTTATCTTCCTTTGATTTCTGGAATAATAATAATAACAACAAAAATATAATAATAATAATGGAATGTGAGAAGCACTGGCGTAGATAAAATCAGATCACACACAGCCCCTATCCCTTCTGGGGCTTAGGGTCTAGAAGAAGGGAGAATAATAATACTACTGATATTTATTCACTTGTCTGCTGTGTGACCTTGGGCAAGTCACTTTACTTCTCTTGGGAAGCAGCGTGGCGTAGTGGAGAGAGCACGTGCTTGGAAGTCAGAGGTCATGGGTTCTAATCCCTGTTCTGCCACTTGTCCACTACGTGACCTTGGGCAAGCTGCTTAACTTCTCTGTGCCTCAGTTACCTCCTCTGTAAAATGGGGATTAAAAGTGTGAGCCCCACATGGGACAACCTGATTACCTTGTATTTATCCCAGCGCTTAGAACAGTGCTTGGCACATAGTAAGCGCTTAACAAATACCATCATCATTATTATTATTCTCTGTGCCTCAGTTCCCTCTCTTTAAAATAGGGATTGAGACTGTGAGTCCCACATGGGGCAGCGACTGTGTGTCCTACCTGATTTGCTTGTGTCACCCCAGCGCTTAGAACAATTCTTGGCACAAGAAACACCAAACACTTGGCTTAACAAACACCATAATAATTATTAGTATTTATTATGTGCAAAGCAGTGGTAAACTCTAGGGTAGATAACGGGTTAATCAGAATGTGTACAATCTCTGTCTCCCGTGGGACTCGCTGTTATTATTATTATTAAGTTTTCCCTGGACTTTTCATTCATTCATTAGGTTGTATTTATTGAGCGCTTACTATGTGCAGAACACTGTACTAAGTGCTTGGAAAGTACAATACTGCAATAAAGAGAGACAATCCCTGCCCACTATGGGTTTACAGTCTGGGGACGTGGAGGTGGTGGGTTGGGGGAGGTGGAAGGGGGGAGACAGTAAGGACCTAACAGATACCACCATTATTATTATTATTATTATTATTATTATTATTAAGAGCACGGACTTGGAGATCAGAGGGTCATGGGTTCTAATCCCGGACCTGCCACTTGTCAGCTGTGTGACTTTGGGCCAGTTACTTCACTTCTCCGGGCTTCAGTTCCCTCATCTGTAAAATGGAGCTGAAGACCGTAAGCCCCATGTGGGACAAGCTGATGACCTCGTATCCCCCCCACAGCGCTTAGAACAGTGCTTGGCACAGCGTAAGCACTTAACAAAGACCGTCATTGTGATTATCATCATATAGACATATAAGAGAAGCAGCGTGGCTCAGTGGAAAAAACCTGGGCTTAGTAGTCAGAGGTCATGGGTTCTAATCCCGGCTCCGCCGCCTGCCAGCTTTGTGACTTTGGGCAAGTCACTTCACTTCTCGGTTCCTCAGTTCCCTCCTCTGTAAAATGGGGATTTAGACTGTGAGCCTCACATGGGACAACCTGATGACCCTGTATCTCTCCCAGCACTTAGAACAGTGCTCGGCACATAGTAAGCACTTAACAAATGCCAACATTATTATTATATACCCAAGTGCTATGGGGAGGGAAGAGCAAAGGGAGCTGAGGATGAGGGGGGCTCAGGCTGGGAAGGCCTCCTGGAGGAGGTGGGCCTTCAGTAGGGCTCTGAAGGGGTGGAAGGGGAGGGTGGGTGGCTGCCCACAAATCGAGTTGGACACAGTCCCTGTCCCCCGTGGGATTGTACGTTCCAAGTGCTTAGTACAGTGCTCTGCACGTAGTAAGTGCTCAATAAATACGATCGAATGAATTATTGTGGGACAGGGGCCGTGTCCAACTCAATTTGTGGCTATCGACCCTAGCGTTTAGTCCAGCGCCCGGCACATAGTAATCGCTTCACAAATACCATCGTCATTGTCATTATTATTGCAGTATTTGTGAAGCGCTCATTGTGTGCCAGGCGCTGGATTAAGCGCTGGGGTGGACACTAGCAAATCGGGTTGGACACAGTCCCGGTCTCCTAATAATAACAATTTTGGTATTTGTTAAGCATGCACTGTGTATCAGGGACTGGACTAAGCGCTGGGGTGGAGAGAAGCAGCGTGGCTCAGTGGAAAGAACATGGGCTTTGGAGTCAGGGCTCATGAGTTCGAATCCCAGCTCTGCCACTTGTCAGCTGTGTGACTGTGGGCAAGTCACTTAACTTCTCTGTGCCTCAGTTCCCTCATCTGTAAAATGGGGATTAAGACTGTGAGCCCCACGTGGGACAACCTGATTCTCCTATGTCTACCCCAGCGCTTAGAACAGTGCTTGGCACATAGTAAGCGCTTAACAAATACCAACATTATTATACAAGCAAACCGCTTGGACCCAGTCCCTGTTCCCATAATAATAACAATAATAATAATAATTGTGGTATTTGTTAAGCGCTCATCATGTGCCAGACACTGGAATAAGCGCTGTGGTGGTTACAAGGAAACTGGGTTGGACACAGTCCCTGTCCCACAATATTAAAAATAATAATAATAACAATTGTGGTATCAGTTAAGCACCCCCTGTGTGCCAGACACCATACTAAGCACTGGGGTGGATCCAAGCAAATTGGGTTGGACGCAGTCCTCATCCCACGTGGGGCTCACAGTCTCAGTCCCCGTTTTGCAGAGGAGGGAACTAAAGCACAGAGAAGTAAAGTGACTTCTCCAAGGTCACGCAGCAGACAAGGGGCAGAGGCGGGATTTGAGGAATCTTTCTCTTCCTCGCCATTCTCCCAGGCTCCTCGCCTTCCTCTCCTTCGTTCAAACTTGGGTGGGGGGAACCCAAACAGAAAAGGAAGCGGTTTCTTCATTCAGATGTTGCACATTAATTAATTTGTTGGTTTATTTAGTCATATTGTCTGCCTCCCCCTCTAGACTGTAAGCTCCTTGCGGACAGGGAACGTGTCCGCTTATTGTGGTATTGTACCCTCTAAAGCGCTTAGTAGAGTGCTTTGCACACAGTAAACGCTCAGAGAATACAATTGAATGATCCAGGCCCTTTCCCTCCTCAGTCCAAAGACACCACCAGGCTGCAGGTGGGTATGTGAAACCTGAAGCAGCGGGAGTTTCCTTCACCCTGAGGGATAGAGGGCCTGGGAAGAAGTGTCCCGAGATGACCCCCTCAACCCTCCTACGGGGATAATAATCCTTGTCGTGTTGGGATTTGTGAAGCGCTTATTAGATGCCAAGACTGTGCTGAGCGCTGGAGTCGAGACAAGAGTATAAACTTGTTTTGGGAAGGAAGGGCGGTGACTCCAGGAGGAACGGCAGCATTGGGAGGGTCTTCCCACCCCCCAGTCCCGTCAGGGGTCTCTGGGGTCAGGGGCCGGTCAGTGATGTCCTCACCCAGAGCTGCAGAATCAGCTCCTGGGAACCCCTCGTGGCTACCCGGGCTTCCTAGCCAGCTACTGCTGAGAACAAAGATAAAAGCATAATCATCATCAGTGGTGGGCAACTACCGAGGGTGAGACCCTGTGCTGAACGCCTGGGAGAGAACATCACAAAGGCGTACAATCGATCGTTTAGCTGATCCTCCCTCGGGCTAGGCCCGGCCCGAGACCCTCTGCCCTGACGAGGCGTGTGACGGCTGAGGGAATTGGATTGTCGCGGGCTTTGCCGGTGGGTTAGAGAGTGGGAAGAGCTGGGAAAGCTTCCTGGAGAGGGTGGCCTGGAGCTGGACCGGGAAGGGACTGGCAGACTGGCGCATGGGAGGCCCTTCCAGGCAAGAGGGACCCATGGGGTAATTGGCAGCAGAGGAGAGCGATAAGAAGGGCCTGGAACGGGGCATGATGGGTGGTCCCTGAAGGTCGGGGGGTGCAGAAGGTCAGCTAGGATCGGCAGGGCTCTGAGGGCAGGGGGCTCGGGGCAGTGTGGAAACCCCCGACGTTGGGGTCAGCAGACGTGAAGGAAGGGAGATGGGTGTCACCACCCGGCCCCGGATTCCAGTTGGCTTCTGGTTCGTCCCTTCTAAACAGCCGGCCCCTTGGCCGCCCAGAGCGGGTCAGTGTCGGAGAGAGAGGGGAAGGCAGGGGCCGGGGGCGGGAGGCGGTGGGGATGGGGATGGGGGCCAAAAGGAAAGATGAAAAACGAAATCCTCCGGCTGCCAATGTCAGTGAGATTTTCTGATCTTTCTCCCCCCGCCCCCTCCCTCCCCCAATAGGACATCGTCAGAAACTAGACGAGCAGACAAAGGCCGGGAGCTTGTCCTTTTCAGAGCGACTGAGCGAGCTGGAGCAGTTGAGGCGCACAGCCCTGAGAGTCAGCCCCCACCACCCAGCCCCCACGCCCAACCCGCGCGTCTCCTTGAACCACACCACCACCGCCACTTTTAACCCTCAGCCTCAGAGTCAGATTCAGGGTAAGTACCGGAGCCGCGCCCCCCACTCTGGCTCAAGAGCTCCCGAGGGTCACGGGCCCCCTTTGGCTTACGGCCCACCCGGAGCTCTGGGGCTTGGTCGGGGCTCCCGGGGTCCTCTAGAGGCGGGAGCTGCATCTGGGCCTGGCCGGGGAGGGTTTGGGGGAAGGCGAAGGGGTGACCGTCCCCCCAGGGTCGTAGGATCACCCACAGCCGTGACACGCCACGGTTCCCGTAACTGAGGGAGGGGCGGGACGGGGAGAGATGTAAGCAGTGTGGCCCAGCGGAGGAGGTCGGGCCCGGGTGTTACAGAACCTGGGTTCTAATCCCCGCTCCCCCACTTGTCTGCTGTGTGACTTTGGGCAAGTCGCTTAACTTCTCTGGGACTCAGTTTCCTCATCTGTAAAATGATCTCCCTCCCATTTAGACTGGGAGCCCCCTGTGGGAGAGGGACCGCTTCCAACCTGATTTAACGTGTATCTACCCCAGCACTCAGAATAGTGCTCGGCATATAGCAAGGACTTAAATACCACAATGAGTCAAAACCTTTCTTCAGGGGCACGAGGGAAAATTGGCAAAGTTTCTGGATAGGAAGCTGGGATCTCTTCCTAGGTGCCAACTCTTCAATTTGAGTTTCAGGGGGCAGGGATTTGAAAGGGAATGAGGGCAGGCCTCAAGGATCTCCCGCCTCAGGAAGCCATTTTGGAGTCTTTGGTTGAAAACTCTCGGTCACCCCAGGTTCCTCGTGAGACCTAAGTCTGGGCTCTGGCTCAAGTAGCCGTGGGGCCATTGCCCCGCCGGCCTTGTGGTTTTGGCATCTGAGGTTCTGTGGGAATGGGACTGATGCGAGTTTGAGACTGATCACTGGGCGCCCATTTGCCCCCCACCCCAAACCTGGGGGCCTTTCAGGGGACACTGTAGCGTGAGCTGATCGCCCTCCAAGATCCTTGAATCTCCCACATGCTTCTCAAGTCGGGGTGGATACCCTGAGCCGGCTCGGGTGGAACTTGCTCAGGGAGTTCAACTTACTCTACCAACCGGAACGAGACGGTTTGGATCTCACTTCCCAGCCCTTCCTCCCCCTGCCCCCCGCCCCCCTCCTCCATCTCTAGATGATGGATGACATGAATTTTCATGAGGAACCTGAAGCTGGCAATCCCGCTCCACCTCCACGCCATCCTCTCCAAGGCCAGAGTGGAGAGGGTGGGGGTCCTTGCGGACCTCTCCCGGGCCCAGTTTGGCCCATGACCCAGCAGATTCCCAAAGCGCCATTTCCCAGCGAGCTCATGGGTTTTGTGAAATGAGGTCAACCTGTCGTAGACCAGGTTGGGGAGACAGGCCCTCAAAGTCCCCGGACCCTGCTGTTGGTTTTGCCGTAGTCAGTGGTCCCCAGGTGGAGGTGCCAGCGGGCCTCTCCATCGCTCTGCCCACCTATTCTGCCAAGCACAGTATCACGACTGGCCCCAGAGAGCCCCACTGGGGCTTGTGCCAGCGGCAGCCCCTCACTTGCCCACCATCTGAGCCCTGATGTTTGCTCTCTTCGGATTCCCCAAAGAACTGTCTCGTGTGTGTGTGTGAGAGTGTGTGAGAGCAAGAGAGACTGGGGTCAGTCTCTCTGGGTGAGGTGCCCTTATGTCCTGCTCCACCCGTGACCCTCTAAGTGTAACGTGGCGATGGACGAGAGCTCGAGGGCGACTGTTTCGCAATCCAGTGACCAAATTATTTTTCTGTTCCAAATGCGAGGGACACTTTACAATCAGGCAATCAATCGGTGGAATTTATTGAGCGCTTTCCGTGTGCAGAGCACTGTTCTGAGAGCCTGGAAGAGTACAACCCAATAGAGTTGGTAGACACAATCCAGCGGTGGGGACCGATGTGAAAATAAATTCCTTTTCCCCAGTCATGATCTGAACCTCTCTGGGGCTTTCAGCCTTCAGAGTTGAAACGGGGAGAAGGTTAAAGTCGCTGTCTCTCTCTGAGGCGGGCATGTCAGCCGGCTCGCCAGAGCGTCCCGCATCCAGTGTGAGGAAGCCGTTTCCGGCGTAGAACCATGGGTGGGGGCCGTATTTCAGGAGTTGCGGGAGTTTTGAGAAAATATCCCGGTGGCAGTGAAAACCCAAGGAAGGTCTCCACCTTCCCGCTGCGGCGGCGGGGAAGTGGCGGAAGATCTGAAGCACGTCCGTAACGGGGCTGAGGAAAGGGCGTTCTGGTTTACAGATGAGCTGGGAGACCATCCTTCGTGGCGAACGAATTCGGAGTGTCCGGCCTTCTGCTTCAGCTCAGGTGGCTGTAAGTCCCAGTCCCCCCCACCCCTTTCCCCTCCCCAGCTCCCCGCTTTATCCCTGAAAATCAGATCTGCACCAATATCCCACCAAACCGTCCCTCCCGCCGGCTGCAGCGGCCCGCCCCGAGGAAGGGGGTGGTGGGGCAGGCGGCTGCAGCGAGGTCGATTCGTTGAGGTTTTAAGCCATGTAGGGGCCCGCTCTTCGAGCGGGTTCTCCGAGCCCGACAGACCCGTTGCCGTTTGCGCCCCGGAGGCGAATCCTCACGTGTCGGGAGACCGGAAATCGCTGGCGTCGGGTTTTATGCTCCCTTTGTCCTCCACCAAGAACTCATCTTTGCACCTGTTTGGGCATCTCGAAAATGCGTAAGACAGACACACACACACTGATCATGATTCACTCACACACATCCCTCCACAACTGCTGTCATGACTGTCTCGCACACAGAACACACCCACATGTGTATCTACAGCGGTTCTCATGGCTTCTCTCACACCCCTTCACTACAGCCATAAGGACACACACACACACACAAATGTATCTACAGTGACTATCACAAAGCGTCTCACAATCACATACACACCCCTCCACAACAGCTCTAATAGCACGCACACATACGTATCCCTCCACAGGAGCAGTTGTGACTCCCATACACAGATACATATACTCCTCTACCACAGCTGTGATGGGGTACACACAGGCACACAACAAGACACCCACAGGTCCCTATTGAAAGAGGATTGTGGGTGAGCTGGGACCCCTGGCATTTGAAGGTCTCAACTCACCGTGGCAGAGACAGGAAACCCACCAAGGTGTGAAACCCTCTGGCCCCGCCGCCAGCCACCTCCAGTGCCCTGGGGAGGAGTTGGGGAGATGGGCCCTCCCATCTGGGAGAATCGAGGGGTCCTTGTTCTTTCTGGGGGCTGTGTCGCGCAGTGCTGAAGTGATTTCAGGAGGTGCTCTGCGGTTGCCGTTCTGCGAGGAGGGAGGACCAGGCAAGCCAGTGTGAAGGTGGGGCTGTGGTCATGTGACGTGATGCAGCCTGAACCGGGTACCATTCATTCAATGGTATTTATTGAGCACTTACTATGTGCAGAGCACTGTATTAAGCTCCTGGAATGTACAATTTGGCAACGGATAGAGACAGTCCTTGCCCAGTGACGGGCTAGAGGTTTCTGCCTGCGACCCTGGCAACGGTCATGATAATGGTATTTGTTCAGCGCTCACTTTGTCCCAAGCCCAGTGCTGAGCACTAGATTAGATTCAAAATAATCAAGTCGGCCAGAGTACCTGCCCCATACGGGGCTCATGATATAAAGGGGAGGGAGAACAGGTATTGAATCCCCATTCTATAGGCTTCTTCACCAAAGAGTGACTTGCCCAGGTCTACACAGCAGGACTAGGACACAGATTTCCCGGCTCCCGGGCCCCCGCTCTTCCCATTAGGCCACATGACAGGTCAGGGTCGGGAGCCCAGCCCCAGTTCTGGTCCGCCTGGCCCTCAGTGCTCCCTGCAGCTCTGGAACTGGCCGGTCCTCGAAGGGCAGCTGGGCGTGTCGGAGGGAACCGACGGGGCCACCGTTCGCCCACTCGATGTCTCTGTGCCCACTGCGGGGACGCTTTGTGTGGAAATCCAAGTGGGAGCCGGGTGGCGAGGTTGAGCCAGGGCCCTCAGACGACTCACCCGCTACCCTCGAGACCCTCCACAGTGGCCCCGGAGGGCTCCCCGTACCCAGTCGGCCCCATCGCCCCGGACCTGACCTTCCCTCGCCAGGCTGGGACGGGCCCCGCGGTGCCCGGACGAGCCCCTCGGAGCAACGTGCTTCGACGGGTTTCTTCTCGGGGAGCTGCCGGGCTGGGCCGCCTTCAGCCCCCCCAGCTACTGGGGGCCGGCTCGTCTGCGCGGGGCCGGGGTGCCGTAGGCCAAGGGTTTGTGGGCATGTTCCTCAGGCCCCCGAGCTGGGGAAACTGGGCCACTGAGGGAAGAGAAGAAGGGTTGATTACAGGCTGACCATAAAGAGCACTACTAATCTCAGCTCTGCCACCTGCCTGCCGGCTACCCTTGGCAAGTCGATTCACTCCTCTGGGCCTCAGTTTCCTCATCTGGAAAATGGGGGTTCAATCCATTTTTGCTCCTGCTTAGACCGTGAGGCCCGTCTGAGCCGGGAATTCTGACCGACCCAATTGTCTCCGTGACTGCCCCAGTAGACACATAGCGCTTGATACATAGTAAGTGTTGAACAATTACGATTATTACTGTTATTAGCAAAGCTGCCAGCGGCTGCCAGCCCAGTGGAGGTTTGGGATAAGCACGAGGAGGATGACTTTTTCCCTGAAGAATGGGGAAGCTACCGGGGGCGGGGGGGGATTTCCCCAGCCCTGGCGCTTCCCCCCTCTCCCAGCCTCGCCCTGCTCTGGCGGTTCTCGCAGCTTCCCTCCCTCCCACCAGGGAAGGCTTAGGGGTGAAAGTGAAAACAGCCAGGGGAGTTGAGGAAGGTGGGCGGGGGCTCCCAGCAAGGCTTCCCTGTCAGTTGGCTGGTACCCACCTACGGACAAACGAGTACACGCTCTCTCTCTTTCTCTCTCTCTGTCTCTCTCTCACTGACAGCCGCCAATCTCATGTCTGGGACTTGGGGATTGAGCCTCCGTGGCATCCCGCCAGGAGAAGATGCAATGTTTGCACCTTTAACGTCACCAGGAGTGAAACGGTCCGTAAGGACCGCCGCACTCGGGATGTGGAGAAGGAATGGGGTGGGTCCATAAAAGTTTCCAGGCAAACCTGGGAGCGGGAGGCTGGTGTCGGAGAAGGTGCTGGGGGCCAGAGGCCGGTGCCAGGCGGTTGAGGATGGTCGGGGCTTGGCAGAGGCCGGTGTTGGCGGTGTGGGGAGGGGCCTGGTGAAGACCGGTGTCAAGGGTCACTGGGGGGTGAAAACCTGGCACTGAGAGGGGAGTGGCTGGTGTTGGGGGACAAAAAGCTGGCACTTGTTGGGGGGGTCAAGTGGATGACAGCAGAGGGCGGTGGGGGACGGGTGGCCTGCATGGGGGGGGACCGGGGGAAGCGCAAGGGAGCGGGAAGTTGTCGTCGATGGGCGTCGAGGTGCTGGGGGCTGGCAGGAGGCTTGTCCTGAGATTTCCAATCTCCCCACCATGGCGGCCTGGTTCCAGATATATTGCACTCTACCAGGCATTTAGTACAGTGCTCTGTGCACAGTAAGCGCTCAGTAAGTACGAATGAATGGATGAGAAACGGCCACTGCTACCACCCGCTCACATTTTGGGCCTTCTTGCAGACCGAGGGACCCCCCCCAAGCAAGATGGATCAGTCAATCAGTGGTAGCAGTCCCGCAGCAGAATCCCCCGCCGTCACTCCCCGGGCCCTTCCCTCCCACCCCCTCCCCTTCCCGCACCCACCCGCCAGCGGCCCAGAACCGCAACCCTGCACAAACGCCTGCACGAGACTTTCCACAGCGGGAGACGCTCACGGTTTGATGCCTCCGTGGTGGTATTTTTCACGTTTTTCTCTGAAAGTCCTGCCCCCACTCGCTTTGGCATTATTTATCATTGGGCTTTGAAGCATTATAATAGCCCAATTGTTGGGTAGATTAAAGGTGCTTATTGCAAAACTCCCAGGTATAAAATCTCCTTCAGCATTTTACTGACAAATCCAGTTTCTTTCCATAGAATTCTCTCCCATAATCTCCCCTGGGCAGAGCTCTTCATGCTTTGATAGGCACGATCCAGTTACCCACGGTAAATAAAACAGAAAGAAATAAATAACTGCGGACGCTCCCTGAAAACAAACATTGATTCCATCCAGACGATTTCTATTTCCCCGCGGCAGATCTCGGGTGGTTTGGGGCCGAGGGGGGCGAGCCTGGGGAGGGTGGCTTTCGGTCAGCTCTTCCAACGGGGAGATCGAGTCAGAGCAGAAAGGCCTAGATCGTAACATGCCCGTTTTCTGTGAGAGTGTAGAACAGGGTGGACTCTGCTACAGGGGAATGCCTGCAAAGACATATGGCTACTGCTGTGTGATGTTTTGTTCCTTTTTTTTTCTAAGAAGCAGATCCCCTCTCTCTTCCCAATGTTTATGGTCGGCCAACCCCTTTAAGGGTTTCCCAGCCTCTTTTTTCACCTCCTGTGGCAAACCAGACCACCTTAATAATAGTGGTGTTCCTTAAACGTTTACTATGTGCCAAGCAGCATGCTAGAAACAGTCAGATCTGACGGTCCCTGTCCCACACGGGGCTCGGAGGCTGAGGAGTAGGGAGAGCAGGATCCCCGTTTCACAGATGAGAATACTGAGGTCTAGAGGAGTTAAGTGACTTGTCTAAGATCACCCAGCAGGCAAGTGGCGGAGCCGGGCTCAGAATCCAGGTCTTCTGGCTCCCAATCCTGTGCTCTCGCCGTTAGGCCGCACTGATCCTTGAGAGGCTTGGGGCACGGACCGTCTTTTGCCCTCCCCGGGACAGAGTCCCTTCCAGCCGGCCTGGGCCCCAGAGGGTCAGCTCAGGGCACCTCAGCAGCCGACCCTGAATTCCACCAGGTGGCTGGATGGGAGCCAACCGAGCTTCGAAATCGGGGGAGTGTTTTTTTAGACGCAAGTCCCACCTCCCTGGAAATCCCAGAGCCATGCCCCTTCTCACAGGGAGCGGAGCGGCATGTTCCAGAGCAGACGCCCCATTCCATCTACGTATTGGGCCTTATGGAAGAAACCATCCGTCACCCCAACCCCCAAACAGACCCTGTCTTCAACCACCTCTTAAGACAGGTGCCTGGGGGACTTGCCCAAACCAGCTCCCGCCACGGAACCCCCCTCCCCACCACAAAGGTTCCCATTGATCCTGGCGGCCGAGGCCCCGCTGCCGTCGAAGGCCTCCGTACGAAGCACCCCTCTCTAGCCAGCTCCCTCCGCCCCCACCCACGGGGTTACGTGAGGGATTTACGGTATCGACTGGGGGACGCAAGGAAGTGAAAGAGAAGGAATAATCTGCCGGGCTAACTCTGCCCTAGGTGCCCTCCGCCGGGGGAAGGAGCGTGCTGTTAGCTCATTAATTCTCCTGGGGTTGTTTGTAATGTGGGGACCACTCACGCTCCATTAGTACATCCCTTTGCATGTATCAGATGGCAAATTATGTAATGGCAAAGTTATTAAAATAGCTGTAAAAGTCAGCACAAGTACCGGCTCTGCCTCTGGCCCTTTTACCCCGAGAGTGGTTTATTTAGCTCGCTCTTCCAGAGGTCTGTTAGTCGGCAGCGGCACCGGGTTGGTAATGGGCCGCCGCTACCGTAATTATCTGACTTTGGAGCCCCGGTCTGCCAGATTTTAAGAGAGGAAAGTCGAGGTTTGCCAGGGTTGGAGTTTTAGCTCGGTGCACGTGAACGGGTGAAGGGTGTGGTGTGTGTTGTTTCCCCTGGGAAGCCAAGCAGCAGCATTTGTGGCCAGAGGATCTGGGGTTTCACCAGCCTTCCCAGAGCAGAGCAGTGTAGCCTAGTGGGAAAAGTGAGGGCCTGGGTTCTAATCCTGTCTTGTATCAGCTGCCTGCAGTGTGACCTTGGGCAAGTCACTTTAATTCTCTGAGCCTCCATTCCTCATCTGAAACTGGGGTTTCAGCAGTTATTCTCCTCCCTACTTAGACCGTGAGCCCCATGTGGGACAGGACCGGGCCCCACCAGATAAACCCGTATCCACCCCAGCGCTTAGAACAGCGCTGGGCACATAGTAAGGGCTTAACAAATACCTAATTAGTCCTAATTACTCTCCCTAGCATTGTCAGGCCTGAAGCCAGGTGGCGGCTTCTGGCCGGGTTCATCTGGCGTTTTGCCCTCTCTGGTGCTCGGCGGTGGGTTAGAGGCCCGGTGCAGGCCTGGAGGAGAAACTCCGGGTCCTTCCTCCTACTTGCCTCCACAGATTTCCTCTCCCCAGGCAGGAAAGGGTGCTCCTTGGGCTTCTCTTCATTTTACAGCCTCCTGCCCGAGCCTGGCCCGCTTGGGAGCCGGGCAGGGCCCATGGTTGCCGAACGCCCAGCCTCCTGCGAAAGGACGTTGCCCTTCTTACGGCGGGGCGGGGAAAGGGAGAATTCCTCAACTCAGACCCCCTGAGACCCTCCACCGGTGCAGTCGAGGGGGCGGTGGGGAGAAAAGCACCCCTCTGGGAGGGGCGAAAACAGAGTTGTGCCACAGCTCTGCCGTGTGACCTTGGGTAGGTCACCACCCACTCTGATCCTCGCTTTCCTGCTCTGTAAAGAATGTGGAGTTTGGTGCTTCTCCCTGCCTCCCTCCCCGAGAGTATGAAGAGCCAGGGGGCGAGAAAGTGCCGACGGCTGTGTGCTGGGATAGGGATTATCACGGTACTTGTTGAGTGCTTACTATAGACCAAGCACCGTGCTCATCGCTGGGGTAGATACACGGTAATCAGGTGGGACACAGTCCTGCCCCACGTGGGTCTCGTGGCCTGAGTGGAAAGGAGTAGGGTTTAACCCCCATTTTAGGCACAGAGAAGTCAAAGGACTTGCCCAAGGGCACGCAGCTGACGTGGCAGAGCCGGACTTAGAAACAAGGTCTTCTGACTCCCAAGCACACGCACTAGCCACTGGGCCACACTGCTTCCCAGAGAGGCTTATCGCCTCTCCTGAGGCTGGAGTGACCCCAGGACCAGAAGAGGAGTTTAGTGTCCCCTTCTATGCCCCCTTAAAGAGGGACCCAAAACCCCCTTCTAAATAGGAGCTTCTTCTAAATAGGCATAACTCTTCCATTTTCTCACCTGGGCACCTCTACTTTCTTTGGGCAAATGTCTATGGTGTCATGCAAAGTTGGGGCCATCCTCTCTCCCCCCTGGCCGGTGTCTGCCCCCTAGGTCCCAAGAGTCAGGGCCAAAGGAAGGAAGGCTTCACTCCAGGCTCATGGACCAGGCTTGGGCTGGCCGGGGGGATGGTGGACGGTCGGGGGAGGGTAAAGAGTCCAGTTCCTTGGTCTGGGGTGCGTGGAGAGGGATTGGGTTGGGTCCCTTTCCCCCATCCTGGGTGATTTCCAGCAATGAGTTCTCTTGACTGGCCCCAGCTCGGTATGCCGGTCCTCACCCCCGGAGCCCGGCTCCTCAAAGCCACGGGCAGCTGGAAGTCCCAGCAGCCCGGCCTGAAGGAGGTTGGGGGAGTCAGTCCAAACGTGTATACGTGTGCATGCGCGTGTGGGAGTGTGGGGGTGTTTTCATGTGCACACGTGGGCTGCAGCTGCGAAAGTGCATGGGGGAGTCAGTCCAAACGTGTATACGTGTGCATGCGCGTGTGGGAGTGTGGGGGTGTTTTCATGTGCACACGTGGGCTGCAGCTGCGAAAGTGCAACCCTTCACAAGGAAGGGCCTGGGGGCGGGGGCGGAGGGGAGGCAGGGAGGCTGTTGGTTAGCTCTGGGCCCGGCGGCGGCTGGCTGACGTCGCTACCGAAGAGGGCAGGGCACCAGAGACCCCAAAACGAACCTCAGAGATCTCTGTCCTCCATCCTCATCTCCACCGCGGGAAAGACAGCCAGCTGAGACTCGAGCCTGTGAGTTTGCTGTGGGCAGGGAATTTTTCTGCCAACTCTATTGTATTGTGCTTTCCCAAGTGCTCAGAACAGGGCTCTGCCCACAGTAAGCACTCAATAAATACCATTGATTGATTGGTCAGTTGAGTAGAAGATGAAATCTGCCTAAATATTTTATAAGGAAAGTAGCATGGCCTAGTGTGGATAGAGCACGGAATTGGGAGTAGAAGGACCTGGGTTCTAGTCCTGGCGCCGCCACTTGTCTTCTTTGTGACCATGGGCCAGGGACTTGGCTTCTCTGGGCTTCAGTTACCTCATCTATAAAATGAGGATTAAGACGGTGAGCTCCGTCTGGGACTCGGACTGTGTCCAACCCGATTAGCTTATATCTACCCCAGTGCTTAGAACAGTGCTTTGACACATAGTAAGCGCTTAACAAATACTGTTGCTTATTATTGTTATCATCGACCGCCTTTATTCATGACCCCAGAGGCTGACACCTGGGGGAGAGGGGAGAGCTGGTGTGAAGGAAGGACAGAAAGAAGTCCCTCTCCTCCTTTGGTTCCTACAACCTGTGGACCATTGCCAAACACCATTTGGTCAGTTCATCTATCAATCAATCAATCAGTGGTATTGATGGAGCGCTTCACGTGTGCAGAACACTTACCGTATGCACTAGGCTCTTGGGAGAGTACGGCACGGGGGTAGACGCCATCCTTGCGTTCAAGGAGCGTACAGTCTATTAGGGGAGGCGAACATTAAAATAAACTACAAGTAGGGGAAGCAACTAAGTATAAAGATAGGTAGAAAAGTGCTGTGGGAGTGCTGGGTATTAACTACCTAAATGCTTAGGGGATATCAACTCAAGTCCATGGGTGACCCAGGGAGGGGGGAAAAGGGACTTCAAAGTGGACTCCTCTACTTCAAACCCCTCCTGTCACTTAACTCCTCTTTGCCTCAGTTCTCTCATCTGCAAAATAGGGATTCAGTACCTGCTTTTCCCCATACTTTGAGCTTCATGACTGGTATCTACCCCGATGCTTGGCACATGGCAAGCGCTTAACAAGCACCACAATTATTAGACTGTGACCCCATGTGGGACAGGGACTCTGTCCAACCTGATTAACTTGTATCTTCCATCGCACTTAGAATGCTTAACAAATACTACGGCGATAATAATAACAGTATTTGGTAAGCGCTGTGCCAGCAGACAATTGGTGGAGCCGGGATTAGAACCCATGACTTCTGACTGCTAGGGCGGGCTCTGTCCACCACGGCCCAGAAGGACGGGAATCGAGGGAGGCCGTGGGAAGGGAGTTTTCCCCGAGACGAGGGAGGGCCGGAGAAGCCGCGGAAGCGGTGGTCACGTTGGGTCTCGTTCCCCCGCTACTCCCACGTTGGTTTGGCCGCTCCCTCCCCCCCGCCCAACCCCCGATTTAATTCTCTCCCCGCGTGTGACCAGGCCCGGGCACCCCCCGCAGTGACAGCCGCCCGGACAAGATAGGGCAGACCCAAATGGGCCTGGGCTGGCTGCTCCACCTTGCCTCTCATCTTGATATTTAAAAAAAAAAAAAATCCTAAATGTTTCAAATAACCCAAACAGGCCAGGTCTGATCTGCTCAGACTGTCTGCAGGCATCAGCCCAAGAAGCTGACGGTTGGCTGGTCCCATCCTCATCTGATTTATGGTGTGTGTGTGTGTGTGTCGGTGTGTGTTTGTGTGTGTGTGCGCGCGTGCGTGTGTGTTAAGCCTTAAATTGTTGAGTCTCTGGCTGGCTGCAGTGGTATTATGGGATGGTTGGTGCATGTTTGCAGCTCTCAGTGCTCTTGGCCTCGGATCAATTCCAGTCTCACACCTGTCTGAGACAATGAGGGCCTTGTTAGAAACATCTCAGCCAAGGCAGGGCCGGCTGCTTGTTTTCCACGGCGGGGGGACGGCGGCGGGCGGGGGGGACGGCCCGGAGGAACTCGGCCTGTTGGGAAACGCTGGGCCGGGTGACAGCGTCTCCTTCCCTTCGGGAAAAGGGACGGAACAGAAATGCGGACCAGCTTCGGGGCAGAGCCCGCGGGCCGCCCGGGAGGCTCTGGGAGAACGAGACGGGGCTGGGAGGGTCGTCCCCATCCCCCGTCCACTTCCGTGTGCCCCTGTTTATGTGCCTCATCCTCTTCCCTGTGCCCCATCCCCGTCGTTAATAATAATAATTGAGGTACTTGTTAGCTGCTTACTATGTTCCAAGCACTGTACTAAGCGCTGGGGTGGATACAAGCAAATCTGGTTGGACACAGTCCCTGTCCCACGTGGGGCTCCCAGTCTCAATCCCCATTTTACAGATGAGGTAACTGAGGCTCAGAGAGGTGAAGTGAGTCACCCGAGGTCACGCAGCAGACAAGTGGCAGAGCCGGGATTAGAACCTGTGACCTTCTGACTCCCGGGCCCTCGCTCTATCCACTACTCCATGCTGCTTCTGACTGATGGTAGTGAGTGCCAGAGTCCTGGGCTGAGATGTTGAGCCCTTCCCTCGCCTGCACTGAAACATCATTTCCTGAGAGTTTTATGTCACCCATGTCTTCAGGGGAAGGAAGAGTCAACCTGGGGAAAGTCAGGGCCCGTGGGCCCCCTCGATTCCCAAAGCCTGCTTGTGCCTAGGCTACGTCACCACCCCCTGCCAAGCCCCTCCTGTGGCAGAGCCCTGGACTCTGTGTCTGCCGTGCTCTTTCCTGAAAACCCACTGTGCATTGAGCATTTTACTGGATGCCTACTTTGGGCAGAGCACTAGAATCAGCCCTTCAGGAGAGCATAATGAAGTCGGATGACCCTGCCTTGGAGTAGCTGACGAGCCTAGAGAGGAAATAATGTCCAGCTAAGAGAGAGAAGAGAAACTGCATAAGTAGCAGGATAGGCCCAAGTGGACAGGATGGTCGGGACAGTATAGCCAGTGTAGAGGAGGAATCTGAGCAAGCAGGGGGAGCAGAGAAATGAACGGGCAACGACGTTCCCAGAATAGGCCCTCGGCACCAGGCCCGCCGGTTTCTTTGGATGGAAAGGTTTGTCGGCTGGAGGTAAACCGAAAGGAAAGACTTCTTCACCCAGCAGGGAGTAAGCACCTGGAATTCATTGTCCCAAGACATCGCGTAGGCCAAGAAAGCTGGTGGGTTTACGAATCAGTTAATCAAGCATAGGTATCTATGGGAGAGAATCAATCAGTTGTTTTTTTTGAGTGCTTCCTGTGTGCAGAGCGCTTTACTAAGCGCTTGGGAGAGCATAATTGACAGAGTTGTTAGGCATTATTACGATTATTTTGCTATTTGCTAAGTGCTTGCTCTGTGTCAAGAACTGTTTCTAAGCACTGGGATAAATATAAGTCAGTCTGCCTGGACACAGTCCTTGTCCCTCGTGGTGCTTATGGTCTAAATAGAAGGGAGAACAGGTACTAAATCTCCATTTTACAGATGAGATTAAGGCCCAAGGAAGTTGTGATGTGCCCCAGGGCACCCAGGGGCGAGAAGGGAAGCCCGGATTAGAACCCAGGTTTTCCGAGTGCCAGGCCCATGCCCAGTTCCACTAGCCACACAGGGAGCTGACAGTCTAGAGGGAGAAACAGCCATTAAAATAAATTACAGATATGTGCACACTTTGAGGCAGCGGGCCAGGGGAATATCAAGTGATTAAGAGTACAGATCCAAGTGACGGAGAAGGAAGAGGGAAGAGATGAAATGAGATTTTAGTTGGGGAAGGCCTCTTGGAGGAGATGTGTTTTCAGTAAGGCTTGTGAGTCCCAGGCTAGAGGGAGGATGAGGGCAAAGGGTCGGCAGCAAGGCAGACGAGACTGAGGTAAGGCGAGCAGGTTGGCGTTCGGGGAACGGGAGCGTGGGTTGGGTAGTAGTAGGAAAACGGCAAGGAAAGGTAGGAGGGAGAGAGCTGATTGAGTCCTTTAAAGCCGATGGTAAGCAGTTTCTGTTCGACATGGAAGTAGACGGGCAACCGCTGGGTCTTCTTGAGGAGTGGGGAGACGTGGATTGAACTCTCTTTTGAGAAAAATGAACCGGCAGTAGAGTGAAGTACAGACCGGAGTGGGGAGAGGCAGGGAGGTCAGCGAGGAGACTGGTTTAGATGGGCGGATAGAGTCTGCGACAGCCTGCGGAGAGAAAGGTTTGTGGGGTCAGGCGGCCTCTCCGTGACCTTGAGGAAGACAGCCGGCTCCCGGCTCTTCCAAGTGACCTCCGGTGTCACTGTCCCAGAGGGCGTTATGGCCCTGACCACGCTTGGCCTTCCTTCTGGCCCCGCCTCCCTAGGAAACTTGCTTCATCCCAGGACCGGTTCCCGTCTTTGCCCTCCGTCTCTGACCACACTGTTTCCCAGATCCACAGGCATTCATTCCAGGCCAACCCTCACCAGGAGCTCTGCCCGCTATTTTGAGAAACTGAAGTTTGCAGACCTTGTGGGGTAGGGTCAGACTTGCCAGTTGAATAGTTTGTGACCTGTAGAAGCACCGTGACCTAGTGGAAAGAGCACAGGTCTGAGAGTCGGAGGACCTGAGTTCTAATCCTAGCTTTGCCAGCTGGCCGCCCCACGGCCTTAGGCAAGTCACTTATCTGTCTACCCACTCTGTTATATGGTTCCGTGGTCTTCCTCCAAGCGCTCTGTGCACAGAAAACGCTTAATAAATACGATTGATTGACTGATTCTCCGTACCTAGGTTTCCTTATCTGTAAATTGAGGATTCAGTACCCGTTCCCCTTCCCACTTAGGCTGTGAGCCCCTTGTGGTTCAGGGTCTCTCTCAGATCCCTGCGCTTAAAACAGACAGTAAGTGAATTATCGTTGGTAGTAACAGTGATAATAATAGCAATAGTACTAAGAGCAGACATGCAGGAAGAAAAACGTGCTTAACGGATCAAAGGTTACAATCCTGGAAGCAAAGCGATTTGGGGATTGGGGATTGAGGCAGAATTTAGATGGGATGGGCCAAAGTTGAGGGTTGAACGTATCCTAAGGTCTTGTTACTTCCTATAAGCGCCAAGTGGAATCTGTTTATAATGCAGTGTATACAAATGTGCCTCTACTCGGGGAAAGCAAGCCAGATCCAGAAAAACTTCACAGAAAATCCCCCGGCCCCAGCGTAGTCACGGGATTAAGCCTCCTTCCCCGGTGAATCTTCTCACGGAGCGGCTTCCGAGCAGTTGGATTGTTTCGCGTTTCCTTTCTGCTCCCTGGTTCTGCCCACCTTCCCCTGGGAGTCCTTGCAAGGAGAGGGAGGCCTAGACCAGGGAGGAGAAACGAGGGGCGTGGATAATTTCCAGGCTGCCGGCCGGCCACCTGGTCCAGGGGACCCCAAGACCCCTTCGTCCTGGCCCATTGCGCTCCGCGGGGCTGGAAGTTTCCGGCTTGTTGAGGGTCCGTCCTCCGGCTCGCAGGCCCTCCCCTGGCGCCACCCCTTGCCCTTCCCGGTGGCAGTCGCTGTGCCCATCACTGTTGCCACGGATGCCCGGTCATCTGCCCACGCCACGTCCGTTGCTTCAGCCCGCGTTTTCCCATCACCGAGGGCCGCCGCGGCGTATCCTTGGGCCCCACGCGTGGCCCCGGGCCCTGCTGACCGCCCGCCTCCCCTATCCTCAGACTCGGGTGGACCTCCGACTGTCCTGCTCTTGGCTCTTTCCTCCTGGTCTTTCCTCCTCCAGCCCTATGGTGGTGGAGGGGTGTCCCTACCCCCTCTGCCCCGCAGTGTCCTCTCATGGATCTGCCAGCGTGCTCTCCTGTGGAGCTTCAAATCGCCTCTCCCTTTCCTTCCTCCCTGCCCGTACTCCAACTTTCACTGACAGAATTTAAAATTTGCTTTTTTTTTTTTAATTAATGGTGTTTGTTAAGCGCTGGTACAGATACAAGCTAATCAAGTTGGATACAGTCCCTGTGGCTCACAGTCTTAATCCCCATTTTGCAGATGAGGGCACCGAGGCCCGGAGAAGTGAAGTGACTTGCCCAAGGTCACACAGCGGACAAGTGGCGGAACCGGGATTAGGACCCGGGTCCTTCTTCCTCCCAGGCCCGTGCTCCATCCACTAGGTCAGGCTTCTCATGCTGCTCAGTATGTGCCAAGCACTAGGGTCAAGACAAGATAATAAAATTAGACATGGTTCCTGTCCCACATGGGGCTCACCGTCTAAGAGGGAGACCAAGGGTCTTATTCCTGGCCAGTGCCCACAGTTTCCATCTCCGTGCCCAGGAGTGCCCACCCTTCCCACTCAACTGGATCTCCCAAGCATCCCCACTGCTTGTTCCAGCCCCCTTCTCCCTTCCAGGATGTCTTCCTCTCCCTAGAAGCTCTCCTGATCCCACCTCCCCCCGACCCATCTCCTCTCTCCAACCCTCACCTCTCCTCCCTCACCCTCTCCACCCCCCCCGCCCCAGCAGGCGGCAAAGCGCCGAGGAATCAGTGGCTGCCGAGACCCGAGTGTGCGGACGGAGCTCTCGTCTGGTGGAAACGTTTCCCCTCCACGCGGGGAGGTTGGGGAGAGCCGAGGTAGCAGGGGTCTCTTCCGGCTCAGTGTTCGCCGGGAGACCGAAATAAACCGATAATGAGAGTGCTAATGAACACAAAAGACGACGGTATAATGGGCTTTTGTTGGTACTTGCACTTTCTTGTTCCACGGCCCAGCGAGGACCCCGAGGAGGTGAGGTGCAGACGGGAGTTTGATCTTATCTCTCCCCTAAGGATCCCGCCTCGGGTCCGGCGGCAGGCAGGATCCCAAAAGAGCGCGCTCGGAGGCTCGGCACAAATGGTGCTTTTAGTCTTTCGTAAACAGCGCTGGCCCCGGGGCTCGAATCCTTCAAAAGTTTACCTGGGTAATTGCCTGGGCTTCAGTGGTGTCTGGCATCTCCTCGTCAGTTTAATCTGGAGGCTCAGGTGACCTGGGCTGACAGCCTGTGAAGGTGCAGGGAGGGAGGGAGGGGAAACCCAGGGATGGAATCAATCGATCGATTGTACCTAGTGATGGCTTACTGTGTGCAGAACACTGGACCAAACACTTGGGAGAGAAGACGAAGCGTGGTCTAATGGATAGAGCACGGGCCCTGGAGTCAGAAGGGCCTGGCTTCTCATCCCGGTTTTACCACTTGTCTGCTGTGTGACCTTGGACAAGTCACTTCACTTCTCTGTGCCTGTCCGTAACTGGGGATTAAGACTGTGACTCTGTAAGACTGGGTCCAACCTGATTAGCTTTTATTTAGCCTAGTAGTTAGAACAGCATCTTGCATGTAGTAAGCGCCTAACAAATGCCGTGAAAAGAATACAGTATAACAGAGTTGGTAGACACGTTCCCTGCTCTAGAGACTCAATTCCTCTTAAACAAACGTAGCTACACCGAGCCAACCCCAAGTGTTTGTCTAAGAGGGCTTTCAGTCCAGCCTGTGGAAAAGGGGGTGGCTTCACGGGCCGAGGTCAGGGGATAGAAGACTACCGGATTTACGGGAACCAACATTTCCTTCGCAGTGTCCGTTCAGGAAGGGAAGCTTTTTTACTCGGTGAAGTGGGCTGGTTGGAATTGTTTGGAGGTGTGTCGGGTTGGGTTGCGTTGGGTTGATTTGGAGGGTCGGGTTTGGTGGCGTTCGGTAGGTGGAAAGGGTGGGTTGAATTAGGTCGGCGTGGTTGGATCGAGTCAGGTCAATTAGTCGGTTGGCCGATTTGAGTTGGGTTCGGTAACATGCGTTGAATTAGGTTGAGTTGATTGTGTGGGTGGTTTGAATTGGCTGGGTAGGATGGGTTGGGTTGGGTTGAGTTGGTCAGCGGGCAGGTTGGTTGCGACGGGTTGCGTTTTGTTCGGGTGTGCTGGGATGCGATGGGGTGTGATTTTATGTGGAGAGGTGTGATTTGGTGCAGGGGGTGAAACGAACTGATCAGCTTGTTGGGTTTGGGGTGGAATGGTGTATCTGCAGACTCGTTAGCTTATAGCGAAGGGATTGAAATTTATTTTCCGACGTCCCTTGCGGACACAAGGGCCCCGGGGGTCCGGTGACGTGGACAGAGATGCCAGACATCCCGTCGACCAGATCGGAGCTCGTCCCGCGGGAGGGACGTGTCCCATCTGTGCAGGCCCAGGGGTCGGGATTCAGTTAGGGGAGAATGAGGGCCATCAGCGCACGTTGGGTGTCGGGGGGTTCTCGTGTCTCAGATGCCCCCGTGAAGTCCGTTCTGCTCTCCGATCTGGGGGTCTCAACTGCCCGGGCCCCTTCCCGTGTTTCTGCTGGCAGGGGTGGGAAGGGGACCAGCAGGGCTCCGGGCACTGGTGGCCAGGACGAGCCACCCGAGACTGGGTCTGTCCCCTGCCTTGTTTGATGTTATTTGAGTCAGTTCCCCCCTCCATGCACACACTCATACTCATACCCTCACATACGGGGCCCAGATTCTTCTAGCCAGTGGGTAGTGAGTATTTGCACCCATTCAAACCGGCAGAGGAGATCCTCGCATTGCACCGCTGACTGTCATTCTGACGGGAAACTCTGGTGTAACTCTCTCACGTGCTCGGTACAGCGCTCCACGCACGGGAAGCACTCAACACACGTCATCGATTGATTGATTGGGACATCGAGACGCTATTCCAGAATTGTGGCCCTCCCTCCTCTCTCTGTGTCTGAGAACGGAGGGAGCAGGAGAAGTAGGGGATTGAAGCCCCCACCCCACTATTCTGGAATACGTGAACTCCAAGTCCCGGAATGCTCTGGGGCCGAAGTCGAGACCGCTCCAGCTGGGGTGTGGGCGACCCCCCGCATTCCAAAGGCCACTGAGCAGCCAGGGAAAAGCTGACCTTCCTCTCCAGGACAGTCCCATTTTTTTAGACATCTGCATAGACCCCCCCCCTTCTCCCCAACCCTCCCCTCCCAGCGGTTGGGGCGAGAGCCTGCAATCCCTCTCCTTGTGCCATTTCACCGGGAAGCCCGGAAGCCGGGAGTGGGAAGAGGACACCCTCGATTTCCCACTTTCTTCACATTCCTCTCCGGCCGAGGGCGGGGAGGCTCTTGGGTAAATAACTGTTGCCGCTCAACGTGAGTCATAGCTCGCAAGACAAAGAACAATGCATCTTCACTTCGCAAAACTCAGCTCCCCCGACTTCGGCCCATCGCTGGCAACGAGAGGTTCTGCCGTCGTGTTCTTCAAAGCGGCCGTGACGCCAGCCCAGAAGGCGTGTGCTTGCTTACTCGGGGAGCGATGGTTTATATTTCATCTGAGCGGCTTATGTACCAACCTGCTAGAACAGCACACGCATTGATTGGGAAATCCCAGTTTTCACAGTTAAGTGCCCCTTGTCATTCCCGCTCCCATCTCCGGCACCAAGGGGGAGACGGGCACCCGGTCGAAGAAGCCCAGAACGTTTATGGAGCACTCAGGGCATTCCCGGGATGGGACTCGGCGCCGGGGGGATAGATCAGGAGACGCGACCGAGCCCCCACCCCCACCCACCCGGGCCGCACCGTCCGAGAGGGAGGGAGGCCCGGTTACCTTCGCCCCATTTTACAGAGGAAACTGAGGCCCAGAGAGGAGAAGTGAGTTGCCTGAGATTGCCGAACAGGCCAGTGATAGAGCTGAAATGAGAATCCAGGGGTCTTGATTCCGGACCCCGGGGGACCCCCGGGATCCCTGCTGCCTTCTCAGGTGGAGCTGAGGTCTGGAGAGGGCTGTTTTTCCTCCTTGCCTCCCAGCACGCCGTCCAGCGGCACAAAGGGAGCGAGGTTTTTACGGACAACCGGTCCCCGGATCGATGTGGCCACCGGGGCTCTTTCAGACTTGTCCTGGAGAACTCAGCGCGCCGAAGCGGTGGGGTGCGGTGGGGGGAGGAAGCAATTATCCAGATCATTTGCCCGTGTAGATTGGGCGGGTGACCCTGCCCTGCCTTGACTCGGGCCAGCCCTCAGAGGGTTGCGTCACACGTGGGGACTCGGATCGGAGATTTCCACCTCAGGAGAGTTTTGGGCTGTTGTCCTTCTCTTCCGCCTCCCTCTCCTCTTCCTCCTCCTCTTCTGTCCAGGGGCCAAGAGGGCTCTGTAGTCAGGCTGGTTCTCATCTTTTTTTGCCCCTTTTAAACAGCCTTCCCACGGAACTGAGCTCACCATACCGATGCCTCAACTCCAAGGTCCCTGGCACGAAATCCAATCAGGATGCATTAGCGTCTGGTCCCAAGAGGAGCGGGGGAAGAGGAGGCCCGGCTCCAAACTACTCTAGAACTTCTGAAGCCATTCTAGTGTTTCACCCATCCCAGGCGCGCTCCTGGAGAAACGAAGACTGCGGCCGTGAGGTCACCGCGAGGAGGGCAGGAGGCAGGGAGGCTGGCCGGGGAGGTTCGGCGGGGCCCCCCGTTTCCTCGTCGGCCAGGACGCGCCGGCGACACGTGGCGTCCGCGTCGGAGCTCGGGCAGTGGGATGGAAAAGTCAGGGCACAGAGGGGGAAAATGTGGTGTCCGTTCAGTGCTGACTGTGGGCCAGATACTATGCTAACCGCTGGGGGAGAGACGAGATAATCAGGAGGGATACAGCCTCTTTCCCACAGGAGGCTCACTGTTGAAGGGGAAGGGAGAGAAGATATTGAATCCCCCATTTTACAGATGAGGAAACTGAGGTCCAGGGAAGTGGAGTGAGTTGCCCAAGGTCACACAGCAGGCAGGTGGCCACGCCAGCATTAGAACCCAGGTCCCCTGACTTCCAGGCCCGTGCTCTGTGATGGCAGCCGCCCCCGGACTTCCACCCTCACGCTTAGTGGCAGCCCTCCGTCACCCACCTCGCCCTTATCGGCCATAACTACCTCACTCACGTCCGACCCCCCTCAGCCTTCTCTCTCCCGCCCAGACGCCCGTTCCGGTTCAGTGACCCTTCCTCCCGGGACCCGTTGAGACATGGATTCCTCCCTGGGCCCCGGGCGGCCGGTCCGGAGCGGGCCGTGCCGGTGGGGTTGTCCGGTCTCCCGCGCCGCCCTCCCCGAGCAGGCTGCCAGTGGTGTTCCTGCCGGTGCTTCGGTTCTGACTCAGATCGGCAGGCCTCCTGTCCGCTGCCCCGCCCTCCCGCCCGCCACCCCCTCACGGGACCACAATGAGCCTGGGGATCTTCAACACCCTTTTTCTCCCTCCCCTGGGGTTAGGCTGTGTTGGGGTGGAGTAGGGCGAGGGTCTCTGGACCAATAGGTGTATATGGGCACCGGATCCGAGGCTCTGCTGGGATGAGGTGTAGGTGCCCGAGCACCGGGCAGGGAGGCAAGACCTCCTTAGACCTCATGCGGAGGCCTCGTCTCCCCAGGAGTGCCCGATGCCCGCGGATCTCAGAGCGCCACGGACGCCCACCCACTCGGGCGAGACCCTGGTCAGCGTGATTATTCTCTCCCATTTTCCAGATGAGGAGACTGGAGTGCGGGGAGAGGCCCAGCCGGCTTGCAGTGCGGATGGGCAGCCAGCCTCCTTCCTTCCTCCCCGTCCCGAGGGAGGCATTTGTCACAAAACCCCCCAGGCTCCTGCCCCACGGAAGCCGACCCACCGGCGGTGACCAGGGCTCCTGGTTACGCTTTTCCTTCCGGGGTCCGGGCCCGACGGAGGCGATGGGCCCGACGAGGACGCCCCCGTCCTGCCCTGCCCTGTCCGGCCGTCCGTGCCTTCACTCACCGCCCCCTCATGGCACCCAGTGCCTCCCCCCGCCGCACCCTCTCCGGCAGACCAGCCGGCCCTTAAGGGAACCACCCGGGGGGAGCCGGGTGCCCCGGCACGGCAAGGGGGCACCCCCAGTGCTGCCCTCCGGGAGCCTCCGGAGGGGAAGTGGGGGTGGCGGAGAGAGAGGAGATCCCCTTTGTTTTCAGGGGGAGCCCGGGATTTCCAGGGGAAGGAGTTGGGGAGGAAGGAGGGCTCCCTCCCCCCTCCGCCGTCCCCGCCCTGAGACATCACCCAGAAAGGTGACTCACAGCTCCAGGCTCTGACTCACATCCTGTGGGTGTCTGGGCTTCCAGCACCCACAGGGCCTCAGAGCTGCAGGGGGCTGCCCTCCCCCCCCCACCGTCCCCCTTCATCCCCCTCTCCCCTCCCCGAGCCCCCTCCAACCCGGGGACAGCCAGGTAAAGCGGGCCCGGCCACGGTGCCCTCCCAAAAGCCCCCAGATTTGTGTGACCTTCCAGCAAAACCGAGGTCTGCTGCAGCCCCAGGGCAGAAAAAGTGGCACCCGTCACTCTCTGCGCTTCCGGTCTGGATGAGGAGCCGCCGTGGCCTATCAAGACCGTCAGGCTGTAGCGGCAGGGGACCCTCTCCTCCCTCTGAAAGCCACGGCCTCTTCTTCCGACCCGGAGGCACGGCTCCAGCCCGCCGCCTCCGGGGAGCCTTCCCCAGTCAACCCCGGTGGCGGCGTCTGCGATCCACTTCCGCCTCCCTCACCTAAGAATAATCAGCAGTAATGGTGGTATTTGAGCGTCTCCTCTCTGCCGGCCACTTCTGGGGCAGAAACAACACAGTCACGTCAGATGAGGCCGCAATGGGGCTTACCCCTGCCCTCCTTGCTGTCTGTACTGACCCTTGGCGGGCCGGCGTTAATAATCATAGTGATTGTCACGTTTGCCAAGTGCTCACTCCGTGCTAAACACTGGAGTCGATACAAAATCATCCCATCAGCCCCGCACGAGGGTCATGGTTTAAGGAGGAGGGAGAGCAGATATTTAATTCCCATTTTTCAGATGAAGAAACTGAGTCCCAGTGAAGCGACTTATCAGAGGTCACCCAACGGGCAGGCGGCAGGGCCGGGATCACAGCCCGGATCTCCCGACTCCCGGCCCCCTGCGCTTTCCACCGGGCCGGACTCCTCCAAGGCATCTCCGCATGCCAAGGGGAGAAGCAGCCATCCGGATGACTGAGGGGAAAGAATCGGGGAGGCCGAAGGGTATCTCGCGGGGGGCCGTGTCCTACGGCCGGTGACCGGACAGATCGAGCCTTCCCTGGACCGGGGAGAATGGAGTCCCCGGGCTGGGCCCCGTGAATTCTGCAGCGGCGACCGGCGCGGCCCCCTCTCGCCCCCCACCCCTCCAGGAGGCCTGGGTGTTTTCGGGAAGGCAGAGCCCAAGAGGAGGAGGTGGAGGAGGGTGGGAGAAGTTAGGATTCCCTCCCCGTCTGGGCCAAGGCCAAGCCCGGGCCACCCGCTCAAGCATGGCGGAGCTGCGGCGGGAGAGCCACTGAAGCCCTCCCGCGCCACCTACTGGTCCTCTGTGGCCGGCCACAGCCGGCCCCCGGGGTCCCCGGACCCCCCAGACCCCGGACCCCCGGCCCACAAAGACACAGCGAGGCGGAGGCCGCCGGCCCGCCCGCACCCTTCCTGGAAAGCCACCGCGGTCCCGGGAGCAGGCCCACCGGCCAGATGCGCGATCCCGAGGCCCGAGGAAGAGGGCCTTCGCCCTTGGCCTTTCTTCCTCCCCGGGCCCGGCTCCCAGAGCGGGTTTTCCAGAGGCCAGGAAACATGATGCAGCACTGGCACGGTTCAGTCGTGACCCGAGAGAAGCCTCACACCACCTCTTCCCGGCCGTAAAACATGACAGGGCCCGCGTCGTGGCCCGGGACTTTACGCCCCGGTGCGGTTTGAGGCGTGAATGTCGGGGCTGGGTGCTGTCTGCACAGCAAGACGTGAATAACTCCACCGCAATTCACAGCCTGCAGGGGTTTATGACAATTATAAAACCTCTTGTGTTTGCTTTTTAAATAATTAAGAATATTATCTGGGTGCCGTGCGTGTGTGTGTGTGTAGGTCTCGTCTGACATTAGGTACGCTTGTGTAAATATCCTTATACTCTACTATTGCTCCTATCTGTAATTCATTTTAGCGTCTTCCTCCCCCTGTAGACTATAAACTCCTCGTGGGCAGAGATCGTGCTTACCGTCTCTGTTGCAGTGTATTTTCCCAAGCGCTTAGTGCACGCGTTAAGCGCTCAATAAATTCCCTTGGTGATTGATTCACTTGCGGGTGGGTAGCTGACCAAACCAGTGGTGGTAGAAAAGGATAATTCTGCTGAAAGGAAGCGGGGCCATCGGTATCCTGCCACTTAATAGTAAGCAGCGTGGCTTAGTGGCAGGGAGTCAGAGGACTTGAGTTCTAATCCCGGCTCCCCCGCTCGTCTGCTGGGTGACCTTGGGTAAGCCACTTCACTTCTCCGGGCCTCAGTTACCTCACCTGGAAAATGGGGATTAAGACCGTGAGCCCTACGTGGGACAACCTGATGGCCTTGTATCTACCCCAGCACTTAGTACAGCGTTTAGTACAGTGCCAGTATCAGCATTGGTTTCAGTCATCGTGACGTTTGGTGAGCGCTTACCGTGGCGATGATGGAAAGGAGGGATGATACGCCCGCCCTTCCCAGCGCCCTCCCCTTCCCAGCGCCCTCCTTGCCTCGGTTTCAGAGGGGGACGTGACGCGAGAAGGGAGGCGATCCCGGGGCCGCCGTGGAGTCCCTGCCTCGGTCCGAGTCGGGGGCAGCGGAGAGAGATGACGAGGGGGACGGTGCGGTTCAACCCAGGAAGCTCAAGAGGAAGACCCCCCTCTCTGACTGGCGCAAACTGTCCCTTCTCTCCCGCAGACACGAGACAGATCCAGCCGTCCCCGCCGTGGTCCTACGACCAGTCGTACCAGTACCTGGGCGCCATCACGTCCCCGCCCGTGCATCCCGCGACGCCCATCTCCCCCGGCCGGCCCAGCGGCATGTCCTCTCTGAGCGCCGAGCTGTCCAGCCGACTGACCAGTAAGCAGCTTCCCCCAACATGCGCGGGTAACGGGGACGGTGAAGTCTCGTTCCGCAGGCTCTTGGGGGGCCGCCCACCTCTTGCCCGGGACGGCGGTTTGGGTCACCGGTCCACCCGGACCGGGCATCGGGTCCGAAGCTAGGCTGGGCCGGAGCAGTGCTGGTAAAACGGAGGACTGTAGTAGTCCGTTCTTAGACATCCTTGGGTCGCCGGTGTGACTCTGGCTCGAGGGACTCTGTCTTTGAGAAGCGGTAAGGCGTAGTGAGTAGAGTGTGAGCCCGGGAGTCAGAAGTTCATGGGTTCTACTCCCGGATCTGCCACCTGTCTGCTGTGTGGCCTTGGGCAAGTCACTTCTCCGAGCCTCAGTCATCTCATCTGTAAAATGGCGATTGGGACTGTGAGCCCCCGGGTGGGACAGGGACCCCGTCCAACCTGATTTAGCTTGTATCCACCCCAGCACTTAGCGCCCGGCAAGTAGTAAGCGCTTAACAAATATGATTACTATTATTATCATCCTTATAGCTATGGCACTCTCTCTGCCCCAGTGGTCGACCGAGCAAGCGGTCAGTGGTTTTCACTGGGAGCCGAGCACTGTGCTAAGCCCTTGGGAAAGGACACTTCAATAGAGTAGGACTGTTTTATATACCTCGGTTTTTATCATCATCTACCTCAGCGCTTAGTACAGTGTGTGACCCATAGCGCATGCCCTGCCTGGACATATGAGACCGAAAGCAAGCCCCAGCGGCCTTCCGCTTGGCCGGCCTCCCTCTCAGAAGCCAAGCGCGGAGCCCTCCTTCTCTGGGTCCTGCCCCCAAGCCGGGGGAGGGACAGGGACGGGGATAGGGACACGGTGCCGGGAGCCCTCGTCCCTCACTCCTTCCCAACGGGGTCTGAGAACTCTACATGGTGTCAGCTCCCCCATCAGTCCAGTCCGGCTGCTTTCCTGTCTTCCCATCCGTCCATCTGTTTCCCACGCCATCTACTTGGGTGCGCCTGCTCTCTCTTGCTGTCTCTCGCTCTCTCTCTCTCCTTTCCAGACAGATTCCCCACCTAGTTTGAAGACAGTGGGAGATGATTAGACATTTTTACCCTCTTCTTTCTCTCTCTGTCTGGTTGTGTGGCCCCAGCAGAGGCCGACTGCACTCACCTGAGCCTTGCAGAAGGTCTTTTCAATGGGACCGTTGCCCACTTAGTGTGTTTAACCCTTGGGGCAGCACGAGGAGGAGGGGTGGGAGGGGCCGGGGCAGGAGGTTGAGTGGGGTCGGAGGAGAGGGAGGGGGAGGGAGGAGAGCAGCGTGGCATCCTTCCCCCTACTCCGAGCCAGGCTGCTAGAGGGGAGATTCAGCTGGTGCCACATTCCTTAAGCCTCCTCAGTTGGGAAGCCTTTCCGGCACAAATCCCGGGCCCTCGTCGGCCCCAGGTTTCCCTCCCTGAGCGGATCGCCCTCCTCACTGCCCCGAGTGTGTCTGGGGAGGCCCCTCAGGTCCGGCCGAAAGGATCCAGACCCGATAGGGCCGAGGGGATAGAGGCGGGAGGTAGGGGCGCATTGAGGAGAGAGCTTCTCCAGGAGCATCCGCCCGCGAGGGAGCTCGGAAAGTGAGACGGACAGTGACTGGGTTTGACCCCCGTCCGTCCACATCCACCTGACCGCGCAAGTGGCCCAGGCTGTCGGCGGTGATGGAAGCCGCCCGGCCCGGAGGAGGCAGGGCAGGCGGGCAGCCGGGAAGAATGCGGGTGGGGAGGCCCCCGGGGTCCGGAGCGGACTCCGGGGCGGACCCCGGGGCGGACCCCGGGGCGGGACAGGGTGGGAGGGATCATCTGCCCCGCGGGGAACCAAACGTCCCCGCCGCCTCCCAGCGACTGGCGTCACCTGACTGACAAGGTCTCCTTTCTCGCCCCCATCTCTCCGCCCCGCTTTCCCGCAGCCGCCTCTGACCTGACGGCCTTCAGCGATCCCCGCGTGGGCATCGACCGCCAGTTTCCCGCGCTGCCCTCCATCTCCGACCCCCGCGTGCACTACCCCGGAGCCTTCACCTACACCCCGACCCCGGTCACCTCGGGGATCGGCATCAGCATGTCGGCCATGCCCGCGGCCACCCGGTACCACACCTACCTGCCCCCGCCCTACCCGGGCTCCTCCCAGGCGCAAGGAAGCCCCTTCCAGACCAGCTCGCCGTCCTACCACCTCTACTACGGCACGTCGGCCGGGTCTTACCAGTTCTCCGTGATGTCCGGCGGGGACCGCTCCCCGCCGCGCATCCTCCCTCCTTGCACTAACGCCTCCACGGGCTCCACCCTCCTCAACCCCAACCTCCCCAACCAGAGCGACGCGGTCGAGGCCGAGGGCAGCCACAGCAACTCCCCGACCAACATGGGCAGCACGGCCAGGCTGGAGGAAGCCGTGTGGAGGCCGTATTGAGTCCTGCTCCCCAGCCCGTCCCACGCGGCCAAGGGCGCCTCGCCAGCCGGTCCCGGAAGCCGATGCGTCTCTTTCAGAAGACTCCCTCCGTCCCCCCCCGCCCGCCGCGGGGGCCCTCCCGTCAGGAAAAGGGGTCAGCGCGACAACCAGTCCGCCCAGGGGCCCGAGAGGCCGAGGCCGAGGCCACCCCCGGTCGGAGAGAGGTCGGCGTCCGGCTCCACGTCCGCGGCCGGCCCCCGGCCCGACCTCCCTTCCTCCCTCCTCGCCTCCCTCTGCCGGAGGACCCCAACTCCGGCCTCAGACCGGAGGCCGCCTCGGCCGGTCCGCCTCGTCACCAGGGCCGGGGAGTTGCCGCCGCCGAGAAGTAGAGGAAGACTCCCCCCGGGGGCAACTGTGAATGCTTCTGATTTAGCAATGCTGTGAATAAAAAGAAAGGTTTTCTTCCCCGACCCATAGCATTTTAGCCAACTGGACTGTTCCGAAGAGTCTGGAATCTGGGTTTCCGGAGCTGCGACTCGCCCCGCTTGGCCTCGGTTTCGTCCGCGCCTCCTCCCCGGCACCTTAGAAACGGCAGAAGGCATCTCGGTAGCTGGATGGCGGCGGAGGAGCGGCCCGCTCGCGGCCGGGGCGACGGAGAGGAACGGCGGGGAGGCTCTCGGCCGCTTCCTGGCAACCTGGGTCCCTTTCAACTACTGTACTACCACGGCGACCTCCAACATATTTATGGATCTCGATGAGTAGACGGGCCTGCCGGTCGCCACTCTTCTTATTTAAACGTACCGATGTCAAGGGAGGGGGGAAATCGAGGTCTGCTCTAGTCGTTGTATGTTTCGAGGCCGCCAGGGTTAAGTGTGTCCCGTCGAAAGAGCCGGGAAAAGGCGGTGGGCTTGGGGGGGGTCGCTGGGCGACCACTTCCCTCTCGTATTCGCCCGCCTGCTCCTCCCAGGGTAGTGGGCTGGGCTGTCTCTCCCCTCAGGAGGACTGGGCCGGGCCCTCCTGCTCTGCTCCATCCCTCCCCTGGCCCCCGGCCCCGGGCTACGCCCACCCTTCCGCACACCCCACGGGTCCCCCCGCGGCGCCAGCGAAACCCACGGCCCCGGGATCCTCGCCTGCCGCCTACCTAAGGCCCGCGTCTCCCGTCACCGCTACCACCGTCATCGCGTCCGACGTGTCTGGCGGTCGGCCGGCCGCGTTCGATTAGCGGACAGGCTGGATGTGGCGGGGGTGACGGGGAGCAAGCCCGGCCGTCTCGGATCGTTATCCAAAGGTCCTCCGGAAACGGGAGGCAAGAGGGAGGGCGGCGCCCGAGGGCGGAGGAAAGCAGGACTTCAGATCAGTGTTTGATGTTTAGGAAAAATAATTTTGTTGTTTTTTTTAAGGATTCAAATTAGAAAGGTCCTTGGCTGCAGGCAGCAAACAGCTGGACTTATTTAAAGCGATTTGTTTTCGAGGTTTCTTTTATATATATATATATATATATATGCATATATATATATTTTTGCTTATTTGTTTTACTCAGATGCAGTCGCACTTTGGTAGGAAAAGTTATAAATGGAAGCCTCCCTCATTCTTGGTCAGGTTCTGCTCACCCAGCAGTGGGAGGCGGTGGCCGCAGAGGGACTCCAGTCGGGGTGTGTCGCGTTGACCCTCCGATCCCCGTGCCCCGTGGCAGACGGCCCCTACACCCCCACTCCCCCGCCCCCAGCAGCCATAGGAAATGAATGATTTCAGGCCAGGCAGAACATTTCAACGGGTATTTGCAAGCATAGCCCCAGGTTCAACGGGTCAAGCTTGGTCTGAGCAAGTCTGGTTGGCCCCTTAGAGGGAAGAAGCCCTTCTGAGTGTCAGACAAACCCCACGGCCGGGAAAACAGGGTTACGGAGGGGCGGCCGCAAGAAACCAAACTGAAGTGGATAGGGAGGCCTTTCCCTCTGAGGCATCTCCTTTGGCAGCAGCAGGAGGCCGGGATTGGTTGTGAGGGGGTGGGGGATGAGGTGGTCAGTCCCTGGGAGAACCATGGGGGCAAAGAGGACGATATACTCTCGAAGCCCTGTGAGCCAGACCCCTCCCAACCTCACGCTGCCCACCTCCCTCTGGTCAGTCCTGAGCGTTTCCAGTCGGCATCGAGACCCCAAATGGCTGCTTTCCAGCCAGTTTGCGCTCTGAAACCTGTCCCTTCCCGGTCCCCGTCCCCCTTAAAATCCTTTTGGCCCCATCACGAAGCATGAAAAATGGACACCCGAAGGAACTCGTGGGCGGTCGGGGAGTGGTCAGAGGCGAAAGAGAACAAAAGCGTTTATGGAGTCAGTCCATCCTGAGATTCCTGAGCCGTGTTTCTCTGCTGGTCCTTGCCCCCTTTCTCTCGTAGTTTCTCTCTCTCTCTCTCCCCCCTCCGCATTTCTCTCCATCTCTGTCGCTCCGGCTCTATTGTCGCTTTGCTCTCTCCTTATTCATTCAGCCGTAATTACTGAGTGCTTACTGTGTGTAGAGCACTGTACTAAGCACTTGGGAGAGTACAATATAACAATGAGCGGACACGTTCCCTGCCCACAATGAGCTCACTCTCTCTTCTTCTTGGCCGCCTCTCTGCTTCACTCCTAATCACGCTGAGATTTTCCTCTGGGTCTCTGCCTTTCTGCCATTTCGTGGCTCTGTGTTTCTCCACCTGTTCTCCTTCCTCCCTTCCTGAGCGAACAGCGGTGGCGGCAGATAGCTCATCCCCGGGACTGTTGGCCGGTGGGCCCGGGTGGGACCTCCCGGGCCCTCCTCCCGCTAAGTGAAGAACTCACGGGGTGCAAGTTTTCTCTGGCGAGTCTCTCCCTGCCAGGATGAGACCCCAAAAACCCATTTCAGTCTGCCGTGCCGGGCAGAGGCGACCCCGGGAAGTCTTAGGAGACCAGTCCACTCCGTAATTGGCAAGAGGGAGGCCCAGGGCGTCTCTCAGATCCGCCTGGCGAGGAAGCCAACCGTTTCACCAAAGCAACCATGACTTTGGGATTGAAATACCCATTTCCTCCGGGCCTTCTTTCCAATCCTTTGGAGACCTAGCCGCAAGGGGCGGTTTCAACCCCCTTTCCCCATATGAAAGTCCTTTTGACAATCTGCATAAGTCCACGATTTTGTGTCCTGACAGAGTCCCCGCGTGGTGTGCCGCCGATGGATTTCATCGGGTCGGTCTTGAGGAGGGTAGTCCCCGAAATGATTTTCTCTCTACACTAGAGGAGTTGCATCGACAGAGTTCATTGTATTTATGTATGTAAATAGACTTGAAGCTTCCTAGCAAAACATGGTTAGTGCCTGTAATTATTCCGCTTTGCCCCGGTTTTATGTCTCCTCGAGGATCTCTTCCCCGCGTCTGCCGAATACTGTAGCGAAACCGGTTTCTTTCCGCCTCGGTTATTTTAGAATGACCACCGAAAGGCTTTTTATTCACTTTTCGAAAACAGTTAAGAGCATGGTTCCTATCCCACACAGTTCACTTTGGTTAGAGGGGAAAATCACGTGCAAAAAATCCAAAGGTCGTTGGCGGGATCCGGGGCCCTCGGAGGGGAAGCGACCTCTGGCCCGAGAGGAGGACGCGGCCAGGCCCCCGGGAGGAAGGCCCCTCCGTCGGGAAAGCCACCGTCGGCAGCTCGGGCCGGACGCCGGACGCCTCCCGGCCCCGACGGACTGAACTCTCGCAGGAGAGAGGGGGGACTCGTGGGTGCCAGCCCGTCCAACCCAACGGGAAGCTAAGAGCCGGACGGGAGCTTCCTCCCCGCCGACGACCACCCTTTCCACGATGGTTCCGGGTCCCACAGGGGAGCCCACCCTTCCTGGCCAGAGCCGGGCATGGGCGAGGCCCAGCATGCGGCCGGGGAGAACTCCTTCCCTCCCTCTTTCCTTTCTTTTGGTCTCGCACCGCCGTCGTCTCTTCTGTAAATTCAATATTATAATAGTGTGGATGGCAAATAAACAGTTTGACAAGTACCACTCCCCGAAACAGTGTGTCTTCTTCGTTCAGAGAGAGGGAGGAGGGCCACGGGACCCCTCCCGGTCCACCTTCAGGGGCTCGAAGGCCTGTGTTTCCTTCTAAAAACTTTTTCCTCCTCTTCCTCGTTCTCCTCCTCCTCCTCCTCTTTCTCCTCCAGAGGCCCCCATGGCTGGCGGTGACCTCAGGTCCCAGGGGATCCACCCGCAGTTTTCATCAGGGACAAGCCCTCGGGGTGTCGGGCCCAAGGCAGCCAGCCCCCCGCCCCGCCCCATCCCCCTCCACCCAGCCAGATTTTAATTTTGATAATTCCACTTTGCATACCTCAGACTCTGCCTCCGGTTTCAACTGGGGCTGTTGTCATGATTAATTAATGTTTTCAGCGGGTTTTGAAGATGAAACGGGCAACACAAATACGGAGAAGGATTGTTTATTACAGATAATTGCCTGCCGCCTCCCCCGCATCCTTCCCTCAACCGGGTGCCGAGGGTTGTTGCGGGCTCTGGAACAAGTGCCGGGTTCCGCCCCCGAGGTGGCGAGGTAACCCTGGCGGGTGCGGCGATTGACACAACAGTGGTTTTGTTGTTTTGTTTTGGTATATGTTAAGTGCTTACTATATGCCAGGCCCTGTACTAAATGCTCGGTTAGATACCAGTTACGGAGGTTGGACTCAGTCCTTGTCCAGAGGAAAAAGAGGCCCAGAGAAACTACGTGATGCACCCACGGTCATTCAGCAGTCAAGTGGCATCGGTGGGATTAGGACACAGGCCCTGTGCTCTTCACATCAGTCCACGCCACCTCCCTCTGCATGCAGTCGACATTCAGGTCCCCAGAGACGTGATTGCACCGAGAATCGTGTCGCTGCCGCGCATACTAAACCGTAGCGGGGCCGGGAGATGAGTTCAAGTCAGAGTTGGCTAAAGATGTGGGCCCTGAGGGCCAACGGAGGCAAGTAGTCGAGGCTCATGGAAAGGGCAGAGGACTGGGAATCGGGAATCAGGGGCCTGGCCGCGTCCTCCTCTCGAGTCCTGAGTTCGACTGCCACTTGTCTGCTGGGTCATCTTGGGCATGTCCCTCAACTTGCACATAGAACAGTGTTTGACACGCAGCAAGTGCTCAAGAAATACCATAACAGCAGTGCTTTGCCCACAGTAAGCGCGCAAGAAATACGATTGAATGGATGAACAACCACCACAAAAACCCCCGTGAAGCAATTGTTAAAACGGGGATTAGAGATCCGCCCTACCCGGCGGGGCAGGTTTCATGTCCTATCTAATTATATTGCATCCACCTCAGTATTGGGCACATAGGAGAAGAGAAGCGTTGTGGCCTACTGGCAAAGGCCCAGGCTTGGGAGTCGGAGGACGTGGGTTTTAATGACGGCTCTGCCACTTATATGCTGTATGACCTTGGTCGAGTCACTTCATTTTATTCAATTGTATTTGTTGAGCACTTACTGAGTGCAGAACATTGTACTAAGCACTTGGAAAGTACAATTGGGCAACAGATAGAGACAATCCCCTCCCAACAATGGGCTCACAGTCTAGAAGCGAGAGACAGACAACAAAACAAGTCGAGGGGCATCAATAGCATCAAAATAGATCAGTAGAATTCTCGTGCCTCAGTTCCCTCATCTGTAAAATGGGGATAAAGACTGTGAGCCCCACGTGGGACAACCCCAGCACTTAAAGCAGTGCTTGGCACAGAGTAAGTGCTTAACAAATACCATTATTATTAGAGTCAGGAAGCCTTTAACAAATACTACTATTGTTATTATTATGGTTTTTGTTAAGCGCTTTCTCTGTGCCAGGCACTCGTTCCCATTTCAGAAGCAGGTGGTGTGGCTCAGTGGAAAGAGCCCGGGCTTGGGAGTCAGAGGTCATGGGTTCGAATCCCGCCTCTGCCCCTTGTCAGCTGGGTGACTGTGGGCCAGTCACTTCCCTGGGCCTCAGTGACCTCCTCTGTCAAATGGGGATGAAAAGTGTGAGCCCCAAGTGGGACCACCTGATGATCCTGGGTCTCCCCCAGCGCTTAGAACAGTGCTCTGCACATAGTAAGCGCTTCACAAATACCAACATTATTATTCTTATCCTCTCCAGCGCTTAGAACAGTGCCCTGCACATAGTAAGCCCTTCACAAATACCAACATTATTATTCTTATCCTCTCCAGCGCTTAGAACAGTGCTCTGCACATAATAAGCGCTTACAAATACCAACATTATGATGATGGGGGGCTCCCAGGGAGGAGGCAGAGCCTGCAGCCCCTAAGGCCCGAAGCGAGGCCCCCCTCCGAACTACATTTCCCGGCAGCCCCCGGGCGGCGGGCGGGCGGACTGGCCAATCGGAGGCCGCGGACGGCGTCACGTGGTGATGGAGGGGCGGCCGCTTCCGGTCGGGCGCCCGCAGTTTCACCCGCGCGTAATGGCGGCCGCGGTGGTAGTAGCGTCGGTCCTTTTTCCTCCTCCTCGTCACCCCGGGACCGGACCGGAGGCCTGTGAGTACACACCCCATCCCTTCTCTCCCTTTAATCGTAATAATAAGAAATAATGGCGTTTATTAAGGGCTTATTGTGTGCCAGGCACTGGCCTAAGCGCCGTAAACACAGGCAAGTCGGGTTAGGTACAGGCCCCATCCCTTCTCCCCTTTTAATCGCCATAATAAAAAATGATGGTGTTTATTAAGGGCTTACTGTGTGCCAGGCACTGGACTAAGCGCTGTGAACACAGGCAAGTCAGGCTGGCCACAGTCCCCATCTCTTCCTTTAATCGTAATAATAAGAAATAATGGCGTTTATTAAGGACTTACTGTGTGCCAGCCACTGGACTAAGCGCTGGGGACACAGGCAAGTCAGGTTGGGTACAGGCCCCATCCCTTCTCTCCCTTTAATTGTAATAATAAGAAATAATGGCGTTTGTTAAGGGCTTACTTTGTGCCAGGCACTGGACTAAGCGCTGTGGACACAGGCAAGTCAGGCTGGGCACAGGCTCATCCCTTCTCTCCCTCTAATCATAATAATAAGGATTGATGGCATTTATTAAGGGCTTACTGTGTGCCAGGCACTGGACTAAGCGCTGTGAACACAGGCAAGTCAGGCTGGCCACAGGCCCCATCTCTTCCTTTAATCGTAATAATAAAAAATGATGGTGTTTATTAAGGGCTTACTTTGTGCCAGGCACTGGACTAAGTGCTGTGGACACAGGCAAGTCAGCCTGACCACAGTCCCCATCTTTCCCTTTAATCGTCATAATAAAAAATGATGGCGTTTATTAAGGGCTTACGGTGTACCAGGCACTGGACTAAGCGCTGGGGTGGACACAGGCAAGTCAGGCTGGGCACAGGCCCCATCTCTTCCTTTAATCGTAATAATAAAAAACGATGGCGTTTATTAAGGGCTTACTGTGTGCCAGCCACTGGACTAAGCGCTGGGGTGGACACAGGCAAGTCAGGCTGGGCACAGGCCCCATCCCTTCTCTCCCTCTAATAATAATAATAAGGATTGATAGCATTTATTAAGCGCTTACAGTGTGCTTACTTACACAGGCAAGTAAGGCTGGCCACAGGCCCCATCCCTTCTCTCCCTTTAATTGTAATAATAAGAAATAATGGCGTTTATTAAGGGCTTACTTTGTGCCAGGCACTGGACTAAGCGCTGTGGACACAGGCAGGTCAGGCTGGGCACAGGCTCATCCCTTCTCTCCCTCTAATCATAATAATAATAAGGATTGATGGCATTTATTAAGGGCTCACTGTGTGCCAGGCACTGGACTAAGCGCTGTGGACACAGGCAAGTCAAGCTGGCCACAGTCCCCATCCCATCTCTCCCTTTAATCTTAATAATAAGGAATGATGGCATTTATTAAGCATTTATTGTGCCAGACACTGGACCAAGCGCTGGACCTTAGCAGTCAGAGGTCATGGATTCTAATCCCTCATCTGCTGTTTGATTTTGGGCAAGTGACTTCACTTCTCTGTGCCTCAGTTCCCTCATCTGAAAAATGGGGATTGAGATAACTTTGTTCTCTTCCCCCTGCCCTGACCCAGCACTTAGAACAGTGCTTGGCACATAGTCAGGTCTTAAGAAATACCACCATCATCATTACAGGCAAGTCAGGCTGGGCACAGTCCCCATATCATCTCTCCCTCTAATAATAATTATAATAATGTTTTTTCATAAGCGTCAACACAGGCAGGTCAGGCTGAGCACCGTCCCATCTCCCCCTCTAATAATTTTTTTTTTCTTTAAGTGCTAACACTGTGCCAGGCACTGGACTGAGCGCTAGGGTGGACACAAGCAAATTAGGTTGGGTACAGTCCCCGTCCTGTCTCCCCCTCTAATAATAATGAGAATAACGATGACCTTTGTTAAGCGCTTACTGTGTGCCACGCACTGGACTGAGCGCTGCGGTGGGTCCAGGCATGTCAGGCTGGCCACAGTCCCAATCCCGTCTCCCCCTCTAATAATAATGACAGTAATGATGGCCTTTGTTAAGCGCTTACTCTGTCCCAGGCACTGGACTAAACGCTGGGGTGAATCCAGGCAAGTCAGACTGGGCACAGTCCCTGTCCCATCTCTCCCTCTAATAATAATAATGATTTTTTTTTTTTGTTAAGCACTTACTCTGTGCCAGACACTGGACTAAACGCTGGTGGATCCAGGAAAGTCAGGCGGGCACAGTCCCCGTCCTCCCCCCTCTAATAATAGTGACAATAATGGTGGCCTTTAAGTGCTTATTATGTGCCAGGGACTGGACTAAGCACTGGGCTGGATAGATAAGCGGTGTGGCTCACTAGAAGGAGTATGGACTTGGGAGCCGGAGGTCATGGGTTCAAATCACGGTCCAGCCGCTCGTCAGCTGTGTGAGTCTGGGCAGGTCACTTAACTTCTCTGCGCCTCAGTCACCACATCTGCAAAATGTGGACAAAGCTTGTGAGCCCCACGCGAGACAACCCGATCGCCTTGCATCCTCAGTGATCCACACACGGCGAGCACTTAAAAATTGCCGTCGTGATTATCGCCATCACAGACGAGACCCGCTCCCTATTCCCATTTTACAGGGAAGGAACCGACCGAGGTCCAGAGAAGGAAAGTGACTTGTCCAGGGTCACACGGCAGACAGCTGGCAGAGCTGGGATTAGAACCCACGTCCTCTATTCCACTAAACACCGCTTCTCTAGATCGTAAGCTCCCCGCGGGTGGGGACGGTGGCTGCTTATCGGCGTATCCTCTGCCAAGCGCTCGGTGGAGTATCGCGCGCACAGCGAGCCCTCAGTCGACGCTACTGATTTCCGGCGGGGCGGGCGCCCGGATCGCTCTCCTCTGATGTTGCCATGGTTCGACGTCCCTCCCCCCCAAGCTGACTTTCGTGTGGTGTCCTCCCCCGCTCCCTCTTCTTCCCGGCAGCTCCGATGGCCCTCGAGCCTCCCTGCGTGAGGTCGTCGTGCCCGATAACCGCTTCTCCGGTCCCATCCGAAGCGTCCGTCGACCGGATAGACCCGTCGGCGATAATGCGTTCGAGGTATCCTCCGAGGCCGCCGCCTCCGCCAGGTGGTCCTTCTTTGACATTGTGCTAGAAAGAGGAGAGGGGAGAGGCAGGAGAGGAGAGGGGAGAGGAGACAGGAGAAGGGGGAGAGAGGAGAGGAAAGTTGGGAGGGGAGAGGAGAGAGGGGAGAAGAGGAGATTCTGCAATGCCCACAACAGAAAATGCTGTTTGTGTATTTGTAAGGTATGACCAGAGTAGTTGTTGAGTGTTTGTTGGTTGTTTTTTTTGTTTTTTAAGATCATGTTTTGATGTACGTGCTTTATTTTCAGATGACATGCAGACCTGGTTTAATGGATTCATTATGCACCTGAGAGTCAACCACAAGATTAACTGAAGGTAAGCTTTTATTTTCAGGTTTCTCTGATTGAGGAGATTATGCACTTTCACGGGGTCGCCCCGGTGCCTTGCACTGATTGATAAGGCCTGAGAGGCCCTAGTTTATTTCTCGGCTCAGATTAGATTCACTCTGTACCTAGATCCAGAGATTTTCACGGGGACACCGGTGGACCGAGTCAGCGTTCAGGGGAACGTCCCGAAGAAGATCGACAGCTAAAAGGAGTCATCGCTGTCCGTCGGGCCCAAAACCCAGTAGGACGCGGGTCGTGCCCGATGTCCACGTCTGGGAGCTCTGGGCTCGCCGCGCAGCGGTCCGACCGCAGAGGTTTCCTGAGCGGTTTTCACAGCGGCTCCACCCGATGGCCCCTTCTGCCAAATGATCCTCTCGAATCCTTAATTTCTGTTAGGGGAGGAACCCTCTCGACGGCAGCATCTAATCAGGCAAATTCACGGCGGCCTAAATCCACAGATGAAGATCTGTTTGTGACCCGCTCCCTTTGCCGTCGTCCCCCGCCAACTTCCTGCGGCTCTTCGTCTCTGCCGCTCGTCCAGGGGCTGGGCTGCCAAGGTAGGATGAAAATGGCTTAAGACGCTCTGTCCGTTCTTTTCTCCCCTAGTATTTGTTAAGCACTTACTGTGTGCCAGGCACCGTACTTAGTGCTGGGGTAGTCGGGCAGTCGATGGTATTTATTGAACGCTGCGTGCGGAGCACTGTACTAACCCCTCGGGAGAATTTAACAGCATCGAACAATATGACAGACACGTTCCCGGCCCCGGCGAGTATACAGTCTAGAGGGGGAGATAATCACAGCAATAATAACTGTACTTGTTAAGCACTCCCTATAGGCCTGGCACTGTACTATCTGCTAATCCCGGGCTTTTGCCCTGTCCCATGTGCAAACACTGCTTCAGCATGGTCTTGGGGACTTTAATCAGATTTCCCAGGGAAGGGAAAAGAAAATCACTTTGAAGCCCAATTGGTCACTTTTACTGTCAGAAGCTGTGGAAAAGGGCTCGGTGGGCCTTGATAACAGTAACGATAATACTATAGTGGTGTTTGTTCAGCAGCGTCGACATGCCCGAGACTGGGGAGGTGCTCCACGTCATCGGGTCCGAAGCGGTCCCCGTCCCACTAAGTAGGAGAGAAAACGGGGATTGATTTTTCGTTTTTCAGACGAGGCAACTCGGGCACAGGGCAGGTACATGCCGCTTTTCAACAGGAGGTTGCTCTGGACGCCCCTTACGTTTTATGGATTATATGCCGGCCACCCTACTAAGCGCTAGGATAGAAACAATCTGATCAGGTTGGATGCGGTTTTAATCCCCCTTTTACAGATGAGGTAACTGACGCTCAGAGAAGGGAGGCGACTTGCCCAAAGTCACAGAGCTGAGATTGGAACCCACAGACTGGCACGGTGGGGAACGTGAGAGGAGCTGGCGCCCCGGCCTACCCCGAGCCGACCGGTCATGGCGTCGGTCCGCTTGGCTCACTTGGTTCTCTTGGCGACGTCCAGGTAGGCGAACTCGATCTCCCGGTCCGCCGGGCACGTGTTGGTGAACTCGTCACGGGCGTAGGCGTTGTTCAGGTACCTCCACAGTCCGCTCAGCTCCGCCGGGAACTCGAAGTTGCGGTACTTCTTGGCCGCCACCTGAAAGGAAAGGACCGTTGAGTCCACAGCAAGGCCGGACCGACCGAACGTGGCAAGAGAAGGTTCTCGGCTGGGCCTGCTGTGTGACCTCGGGAGAGTCATTTAACTCCTCTGTGTCTCAATTCCCTCGTCTCTGAAATGGGGATCGAGACCGCGGGCCCCAGGTGGGACAGGGACCGTGTCCGGCACGATTAGCTTGCGTCTACCCCGGCGCTTAGGACGATATCTGGCTCAAATACCCCAGTTGTTATTTTTAACGGTGCATTAGTGCAGGTGCAGGGGCCTGGGAGTCAGAAGGTCATGAGTCCCGGCTCCTTCACTCGTCTGCTGTGTGACCTTGGGACTTCACTTCTCTGTGCCTCCGTTCCCTCCTCTGTAAAATGGGGCTGAAGACTGCAAACCCTGGGTGGGACAGGGACCGCCTCCAACTTGATTTGCTTGTATTTACCCCAGAGCCCGGAACAGTGCCTGGCACATAGTAAGCACTTAACCAGTACCGTGCTTATTATTATAATTCTTATAAGTGAGGATCCTGGCAGCCGGACAAAAGCCCAACCCTTCTTCAGAGCAGACACCCCCCCCCCCCCCCCCCCCCCCCCCCCCCAGCCAACGAAGCGCATCCCGGCGGTTTGCACGTCTCCCTTCCTGGTCCGGGAGTTGCGCGGTCACCGCCGGCCGGGGAGAAGACGTACAAACCTTGATGATATGGAGCTTGGGGAGGAGGTTGCAGTCGGCCAAGCTGAGCTCGTTCCCGTCCAGATACTTGCGACTGGACGCGGGCACGGCCGAGCCGCTGTAGGCGTCGATTTCTGCGGGCAGGGGGGCATTCAGGTAGGCGTCCAGCTTGCGCAGGGCCTTGAGCAGGCTTCTCTCCAGGCCTAGGGCAGGAAGAACAAATGCGTCAAGCCCAAAGTCCCAGGAAGAGGCAGGGCCAAAAGGGATGTGACCCTCCCAGCTCGGGAGAGCGTGTGGGACGTGACCGCGGACCCGCCGCCTCCCACCCGACGGGCGATCGATCCCTCTCGGAATTCCCAGAGGCGGCGTTTGGGGAGGAGGGAGCCAAGGGTCGGGTGATAAGTCTGATCGGTCAAAAAATCAAATGGATCGTATGTATCGACCGCTGTACTAAGCCCTTGGGACGGTATGACAGAATTATAACAGACACGTTCCCCGCCCACAGCCAGCCTACAGTCTAGAGAGAGAGAAACACACATACATTTCTGTCATCTAGGTCCGTTGTCTAAGTACTGTGAGACTGGGGTACAGTTGAATAAAGGGAGCAAATTAGGTCAACGCAGAAGGGAGTGGGAAAAGAGGGCTTCGTCAGGTAAGGCCTCTTGGAGGAGGCTAATTTGCTCCCCGAGAATCGCTGGAGGTTCGTTCAGTAGTATTTCAATAGCATTTATTGAGCGCTTACTATGTGCAGAGCACTGTACTAAGCGCTTGGAATGTACATGTCGGCAACAGATAGTCCCTGCCCACTGACGGGCTGACAGTCTAATCGGGGGAGACAGACGGACAAAAACAATAGCAATAAATAGAATCCAGGGGATGAACATCTCATTAAAACAATAGCAATAAATCGAATCAAGGTGATGTACATCTCATTAACAAAATAAATAGGGTAATGAGCAAATGAGCACAGTGCTGAGGGGAGGGAAGGAGGGGGGAGGAGCAGAGGGAAAGGGGGAAAGGAGGGCTTAGCTGAGGGGAGATGAAGGGGGGTGTAGAGGGGGAGCAGAGGGAAAACGGGAAGCTCAGTCTGGGAAGGCCTCTTGGAGGAGGTGAGCTCTAAGTAGGGTTGTGAAGAGGAGAAGAGAATTAGTTTCGCGGAGATGAGGAGGGAGGGCATTCCGGGACAGCGAGAGGACGTGGCCCGGGGGTCGACGGCGGGATAGGCGAGAACAGGGGACGGTGAGGAGGTGGGCGGCAGAGGAGCGGAGAGTGCGGGGTGAGCGGTAGAAAGAAGGGAGGAGAGGTAGGAGGGGGCAAGGTGATGGAGAGCCTTGAAGCCTAGAGTGAGAAGTTTCTGTTTCGTGCGGTGGTTTATAGGCAACCACTGGAGGTTTTTAAGAAGGGGAGTGACATGCCCGGAGCGTTTCTGCAGGACCAAGAGCCGGGCAGCGGAGTGAAGAATAGACTGGAGCGGGGAGAGACGGGAGGAAGGGAGATCAGAGAGAAGGCTGACACGATAATCCAGCCAGGATACTATGAGAGTCTGTAACAGTAAGATAGCCGTTAGGGTGGAAAGGAAAGGGCAGATCTTGGCGATATGATAAAGGTGAGACCGGCAGGTTTTGCTGACGGATCGGATGTGTGGGGTGAACGAGAGAGCCGAGTCTAGATGACACCGAGGTTGCGGGCTTGAGAGACGGGAAGGATGGCCGTGCCATCCACTGTGATAGGGAAGTCAGGAAGAGGACAGGGCTTGGGAGGGAAGATGAGGAGCTCAGGTTTGGCCATGTTGAGTTTTAGGTGGCGGGCAGACATCCAGATAGAGACGTCTTGGAGGCAGGAGGAGATACGAGCCTGAAGGGAGGGGGAGAGGACGGGGGCGGAGATGTAGATCTGTGTGTCATCTGCATAGAGATGATAGTTGAAGCCGTGAGAGCGATTGAGTTCACTGAGTGTGTATATGGAGAACAGAAGAGGGCTGAGAACTGACCCTTGAGGAACCCCAACAGAGGATGGGAGGAGGAACCCGCGAAGGAGACCGAGAATGAACGGCTAGAGAGATAAGAGGAGAACCGGGAGAGGACCGAGTCCGTGAAGCCAAGGTGAGATAAGGTGTGGAGGAGAGGGGGACGGTCGACAGTGTCAAAGGCAGCTGAGAGGTCAAGGAGGATTAGGATAGAGTAGGAGCCATTGGATTTGGCAAGAAGGAGGGCATGGGTGACCTTAGAGAGAGCAGTCTCGGTAGAGTGGAGGGGACGGAAGCCAGATTGGAGGGGGTCCAGGAGAGGATGGGATGGGAGAACGTGAGGTTCTTCAGTGAGGACTGAGGACTGAACGTTTTTGTGTGAGAGTGATCCAGGCAGCGGACTGAAGAACGGACTGGAGAGGAGAGAGACAGGATGCAGGGAAGTCAGCAAGGAGGCCGCTAAAACAATCGAGGTGAGATGGAATGAGTGCCCGGATTGATGTGGCGGTGGGTTAGATGGAGAGGGGTGGGAAAACATTGCGAGGGTTGAACCGACGGGATCTCGATAGATCGAATGTATGGGCTGAATTACAGAGAGGAGTCGAGGATAGCGCCGAGGTTACGGCTTCTGAGGCCGGTGGTACCGTCTACGGGGATGGATGGGAAAGACGGTGGGAGGCCAAGGTTCGGGTGCAAAGACGAGGAGTTCTATTTTAGTCACGTTACGTTTGAAGGGTGACAGGACATCCGAGTAGACGTGTTTTGAAGGCGGTAGAGAATACGAGACTGCAGAGAGGGAGAGAGATCAGGGCTGGAGATAGAGATGTGGAAAACATCTTTATAGAGGTGATAGTGGAATCAGCGGGAGCGAATGAGTTCTCCAAGGGAGTGGGTGTTGAAGGAAAATAGAAGGGGGATCCAGAAATGAACCTTGGAGGACATGCAGAGTTTAGGGGTGGGAGGCAGAGGAGGAGCCCACGCGGCCAGAGAGGTGGGAGGAGAACCAGGAGAGGACGGGGCGGGTGAAGCCGAGGTCAGATGATGCTTCCGGGAGAAGGGGGAGGGCGACGGTGTCCGAGAGGCCGAGGGGGATTAGTCGGGATGGAGAAGGGGCCTTTGGGCTGGGTGAGGAGGAGATCCTCGGTGACCTTTGAGAGGGCGGTCTCTGCGGAGTGAAGGGGACAGACACCAGATTGGAGGGGGTCAAGGAGAGAATTGGAAGAGAAGAGCCTGAGACAGACAGTGGGTGCAGACTGTTCACTCGAGGAGTTTGGAGAGGAAAGGTAATATGGGAAGGCTTCCCGGAGGAGGCGACAGCAAGGACAAATGATTAGAACAGAAAGACAGGACGACGACGGCGAGAAGCAGCAGGGCCTACTAGATAGAGAACTACGTGCCAGGCACTGTACTAAGCACTGGGGTGGATATAGGTAAATTGAGTTGGACACGGTCCCTGTCCCAAGTGGGGCTCACACAACCCCATTTTACAGAAGAGGAACCTGAGGCCCAGAGAAGTCAAATGACTTGCCCAGGGTCACACACCTACTCACTGCCTAGCCGGGAAAAGCCCTCCTCCCCCAAAATGGCCCAGGCTTCCAGAGAGAGAGAGATCTCCGGTAGCCTCGGGCCGGCTCCAGACCCTCGGGACAAGCCGGGAGGCCTCGGGGAAGGATTCCATTGGGCCCGATTCTGCCGAGTGCTCGGCGTCTAGTAAGCGCTCAATAAAGACTGTTTGACTCACCCTCATCGGCGTCCTTCCTGGTGTTCTTTATGAACGCGGAGAACTTGGCGAACACGTCGTCGCCGGCCGAATTGGACTCCGTGTGCTGGGCCCCGAGCTTGGGGTACCTGAGGAGGTGAAAGAGAAAGAGGTCACCGCACAGCCGGTCACCGCCGACACGGCCCGTCCCGGGAGCCTCCCCTCCGGCCGGCCGCTCCGACGGCTACCTTGGAGGGGCTAACTTTTCTTCGAGGAACTCCTCGATCTTATTCACGTCCGTCTTCACTTCTCCGTCGAACGTCATGAAGGGTGGGTTGGTGCCCGGAGCCAGATTCTGCAAGTCGGCAGGTTTCCTGGCAGGCGGAAACCACGGGGCCGGGGCAGGGGGTCAGGTGGGGCACGGGGTCAGGCGGGGCACGGGTCTGACCACTGGGGCTATAGTCAGCTCCCACCCGAGAGAAGGCGGGTCCCGCCAGACAGTCCGAGGGGCCTCCGACGAGCGCCTGCACTGGGCCGAGCGTTTGAAAGCCAAAGACCCGTCTTCTGCCCATGAGGAGCCGCCGGGCACCCGGGGAGTGCTCTGACAGGTACCGGCTCAGACGGCCCCGGCTCCCCCTCTTACCTTTTCAGGTCCACCGTGGTCACGTTAAATATGACTCCCTTAAGCCACAGGATCATAAAGAGGCGCTGCGAAAAGGGGCAGTTGCCGATGCTCTCGCCGTCGCACCCGGCCTGCGGACGGTGAGGGAAAATCAGGGCGAGGCCCTGAGCCGAGCGGGCCTCTCTCTCCCCGCCGAGACCCCCATCCCCATGCCCAACACATCCCCCGTACAGTCAGGGAAGGGGCGTTTGAGAGTGGCCAGAGCCAGTCTCCGACACTGGGCCAAGCAGAGCCAGCGGGGCACTGCCGCCCACCCCTGCCAAGGGAGAGTGAGGAAGGGGAGAAGTAGACGGATGGTGAAGAGTTCCCGTGGATTTGGAGGTTGATGGGCGGCCATCGGAGGGTCTGGAGGAGTGGGGAAGTGGGGACTGAATGTTTTGGAAAAATGATCCAAGCAGCAGAGGGAAGAACGGATGGGATGGGGAGAGACGGGAAGCAGGGACGTCAACGAGGAGCCGGTGCAGTAGCCAAGGTGGGACACGATGGCTGCTTGGATCGGCACGGGAGCATTTTGGATGGAGAGGATCGGGTAGATTCTAGAGATGCCGTGAAGGTAGAACCGACAGGATTTCGTAACAGATTGCGTTATCGAGGCGCAGACGAGTTAAGTATCTTGCACAAGGTCACACATTAAATCAGCGGCAGAGACAGGATTAGAACCCATGTCTTCTCCCAGGCCCATGCTTTCAGTTTTATTATTGTCTTTAAACAAACTTAACGCCCCGGCTATGGCCGGCCGGGGAATCTCCGGATCTCGGGAATCCGGCCTGCATCTGCCCAGCTCTAAGATGCCAACCTGGGACACAACCTCCACCACCGTTTACCACCTACCCTGCAGCGGCAGACTGGGATGCACACCGGGCCTCCCCCTCTTCATCACCAGCTGCCTCGAGTTCCCAATGACACCACACTAAGAACCACCAAGAACCCGAGAGATTTGGCCCTCCCGCCCCCCAAAGCAGAGCTGTTCCACAGGCGGTTTTCTTAACATGCCTGAAGTGCCGACTGTCCACGTAAGGCCGGGGCAAATGACCGGAAACCCTTACCCCATGGAGCTGAATACACCCCATTCCTCCCCAGCAAGTCTAGAGCTCGGGCCCAAAAATCAAGTGCGGGGCCGGGGTTGTCTGAAAGGTGTCCGCTTGAGTCCCCCGGCGAGCCCAACGCCATTTGCCATTTAGCCTGCGAGGAGATTTATGCTTTTAAAAACCCAGTGCTATTTCTAATCCGGATTTAATAATGTGGCCCCACACCAGCTGAACCTTTACCATTTAGAGAAAAAGCTTATTTCCTTGTGAAATTCTTGCGAGGAATTCTTCTAACAGAAGCCTTCCTTGTTCTGGAAAACATTACCGGGTCGGGAAAGGCAGATTATTCCCCGGGGTCTGAACGTCGCGTCCCGTCCTTACTGAGGGGGGGAGGAGCAAGTCGGCCAGGATGGCTAAGGTCCGTAGACCTTATGGCCTAATTAAAAAGGAGATGTTTGTCCACGAAGAGAGAACGAAACCGTAAACCCTCCACCTGACCTCGATGGAAAACTGTGTTCTGGACTCCGGCCGCGCGAGAGAGATAACGCCACCGTCAGATCGGCTTTCTCAAACTCGCAGACCGACAGGTACAGCCTGACTGTCCTCTCGGGAAGTCTCGCCCCGGAACACCCACCTATTTCAGCCCAAGTAAGCCGGGAATTAAGAGCCCATAAAACCTAAAGCCAGGAGTTGAAGCACAATTCCTAGAAGATTTCTACTGATCTTCCCATGGAAGTTCATTGATTTTTCTGGAAAAATCCATTCTAATAAAAAGGGAGAGCAAGTGGCATGGCCTAGCTGATTGGGCAGGGTCCAGACAGAAGGTCCTGGATTCTAATCCTACCTCCGTCACTCATCTCCCAAGTGACTTTGGACAAGTCACTTCACTCTCTGAGCCTCGGTTACCTCATGTATAAAATGGGAATTTTATACGTGAAAAATTCACTTCTCGGTGCCTCGGTGACCTTATCTGTAAAATGGGGATTAATCCTGTGAACTCCTTGTGGGACATGGACCGTGTCCAACCTGATTATCCTGTATCTACACCAGCGCTTATTACACTTCCAGGCACATAATGAGTGTGTAACAAATGCCATTATTTACAAAAAAAAACCCAGAGCCTCTCCAAGAACAACTACAATTCTCCTTTCTAATGCTCCCAGGGTCGTTTTTGTCTAAAAGGCAGACTAGACAGACCACTGCCTGACACAATATGGCCTGGATTGAATGTAGACTTAAGTTCCCAGAACAGATACCTTGTGAAATCTTATTGGTTTGAGGAGAAAATGAAAAAACAAATTGCCCTTGACCAAACTAGGTCCCTTTCTTCTTCTCCCCTTTCCACTCCTGTCACACCCATGTCCCAGAACACCTGGTCCTCCTATTCCCTGGAGATCGTATTTCCATAGAATCCCAGGTTCAGGAAAACTCATTTGATTGTACTCATTCTGTGTCCAACGTCCGACATGTGCAGCCAACCGTATTTCCAGCACCGCAACGCTCTGTACCTAGATACGTCTCGCCGGAAAAACGTTCTCTAATTCTACCATCGCGTCCTCCCCAGAACGCAGAGCGAAAACCCCTATCGGGGTGCGACGTAGTGTGTTTGGACACACCTGTCTGCTGTGTGACCTTGGACGAGTCATTTCGCTTCTCTGGGCCTCAGTTCCCTTATGTGGGGGTAAAAGACTGTGAATCCCTTGGGTGACAGGGACCATGTCCAACCTGATTAGCTTGTATCTACTCCAGCTCTTAGAACGGTGTTTGAGTAAGCACTTAACGTCATTATTATTACTATTATTGACAGTTTTGAAGAGCGGGATTTGCGCCACGCAAATCCCATTCCAGCCAATGGAAGCAGGGTTACAAAAATTCCAGAGTCTTTTGACATGTTACCCTTGGTTAAAGCTCCATGTGACCATTTGAAAATCCACAATGACAGGCTGAAGGTTACACTAAATTCTTAAAGGCGATAGGGATAAAGATATTTCCCAGCCCTTGTCTGTCCTCCAGAACCATCTCCCCCATCCCATAACTGACCCAAAATATTCTCCATCGCATTAGTTCGCTGAGGAATCTCAAGGCTTGTTAGTGGTGGGCTTGGTGTCAAGCCAGCATTTTTTCAATCCCATAAAAATCATTGTTATTTGAGGATCATCTGGGTGCAGACCACTTCCCTAAGCATTTCGGAGCGTTTAATAATTGTGGCATTTCTTATGCGCTTTCTATTTGCCAGGCACCATACTAAGTGCCGGGGCGGTTTCCGAGACCATCGGATTGGACACGGTCTCTGCCCCACATGGGACTCAAGGTCTTAATCCCCGCTTTGCAGATGAGGAAAGTGAGGCACAGAAAAGCTCGGTGACTTGCCCAAGGTGACACAGCAGACAAATGGCAGCTATAGGATTGGAAGGCAGGTCCTCTGACTCAAAGGCTCGTGCTCTTCCACTCTGCATCTTCTGCCCTTAAAGGGCTTAGTACAGTGCTCTGCACACAGTAAGTGCTCAAAAAATACCACCAATTGAATACAGCCTGGAGACAGAGAAAAGTAGGAACGGGGGAAGAAAGAAAGAAAAGAGGGGCAGGTGACTAAATAGGGGCACTATTTACACTGATATGCATACATAATATACATACATCAAAATAAAACCCAGTGCTATAGGTGTCAGTGACTGCTGAAAGGTTGAGTCGGTAAGACATGCCTGGAGGAGAAGGAAATTAGGGGAAAGCAGTGGGTTTCAGGGAGGGCTCTGAAGTCCGTACAGTGCTTTGCACATAGTAAGTGATCAAGAAATACCACTGAATGAGTGAACGTTTGTTCTACTGCATTCTCCCAAGTTCTTAGTACGGTGCTCCCCACACAGGGAGCGCTCAACAAATACGATCGACGAGGGCAACGCACGGCCTCTTTTGCAGAAGCCGGGAGAAACGGGTAACCCTCGGCCAGCCGGTTAAGCCTCCGGTATTCATCCGGCATATCCTTAGGAGTCCGGGTGCGAACCGGAGGAAAGACGGGAAAGCCAAACCCCGGGGGCCGAAGAGCGAGGCCGAATCCCCTCCCGGCCCCACTCCAGCTCCGGAAGCTACCGGGAGCCGACGGGAAGGACGTTGGGTTGGTTCACCTGTGGCACCAGGTGCACTGAGCGGGGGACTTTGATGAACTTTGGCTAAAACGGCCCAAAAGCTTTCAGTTTGAAATACCCGGATAAATCAGGGCCGAGGTTTATTTTGGAACGTCACCCCCATGTTTTGCATACATGTACGTTCACGTCCATCTCCCCCTCTACACCATAAGCTCGTTATGGGCAGGGAACATAACGGCTAATTCTGTTATGTCGTTCCCGTCCGAGCTCTTAGGAGGTACAGCGCTCTGAATATAGTAAGCGTTCAATACATACCACTGATCGAATGATACGTAGCCTGATCCTTCAGAAGATTCGTCCCTTAAATAGACTCCGATTGACTCTTCTGGAAAGATCCATCAAGGGTATTTATTGAATGCTTACAGTGGGCGGAGCGCTGTGCTGAGCACTTGGGAGAGTACAATGCAACAGAGTTGCTAGACACATTCCCTGCCCACAACGAGTTCACGGTCTAGAGGGGGAGACAAACATTAATATAAATAAATCAATTACGGATACGTACATGAGTGCCGTGGGACCGAAAGGGAACGGTGAATAAAGTACAAGGGCGACCACAGAGCTGGCGGACACTTTCTTTGCCCACGGTGAATTTCCAGTCGAGAGGCTCAGTGAAGTTGGAAAAATGGAGACTGCACTTTCTGCTCTCTTTTCCCCCCCACCTGCAACTGGATCTTAAATTACCGACGTGAAACCAATCACCAAAAACTTCCCTTCGATTTCCCCTTTTAGAAATTCCCTGCCATTTCAATTAACTGGGCTTAAGCTGTAAATGGCTCCCAGCCGTATTTCTTTTAAGGATTAAAGGCCAGCACGTAATGCACATTCCGGACCTTATTATTTCCAACGCCGTCACCCAACTCTCCTGTGCCGAGCGGGAACCCCGAAGAGGACGACCCCGGGGACGGGCCGAGAGCGGCCCGGAGCTATGGCCCTGCCCGTCTGTCGCCTTGTCCAAATCCAGATTGCACCTCTCGAGAATATGGGGATGCTGCCCTGCTTACGTGTACATTAAGTGCCAGGTTACCAAAGAAGGGCAGAGAGAAAAAAGACCCTTTTTTACATCGTCTTCCCACCTAAGTCACACATCCAGAAGGGGACATTTTCCTCTCCTGTCGGAGATGGAATAGATCCATCCTTGGGACGGATCGAGGACGACGGACGGGGAGCAGGGGGTGCGCGCACCGCTCTGCCCTCCCTCTGTTTCGCAGCGCCGAGGTCTCTGGAGACCGTGAGGACCGCTTCCCTCCGCCCCCTTCCCCTCGAGGGGCCCCGGGGAATAGTAATGTTGGTATTTGTTAAGCGCCTACTATGTGCAAAGCACTGTCCTAAGCGCTAGGGGGGATACAATGTGATCAGGTTGTCCCTCATGGGTCTCACAGTCTTCATCCCCATTTTACAGATGAGTTAACTGAGGCCCAGAAGAGTTAAGTGACTTGCCGGAGGGCATTTGATCCCCTTCCCAGTCCTCCCGTCTGATCCTCCCCTCCACAGTGGGCTTTTACCTTGACAAACAGCGAGATGTCGTGCTCCTCTCCGGGGGCCGGGGGGCCGCTCTCATCCTCCTGCACCTCCTTGTCCTCCTCCTCCCCCTTGTCCTCCTTCTCCCCCTTGTCCTCCTGCTCCTTGACTTCTTCCTCCCCCTTGTCCTCCTGCTCCTTGACCTCCTCCTGCTCCCCCTTATCCTCGACCTCCTCCCGCTCCCCCTTGTCCTCGACCTCCTCCTGCTGTTCCCCCTTATCCACCTGCTCCTTTACCTCCACCTCCTGCTCCCCCTTGTCCTCCTGCTCCTTTACCTCCACCTCCTGCTCCCCCTTGTCCTCCTGCTGCTCCCCCTTATCCTCCTGCTCCCCCACCTCCACCTCCTGCTCTCCCTTGTCCTCTTGCTCCTTTACCTCCACCTCCTGCTCCCTGACCTCCTCCTCCTTATCCTCCTGCTCCTTTACCTCCACCTGCTGCTCCCCCTTGTCCTCGACCTCGACCTCCCGCTGCCCCTCGTCCTGCCGCCCCCGTTTCCCGTGCTCCTGCCGGTGGAGGCCGGGGGTCCGGGCCGGGGGTCCCGGGGCCCGGTGCCCGTTCACGCCCTCGGGGGGGTCCGGCTCCGGCCCCTCCCCGGCCTCCATCGGGCTGCCCTTGCCCCCGCCCCCGCTCCCCTCCTCGCCTCCTTGGGTGCCCCGGCCTGCGGCCCCCTCTTCCTCCAAGTCCGTCCTCCGGGCCGCCTCCTCCTCCGGGCGGCCAGCCTGCTCCAGAGGGGCCGGGGAGCCGCTCCGCTCCTGCTCCTGCTCCTGCTCCTGCTCCTGCCCCTGCCCCTGCCCCTGCCCCTGCCCCGCGGCCATCGCCTCCGGCCGCTGGGGATTAGCGAACCGCCCAAGGCTCCGCCCAAACCGGGGCGGGACTGGCCACAGGTGCGCCCGCTCCCCGCTCCTGCCCTGTGCTGTGCGCTCCGCGCCCTCCCCCCGACCCCCACGGAGGCCCGGCTTGCTTCTGAATCTTTGGGGTGGCCGCAGAATCCTAGTCCAATTGGTCCAGCCCCCTGCCTCCGGTTACGGGTCGGGGGACGCGCCTCTCGTTTATCGCTCCAGCTCCCGGCACAATCACGACGGCGTTGTTTAGGCGCCTACTACGTGCCGGGCGCCTCACTAAGCGCTGGGGTGGATAGACAGCCCCCGTCCCGCGTGGAGCTCACAGTCTCCACCCTCGTTTTCCATGAGGCCCGGAGAAGGGAAGGGAGTGGCCCGAGATCACACAGCTGACACGGGGTGGGGATTAGAACCCAGGTCCTTCGGGCTCCCCGGTTGTTGCCTCGCGGGACTGCTGATGAACGAAGCGCTTCCCTCGGCCCGACCGGCAGAAAAGTAGTTGGGGCTAACGATGATCGGGTGCTTAATTGGGGCCATGACCGTTTTAGACGTTGGAAGAAGGGAGAGAAGGGGAAAAAAAGTGAAACGATACGGCCTTACACTCTGAGAGAGGTGACTGACAACAACAACAAATCTTCACCACACAGTCGGAATAAATAAAGCGAGCTGCTTCTCTCTTGCTCCTAAATCATCGTCTCTCGTTCGCTCTCCTCGGGAATAAAATCCCACTCCCAAAATCCCTTCCACCCCTCGCTCAATCCCTTCAATCTCTCCCTAGGCTACTGGGCCTGGCTCACTCTCTGGTATTTCTTAAGAGCTCGCTACGCGCCGGCCACTGTACTGAGCACTGGGAACAATACGCGCCAATCTGGTGGGACACGGTCGTTGTCCCACACCGGGCTCGCAGACTTGATCCCCATTTTACAGATGAGGTAACTGAGGCTCAGAGAGGCAAAGCGACTTGCCTAAGGTCACCCGGCAGCCAGGTGGCCGAGCAGGGATCAGAACCCAGATCCCGGACTCCCCGGCCCCTGCTCTGTCCACTAGGCCTTGCTGCTCAACCTCTCTTTCAAGGCTAGGTATAAACCGCCAGGTGGAATAGAAAAGCAGCATGGCTCAGTGGAAAGAGCCGGGTTTAGGAGTCAGGGGTCGTGGGTTCTAATCCCGGCTCCGCCGCTTGTCAGCTGTGTTACTTTGGGCAAGTCACTTAACTTCTCTGTGCCTCAGTTACCTCATCTGGAAAATGGGGATTAAGAGTGTGAGCCCCGCGTGGGACGTGATTACCCTGTATCTACCCCGGCGCTTAGAACAGTGCTCAGCATATAGGAAGAGTTTAACGAATACCAACATTATTATTATTATTATGCAGCTGCTGGAGGGCAGGGGTAGGATTCAGTCGGGAAGATGTGGAGCATTGTACATTCCAAGTGCTTAGTACAGTGCTCTGCACGTAGTGAGCGCTCAGTAAGTACTATTGAATGAATGAGCAGCGCCAAGGGGGAGGAATCCTTAGCTCCGGCATGGAAGATTAGGTGCTAAAGAAGGGTCTCCGCGGGGTTAAAATAGGGGTTTAGGGTCCTTCGTCACCTGGGTGCACACTCGCCGGGGATGCTTCACAATGCTTCCCCCCCTCCCTCGGACACAGGGCTCACCCTCGTCCCTCTGTTTTCCACTGGAGACGAAGGCCCCGACTGAAGGGGACGGCGATTGTCCGGTTCACTCAGAACCTCGTCGTCGGCCGCGTTTGGATCACTCATACCCAATAATCCACTCTGGAGCCCAAACTGTCCAGCTGTACCTGTCTAGATGGGCCGGATGACGAACCGGGAGCCAAGAAAACGACCGAGCGGATGGGAAAGGTCTCTCTGTCCTGCTCCTGACCCCTACACCTGCAGAGCCCCGATCCGGTTCTGTGTGGGGGCGGGTAGCGGGATGCAGAAGATTGTGCACAGGGTCTGATTCTAATCGCACCCATGCTCCGAGACTATTGTATGACCTGGGAAAGTCACCTAACCTCTCGGGGCCTCAGTTTCCCCATCAATACAGTGGCGATAATAATCCCTGCCTCGCCTTACCCCAAGGGAATGGTCCGAGGAAGAAGTGAAAGCACTGAGATGCAAGCATCTGGGAAAGATAAAAGGGCTTTACAAACAGAAGGAATTGTTACTGATGATGATGATGATTAGCAATAATAATAATAAGCAGGGGGGAGCTTTTAGGGGAGAAACTAGCAATCCCTTTCAGGCTGGTGCCTAAGCTTTCAGATGTGCCCTTCAGAGTACGCTCAGACATTGTGTTTTACTTGGAAAATGTTCTGTTGTGCACACTTATGGCTTTGTTCTGCCCAACTTCCTTGTGTATTTTGCCTTGTTTTTCAGCGGGAGTCCGTATCCTCCCTTTGCTTTGAGCGTTCCCAGTTCTCTGGGTTTGGCCATGACCCTGTCCCCCACCTCCGTCACGAAGCCTTCCTAGATTAACCTTCTGAAATCAGGGTTATTTTCTTTAAATTCAACAAGCAGTGTGGCCTAGGGGGAGAACGCGGGACCGGGAGTCCGAGGACATAGGTTCTAATGCCTGTTCAGCCTCAAGTCTGCTGGGTGAACTTGGGTGGGTTGCTTCACTTCTCTGTGCCTCAGTTACCTCATCTGTACAATGGGGATTAAGACTGTGAGCCCCGTGTGAGGCAGAGACGGTGTCCAACCTGATTATCTTGCATCTAGCCCAACACTTAGTACGGTGTCTGGCACATAGTAATAAGTATTACCAAAGACCATTAAAAATAATCACAACTCCTCCACAGAGCTTTCCCCAATTAATTTCCGTTCTCTCCAAGCTTTATCCCCCAACAACCATCCATAATACATTTCTACATATCTCGCTTACTGAAAAACTCACTTATCTACATATCCATTTTTCCTTCAGCCTCATATATGGACATGATTTTGCGTCCGTCTCCCCCACTTACATCGATATTCCTTGAGGGTAAGGGTCTACCTCTTCTACTGAACTCTCCCAAACACTTAGTACAGTGCTTTGCTCAAAGCAGGCCCTCACAAAATACCATCAATTTCAGCTTTCACCGAAAAATTTAAAGGTAGATAACCAAAACTGAGTGACTGGCCATTATGGTTCGGGGCCCAAAACACTCAAAAACAAATGCTCCTAGAGTCATCTCTGCCCCTGATGCTCCCCCAACGTCTTGCAGACATTTGTAACATTTGGCTGAGAAAAGTTGTTTGGGGATTTTTCTTGGAAAATCCCTTGGTGGCAGACACATTTATCCCTGGCCCCCAACACTAAATTAAATAATTCCAGGAATGGGTGCAAAAACCAAAACAAAACTCTAAAAGGCCATCAGATCCATTCCCCCGCCTCCGGCTGGGTAAATGCCTAAACCTCCAATCAATCGCACAATCAATTGTATTTACTGACTGCTTACTGTGTGCAGAGCACTGTACTAAGCGCTTGGAAGAGTACAGTAAAACAGAATTGGTAGACACATTCCTTGCCCACAATGAGCGCTAAACAAATACCTTAAAAAAAAAAATTAGCACCGTGGCCTTCAGGAAGATCCTGTAGCTAAAGGTAATCTACCAGAATTTTCCAGGGAGTTTTCTCCATTTTTTACCGTTCTTTCACAATGCACTTCTCTAAACACCCTGTTTTAAAACCATTTTCCTCTGAGGTCCTGCTGAATTTCATTTCTCGCACTCCATCACTCTAGAACAAGTTAGGGTCTGTTCAAGTTCTTATTTTAATGGTATTGGTTAAGCACCTACTATGTGTCAAGAACTGGTTTAAGCACTAGGGTGGATACAAGGTTATCAGGTTGGCCACAGTCCCTGGACCACGTCAGGCTCACGGTCTAGAGAGGAGGGAGTAGGATCTAGTCTCCATTTGGCAGATGTGGAAACTGAGGCACAGAGAAGTTAAGTGAATTGCCCAAGGTCACACAGCAGACAAGTGACAGAGCCAGGGTTAGAGCCCAGGTCCTCTGACTCCCAAGCCCATGCTCTACTAGGCCACACTGCTTTCTCAAGTGGCCCTAGTAAATGCTTTGGCATTAACCTTCAAGTATTCGTTGCCTTTTCATTTCATTTAATAAACAGCCGGTCTATTAAAAAAAGAAAGAGAAATCCTCAACGAAAACGTTTTCAAGGTGACTAGGAGGTCCTTTAAGAGATTAACACCTTCACCTATAAAGGTTAAGGTAACTTTACATCAAGCAGCAGATTAGCTATTTCAATATTAGGGCGGATTAAACCCAGGCGACGTGAAGGAGAAATGAGGCACCTGATTAGGGAGAGCTGTTAATTATTATCTCCCTGCTGGAGGAAAGGCATGGGGCATAATGTGGTGCAAAAGGGATTGACCAAAAAAATCAAAGAGCAGGTGAGAAAATGGTTTTCAGGACAACACCCCCTCCCCTGCCCCAGATTCATTTTGGCCTCAATTACCCGGACATCTCAGGCGGGGGCTCATGTCTACGAACCCTACTGAACTCTCCCGCGTATTTGGTACTGGAGTTGGCACAGAATGAGTGCTCAATAAATACGACCGATAGATCGATTCGGACCCCCACGATTGATCTGGAAAAGGGCCCGACACCATTCCCTCCTGGCTCTGCCACAAAGGGGTAAGATCATCAAAGTGTCTGTTTTTGAATCACACTTACCGCAGGGCGAGACTGCTTCCTCAATATGCTCGGGACCATCTTTATCCGAGGACCAGCCGTCGGTTGGCTCTTTCTCATCTGGAATAAAATGAGATGTGGTGTGGATTTACTTTTAAACAGCAGAGGCAGCAGGAATGGCGTCGCTGTCTGTACTCGGCTATCTCTGATGGAGAACAGTTATCCTTGTCTTTCGGGAACGCTTTTCCATTCGCCAGCTCACCAGTTAATAAAGCTGACCGGCCAAGCTGCTACCAACTATGAAGAACACAGTGTAGTCACAAACGTTTTCATTGCTGAGGAGTACTTTTCTGCCCCCCTCAAAAAAGTTCTCTTTTCTTAATGGCTGATATAATGTTGAGCAAATGGTAAGGACTCAAAATATACCACTGATTGATTGACTGACTTAGAAGTTAAAAACAGAACACTTTACTACATCGTTCTTACCCTCTGCCTCAACTCTCCTTTCAATTCATCTGTTCAGGAGAAAGAGAGGTTCACATCCCAGAGAAGAAGCAGCAATAAGGATTTTATGGGGTACAAAACAGGGGGAAAAACATTAGTTTGTGATGTAAATGCCTCCTGACCCCTAAAAGACTCACAATCTGGGGATGAGAGAGAGAGAGGGAGCTTTTCCAGATGAGAAAATCTGGGAAATTCTCCATGCTATGGCAAAAGGTATGAGGTAACCACGTTTCCCTTAGGCAGGAACTCTCTTTCGTGAATTTGCTATCAGAATTCACCCGATAAATCTGTGCTCCCCTAGAAATGACCAGACCAAAAGAGACTTCCTGAGAGGTTCCCTGGGGTGGACAATAATCTGAACTTTTGATTCAGAGGACGATGCTCATTTGCAGGAATCGGAAAAATTACAAGCCAGGGGATGGGAAATCCAGATGAGACGGGATGACTCTGTCATTTGCTGTGAGGAAAACTTGCTAAGAAATTGGGTAAAGTTAAGAGATTAAAAAAGGGAGCCAGTATTGTGTACAGGGTCTCTAAGAGAGGGAGCGGATGCTACCTAAACATTAGTTTCGATTTCATTTAGTTTGTTACTCAAAACTGAAACTCAGAGGTGGAGAATGTCAAATGTTTTTGGGCCCAGCTTCCTAATTCTGCTTTATCTGCAGCTCCTTCTATTCCAAGCTAGCAGCGGCTAATATTTTCTAGCTTGTAAAGACGGAGCATGAGGTAGGCTGGAGCAGAGTTCACAATTCTTGGGGATGCCAAATTCACAGATTACCCCCAATATAATCAAAAAATGCTATGAAAAGCCTTGTGGTCAGGATCTGGGGATACTACAGGAAGAAAGGCCCAATTGCCTGCTTTTATAGAACATCTGAAAAGTTTGGCCTTTTCTCCCGGTCTACCATTTATCTGTGTATCGTAAATTGTGCATAGGTTCTCCGATGTAAATGGAGGGAAGATTCAGTACTCTTGTGTCATAATGGAATGAATATCTTTCCTCTCCAACTCTTCTTCCCTCTCCCAATAACTCATTACTCTGCAAATCTACAGATCGGAGACAAGAAGTGGGATTCACTTTTTGTTTCGCAAAATCATTAACATTTTGCCGGATGCATTTTACTTTCCATTTCAAACCCCGAGTGCATTTCAAGGAATGGCTGGTGTTTATTTATTCTGTTTAAACAAATATTTTGGAGGTAAGAACAGCAGTACTTGCCATCTATGAGTCCGGCGAGCCGTTTTATAGGATCAACCTTTCTTTCAACCAGGAAGTTGAATTTTTCCAGATTGAAACAGGTTCAGATCTCACCTGAAACTCAGACCCTACAAGACATTTGACATTTTGCATTTTCACATTCCTCGTTCGTCATCTTGACCCTTTTGTTTTCACCATAAACCCAACTGCAGGTTCTGGTGAAGGTGGGGGAAATGGGATTGGTGTGGTGTGTTCAAGATTCTGAAGTAGAAATAAGGGAGAGAGTTTACAACTTCACAGCGCTCCTGTGGTTACCTGAAATGGGAGGCTTAATGTCTTAACTGGATTGATTGGATGAGGAATCCAGGGCAGTGGGGTAAGTGAAAGCTCCAGTCTTCTCCCTACTGATGATTGATGATGATGATGAGTAGATCTGAGTTTTTCTGCAGAGCGATTCCCACTCTCCTAGCCACATAAAACTATAATAATAACAATAATGGTATTTGTTAAGCAACACAATTGTTTAGACTGTGAGCCCTCTCTGAAGGCCAGGAACTGTGTTTTGGGGGGGTTAGTGTCTCCCCCTCTAGATTGTAAGCTCACTGTGGGCAGCAAATGTGTCTGTTTCTTGTTTTATTGTACTCTCCCAAATGCTTAGTACAGTGCTCTGCACACAGCAAGTGCTCAATAAATACAAACGATTGAATAAATATTCCTCCCCAGAGCTTAGGTTCTTAATGAGTCCTTCCTGGCTACAATATCCTGTACTACTAAATGCCTGGGGAAGCGCAACAGAAGCCCGAGAAACATTTCCTACTGACAAGGAGCTTACTCTCTTACAGGGGAGACAGTAAAAAATATTTATAAATGGCAAAAATTATTTATAAACGGAGTCATCCAAATAAATACATCAACTGCACAATCGGTAAGGTCTGATCTATGGGAAACTGTTTCCAGGAAGCTTGAAGGTCCAGAACCAGAAATATCCGCATGTAGGTTTCTAGAAGAAGAGGGAGGCCGGGAACGTTTCTGTGAAAGTTGGTAGGGATAGTGGATTTAAAGAAGTGACAGGCTGGGAGACATTTGTATTTTTGTGGTGAGGGGAGCGTGGATTTTTAAGTTAATTATGGCTCTCCTTGCCCTCTGGAGTGGAATTGGGTCACACATTGGATCCAATGTGTCATCTAGGCACTTGGATATGTCCTCTTTGGGCATCTGATGTTTACCCCACCCTCAACCCCCCAGCGCTTAGGTACATATCTTTAATTAACCTATTATAAATCACTGAGCACAGAGAATGTGTCTCTACTGTATTATACTCACCCCAGCGCTTAGTACAGTACTCTACACATAGTAAGCACTCAACAGATAGCATTGAATGAATCGAAAACATACTCAGGGCAGAAGTGCCAAGCTTTCTGGAAGGGAAGCCTCAGCTAGGGTCTCTCTGAGTCCCTGGCTTCCAGGCTAATTTGAATGGGAGCTCCGATTTAGCTTGAGTTCAGTATGAAATATTTCTCTTTGTTCACGGCCCACCCAGAGAACTTTATCTTCTCTGTTGTTTGGAATGACACAAATCCTCTTGTCTTATAAAAGTACTGGACTCATTCAGGTGAGATAAATCGCAAAGACAAACAAGAAGAACTTCAGATCGGGAAACTGCTTCCACCTCAGTCTTTCCATTAGGGAGCAAAATTATAAATGTTTCACATCAGAATCAGCCCACTTGGACTGATCCCTTATCACCAATGGAAACCTCTAACATCCAGAGAAATTGTGGACTCGGGTCGGGTCTATACAGTTAAGTGAAAGGGAAGCCCGGAGGAAAATGTTCAGAAAATACAGGGTTTTTTTTAAAAAAAAAATCTACTGAGGAAAAACAGATTCTTCAAGAAAAACATTGTCTACAGTGTTCTACACTAACCGCATTCATGGAATAATTGCTCAATTCTCAAGATCGCTCTGCTGGTGTACAGCCAGCAGTGGCTATTTCTGGGTATTTGGGCAAGAAAAATCCACAGCTCAAACGGAGCAGAGTTCAAAAACATTGTTTTCTGATAAGCCGTAGCAAGAGGGATGCTGAACAATGTAGAGTTGTTTAGATTTTTTTTTAAGTTGCAATTTTCGATACCTTCATTCCGCATATACGTGATACCACCCTGATCCCCTGAATATGGGATTTTTATATCAATGTTTCAAGAAACAGACCTCATTTTGGTGTGTCGAGCATGTTGCCCCAGGACTGCTCGGGAGTTAGAGAGAGAACAGACTATGCCTTAACTTTTGGTGTCATTAGTTAGGAGATTTATCCTTTAGAACTGCACTCACCCTTATTAATAATATTAATGATATTAATGATGGTATTTGATAAGCACATACGATGGGCCAAGCACTGTACTAAGCACTAGTGTAGATACAAGATAATCAATCAGGTTGGACACATGGGATTCAAGACTTAAGTGGGAGGGAGAACTGGCACTGAATCCCCATTTTACAGCTGAGGAAATTGAGGCCCAGAGAAGAACCGAGTTCACAGGGCAGGCAAGAGGCCAAGCCGGGATGAGAACCCAGGTCCTCTGACTCCCAGGCCCTTCTCCTTGGCCACACTGCTGTCTTGTCCCCATTCCTAATGGTTCTTCAGGCTGGATGGCCTGGTCATTACTCGAAGGAGATGGTACCTGTTTGAAGAAGCTGCTCACGGTGGCTCTGGAGAAGTCGTCACTGGCCGGCAGAACTCCAGGCAGAGGACCCGGAAGAGGGAGGCAGCTCAGCGCACTGGGAAGACTTCGGGGCCAAAAGTTTGCAACTCTGGCTCCAGTTCCAGTTCTGCCACTGGCCCGTGGTGCTAGTCACTTAGCCTCTCTGTGCCTCAGTTCCCTCATCTGTAAAATCATCCTTATTATTATTATGGTCTTTGTTCAACGCTTACTATGGGTCAAGCACCAGGGTAGATACAGGTAATTCGGTCAGACACAGTCCCGCTCTCAGGTGAGTTTCACAGGCTACATAAAATAAGGATAAGTTTCGTGTTATCTCTCTTGGGCTGTGAGCCCCAAGTGGGACAGAGACTGTCTGATCTGATTGTCTGACCCAGTGCTTGCCACATAGTAACTACAGAAATCGCAAGTCCTAAGGCCATCTAGGAGTGCGTCTTGGAGTCCTGGAGTCATTTGTTCATTCGTTAGTATTTCCTGAGCGCCTACTATATGCAGAGCACTGAACCAGCCGTTTGGAAGTATACAATGCGTCAAACAGACAGGATCTCTGCCCTCAAGGGGTTTATCACTACATCCACTCTGCCCTGTCCAGACGGTAATTGTACCATTCTCGTTTAATTAAAGACCTTTCCATCGCCTAACTCTCCTGCTCTTTTAAAAGCTCCCTTCCTGTTTGTTCACTCGGTCTCAATTTTTTTACGATAATCCTCCCTCTTGCCTAATCGCTGTTGCCTTTATCAAAACACTGGGCTCCTGTTGGCACTGGGATTCCCTTCCCAGGAAACCTATACAGCTGATTCTCCTCTTTTTCTTTTCTTTAAAAACCTTCTCCGGAATGGTCATTTAAGCCAACAATTGTCTCGGTAGAGAACCCCTTGCTTTGTTGAGGAATTTACATTCTAAACTTATTTTTGCTTCAGGGAAGCTGCCGGCTAGAATGCTAACCTGATACTCGCCTTGCACTGATACCCTCTAGCTCAGTCAGTGGCCTGTTTCCTTCCCGAGAGGCTTTACCTTGGAAGGCCCTTAAACGAGTCCGTGCTTGGTTCATGAGCGGGACCTATCGTATATCAGCGTGCCTCCGTGAAACGTTGGCCCATGAAGACATCCCGGCATCAGATCGCCCGTGCAGAATGTGAAGTTCAGAGGGGCCACTTTAAGCTTTGGATCAAGGCCAGAGTCTCTGGCCTCCCGCTCCTCTGGCACTTATATCTATATCTGTCATTTATTTATTTCTATTAATGTCTGTCTCCCCCTCTGACTCTAAGCGTCTTGTGGGCAGGGAACATGTCTGCTCACTGTTCTACTGTACTCTCCCAAGCGCTTAATACAGTGCTTATTTAATACAGTATTTATTAAATATGACTGCCTGACTGATTTTTGCTGCCCTTTCTTGAAGGGAATGCAAGACCCCCAGATCAAACGCTCAGTCAACTGAGCCCTCTAGACTGTAAGCTCCTTGTGGGCAGGAACTGTGCCTGCCACCTCTGTTGTGTCGTGCTTTCCCAAGCTCGGTATGTTGCTCTGCCTACAGGAAGCGCTCAGTATGTACCACGGATTGGTTGGTAGTGTTTTATTGAGCACCTACTTTATGATGAGAGATATACTAAATGCTCGAGAGGCTGCCTGGGGACCAGCGGGGTTTAAAGAAGCCACCATCGCACCGAGCCTGCCTCCCGCTGACCCAAAAAGCAAAGGAAGAAGTGAAGGATGTGATGCCCGCCCTCAAAAAGATTACTGCCCAGTTGGGGAGAATTGTACATTCCAAGCACTTAGTACAGTGCTCTGCACATAGTAAGCACTCCATAAATACTATTGAATGAATGAATGAAAATCAGTATACTTAAGAGTGAAATAATACAGCTATATAACAAACACAAATAAATATGTGAGTTCTGAGGGGGTTATTATTATTAATAATAATGCTGGTATTTGTTAAGCACTTACTATGTGCCAGGCACTGAACTAAGCACTGAGGTGGATGCAAGCAAATCAGGTTGGACATAGACCTTTTTCCTCACAGGGCTCACAGTCTTAATTCTCAATGGACAGATGAGGTAACTAAGGCTCAGAGACGTGAAGTGACTTGCCCAAGGTCACACAGCAGACATGTGGCCAAACCAGAATTAGAACCCAGGGCCTTCTCACTTACAGGTCCATGCTCTATCCACTAGGCCACACTGCAGAGGCATACTTGGGAAGGTGAGGGGGCTCCATCAGGGAATGCTTCCTGGAGGAAGTAACATTTTAGGATTGAGAGGAGGCACTTGGTTTCATGAAAATTTCATGAAATTTGGTTTCACAATGAGGTGGGGAGGGCAGGTAGGGGACAGCAGAGGCAGTAAAAGTGGTAAACAAGGGATGATTGGGAGGTTTGCCTGAGAAAAATGCAAAATGTGAGTTGAATTATGGCTGCAGAGAGCAGAAAAGCAAACCAGAACCAGGCAAAAGGCCATCCAGGCTCTTCGAGGAGTTACAGCCAGTCAATCAGTGGTATTTTTTGAGCGTTTATTGTGCTCAGAGCACAGTATTAAGGGCTTGGGGCGGGCCCGAGTCCTGGAAGAAATTAGGATGGACCTTAAAAAATAAGCAATTCTGGCAGATGGCAGGTAAAAATTGTAACAAAAGGAGAAAAACCAGTTTCCCAGCCTCGACACTGCATTCACTGGGACCAATGCACAGGTTCAGTTCACCGTGAGAAGATCTGGGGAAAATTTAGCAGGTGGGTTCCATTTTTTTATCCAGAATGCATGCACTCTCATGGGCGTTCATTTGCCTGTCAGAAGCTGAAAACTGAAGAGGGTTACGCAGGGAGTAATAGTCCCCGGGTTCCCTACTGCCATCACGAAATATCATTCAATAAGCTTCCACAGGAGACAAAGCGCTAGGAACAGCGGAGGGAGAGTTAAACAATTCAACTGCTCCTCCAGGGACCGGCAAACTGAGGAAGCAATGGTCACTAAACCCTCTGCGAAGCACACGGCCCTAGTCAGAGCTTCTCTCTCCTCCCCTCTGAGGCCTGTAGCTAGAACCACAAACCTGATTTGCAGGTTTATAAGCCACACTAGGATCTCCTTAAATTGAATCTGGAGAGCAGGGGGTGGATTATGGAAACTTTCTCCTTCACAGGTGCAGCACTTCCAACATCACCGGAGAGTGGCCCCCAGAGCTCCATAAATTCACCATCCCTTCCAAATGACGTTGAAATACAGGGAATTTCGTTTCTCTCAGTGGATGAAATTTACCGTGGACGATTAGTATCGGTGCTAACGGTGTCGATTAAACAACCCACTGGGCCAGAAAACTCCTTGGAGGGGCCTTCAAATAGTAGTTAGCTCACTCTGAAGGCTGTAGACTCGAAGTTCCCTGTAGGTTGGAGCTTTCCCATGAAATAATAATAATAATAATGTTGGTATTTGTTAAGCGCTTACTATGTGCAGAGCACTGTTCTAAGCGCTGGGGTAGATACAGGGTAATCAGGTTGTCCCACGTGAGGCTCACAGTTAATCCCCATTTTACAGATGAGGTAACTGAGGCACAGAAAAGTGAAGTGACTTGCCCACAGTCACCCAGCTGACAAGTGGCAGAGTGGGGAGTCGAACTCATGACCTCTGACTCTGAAGCCCAGGCTCTTTTCCACGATGTTCGGGAAAATAGTGAAGGGGAAAATACCGTTCTTCTGAGGGGACAAAAACTGTTGGGTTTGGGGTTTTTTTTTCCTATATTTTGGAAATTTTCCTATATTTTTCCTATATTTTCTCTCTTGTAAGATTATCAGCCACGGGGTGGCGGTGTTTACTAAACGCTGATGCCTCAAGGCCAGCAAAATCCCGGTGGAGGGCAAGGGTAGCTTTGTGCCAATCGCGTTGAAGAGGGTCAGGAGTCTTCTAAGGGCACCTAGGAGGGCAAAATATCTGCCACTTGGCCGGAGTGACACTCTTATCGATTCAGGAATAAGACAAGCTGCCGTTAAGGGGAGCAGTGTGACAATAATAATAATAATAATTTGGTTTTTGTTAAGCGCTTACTATGTGCCAAGCACCGTTCTAAGCGCTGGGTAGATATAAGGTAACCAAGTTGTCCCACGTGGGGCTCACAGTCTTAATCGCCGTTTTCCAGATGAGGGAACTGAGGCACAGAGAAGTTAAGTGATTTGCCCAAAGTCACACACAGCTGATAAGTGGCGGGGTCGGGATTAGAACCCACAACCTCTGACTCCCAAGCCCGGGCTCCTTCCACTGAGCCATGCTGCTTCTCTGCCTGGAATGGGAATCGTGTCTAACAATTCTACTGTATTGCATTTTCCCAGGTGTTTACTACAGCATTCTGCACTCGGGGAGTGTGAGCCCGTTACTGGGCAGGGATTGTCTCTATCTGTTGCCAAATTGTACATTCCAATAGCTTAGTACAGCGCTCTGCACATAGTAGACGCTCAATAAATATGAGTGAATGAATGAATGAAAGCTCAATAAATACCTCGATTAATCGATTCCTGTCCCAATGCCTAACTCATGCCACAAGCAAGTTGTATATACATATGTACGGGGATTAAAATGAAGATTAAAAGTATGAGCCCCACGTGGGACGAGCTGATTACCCTGTATCTACCCCAGTGCTTAGGATGGTGCTTGGCACATAGTAAACGCTTAACAAATACCAAAATAGTAATTATTATTATATATGTATATTCACACACAAAGACACCCGGTTCTTCTATAATGGAGGATTTATACTTGTGCAGAAAGCCACATTACAGAAAATGTGCTGTAATACTCACCCCGTGTCCGACGCTATGCGCAAAGAATATTTCTCCCCACTCCGTATCGTGTTATACCCCGACTGTTGATGGAAGAACACTCCCGAATTCTGCGTTCTAACCGAAAGGGATGGCGCAAACGTGCTGGCTGGCATCTGTAGTTGAGACCCCTCTCCCCCATCAAACCATCTGCTTCTTACGACCGGGCCCAGAGCTTGCCCCTCGCCAATCGGAGCATCATTAGACAGGATACGGTGATGCGGAGGCAACCTTCAAGTCGGATCCAGCGCTTAGAACAGTGCTTCCCACATACTAAGCGCTTAACAAATGCCATTATTATTATGTCATTGATGAAATTCATTGACCGTGGCTAGAGTTTCCCCGGTGTTGGCCAGTCCATTATACCTGTCTTCTTTAGGCTCAGCATCAGTCCACGCCACCGCCCTGGATCTACGGAAGTATTCAAAATACATTTGTATATTCTCTTTGAAAAGTATTCGAAATACATTTGTATATTCTCTTTGAAAAGTATTCGAAATACATTTGTATATTCTCTTTGAACGCGTGCTTCTGCAGCGCGGGGGCCTGGCTTGCGTCGGCCACGGGTTGTGATCGCTCTCGCTAAGGTCATCTTTAAGTATCGACGATAAAATCGGGTCCTACTGTGCAGCGTGGCTCGGTGGCAAGAGCCCGGGCTTGGGAGTCCGAGGTCATGGGTTCGAATCCCCGCTCCGCCACTTGTCAGCTATGTGACTGTGGGCAAGTCGCTTCACTTCTCTGGGCCTCAGTTCCCTCAACTGTAAAATGGGGATGAAAACTGTGAGCCCCATGTGGGACAACCTGATGACCTTGTATCCCCCCAGTGCTTAAAACGGTGCTTGACACATAGTAAGCGCTTAAGAAATACCAACATTAAGGTTGTACAGAAATCTGTCCATACTACGTCTTCAATCTAAATACCAACATCATCATTATTATTATACGTCTTCAATTCCAGTTGGGTTGACCAAACTGGCTCTGGATCGACTATGGCCTGTGAACCAATCTACAGATCGGGTGCCTGAAGGCCGATGGTTCTACCCACTCTATGTTATTCATTCATCCATTCAATCGTATTTATTGTGCGCTTACTATGTGCAGAGCACTGTACTAAGCACTCGGCACGTACAGTTCGGCAACTGATAGAGACCATCCCAGCCCAATGACGGGCTCACAGTCTAAACTCTCTTTCTAAACTCTAAGTCTATATTATCCTCTCCCAAGCCATCAGCGCAGTGCTGTGCAGAGAGTGCTCAGTGACGCATGGATGGACTGTTGACCGTCCTGCTGCCCGAGGCCTAACTATGGGCAGATTTACAGCCTGTCGTTGGACCGTTGACCGATGCCTGGGGCTTTGGGCCGGCGATGGCCATAAGCGAATCAGTGTGGCTCAGTGGCAAGAGTCCAGGCTTGGGAGTTAGAGGTCAGGGGTTCGAATCCCCTGCTCCGCCGCTTGTCAGCTGTGTGACCTTGGGCCAGTCATTTCACTTTTCTGGACCTCAGTGACCTCATCTGGAAAATGGGGATGAGGACCGTGAGCTCTACGTGGGCCAACCTGATGTCCTTGCATGTACCCCAGTGCTTAGAACATTGTTTGGCTCCCAGTAATTGCTTAACAAATACCAACTTTATGAAGTGAGGGAGCCATAGAGAAGCAGCGTGGCTCAGTGGAAAGAGCCCGGGCTTGGGAGTCAAAGGTCATGGGTTCAAATCCCGGCTCCGCTACTTGTCAGCTGGGTGACTTTGGGCAAGTCATTTCACTTAGCGAAGCAGCGCGGCTCAGTGGAAAGAGGCCGGGCTTGGGAGTCAGGGGTCCTGGGTTCGAATCCCAGCTCCGCTACTTGTCAGCTGGGTGACTGTGGCCCAGTCCCTTCACTTCTCTGTGCCTCAGTTCCCTCATCTGGAAAATGGGGATGAAGACTGGGAGCCTCACGTGGAGCAACCTGATGACCCTGTATCTCCCCAGCGCTTAGAACAGTGCTCTGCCCAGGGTAAGTGCTTAAGAAATATCAACATTATTATTCTCTGGGCCTCAGTGACCCCCTCTGTCAAATGGGGATGAAGACTGGGAGCCCCACGTGGGATCCCCTGATCGCCTTGTATCCTCCCCAGCGCTTAGAACAGTGTTTGGCACCTAGTAAGCGTTTAAAAAATGCTATTATCATCGACATCAGAAGTGTGAGGGCCACCGGAAGTCTGCCTCTGCCCACTTCAAAGATGGCCGCCGCGACGGCTTCTTCCCGGGCGGGTCACGTGGGAAGCCGCTTTCCCATTGGCTCCTGCGGGGCGGGGGGGGCGGCGAGCGCCTCTTAAAGGGCCCGCAGCGCCCAGGCGCGGAACTGCGGGGCCGGGGAAGGGAGGGAGGAGGCGCTCCGGCCCCGCCCCTCCCGGCCCCGCCCCGCCGGCGCCCCCTGCCGGCCGAGGACCGGCCGAGGACCGGCCGCGATACTGTCGGCGACCGCGACACTGTCGGCGACCGGAGGGATGGACGGCGGCGGCGGCTCGGCCAGGAGCCCCGGCGGGGCGGAGGCCCCGGGGGGCGAGGACCCGCTGCAGCAGCTGCAGCAGCAGCTGCGTCGATCGCAACAGCTGCAGTCGCCGAGGTGTCGCCGACTCTTCTCTCCGGAGGCCACCCCCGGCGGCGATCGCGACGGCGACTGGAGCTTCATCGACTGCGCCATGGAGGAGGTGGACCTGCGGGACCTGCCCAGCGCCATCATCGCCTGCGGCCTGGACCCCCGCGTCTTCCTGGACGGCCTGGGCCGGGTGAGCCTGGTGGGCGGCGTGGAGGCGGCAGGCGGGCAGCCTCCCTCCTGAATCATCGGCCATCACCCTCCCCCCAAATAATAATAATAATAATGTTGGTATTTGTTAAGCGCTGACTATGTGCAGAGCACCGTTCTAAGCGCTGGGGGAGATGCAGGGGCATCAGCTTGTCCCATGTGAGGCTCCCCAGTCTTCATCCCCATTTTACAGATGGGGGAACTGAGGCCCAGAGAATAATAATGATTATGGTATTTGTTAAGCGCTGACTATGTGCAGAGCACCGTTCTAAGCGCTGGGGGAGATCCAGGGTCATCAGGTTGTCCCATGTGAGGCTCCCAGTCTTCACCCCCCTTTTACAGATGGGGGGGACTGAGGTCCAGAGAATAATAATAATGATTATGGTATTTGTTAAGCGCTGACTATGTGCAGAGCACCGTTCTAAGCGCTGGGGGAGATTCAGGGGCATCAGGTTGTCCCATGTGAGGCTCCCAGTCTTCACCCTTCTTTTACAGACGGGGGGACTGAGGCCCAGAGAATAATAATAATGATTATGGTATTTGTTAAGCGCTGACTATGTGCAGAGCACCGTTCTAAGCGCTGGGGGAGATTCAGGGGCATCAGGTTGTTCCATGTGAAGCTCACAGTCTTCACCCCCCTTTTACAGATGAAGGAACTGAGGCTCAGAGAATAATAATAATGGTATTTGTTAAGCACCTCCTATGTGCAGAGCACCATTCTAAGCGCTGGGGGAGATACAGGGTCATCAGGTTGGCCCACACGGGGCTCACAGTCTTCATCCCCATTTTCCAGATGAGGTCACTGAGGCCCGGAGAACTGAAGTGACTTGCCCAGAGTCAGACAGCTGACAAGTGGCAGAGCCGGGATTAGAACCCACGACCTCTGACTCCCAAGCCCGGGTTCTTTGCATTAAGCCACGCTGCTTCTCTAATACCCCAGCGCTTAGTACAGTGCCTGGCACATAGTTAAGCGCTTAACAAATACCATAGTTAGTATTTATAGAGCACTTACTGTGTGCAGAGCACTGTACTAAGCGTTTGGAAAGTACAATACAGCAAATAGAGACAATCCCTGTCCACAACAAGCTGACAGTCTAGAAGGGGGGAGACCGACATTCATTCCTTCATTCAATCGTATTTGAGCGCTTACTGTGTGCAGAGCACCGGACTATTCCGTACAATTCGGCAACAGAGACGATCCCTGCCCAGTGACGGGCTCACGGTCTAAAAGATCGATACAAGTAAATAGGCATCAACGTCAATAAATAAAATTACAGATATATACATAAGTGCTGTGGGGCAGGGAGAGAGGGGAAGAGCAAAAGGAGCGAGTCGGAGTGACGTGGAATGGGGTGGGAGCTGAGGAAAAGCGGGGCTTAATCTGGGAAGGCCTCCTGGAGGAGGTGCACCTCCAGTAGGATTTTGAAGCGGGGGGAGAGTGATTGTCTGGCGGATTTGAGGAGGGAGGACGTTCCAGGCCAGAGGAAGGATGTGGGCCAGGGGCCAGACAGGTGAGATGGAGGCCCAGTGAGAAGGTGAGCGGCAGCAGAGGAGCGGAGGGTGCGGGGTGGGATGGAGAAGGGTGGTGAGGTAGGAGGGGGCGAGGGGATAGAGGTGACGACTTGGGAGGGGTCTACCTGTTTCAACTGGCAAAGGCTTCAGGTAAGGCAGGACAACTCCCCACTGGGGTAGATCCGCAGGCCGTGGAGCCAGAGATTTCCTGACTGGGGGAAACTGAGGTAGGAGAGGAGCAAGGGAGATGGAGCCAGTGCAAGGCTGACATCTTCGCATCCCTCCAGATCTGCCCATCTCTCTTCGTAACAATGCTAATCATAATAAATATGGTATTTAAGCGCTTGCTATGCGCCAAACACCGTTCTAAGCGCTGGTGTAGATACAAGGCAGTCGGGTTGTCCCACGTGGGGCTCACAGTCTTAATCCCCATTTTACAGATGAGGTAACTGAGGCACAGAGAAGAGAAGTGGCTTGCCCGAGGTCACACAGCAGACGGGTGGCGGAGCAGGGATTAGAAACCACATCCTCTGACTCCCAAGCCCGGGCTCTTTCCACTCAGCCACGCTGGATTATTAACCCACTGTTGATCAAGGACCCGTCAGCACCTTCGAGGTAGAATAATTCCCACCGAGGCAGGGATCATTCATCAGGGTGGCATTGCCCTGCTGAGTTTTGGAGAGAGATCCGCTATTTCCCTGACCATCTCCTCCAACTTGCCCACTCTGTCCCCCTAAACCTGGAAGGAATACACCAGTTCTCCTGGCGCTGGGCTTCTGAAAAAGGGCCGTGTGGTGTCTCTGGATATTGCAGTGTTTCAGTGAAGGGTGCCAGTTGGCCCGGTGACTAACGAGAGAGACGTGATAAAAACCCGTGCCCGTTGCCATCCAGCTAGATGCAGGCACAGCCGGGCCGCGTTGCTCCGTGGAAAGCCGACGATCAGAGTGACAGGTCCTTCAATGGGTGGATTTTTCCGACACGGATCTTGCCTGTGAGTGGGTTTGCCCACCCCTGCCAGGAAAACCGGCGTATGCCAAGAACACGGCACGAGAACCCGGTGGAGATCGCCGGGCCCTAGGCTGCTACCCGACGTTTCGATTATCCGGGCGGCTTTGCGTCCCACTTACCTCGGAAACCGGGCTTTCTGCCGAAAGATATTTAAATAACCATCTGTCCCGTTGGAAGATGTAACGGCGGATGGGATTTTTTACCTGCATGTGGGGGTGGAGGAAAAGGTTGATTAAAACGCCGACGGTCACGTCCACGGTACGCGCACGTCGAGGTTGGCGGGTTGGTTGTGGTGCCGTCACGTTTGCCGTCCGTCACGCTCAGTGCCGTTTTCGGTTCTGTCCTTGGTGCCGCAGTCTTTTCGACGCCTCCGCTGACGCGATTAGACCGCTTCTGCTCCGAACCCCGACAGGAGATTTAAATATCGCACGGGCTTTTCTAGCCACCCGGTAGTGTTTATGGAATCCTCACGGGCCTGCCGTGCAGATGAGCGAAGTTATCAGTCAAGCCGTCATTTTTTGCGCGCCTTCTCTGGGCCGAGCACTTTACTAAGTGCTTGAGAGAAGATAATAAGAGATGGAAGATCCCAGTCCTCCAAGAGCTGACAGTTTAGCCGGGAGATGAGGAAGTGAAACATTTCGCAATAGGAGCAAAGAAGGAGCAGGGCGTAGGTTTATGAATTAGTGATTAAACAGTAAGCCATCGGAGGAGGAGCAGGACACCGTGATCCTTGCCCAGAGGGTTCCCAAGCCCTGGCAGAGTGAAACGAGGGTGTGAGGGTGGCACCTGTTTTGGAGGTTCCGGGCCAATGGTGACAGATGAACTGCAGATGGAGGGCAAACCTCCCCCACTTTGGATTTCTAGACCGAGGCCTGCCCTGTTGAATTGCCCCCCGGCAACCCTGGGATTAGTCTGGAGGGCCCCAAGGTCACCTCCGCATTTGAGTGATCTGTGAAGACGGGTCCAGTGAGGGGCCAGAGGTTCCAGGTCCTTCATAAATGGGTTCCCACCTGCTCTGGCTTCAGAAGATGATGAAGGCATCTCTTTCTCTCTCACGTTCTCCCTCTCTCTCAACCCCAGTCTCCTCTGAGTGATGATTTGTCGTCACTGCAAACAAAACCACCATTATTTTTTGAACCCAAAATATGGAGATAAAAACCATCGGTACTTTTTCGAGAGCCAAACAAGAACGTTTACTAAAAGGGCGTGGGCAGAGTCCTAAAAGCTGCGGGGCACAGTGGGAAAAGTCCAGATCTGAGAGTCAGAGGACCGGGTCCTAATCCCAGCTTGGCCACTTGTATTCTGGGTGGCCTTAGGCGAGTCACCTAACTTCTCTGGGTCAGTTTCCTCATCTGTAAAATGGGGATTCCTGTTTTCCTTCATACTTAGACTGTGAAACCCATGAGGGACAGGGACGGTATCTGACCTGATTATCTTGTACCTATCCCATCTCTCGTACAGTCCGAGGCATAAAGGAGGCACTTAAATACCACAACAATTATAACACTTGGGTACATCGATTTTCAAGAATTCATAAGCACAAAGTATTTAAGAAGAGATTTTGCTCTTCGGACTCCCTTATATTCTCTCAAGTGCTTGATCCGGTGCTCTGCACATAGCAGGTGCTCAATAAATGTTGTTGATGCAGACGCTAAGTTTCCTCTGTGCCTTTCCAGCCAGGGCCTCGAGTACCAAATCAGCTAGCACCTTGTCCCGTTAAACAGCCCCGAAACCGGGTGGCTGATTCATTCATTCATTCAATAGTATTTGTTGAGCGCTTACTATGTGCAGAGCACTGTACTAAGCGCTTGGAATGAACAAGTCGGCAACAGATAGACAGTCCCTGCCGTTTGACGGGCTTACAGTCTAATCGGGGGAGACGGACAGGCAAGAACAATGGCAATAAATAGAGTCAAGGGGAAGAACATCTCGTAAAAACAATGGCAACTAAATAGAATCAAGGCGATATACAATTCATTAACAAAATAGGGTAATGGAAATATATACAGTTGAGCGGACGAGTACAGTGCTGTGGGGATGGGAAGGGAGAGGTGGAGGAGCAGAGGGAACTGAGAAGCAGTATGGCCTAATGGAAAGAATACGGACCTGGCACTCAGAGGACCCGGGTTCTAATTCCAGCCTCGTCACTTGTCTGTTGTTCGTCCTCGGGCAAGGCACTTCACTTCTCTGGGCCTCAGGTTACCTCATCTGTAAAATAGGGATTAAGACTTGGGAGCTCCATGTGGAACAGGGACTGGGTCCAACCTCATGGGCTTGTGTCAACTCCAGTGCTTACTTCAGTGCCTGACACATAGTAAACGCTTAAATATCTTTGTTGAAAAAATGGCTAAGATGGGTCCTGGTGGGAACAATCGATCCATCTGTCAGTGATAGTTACTCAGTAAATATCACTGATGATGGTACTTAATGAGAGCTCACTGTGTGCGCAGCACAATTCTAAGCACTTGGGAGACTACAACAGGTTCGGTAGACACGTTCCCTGCCCACAAGGAGTTTACAGTTTAGAGAACATTTGGTTCTAGAGAGAGGTACCACGCCTTGCCTACCTTGGGTGTTTCGCTCTAAATTCTCTTAATAAGCATGGTCATGTGGCTTATCCGTCCACCATTCAATTTTTTCAGTTGTCGCATTTTAAATCAGGGCAATCTTCGCCCTGAGTCAAGCGCTCCCAGATTTCTCTGGAAAATGGCTGAATTTTTCTTTTTTTTTTTCTCACATTAAAAATCCACATCCTGCGGGCGTTGCCATTTAGGACGCATCTTCCATCTCCCACTTCAAAATCACAGGCCTTTCAAAATCAAATGTTCTTTCTTTGCACGGATCGCTCATCTCCTCCCCGCAATAAACCACTCAAAGGTTTGTTTTTTTTTTTTTTTTTTTAATGCCGAGGGAACAGATTCAGAGCGCAGCCACCTGCCATGACAGCCTTTTTCCAAGCCCCTGGACAGAGGAACGGGAACAAAAAGATAGGTTTAGCCCCTGAGTAGGGCAGGCGGACCAGAACCCCTCGGCTTTTGCATTTATACTTGAGGTGCTATTTGCTATCAGGATTTTTGATTAATTAAATGCGGTCAGATGACACACACACTTTCCCCCTCATCGCTCCGACCCCATCCGTGCGTCACTCCTGATACATTTTCGGCCCTCCTGCGCGCATTGGTCGGGAGAAAAATAGCCCCCCTCGGTGACCGTTTTTTGTGCCCAGTTGTGCAGGCGGCGTTCTCACTGTACCCAGCAGGGTGCCAGCCACTCAAAATGCAGTTAGGATGTGAGCGGGCGGAATCGCCTTCAGGTTTGGTCCTTGAAAATGCCCGTCGGCATCTAGTGCCCCAGCGGAGCCGTTGGCGACTGCATCCTGTGTTCCAGGCTGCTTCCCTCCCCAAGGTGCCACCCTGGCCTCGGGGGCGGGCTGAGGAGAGAGTGCCTCGCAGTCCTTCCTGACAAGGTGAAGAAATAGAGCCTAGGGAACAAACAGTTTCTACCTGGAAAGGCAAAAATTTCCAACAGGTTTTAGAATGGAAAAAAAGGGAGTCCTTTTGGGGTTGATTTCTGGGTCTTCTGGAATTATCTTCTTTTTTGGGGGATCTCGTGTGGGTGGATTTAATTTTTTTTATCCCCACTTCCTAACAACGTAGGCCGCAGCCCACGGCTCACTACAACAGGGAGGAGACCTTGATCGAAAACTGCATTTTTGGTTCCCTGTCATTCGGCAGAGGAGGAATTGAGGGAAGGTGGTATGGTGATAGTATCTATTGAGCAGTCACTGGGTGAAATGCCCTGTACTAATCTCGGGGGATGTAGAGAGCAGACAAGTGACTCGTTCCCTGCCCACAAAGAGTTTACATTTTAATGGGGAGACAAACTGTTTTCAGGGGACCCAAAATAAAAATCGAATTAACATGAATGTTTATCTATTTATGCATACCTCTGTAAATGCTAAGATACATATAGGGTATTAAAGGGCAGTATCCCCTAGATCTATAGGTACATATCATTAGTGTGATCGCCTCACTATTTTCATTGAACTCACTTTCCTCGTCACCTTGAATACTTTTTTCAGAACTCCCCCAACGCCCCCCAGGCTGGATGCCATCGCTGGATGTCAGCAATGCAGTTTGGAATATTTTGTCCCGTGTCTCCAGTTTCTTCAGAGGGAAATCTTGCTGACCCATCCTAGTCTATGCTTGCCGTAATTTTTAATTATGCAGATTGTTTCACTGCAGTTAGTTCTGAACCTAGGGGATGTCTGAGCAACAGAAAATCCATCGGGGACAAGTCACTCTGAGATGCCATCGTTGGGGTGTGGACGATTTGAGCCCTGTCAAATTCTCTGTGTGTGTGCGTGTGTGTACACCCTCTCCTATAGGCCAGCCCTCTTCTGTCCAGGTGAACGATGACCAGCTCACCACCTGCCCTGTTTCCCCCTAGGTTTATCCAGCTTCTTGTTTGCTCAGAGGAAATTTCCCAGGATGGGATTCTGCTCTTCCTTCCTCCCTCTCTTATTCTGGGGAACAGCCCACATGCCTCACATTCCACCATGGTGAAGCCAGGCCTACCTGCAGTCCAGGGCACGGGGCCATCGACAACGTTCAGAAAACCCAGAGCCCAAAGTCAAAGACTGTAAAATAATAATAATCATAATGATGGTGTTTTAAGCGCTTACCATGTGCCAAGCATTGATCTAAGTGCTGGGATAGATACAAGGCTATCAGGTTGTCCCCCGTGGGGCTCACAGTCTTCACCCCCATTTTACAGTCGAGGTAACTGAGGCACAGAATAATAATCATGGTATTTATTAAGCGCTTACTATCTGCCAAGCACCGTTCTAAGCACTGGGGTAGTTATAAGGTTATCAGGTTGTCCCACGTGCGGCTCGCACCCTTAATCCCCATTTTCCAGATGAGATCACTGAGGCCCAGAGAAGTGAAGTGACTGGGCCCAAAGTCACACAGCTGACAAGTGGCAGAGCGGGGATTGGAACCCACGACCTCCGACTCCCAAACCCGGGCTCTTTCCGCCAGCGCCGTAAATGTAAGCAGTCACTCTCGTCATAAGGAGAGCGGGAATTTCTCACCACCCCAGTCCACACTCCGGGGTGCAGCTGGGATGGACCCTCCTGTCCCTCTCCCACCCCCCAACCGCCTGCACCCCCACAAAAGTTTTGCCCACCCCTGGACTTGGTCCCCGGGGTCCCCGGAGCCAGCAGATGGCACCACTGCCTCATCTTCTCATCTCTCCCCCTTGGTGTGCAGGCAGCTGGGGTTACAAAGGGCCAGAACTGGAGCCTGAAAACCAATCGGTCAGTAAACGAATCAATGGTATTTAGCGAGCACATAACTATGTGCAGAGCACCGTACTGACCGTTTGGGAGAGTACAATACCACAGAATTAGCAGTCACGTTCCCCGCCCGTAAGGAGTTTACAGTCTAGAGGGGGAGACCCACGTTAGTATGAGTAGCATACTATGTAGTATCAGTAGCATAGTATGAGAAGCAGCGTGGCTCAGTGGAAAGAGCAGGGGCTTGGGAGTCAGAGGTCATGGGTTTGAATCCCGGCTCTGCCACTTGTCAGCTGTGTGACTGTGGGCAAGTCACTTCACTTCTCTGTGCCTCAGTTACCTCATCTGTAAAATGGGGATTAAGACTGTGAGCCCCACGTGGGACAACCTGATTCCCCCGTGTCTACCCCAGCCCTTAGAACAGTGCTCTGCACATAGTAAGCGCTTAACAAATACCAACATTATGAGTAAACCAGTAATTTGTAATCTCTAATGATAGGTACCTTAGGGGGTTTGGGGTGGGCCGGATAGCAAACGTCCAGAGGTCACAGATCGACGTGCATAGGCGCCGCAGAAGGGAATGCTCACTTGTATATATTTTATTACCCTATTTATTTTGCTAATGAGGTGTCCATCCCCTTGATTCTATTTATCGTGATGTCTTGTTTTTGTCCATCTGTCTCCCCGGATTAGACTGTGAGCCCGTCATTGGGCAGGGATTATCTCTATCTGTTGCCGAATTGTCCATTCCAAGTGCGTAGTACAATGCTCTGCACATAGTAAGCGCTCAATAAATACTATTGAATGAATGAATGGAAGGGAGCCGGGGAAAAGAGGGCTTGATCGGGGAAGGCCTCTTGGAGGAGACACGACCTTAGCGATGCTTTGAAGGTGGAGAGGGTGGAGGTCTGGAATAAATGGAGGGGGAGGGAATTCCAGGCTAGGGGAGGACGCGGGAAAGGGGTTGGCGGCGAGGGAGATGAGATCGGGGCACAGTGAGTAAACTGGCGCTAGAGGAGTGGAATGTGCGGGCTGGAGGAGAAGATTAAGCGAGATGAGGTAGGATGCGGGGAGCTCACTGAGTGAAAAGCCTCACTATCCCAATGGGCCTGTAAACTGACTTCTGAAACAATTTAAACTCCAGGCTCCAGCCTGGCCCCATCTCCCAGCCTTGGGCCCTAATGGCTTTGTGGGAGTGAATGGCCTTCAGCTGTCTCCCGGAAAATAGCCCTCTCGGAGAACAGGAGCCAGAGGAGCTGGGTTCCAATTCCAGCTCTGCCACTTGCCTGTTGGGTGACTTTGGGCAATTCACTTCACTTCTCTGTGCCTCAAGACCCTCATCTGTAAAATGGGGATTCGATACCTGTTCTCCTTCCCCCTTAGACTGTGAGTCCTGTGTGGGACAGAGAAGGTGCCCAGCCTCATGTTTTGTATCTACCGCAGCTCTTAAAACAGGGCTTGGCGTTTTATAAGTGCTTAACAAATACAATGAAAAAAAAGAAAAAAAAAAAGGAAAGAAAAGTAAACCAGCAAGTAAGGACCAATAGCTAGTACTGTTAAAATGACCGTACCCTTAGAGATGTTTCCTTACCATTTTTTTCCCTCTTTCCAACTAAACTTGGAAAATGGCCATGTTATCATTTAAATTGCAGTCCCATGTGAGCCCCATGCAGAACAGGGCCTGTGTCCAACCCAATTTGCTTGTATCCACCCCACGCTTAGTAAAGAACCTGGCACTCAGTACAGAGCCCAGGCTAAACCCCACTTTTCCTCATCTCCCACTCCCTTCTGCGTCGCCCTGACTTGCTCCCTTTGCTCTTCCCCCTGTCCCAGCCCCACAGCATTCATGTACCTATCTGTAATTTTATTTATTTCCATTGATATCTTTCTCTCCCCCTTTACACTGTAAGCTGGTTGTGGGGAGGGAATGTCACTGTTTGTTGTTGTACTGTACTTTCACAATCACTTCGTATAGTGCTTTGCACACAGTAAGCATTCAATAAATACAATTGAATGAATGAATGGTACATAGTAAGTGCTTAAGAAATATCACAATTATTAGCAAATGCTACAATTAAGTATCATCACTGTATTTAGGAGAGTACAGCATAATAGAGTTAATAGAACTATTCCCCACAAATTGTCTGTTGTGTGGCCTTGGGGAAGTCACTTCACTTCTTTGTGCCTCAGTTCCTTCATCTGTAAAATGGGGATTGAGACTGTAAGCTCCACGTGGGACAGGGACTGTGTCCACCATAATTTTCTTGTATCCACCCCAATGCTTAGTAAAGTACCTGGCACACAGCAAGTGCTTAATAAATACCACAATTACTATTATTAAGGAGGTTACTAAATATATAGTAGAGGGATATTTTGTTGGAGCTGCGTTCCCCACATACAAATACAATGAGTGGACAAGACAGGGAGCTGAACAGACCAATTTATCTCACAACGTCAGCCTTACCTCTTGACGTCCCACGATGGGTCAGATCAGACAGGTGGAAAATCCTCCTTCAGGGAAGCGACCCTCCTCTCAGTTCAGGCACCAAGGCTGAACAGAAAATCCCAGGCGAGACACACAGAACCTCTCTTCTGCCTTTGCCCCAGCGGAGGACGTTTATGCCCTAAAAGCCCTTTAGGACAAAACCAATCCGGGAAGGAGGGGACTCTTTGCCAAGGTCATCTTAAAGGATCTTTTCATTTCTCAGGAGTTGGCCAGGATCAGAGGAAATTTTGTTCTGTGGAGGCTTTTGTTAGAAAGAGGCTCCCAAGAGAAGCAGCGAGGCCTAAGGGAAAGAGCACAGAGCTGGGAGTCAGCTTTGCCAGCATGTGAAGCCACTTAACTTCTCTAGGGCTCAGCTTCCTCATCTATTAGCTGGGGATGAAGTACTTGTTCTTTCTGCCCCTTAAATGGGATCCTGGTGTGGGGCAGGGTCTGGGCCGGCTCCAATTATATCTACTCCAGTGCTTAGCGCAGTGCTCGACGTAGCGTACGTATCATGAATAGTGAGGCGGGAGGGTGCTAGGCCACTGATAGCTTGGCCTAGTGGATAGAGGGTCAGAAGGACCTGGGTTCTAACCCCAGCTCCACCATCTCTCTGCTGCGTGACCTTGGGCAAGTCACTTAACTGCTCTATGCCTGAGTTACCTCATCTGAAAAATGGGGACTAAAACCATGATCCCCGTGTGGGACGTAGACTGGGTCCAACCAGATTGGCTTGTATCTACCCCAGTGCTTAGTACCGTGCCTGGCACATAGTAAGCGCTTAACAAATGCCATTTAAAAAAAAGAGAGAGAGAGAGAACAGGATATGGAGGCGATATAAGGAAATGGCTTGGGGAATCCTGAAGGAAATTGTCAGTGAAGACTTCATCATACAAAGGGTGTGGGCTCTTGGTTTTGGGGGGAGAGAAGGCACCTCTCTCCCACCACTCCAGCAACTAGAGCAAGAGTCACAGCCTTGTGACCCTGGTAAATGGCAACGATCCCCCTCTCAGGCTGTCGGCCGAAAGCCCAGGCAGGGGAGAGCCCGCGAAAGAAAGGAATGGCTGACATTTTCTCTCCTCCTCTGCCCGCTGATTGCCCACCATTGGGTCTGCCCATTGGCAGACCCTCTGGCCAGCTGGGCAGAAGTGGCTCACAGCAGGGGGCCTCTCTGCCTCCCCATCTTTGACCTGACTTGGCAGGAGTGGAGGACGGGGCGGGGAAGAGGAGAGCAGGTGTAAGCTTACACCCCCAGCTCGGGCCTCTGAGGCTGAGAGCGGCCAGAGAGCCTCCTTAGTCCGGCCCTCCTGTGGGTGTGGAGAGGGTTTTTTCTTCTGGTGTGTTTTCTTTTCCTGGCAGGACACCTAATGACCTATTAATTGGGACGGAGTCTGGAAAAAACAGTTTCTTTTCATTGACTGGACTCTAATTACCTGCTTGGCGGGGGCCGCGTTTCGCCTGCCCTGATCCTCGGGGTTTATCCCACCTGATTTTTCGTCCAGCCCAGCTTGAGACCGGGACTGGTGGGGGTGAGCGGGTGGGTTTTGGGGGCAGTCTCGGTCACCAAATACTTCTAGGGCAGAATGGGTGACAAGCGGGTGCAAAATCAAGGAGTCACAACGGCTCAGTCTGGCTTAAGATCCTCCCTGACTCCAGCTGGCGTTTAAAGCACTGCTCTGGAAGTTTTGCATTTCAGCCTGCCGAGGGTGGGAGTTTGCTAATTCTCTTGGGACCCTGGATGTTCAGAGTCAGCGTGGCCTCGTGGGGAAAGGGCCCGGGACTGACCGTCCGGAGATGCGAGTTCTACTCCCAGGTGTGCCTCTGGCCTGCTGTGTGACCCTGGGCAAGTCACTTCACCTCTCAGGGCCTCGGTTTTCAGCTCTAGGAAATAAGGATCAGCCTGTTGCTCTCTCTGTCTCTTACATTGTGAGCTCTGTGTGGGACAGGGACTGTGTCTGATCTGATTATCTTGGATCTACCCCAATGCGTGGCACCATGCTTGACACAGAGTAAGCACATAATAATAATAATAATAATAGTAATAATAATAAAACTTCTTCTTGATTACCATGCTTTCCAGCTCTCTTCCAGTTAGCCTTCCCCGGTTAATCAGTGGCATTGATTGAGCGCTTTCTGGGTGCCGAGCACTGTACTAGGTGCTTGGGAGAGTACAGTACAGCAGAGTTGGCAGACGCGTTCCCTGTCCGTAACAAACTTAGGCCCGCGTTTCCCCTCGTCCTTTTCCTTTCTGCTTTGCCTTTGCACGTGGAATTAAACCCTGGAAGCACTCGATACTCACCCCTCCCTCAGCCCCCTCAGCACTTCTGTCCTATTCACAATTTATTTTAATGTCTGTTTCCCCCTCTAGAATGTAAGCTTCTTACGAGCAGGGAACGTGTCTACCAACTCTGTTGGACTGTTCTCTCTCAAGCATTTAGTACAGTGCTCTGATTCTCTCTTCTCATCCATTTATGCCTTTGTTCCTCTGGGTTAGAGACGTTCAGCCGAGTCTGGTATCTTTGAGGCACCTTCCGAGGTCTGCAGCCGCAGCTTCCCCGGAAGATAAATCTTGTACAAGGATCTTGCAGAAGTTCATCTCAGTAGTTTAAGGCCGTAAAACCTCTGATTTTCTGACAGAAGAGGAGATAGGGACCTCACTGGAAATGCCTCTTTAGAGCTTGATGTCTCTGTCTCGCGGGACAGAGAGGTGATGGATTTAGCAATGAGGATGTTTGCACAATTTATCGGACGGCTTGTTCTACTCAGGATGTACTTCAGGGCTAAAATGAATAACGTGCTATTACTGCTTAGAGGCTCTGGGAGCTCTGTGTACACACAGATCCCTTAACCTTCAGAACTCCTTGGCAAATAGAGAAACCGCATGTCCTAATCGATAGAACACGGGCCTGGGAGTCAGGAGGACCTGAGTTCTAATCCCGGTTCTTCCACTTGCATGCTGGGTGATCTGGGGCTTGCCGCTTCCCATCTCTGTTCTTCAGTTCCCTCATCTGTAAAATGGGGATTAAGACCGTGAGCCCTTCGTGGGACACGGACTGTGTCCGACCTGATTTACCTTGTATCTGTTCCAGCGGACTCCCGGGACGGAGTCTTCCCAGCGTTTAGTGCAGTGCCTGGCACAGAGCGAGTGCTTAACAAATACTATGGGTTCTAATCCCGGCTCCCACATTTTTCTGCTGTGTAACCAGTGGGCAAATCACTTCACTTCTCTGAGCCTCATTTACCTCATCTGTAAAATGGGGATTAAGATTGTGAGTCCCATGGGGGACAGGGACTATGTCCAACCCATTTAGCATGTTTCTACCCCAGCCCCTAGTAGAGTGCTTGACCCAGAGTAAGTGCTTAACAGAGACGACAATTATTGTTACCATTTTTTCAACAAGAAAGAAAAGTCTTTTGAGGCAATAAGCAAGACCTTACCTGCTGCTGGCTTGAAATCTTCAAGACATCAGCTTCTTTCCCAGTAATATCGCTCTGGGTGGAGGAAGGAATAATGAAATCAATTAATGGTATTTATTCATTCAATCATTCAATTGTATTTATTGAGCGCTTACTGTGTACAGAGCACTGTACTAATCGCTTGGGAGAGCAATCAGATCAGTACTGTGATCAGATGCACCCTTGATTCAGAGACCGGGAGGGTTTCCTATATTTAAAAAAAATATATTGCTGAGAGATCATGAGCCTGAAATACCCAACTTGAGGAAAATGAGTCCTGGGGTGGACTGAGAGTGGAGCGATGAATCTGATCTTTCCCCCTCTGGGTGGCATACTGGAGGTCGGGGTAATGAATTAATAATAATTACAGTATTTCTTAAGCACTTAATATGTGCCCAACCATGTACTAAGAACTGGGATGGAAAAATGCAATTAGTTGAGACACCGTCCCTGCCCCACATGGGGCTCACAGTCCAAGGGGGAGTGAGAGTAGGTACTGAATTCCCATTTAACAGATGAGATTGAGGCACAGAGAAGTTAAGTGATTTACACTACAAGCAACTAGTGGAGCCAGAATTAGAACCCAGATCCCCTGAGTCAGTCTATCAGCCAATCAATCAGTGGTATTTATTGGGCATTTACTGTGTGCAGAGCACCGTCCTAAGCACGCGGAAGAATACAAGACAACAGAGTTGGTAGACAAGTTTCCCCACCCACAACCAGCTTACAGTCTGTGCTCTGTAACTCCTCCTCTTAATTCATTATTTAACTTATTTATTTTTAATGCACTTATTAAAATTCCTAATACTAGTTAACTTGTTAACTCATATCTGTAATTTGATTTAATATCCTTCTTCCTCAGTAATCTGTAAATTCCTGGAGGTCAGGGATCACGTCTTCTAACTTTCGTATTCTCCCGCGTACTTAGCACAGGGCTCCACACGCTGTAGGCATTCAAAAAATATTACTGATTGATCGGATCGATTTAGACGTGCCAGGGCTGTACCCAGTTTGCACATCAAGCTCTTGGAACATGAAATTGTTTGCCGTCTCTAGCGCGCAGTTTGATGGACTCCCCTAGAGAATGATGGCTTTTGTAAAGAAAATGCCGGTGAGCCAGAGGGTCGTTTTCTTGTTGGTTGTCAGACATGCAAAAACCTGCCTGGTAATACTGCGATAGAAGCAGTGTGGCCTAGTGGATGGAGCACAGGCCTGGGAGCCGCGAGGACCTGGCTTCTAATGCCGGCTCCGCCACTTGTCTGCTATGTGACCTTGGGCAAGTCGCTTCACTTCTCTTTGACTAAATCCCCTCAGCTGTAAAACAGGGATTAAGACAGCGAGCCCATGTGGGACACGGTCTAGATTGATTAGTTTGTATCTACTCCAGCACTCGGTCCCTGTCGCACGTGGGGCACACAGTCTTAGTCCCCCTTTTACAGATGAGGGAACTGAGGCACAGAGAAGGGAAGCGACGAGCCCAAGATCAGCCGGCGTGCAAGTGGAAGAATGGGGATTAGAACTCAGGTCCTCCTGACTCCCAGGCCCGTGTTCTATCGACTAGACCATGCTGCTTCTCTGTTTGCCAAGGAGTTCTGAGGGCACAGAGTAAGCGCTTAACAAATACCATGAAAAGAAGTAAATTTATAAATCTGCTACAGCTTTTCTAGAGCAGCAGGTGATGCATAGTTAAATACCTCAGATGTTCTCTCCGTCTCTCCCTCCCTCATTCTATTGCTCTCTTTCTGGCCCCGGGCCTCCTGCTGTCTTGGTAATTTCTCCCTCAGCTACTTCTCATTATCTCGCCTCACCTAGCAATTTGAAAGAAACCATAATAGGTGACAGGAGATTATATTTCTGTGGCCGAATGAAATTTTCCACTGAAGTCAGCAGAGGAAGAACAGTAGGTTGGAAAAAGAGAAAAATATTTTGCACACGGGACATGTTCTAGGATGGATGCTCCCGGGGTCAGGCCGTAATTATGAAATTGAATTGGGTTTGTTTTTTTTCTTCTTCTTCTCAAAGCTCAGTTATTGCGATGGTGGGAGGGGGTTGGGTGGGGAGGGTAATGCATGTGTGTTTTGAACCCGGTAGGAAAAGAAGTTTCCATTTTTGATCAGAGAAACCAGACTTCTGTGTTTATCACTGACTTTCTAGTTTTGAACTGCTGACTCCCTGCTGTTGGTCCAGTGGGAGAGCACTGCTCAGGGAATCAGGAGACCTGGGTTCTAGTCCTGGCTCTTCCCGGAGCTGGCCAAGGCAGGCAGAGCCTGTATATGGCTTTCACCTTGGGCTATCCCCCTCCCTACTCCTTCCTTTCCCTCTTGCCCTAGAGGGAAGACGACAGGCAGGGGCGGGGAAAGTTTAAGTGGGGAGCTTCCTTCAGAGAAGAGGAAAGGGCCATGGAGTCAGTGGACCTGGGTTCTAATCCTGGCTCTGCCACGGGCCTGCTGCGTGACCGTGGGCAAGTCACTTTGCTTCTCTAAGCCTCAGTTTCCTCATCTGCAACATGGGAATAAAATATCTATCCTCCCTCCCCCTTAGACTGTGAGGCCTGTGCGAAACAGGGACTGGGGCCAACCTGAGGATCTTGTATCAACCTCAGTGCTTGCTACAGTGCTTGGCACACAGTAAGGACATACAAATTCCACAGTTATTAATGATTATGAATCTTAGGATCCCATGGCTCAGAGCTGGGGGGCCGAGGGTGGTCTTGCCAATTTCCTTTCCTCCAGAGCACCTATGCGCCCCCCCGACCCTCGGCCCAGTCATGCGGGTTAACCCTAGTGCAGGGAGAGACCCCTGTTGTTGTTCAGTTGTGACGGGTGCACCTATCAATGCTTACAACCCAGATCGGTTCTGCAACCCGACAGCATCTGGAACATCTCCCTCCCCACCCTGCTTCCCTCACCCCTCCCTCCGCTCCCCCGGAGCCGTAAGGGCGATGAGGTCACCCTGTTGGTTAACTCTCCCTGCACAGAGTGTGACTCAGTCGGGTCGCTGTGCAGCATCCAGTGAACCCAGAGGCTTGGGAACGGGGTCACACGCCTTCATCTTCCGGGATATTAGATAGGTACAATGAGAGCCGGGAGCCGCTGGGACCCAACGGGAGTCACTGGGAGCCCCTAGACGGCCAGGGAGACCTCTGATCCCGTGACCTACCTAAAACGGAGGCGGTGCTGTTCCGAGGGAGCTGGGGACCCAGGCTGGCGGGTGGGCAGGTCCCCGTGCCCTGTTCAGCGAGACTTCGTCGATCGAGCATGGACCTGGGAGTCAGAAGGACCTGGGTTCTGATCCGGATCTGCCGTGTCTGCTGTGTGACCTTGGGGAAGTCACTTCACTTCTCTGGGCCTCAGTTAACTCGCCTGTGAAATGGAGATTTAGAGTGTAAGCCCCATGTGGAACAGGGACTTTGTCCAATACAGGTAGCTTGTGTCTACCCTAATGCTTCCAACAGTGCTTGGCACATAGAAAGGGCTTAACAAGTACCATAATAATAATTAGAAGTAGAAATACTAACTGGGTTTCTCAGCCCTGAACCAACACTCAACTGTTCGACCAACTCAACAAAGCATCGGTTGACAGAATCTCCGTTAGATTATTCATTCGATCGTATTTATTGAGCGCTTACTCTGAGCAGAGCACTGTACTAAACCCTTGGAAAGTACAATTCGGCAATAAAGAGAGACAATCCCTGCCCACGGAGGGCTCACTGTCCAGATTATAAGCTCCTAGAAGGCAGGGACCACGATCAACTCTGTCGTACTCTCCACGCAGTAAATGCTTTCCATTAGGTAAATTTTCAATAAATTGATTGCTTGATGGACTGGCCGGAATCGGTGAATCTTGGTAGACCAAACCCACCCTGTGCCGGAAATCCCCGGCCTGAGCAGAGCCCTGGAACCCCCAGCCCGTGGTGTGAGCCCAGCCCCCGGATGGGACCTTAAGTCAACTTGTAGCTGTCACCCCCCACCCTCCGCGGCTCCCGGTGACTGCCGGGAATGGGCGTCTCGGCCTCCCGGTGGACCCGCACCTGTGTCGAGTTACCCGCAGTTGGGTCTGGGTTCACCTGTGGCCAACGGCACTGGCCGCTGCCCCGGGGTCCTCCCAGCCTGGCCCGACGAACCGCGAGGGGCCACTTGGGGCCGACCCGGCGCCTGGGTGGTGTAGGGATCGGAGAGTCGGGCTCAGTCCTTGCTGAGCGCTGAGGCGAGTGACCACAACGCCTTCCCACCCTGGAGTAGTTCACCCTCCAGTGGGGGCGGTCACAGACCGTAACAGATGGGGCGGAGAAGAACACAAATCCCAGAAGCAGACCACACACAGTGCAGTTTTTCTTTGTGTTGGAAGAGAACGCAAGGATCCTTGAGACAGTCTGCCCACTTAGGAGAAAAAATATGCCCTAAGTGGATAGAGCCCGGGCCTGAGAGAAAGAGGACCTGGGTTCTGATCCCAGCTGTGCCCCTTGCTAAAATACTTGGGCAAGTAACTTAAGTTCTCTAGGCCCTATTCCCTCCTACCTAGACTGTGAGCCCCATACTGAGGCAGGGACTGTACCCAACCTAATTATCTTTTATCTACCCCAGCACTTAGAACAGTTTCTGACACATAATAAGTGCTTAACAAATAATGATAATCATTATTATTATTGTTAAAATACAGCCCCCCTTTTGGCCTTCGAGTCGTTACAGCGTCAGCCCCTTGGAGGCAAGGAGCAGGTCTGTTCCTTCTGTGTACTCTCCCCGGGGCTTAGCGCAGTAGTCTGCAAACGCAAGCCTCCCCAAAACATCACCGATGGACTGACGGCTGGTATCCGGTGAGAGCAGGGCACCCCAAAGCGGAGCCGTTCCAACCCCAGGGAGGCTCTCAGCTGGCACTGCGGCCCCTCCCTCAGCCAGAGTCCCGAATAGGGCTGCCTAGGTTTCACGGAGAAGAAAGAGCTCAGGACCAGGAATCAGGAGGCCTGGGTTCAAATCCTGGCTCTGTCACTTCAATCAATCCATCTCTCAAATTTATTAGGGGCTTACCGTGTGCGGAACACTGTTCTAAGCGCTCGGAAGTGTACGCTAGAAGAATATAGCAAGACACATTCCCTGTCCACAAAGGTCTCTTGCCTGCCGGGGGACCTCGGCTGTGTCACTTAACATCTCTGTGCTTCAGCTGCCTCATCTGTAAAATGGGGATTCAATATATTCAATATTTGTTCTTTCTCTCTCCCTTAGGCCACGAGTGCCCTGCGGGATAGAGACTGTGGCTGATTTGATTGTTTCTACCCCGCTGCTTAGCCAGCTTGGTGCCTGGCACATAGTAGATGCTTCACAAATAATTATAATAATAATGTCAGTACTTATTAAGCACTTATTTGCAAGCAATGTACTAAATGCTGGAACAGATATGAGATAATCAGGTTGGGCACAGTCCCAGTCCCACTCGCAGCTCACAAGGAGTATTTGGACTTCAGGGTGGGAAGAGGAGGAGTAATTGTATTTATTAAGTGTTTACTTTGTGCCGAGCACCATACTAAGCACTGGGAAAGAAATACAGAGGTAAAAATTAGGGAATTTTTGTAATAGTGGTGATGGTTGGAGCCGAGCCATCCACGCTCTCTCATCCCATTCCCCAGTGCCCAGCAGCCCCTACCGTGAGAGAGCGGGCCAGTTCCTGTTACCTTTCTTCCCTGAACCCCGGCCCGTCTTTCCACAGTCGGGGGGCAGGGCCTACCTGCCGCACCTCGGAGGTTGCAAAGATGCCGCTGGAAACAGCGCGTCGAGCCGACAGCCAGGAAATTTTAACGCAAGCGCCGCTCCTGATGGGATAATTGTGTGTGTCATACCACCCCGGGCAACGGTGGTTCATACTTTCCACTTTGTGCCAGCGACACTGGGCGGTTCACATATCACCTCGGAGCCTCGGGGAAGACGGAAGCCCAGCGGAATCATTCTTTCCACCCGGGCCGGCCTGCCTGCTGTCGGCCGGGGGTGGCCTGGCCGGGGTGGCCTGGCCAATTCATAATTAGTATTTATTGAGCGCTTACTATGTGCAGAGCACTGTACTAAGCGCTTGGGATGAACAAGTCGGCAACAGATAGAGACAGTCCCTGCCGTTTGACGGGCTTACAGTCTAATCGACGGGCTTACAGTCTAATCGTGGCCGGAGCGTGAACCGGGGGGAAACCGGTTGGGGACACTGGCCTCTGGGCTTCCCGGCTCCTCTGTCAGGCACAGAAGCTACAGTTGCTCTCTCCTCACGCCCCCAAAATGACACCTTCAAAACCACAGGGGCCTCTTCCCTTCATTTCTCCTCCCCTCCCATTCCTCATCCCTTCCGGTCTGTCGCTTTCTCACACCTGTGGGAGGAAAAGTTGAATGGAGGCAGAAAATAGAGGGGTGCAGACAGGGAGATTTGAGGAGGGAAAGACGAGGCCTTGGTTTTCCCCGCAAGTCCTTTGTAAGGTATGGCTACTGTCTTGTCTTATGCCGTCGAGTCCTTTCCGACCCATAGCGACACCACGGACGCATCTCTCCCAGAACGGCCCTCTCTCCATCTGCGATCCTTCTGGTAGTGGATCCATAGAGTTTTCTTAGTAAAAATACGGAAGCGGATTACCATCGCCGCTTTCCGAGCGGTAAACTCGAATCTCCGCCCTCGACTCTCTCCCGTGCCGCTGCTGCGTTTTGACTTGTAGCAGACTGCCTTCCACTCGCTAGCCACTGCCCAAGGTAGGAATGGGATGGACGGGCCTCTGCTTGCCTCTCCCTGCCATAGTCGAGACTGGTAGACTACTGGAAACTCTCCAGGTGCGACCCCGAGAGGGGTTACAGCTATTGTACATATGATTTACAGACAGACGAGATAGTGGCTAGAAGATATCTATGCATATCTACCCAAATATAGAGACCTATTGCATATGAATATATATATAGCTATATTCTATATCTACATATAAAAGATGTGAGTGTTAGGTATAGTGTTAACTGCTTCAGGTAGCTGCGTCAGGATTCATCTGGGAAGGCTTTCTGGAGGAGGAGGTGGGGAAGGAAGAGGAGTAAGATGTTCAGGAAGAGGAGTGGGGAGGCGATTCCAGGCTGCGGGGGACGAACCGTCCTGAGCCGAGCGGCGGGAGAGTCGGATGCCGGGGACCCCTCCGTTCCGGAGGCAGTGTGGGGGGCCAACCGGCATTTATGGGAAGAGGCCACTGCTAATGATGAACAGATCTGCCCCGTAAACCCTAATGGCCGAGAAAGAGGAAATAGCCTGCAGTGATAGCAGGAGAGATTTCAGCCGGACACAGGGTAGGGCTTCTTGTTCTGGGGGATGAAACAGTGGAAGGAGGTCTGGGGAGACTCCATTCATTGGTACGGGTGCCCTGTGGCCCCAGAGTGGGGGCGAATGGCCTCCAAGGGTGTGAAGCTGAAGCATTGTTTCCATCTCTCCCCCACCCTCCCACCTAATATTTGCACTTGACCCCCAGCCTAGCCCAGCCTCCATCTCTGATAAGACCTAAGAGTTCCCAAGTGGGAAAATCCTTTGCAGTTCAAAGCCTGCCTGCCAGGCACTGTACAAAGTTGGGGGGGTCATACAAGCTAATCAAGTCGGACCTAGTCCGGGTGCCACTTGGGGCTGACAGTCTTACTCCCCATTTTGCAGATGAGGAAACTGAGGCCCAGAGAAATGCAGTGACTTGCCCGAGGTCACCCAGTAGACAAGAGGCAGAGGTGGGATTAGAACCCAGGTCCTTCTGACTCCCAGGCCTGTGTTCTATCCACTAGACCGTGCTGCTTCTCTCACCCTTCTCCCTTAAAAGCCCTAACCGACCGTGGCCTCCTGCACTCCGAAAGAAAGATTTGGAGATCTTCAGAAGAGAACGAAGCCCTTACGTGGGCTGGATCGGTTCATCCTGCCTCTGCCTGGAGACGGGGAACTGCGCCAGATGACCTCTCTGGGGGCGCCTGATTTTTCTGTGAGCACAATCAGAGAGGAAAACACCATCGTTAGGACCAAATGTATGAACTGTTTGTTTTCCCGCCGGTCCGGTGGGGACTTCGGAAAGTCTCCGACTGTGGGTCCTTGTGGGATAATGATTTCCCGGTCATTATTTTTTCCTTTTGGGGATAGAAAGACAATCAATCAGTGGTATTTATTTAGCACATACAGTGTGCAGAGTGCCGTACTAAGTGCTTGGGAGAGTACAAGAGAACCACTGTAGCGAGGTTTGGAGTTTTGCCTAGTATGTTGCCGATCTTTGACTCGAGCTATATTTCCAAGCCTCCTCCTTTCCCCGCCCTTTTCATTCTGCTATCCAGCTGAACGTAATTCCAGGTCAAATACTTATGAATAATATTTTCCAGGTTGTGTCAGACCTTGGACTTCGGTCAGAAATACCTGTGTTTGGGAATTGCTTAATGCCTCGTCTGGAAGGGTTCCTTGTTTGTTTATCCGAATCTGACATCGAAAAGAAAGCCCGCAGCGATCCACAAACAGAACCGGTTTGATTCTGCCCGTAGAGTCCAGCCCACACCCCGCGTGGGTGCCCAACTCTGCCCCGAGCGGCTCCTTTTGTCGGAGGGCCTTGGTGTCTCGGCAACTTCCCTGCTCTCGCAAAATGTCCCAGAGCCCAGAGAATAGGTTTCAGTGCTGAAAACTCAACGCCGCTGTTCTAAAGGGTCCTGGTGACATTTGTGAAGTAGCGTGGCCTAGAGGAGAGAGCGCAGGCCTGGGAGTCAGAGGACCTGGGTTCTAATTCTGGCTCCGCCAGGTGTTTGCGGTACGACCTTGAATAAGTTACTTGACTTCTCTGGGCCTCAGTTATTTCATCTGCAAAGTGGGGATTCAATACCTAGTCTCCTTCCTGCTTAGACTGTGAGCCCCATATGGGACAGGGACTGTGTCCAACCTGATAAATTTGTATCTATCCCAACATTTTGGACAGTGCTGGACACATAGTAATTACTTAACTAATCGTAACGGTAATTTGGGTTCCCCACCTCGATTTTAAGATCCCTGAGGGCAGGCAGAGATCATGTCTACTCTCTTACACTGCCCTAAGTGTCTTACTACAGTGCTGTGCACCCAGCAGGCACTCAGACAGTACTTCTGGTGGATTCCCCCGCTTGCTTGCAGGGGGTCACTGGGCTTTCTCTGGTGTCTTTCCGAATTCACCATCAGGTCCAGTGGGAGATTGTGGAAACTCTCTCTCATCTCCTCCTTGAAAAGACTGCAGGTGACGGAGTATTTTCATAGGGCTTTATCTGTTTCCTTTTTAAAAAAAAATGCCCAGGTCTGAATACATATGCACCAGCCCCTAGACAACACGACTCGGGTGAAAGCAGAACACAGGTATTGCCCTTCAAAGCCATCTGATGAGCCACCAACTCCCTCCTTTGCCCTCAGAGAGTTGTCTCATGGTCGATCGTAAGGTTGGCGCTTGGGTGGACTTATACGTTCTCCTGCCCTCTGTCCTTGCCCTCTCCTTTCCTCCACTTCCCCCTCTCTCTTTCCCATTGTTCTTCCTCCCCTTCCTTCCCTCTCTCCCTTTCCTCTTTCTCCTCTCCCCAAGCCCCATCCCTCTCCCCGACATTCCCATCACTCCTCAGTTCTCACTTCCACCCGGTCTCCCCCAGAATCCTCTCCTGGGAGTTTCATTCCGGCCTGCCGGGAAGAATAGAATAACTCAGGCCGGCAGGCAGGATAATCACATCCCTTTGCCCCTCCAGCAGATAAGGTGTCAACTTTCAGCCCTTGAGTGAGGGCATGACTGAGAAGGAGTAGACAGGCCCTTAGCACACCAAGGCAAATCACATTTTAGGCTCCCACCCTCCAAGTAAGTTCCCTTTTTGAAAGATGCCAAAGAATCTCTTGGGGGGTGGAAAAGTCAATTTAAGGTCAGTTTCCTTCCTTTCCTTTAGAGTTTGTGCAGCAGAGAGTTTTCCTCCCGCTGCTTCTCTGCCCCTTGCGCCCATGGAGTAGGTAGGGACCGTGACTATGAATTCTACTGTTCTCTCCTAAGCGCTTGGTACAGTGCTCTGAGCCCAGCAAGTGCTCAAGAAATACTCTGGCTTGCTGGTGCTCCCATTCTGGGCCTATGTGGCTGAGAAATGGGTGCCCCCCCCCTGGCCTGAACAATAGGTAGTCAACGTGACGAACCGTGCGGCCGCCCTGCGGGTGATGTTTTCTACTGAGGGGCCGAATCACCTGCCTCCCCCTTTATGATGCCATTTGAGAGGTTCCACTGTGGTTTGCAAGCACTGCACATTGTCGGTTGGCCCGGGTGGGGGTGAAGGGAGGGGATCAGGAATACAGACCTTCCTCCTCCTCTTCCTCCTCCTCTTGCCCTCAGGACAATTTTTAGAACCAGTCAGGATTCATCCAGGAAGTTTTCCCACTCCTCAGGGGCTCTATTTATTGCATAGGGGAAAACTCCCGAGTGGTGGAGGTATATTATTGTTATTATTACCCTAGAATTTTAGTACGGTGCTAGCCACATAGCACTTAGAAAATTCTATCATTATTATTGTTGTTGTTGTTATTACAGTTGATCTTAGACAAAAGCAGCACTCCCAACAATCATTCACGCAGTTTTCCAAACAAATCCGACTGTCGGATCACAGAGCCGTCTTGGGTTCCCGAGAGCCCCCATTTACTGGCCAACTACCCCACTGTAATCTCCGAAACTGTGACGTGAGAAGCGTCAGCTCATCCTTCTAGACTGCAGGCTCGTGGTAGGCATGGATTGTGTCTGTTGACTTATATACTGTACTCTCCCAAGAGCTCTGCCAACAGTAACCGCTCAGTAAATACGATTGAATGAGCGAATGAATGAATGAGTCTCCCCAGATGCCGATTTCCGAGAGGAATGCCGAGTGGATTCTCACCCAGTGATGGCAGCCTCTTTCAAGTGACGGTAAACTCTAATCCTACCACTCCTTTTCCTTAGTCTTTGACTAAAGAGTTCCTAATTCCCCAAGTGCAAAACGACACAGGTCAGCTGTCGTTCTTGGAAAACTGTCCGTGAGCAAAACAAGAGCCAAATAATGGTTGCCAAGCTCAGAAAATGTCAGAGGGAGGGCATAGATTCCCTCGCTCCAGTTCAAACCCGGTCTAAATTTTAGGATCGGCCACATTCTAGAGCAGGTAACCCTGCCCGGACACACCTAGGCAACTTGAAAGAGAGCACCGGCCCTGTTTTCCCGTTTCGCGCTTTCTTCTGCGGCTCGATGCTTCGGTTCCCCTTGAAGGTGGGCAAGATTTCAGAGATGGGGAACATGATATTTAAAAAGGTGTGAGGGTTGGAGGGAGCTCCTTGGATCCCTGAGGTTAAGTAGTTCGTGTAAGGTAATCTCACTCACCTAGTACAGTATCAGTCGGCTTAGGTTGGCTGTGGCGGATGGCTGTCAGCCCCGGGGTGGGAGGTTGGGAGGGCCAGGTCCTGGGAAGCAGCTGTCATCAGTCATTCGGTCAGAAGACCTGGGTTCTAATCCCGGCTCCGCCGCTTGCCTGCTGTGTGACCTCGGGCAAGTCACTTCACTTCTCTGTGCCTCAGCTGCCTCATCTGCAAAATGGGGAATCGAGACTGTGAGCCCCACATGGGACCGGGACCGTGTCCAACCCGATTAGCTTGTATCCACCCCAGCGCTTAGTACAATGACTGGCAGACAGTAAGTGCTTAACAGATACCATAATTATTAACAAATACCATACCATAATTTTTAGTCAGGGCTTAACAAATACCATTATTATTATTATCATTGTTGTTGTTCAAACCCAAGAAAGAGGCTTTACTTCTGTCAGAACCCCAGCTTCTCACGGTCCATCGCTTCTGTGTTGTCATTGTTTGGGGTCAGTCAAAGAAAACGGTCAATCCAAATGAGCGGAGCCCTGATGATGACAACACGCTGTGGGTTTGGGGGAAACTGTCCACCCGGCGGTCGAGTCGGGCCCGCGTCCCGCCGAAGGCCCGGCGGTCCGCGTCACCTTTGGAGAAGGACGACAGAATGAAGGTGGTGTCTGGCCCTTGGCTTTCTTTGGGGCACAGGCTTGGGTCTCACAGAAAGGAGCACGTTCCTTTTGGCTGCCCCGCTGAAACTTGGGAGCCTCTGGAAAAAGGGGCTTGAGAAGGCCGGGGGAGCGGGGAAAAGACAGGGGGGCTTACGTTTCCATTAAAATAAGTAGCACGACGAAACTGATGCCGTCTGAGCTAACGAGCGCCTGCGGAAGCCCCCACCGTTGGGGTTGTGGACCCTCTCAGTGGCCTCCTTAGAGATTCTTCTTGAGGGATGGTCCTCGGTCACGTGATCCCAGAGTGGAAGCGGCTGAGCTTTCAGCGAGCCATCTCCGCACAGGGTCCGAGGCAGGAGAGAGCCCGGGAATTTTAACCTTCGAAGCGTTTGGGACCCCAGACGGTTAGTGAACTGGAAAAATAACGAGCCCCCACCTCAAGCAGAGGAGACAGATACTTTTGGGTCCGCTCCCGTCCCTCCATCTTTCCCCAGTGTTCGGCTCGTCCTTCCTCTACGGGAGTTTTTCCGAGTGGTGTGGCAGATGTTTTGAGAGCATGAGGGGAAACCTCGTCGGGGTCTCGCCCTCCCCATAATGCAAAACGACCTGATGGAGAAGGGTGGGTGAATGCATTCATTTGATCATACTTACTGAGCGCTTACTGTCCTAAGCACTTGGGAGAGTACAATATAACAATAAACACACATTCCCTGACCAAAATGAGCTTACGTTCTAGAGGGGGAAGCGTTCAATCCACGAAGAAAAAGTCAGTCGCTCTGGTTGACGTCCAGGCCTTTCCCAATAATAATAATGATGATATTTGTTAAGCGCTTACTATGCGCCAAGCACTGTTCTGAGCACTGGGGGAGATACAAGGTTATCAGGTTGTCCCAAGTGGGGCTCACAGTCTTAATCCCCATTTTACAGATGAGGTAACTGAGGCACCGGGAAGTTGTGACTTGCCCAAAGTCACACAGCTGACAAGTGGCGGATCCGGGATTAGAACCCACGACCTCTGACTCCTCAGCCCGTGCTCTCTCCACTAAGCCACGCTGCTTCTCAAATGACACCCAAAAACAAAGGGAGGAAGAATCTCGTACAGCACCGTCCACTGCACTAGAAATAGTTCTGCCCCGGACGAAAAGCAGGCCGACTCTCTGGATGATTTTTTTTTTTTCGGTCCTAAAAATAAAGATGATAAAAGTGGGCCCTTGAACTGTGAGTTTCCTGCTATAGAAGGACTCAACCTGGAAAGGATTAATATGCAGCAAGTCGATCCTGTGTTGAATGGATTTTCAGTTACTGGGTCTTAAAATATAGACAAAGCCACTTTTCTGACCACTGTCTCTAGGAAAACAACCATTATTCTTCTTGTTCCTTTATTTCTCCACCAGCTCCCCCTCTGCCACCCCCACAATTTCATTGTGTTCCATAAACAGACGTTCCGTATTTCTGACGTCTTTGTGTAATAACCTTAATGTCTTAGATTTTTAACACACTCTTTTCCTTTTGTTGTCATTTCAACCATATTTTTCTTCAGGATACTGCACTGGCCCTTTCCAAATATGCTGTGCTAAATATTTTAATTATTAAGGGGTTGCAAAAGAGTTTCCATCATAACCCCCTTGTTTTCATCTGTTCTAAACTCCCCCCTTTCCCCCCGCAAAAAAATCATAAATTCTCCTTTGGGGGCTAAAGTCTGTTTTGTAAAGGCAGTTCCCGTTAGGCTGATGGCCGGACGCTGTCAGCGGATTTGGAATAAATTTATCAACACGATTATTTTAATAGTCTTGCCACTTTGCTTTCGAAAGTTTCCCAGGTTCTGCCAAACCTACGGGAACCAGGAAGCCAAGAAGAAGAAGAAGTGTTCTTCTTTTGCTGCTTCTCTTGAAGTCAGAGGGAGGGGCTCCATCGGGCCCCCTCTGCGGTTTCCGCGGGTGGGCGAAGCCAGACGGTGATCGTCTTTTGCTTCTCGCTGACGGGGTCCAGCCGGGGAGGCCGGAGAGGGGGACCTACTGAGGACAAGGGCCATTCAGCTCCAAGGGTCAAAGATGGAGGGGAGAGGGGAAGGTCCTCGCGTTTGGGCCTTTGGCAGGAAGAACAGCGGGAAGGTGGATTTAGGAGCCACTGGCTGGAAAATTGTAAGCGTAAACTTCCCCCAAACTCTTTCTTCCCTGATGGCATCCAACGGTCATCCATCCAGTCTTCCCAAATCCCCAGGCTGAGGGCTGAAAGCAGGCAGGCAAGAAGACACATGGTCCTTGCCCTTGAAGGGGCCGACTGATCTTATGATGGGAGAAAGAGGAAAGATACGCACACAGGTCGACACAGAAAGGTGGAGGTAGGAGACCTCAGTACCACCAACCCTCAGCCCTGGATCGCCTCTACATTCCGCCTCCTTTCCTCCTGTGCTCGAGCCGCAGAGCGCTGCTGGCAGAAATCTAGATATCAGGCCCATTTCATTCACTGCAAGTTTATCCTTGGATGCTTTAACTCTGCCCCCTCCTCTGCCCAGCAAAGCTGTTTCTTCACACTTATTGACACCCTTGCCCATCGCCCTTTCCAGTTGTTCCAGACATTTAATTCCCTCCTCAGCCTCCCTGTTCCCTCACCTCCCCCATCACTTGCCCCCAAGACATAGCCGCCTACTTCCTTGACAAAATTGACACTATCAGGCATGAGCTCCCCAAAAATCTCCCTGCCCCTCACCAGGCCCATTTTCCAGATGAGGTAACTGAGGCACAGAGAAGTTAAGTGACTTGACCAAAGTCACACAGCTGACAAACGACGGAGCCGGGATTAGAACCCACGAAGACTGTGAGCTCCTCGTGGGACAGGTTCTGTGTCCAACCTGATTACCTTGTATCCACCCCAGTGCTTAGAACAGTGCCCGGCACATAGTAAGCATTTAACAAATACCATTTTCTTTTTTCTAATGTAAATTACTAGGGGGTAGCTAAAAGAACAGGGACACGTTGGGAAATGTTGAAGGCCGTCGATAACGCTCAGGTCTCTGAACCTAGTTGGCCACGGCAGTGAAATTTCCAGCATGTCCCTTATCTTCCGCCTTGCCTGAGAATGTTATAAAAACAACCTGGCAGGGAAAGTGTAACTAGACTCACTGCGGGGGTCTATATTAAGATACTGGTCTGAACATGTTCTTCTGTCCTGCCCATTATTCAGAGACAAATAGGGAGAATGAGAGTTGGTCCCGTAAAGGCATTCTAAGCCATGAATCATTGAGATTATTTTAAGCTCTTGAACTGTACTTGGTTGATCTGGAAAATGTTTCTTATTTCCCCCGCTTCCTGGCCTAGGACCCTGTTATGAGTTTTCAGACAATTCACCCGGCTTCCTCTGACCTCTCTTTCTTCCCCACTGCAGCTCAGCTCAAGGCCTTGGTTCTTTCCCAGAAAATCCTGTTACGATCCCTGGCTCTCGACTCTGCGGCATCTGCCTAGTACTCACCTCCTTCCCCATGAAACTCCCTCTCCTATCACTTAATGATAGTAATAGTAATAACAGTGGTATTTGTTAAGCCATTACTATATGCCAAGCACTGTATTAAGCGCTGGGGTAGATACAAGATAATCAGGTGCCACACGACTCGGATAAGGCACTGGGTGTCTTTGTGTCTGGTTCTCGTAGTTAAATCATCCAGGCTTCATCCGTCCCGAGGCCGAAACAGCAACCGTGCTTGCAGGGCCATGGTGGGGTACATAGGAGAAGGGTCTGGGGCGACCCCTCCCTCCCCCGTGACTTGCTCAAGGTGCAGAGGGTTTCAGCGAAGAACTTCGGCGTGTGTCCTTATGACGTCACTGATGTTACATCGGCTCCGAGACATACGTAATGTAACTTCCTCCTTTTGCTTCCAGGTCTGCAAAGGTGGGGGGGGGGGGGGGGGGGGGTCGGGCATTTCCGGCTTCCGTCCGTGTCTACCCTTTTGGTCTGGTCCGAGCATGGTGGAAGCGCGTGGAAAGGGAGGTTCGGGAAGCTGGAGCATTTGCAGTAGATCATGCCCCAAAGCAGATGATCCCCTTGGAGAAAGCTGAGCATTGATTATGGAGGTGAGTGGGCTTTGACGGCCTTGGAAGCAAAGACCCTAGAGGAGTCCGAGGTAGAAGGAAAAGAAAGAACAGTGAGTTCTTTCAGTGAGGGACTAAGTTTGCAGTCCTAAAATCTGAGGTTGTGAACAAGGTGAAGTTAAAGAACTGTCAGGGCCATCAACCCATTAAACTTTTAGCAGCAGCCATGCAGTAAAAACGTACTCATTGGAATCCCCTTTGCTCTTCATGAAATATTAACACATCTTGACATTGGTTGGGATTTTTCAGCTGAAGTTCAGAAGTCACCAGTCAATGAATCGGTGGTATTTACTGAGCACTTACTCCATGCAGACCACTGTACTAAGTGCTTGGGAGAGTAATAATAAAAATTTTGGTATTTGTTTAGTGCTTACTATGTGCCAAGTGCTGTTCTAAGCGCTGGGTACAATACGACTGAGTTAGCAGGCGTGTTCTCCGCCCATAACGAGTTTACAGTCTAGAGGGGGTGACAGGCATTAATATAAATAATTTATAATATATAATTTAGGGAAATGTACATAAGTGCTGTGAGGTTGAGAGTAGGGTGAATATCAAATGTACAAAGGTCACAGATCGAAGCGCACAGATGATGCAGAAGTCTTCCAATGGGACTACCATATATTCTTCTAAATTCATATATATGTTTCTCAGTGCTTGTTCTTCACTTGACCATACTGACTGAACACGTTGAAAACTGACATTTTTCAAGAGTGTATTGTTGAAGCCACCTCGCCCCCTCCTGCCTTACCTCATTGCTTTCCTATTACAACCCAGCCCACACACTTCACTCCTCTAATGCCAACCTCCTCACTGTACCTTGATTTCATTTATCTTGCTGCCAACCTCTCGTCCACGTCCTGCCTGTGGTCTGGAACACCCTCCCCCTTCAGATCCAACAGACAGTGACTCTCCCCACCTTCCCTGACTAGGCCCTCATTTCCTCTTCCCCCACTCCCTTCTGCATCACCCTTGAGCTTGGATTTGCATCCTTTATTCACGCCTCCCTCAGTCCCTCAGCATTTACGTCCATATCCATAATTTATATATATATATATATATATATATATATATATATGTGTGTGTGTGTGTGTGTCTTCCCCCATTAGACTGTAAACTCACTGTAGGTAAGGGATGTGTCTACCAGCTCTGTTACACTGTACTCTCCCAAGTGCTTAGTACAGGGCTCTGCACATAATAAGTGCTCAATAAATACGACTGACTGCCATCCAAAGGGTTAATCACTGAATAAAGCAACCTCCCGCCAGGCTCTTGGGTAATGTTAAGAAGATAGATTCTGCTCTTGTTCTAGAGTCCTTTACCGATCCTCAGCCTTTCCCCCCAGAAGCCTCGGCTCCACCTTGGCTCAAACCTAACCTGGAGCACTTTGAAACGTCTTGTGGCTGAGGGAGGGTCCACCCCTACCGTCCATCCCTTCCAAGACGCCTTATGACCCTTCACCTCCTCATCAGCCCCTACGTCTATTTTGACTGATTTTCACTTCACACAGGAAGCCAGAAACAAGAACTTTAAGAAAGCCACCTAGGAAAAGGGAAGTCTACTGTTACAGGGGAGCAGAGAGAGCTGGGGCGTGGAGAGGGTGGCATTGGAAAAATCTATGAGAGGTTAAAATGTTTCTTTCCAACTTCAATATAGCATGCTGATCTGGGCGGTTTCTCTCAACCTTTTTTTTTATTTTTAAATTAAATGAAATCGGAGTGGGTTCAGCCCAACTGAACCTCTAAAACATCTGCTTGTACCCAATATACCCCTCTAGGTCTTAGTCAGAAAATCCAGTTATGAATGGAGCTCATTAGTTTTCACTACTGAACTGGCAACATCGCTCATTTGTCTCCCAAGATTATTTCCTCCGAAGGGGTTTCTTGTGATCTCATTTCCAGTTTGGAAAAAAATCCCTCATTTAGGGAGATTTGACAGATAAAGCTAAGGGGTCACAGGCCCAGAAGACCCATCCCGAACCTCGTGACTCGCCGCCCCCAGACCCGTGATCGTCCAGCGTTCGATTCCGCCTTGTTTCTGCGGCTGGCGTTGAGGGGGCAACTCCCAGTGCCCAAGCTCCCCATGGGTGGCACCCGGGCACCTCTGGAAACTGAAGTCGCCCCTCTGAGACTCTGACTGGCTACAGGGACCCGGAGAAGGGAATGTAGAATTGACCCCCGGAGAAACAGCTCAGGAACTGAGGGACTCCGGTCCCTCCTTTCCACAATATGCCACCACAGTGGCCAGGGAGGCCGTGTCCCATGCCCAGCTTCAAAGATGGTGGCCTGCAGGAATCCATGACTCGTTTAGAAAATCCAGAAGGCTTCATTAACCCACCAGTCACTCAATTCATGGTATCTATTGCACGCTTACCATGTGCAGAGCACTGTACGGAGCGCTTCGGAGAGTATAATACAACAGAGTTGCGTTCCCTTTGAGACCTGATACGATGAATCCCCCTGAGACGCTGACACTGAATGGAATCTACTTGGGGGAAGGAGGGGGCAGTTTACAAAGTAACTGAGGACTCTGGACTGTCTCATCTCCCCATCGATACAAGGAATGGTCTCCCTCAGAACTGTTCCCGGCAAGGAGGGAAGTCGGATACGGTTATGAATCACTTATGGAAAACTTCTCCGTGGAATGAATTAGTCAGAAGTATTTCAGGGACCGGCGTAAGCTGGCCGCTATCAGGAAACAGTGTGACTTTCCATGATTTTATGAGCTGCAAATCATGTGGCATAACAAGTAGAGATGCAGTTTCTTGCTGGACCTTTTTTTTTTTTCTGTTCTTGAGACGAAACTGGCATACACTGTGGGGCAGAGCCCTCATTTCCTTTTCTCTTTGTCTTCATCGCCGGTCAGCAATCTGATTTTTATACATGGCATCCTTTTGTGGGGGAGTTTCCTCTTCTGGGTTTCTTCAGAATGCCCCACCTGCTACTCTGTCACGACTGAGATGCACTTATTGACACTGAGATGCATTTATTGACTCCGATAGAATCAGTAGTAAAAATGGGAAGTCCTGGCTCCTCTTTTTTGAGGTTCAGGGGGGGATTTTGCAAGAGGGAGTTCTTCTGTATGTGGGGAAAAGTGTCTATTGGTCCAGGATCTGACTACTGTTCAGTTGTAGAAGGGTTTTGGGGACTTCACAGTGTTGCCGTGACACTTGAGAAGATCCAGTTCAGGTGTGAGAAGATGAGGAGGTGAAATAAAGATCTGTCAAGGGCTGAGACATCGCTTGACCTGAAGATGATTTTGAAACCTTTCCTCAGATGGGGGAAGAGAGTTTTTGCTGTCTTGTTGGTTCATCATTTAAAGCGGTTAACGTATAACCCAATGAAAATGCCATGTAGAAAGTAGGAGAGTATATGTCTGTAGTATTCTGGGATTGCAGTTTTCAGAATTTTGATCTAAACCAATACATAATAATATAAAAATTAATATGATGTTGGGAAGCACTTACTCTTTGCCAAACACTGTGCAAAGAACTAGAGTGTATTCAAAACAATCAAATGGCCCACATGGGGCTCACAGTCTAAAGGGGGAGGAAAGAGGACAAAATATTGGATCCCTGTTAAACAGATGAGGACACCAAAGCCCGGGGAAGTCAAGTATTCTGCCCAAGATCAGACAGCGGGCAAGTGGTGAAGCTGGTCTCCCAGGCCCTTGCTCTATCCACTAGACCACACTGCTTTTCAAAGAGTATGGACCGGGAAGTCAGAGGACCTGCATTCTACTACCAGCTCTGCCCCCAACCTGCTGTGTGACCTTGGGCGAGTCACATCATTTCTCTGAGCCTCAGTATTTTTCTCATCAATAAAATGGAGATTTAATGCCCGTTCCCCCCCTTCTGCTTAGACTGTGAGCCTGATTAAGAGTGAGGACTGTGTCTGACCATATTATCTTCTTTCTACCGTAGTGCTCAGTACACATAGTAAGCGGTTAACGCACACCAACGTTATCAATGATTATGATTGTTATGATCATTATTATTACACTGCTCTGAACACAATAACACAAAGTTAATCCACTGATTGAGAGCATGCCAAAAACAAAAACCACGGTCCAGGAAGCTTAGAATTTAATGGACAAGGCAGAAAAGTCCAAATTAGTCACAAATAGCGGCAAGAGAAGAGTGAACAATGGGACAACAGGAAATGGATAAGTAAAAAGTTTAAATGAACCAAAGTGTTAGGAATGGGTTTGTATACTGAAGTGCTCTCAGACTGCCTTGGCAAGGAGGAAATTAATGAGAGGAGGTGGGTTTTGAGAATGATTTGGTCCTTATGATCAATCAATCTGTAGTATTTACTGAGCGCTTACTGTGGGCAAGCACTCTACCACGCGCTCGGAAGAGTGCAACACCCCAGAGTTGGTAGATACAAATGGAAAGACTCATTGTTGATAAAGCACCAAAAACCTTTTTCCCCGGACCTAGAAGAGAGCCAGCACATTACGACAGAAATGCATCACTCTCTTCTCCCGCAAACCCCGGGTGAAGTTGGGGTTGGAATCTGGTGACGATCTCCAACCTGACCTTCAAGACAATGCCGGTAACCCCTTCCCTTTCCCCACAGCAGTAAACGGCTTCGTAGGTGACCTTCCCCAACTGAGCCATGGCTGGAATTTCCAGATTAGTGAGCTGGCTTGGGGGCGTCTTTATTTCAAAAAGCAAGAGAATATGATCCATGGACTGAAGTCATGGTTTTTCCAAGGAAGAAACTGTGGCAGGCATTCTTTTCTACAGGGGCAAATCTGGGTGAGTCTCTTCCCGTTAAAAGCCAGCCAGGCGAGCTGTCAAAGCTCTGCTTCAACGGGGGCAGCGTGTGTGGGGCGAGATTAAAAATGTAGTCATCTTTGGTGAGGCTGGCCAGGGATGGCATTCCTCTTACGGCAGTCGGCATTTCTGAAAGCTTTCCGAATGTTTTCCAAGGAGCCTCCGGGCGGAAAGAGCTCGGCTGCAGAATAGTTGTGGGGGTTCTGTGTTTGGCCAGCATCATTTGTCCTTCAAAAGAATTTTGTTTTGTTTTTTGGCTTTGTTGTATAGCTTCTGTAGACTGTAAACTCCTTGTGGGAACGGATCGCATCTTCCATCTCCATTGTGTTATACTTTCCCAAGTGCTTAGTACAGTGCTCTGCACATAGTAAGCACTCAATAAATACCACCTATTGACTGATTGATTGTCTTTAGTGACCGCCTGTGGATATAGGCAATATTTGTGGGCAACTTACATAACCTCTCTGGGTGTCAGTTTCCTCATCCAAAAAATGGGGAGAAGATAGACAGTCTTCTATCTACCTCAGTGCTTTTTTTAAAAGTGTGTCAAACACTATTCTAAGCACTGAGGTAGATACAAGTTAATTAGGTTGAACACCAGTCTTCTGTCCTGCGTGGGGATCAGAGTATAAGTAGGAGGGAGAACAGGAGAACTAAGGCACAGAGAAGTTAAGTGACTTGCCCAAGATAGGATTAGAACCCAGGTCCTCTGACTCCCAAGCCCAGGCTCTCTCCACTTGGCCAGTATGCTTCTCAAGTAAGCACATAGTGAGCACTCACTAGAAAAATCATCAACTCTTTCCCCCGCAGAGCTCTCCAAGCCAACGGCAACTATAAACGTGTGGTCACGTAGGGAGTGTGCATGGATATTTTTAACTAGCCAGGCGCCAGTAGCGGGCCACCTTGTATGGCATTTTCTCCCTCACGTCAGGCTCTTGAGTCGGGATCACGGAAGGCCTACCCGTGGAGGCAGCCTTTATCGAGGCCAAGCCCTCTGGATGGAGCCGAGTAGGGTTCCCGGCCGAGCCAAGCAGAGAGATGAGAGATTTGGGACGCCCTGTGTTCGAGTGGTCAGAATCACGTCAGTAAGGATACAGTGTCGCAAACTCCCCCCCCCACTCTCCTAGCTTTCATTGCAGAAGACTGATTTAATCGCTGTTTTGGATAGCCAAACATCCTGTTATTCCAAAATTAATCCAGGTGAGTCTGTGACTCTTCTTATCCGGCCATCAGCAGGCTCCCCAGTTACCACTAATTTATTAGGTCCAGTGGCTACACTGCGGTCTCGTCCCCTCATTTCCTCACCCAGGCAAGGCTCAGGGCATCCCATCAGCCAGTCGGGTGGAATTTACTGAGTGCTAACTGTGCACGGAGCACTGTACTAAACGCTTGGGAGAGGAGAAAACAACAGAGTTGGTAGGTGTGATCCTGCCCACGAGAAATTTACAGTCTACAGGGGGAGACTGACAGTAAGATATAATACGGAAATAGCAAAGTGGGTCAAGAAGATTACTATCAGTCGGGTGCAAATTTCCGGTGCCTTATCTCATTTTGTAACAAAGCCCTGAAGAGAGGATAACACTCTTTCCTATTACAAATTTTAGGTTCCCGGGGCAGTCAGGCACCCACCCCACTGACCCTGTAGAGGTTCAGCCGAATAACAATAACTGCAATACTGCTGTGTGGAGATCGAACCTTTATCAGCATTGAGATTGAAACTTCATCTCCTGGGGTGTGTCATGAGACGGTGCCAGGCCTCTGCCTCGCTAGCCTTTTGGGTGTGATCGATTGAGATTTTAAACCGTAAAATCACTGAGCAGGTAGGAAACGCTTAATAAGGCAAAAACCTTGGACGTGATCACACACAGTTGGATCTCTGGGCATTCCTCTCTGTGTGAACTGCAGCAAGTCCCTGAGGCCTTCTGGGCCTCGGTAAAATGGGAACAGTCCCCCTCTGCCTTCCTCTCAAGAGTGTTGGCAGGACAAATAAGATGAGGAGAAAGTGCTTTAGACGTTTGAAAAGCGCCAGGCAGAAACCAAGGTGCTGTTTCAGACACAGCCCATAGCAACTTAGAACTGTCGTGTTCTTCCTTGTTGAATTTCCAGATATTCAGTTTCTGGTGAATCGGAAGGAAATTATCTGCTGGGCTCTTTCCTGACCGAGTTCTACCAGAGAGTTGCTAGACCTGTGTTTTCCTGTGCCGTGCGTGGACTCAGGCAAAATAGGAAGTTGAGCCATTTTTGCCTCAAATGTTTTTCCAGACACGGGGGATCCCGAGGCAGTTTCTCTCCTGGACTTTCAACACTGTATGTTGACCTTTCAGGCACGAAGGCAGCATTACCCGAATTCTTCCAGCAGGACGTACTGGGCTATTCCCGGCACATCTCATCTCGGTGGGTTCGTTGGGCCGCTGTGATTGTAAGCTCCCCTGCTCGACCCGAAGCTCCCCGAGGGCAGGGATCCTGCCTTCTGACTCCACCGTCCTCTCCCGAGCGCTTAGTACAGTGCTCTGCATTCAGCAAGCACCCACTGAACCCCGCTGCCTGATTTCAAAACCAGGTCGAGAAGATAAAGGAGTCCCTCTGTCTTGAATAGAAAAGCAGATCCTCAATCAGTAATGATAGTAGTAATTCTGGTGTTTGTTAAGTGCTTACTATGTGCCAGGCACCGTACTAAGCGCTAGGGTCGACACAAGCAGATTGGGTTGGACACAGTCCCCGTCCTAAGTGGGGCTCCCAGTCTTGCTCCCCATTTTACAGATGAGGTAAGGGAGGCACAGAGAAGTGAAGTGATGTTTCTGAGGTCACACAGCAGAAAAATGGCTGGGCCAGAATTAGAACCCAAGACCTTGTGACTCCCAGGCTTGTGTTCTACACAGGACGCCATGCTGTTTCTCAGTGTCTAGGCATCCCCAATTTGGGAGTCAACTGGAGACAGCCCGGGAGTATCCACCCAGGCACATAATAAGCACTTAACAAATTGTCTTGTCTTGTGCCGTCGAGTCGTCTTGGACCCGTATCGACGCCACAGACACATCCCTCCCTGAACGCCCCACCCTCCGTCTGTAGTTGTTCTGGTAATATATCAAATTTACTGTGCGGAAGGAGGCAATCATAAACCACTTCCGTATTTTTACCAAGAAAACTCTATGGATATACTTAAAAAATACCCTTATTATTTTTATTATTATTACGTGTGGCCCTGAATGGGGTGCTGGGAGGAAGGAGACAAACTCTGGCTTCTGGGTCCATCTAATGTGGGGGGAAAGAACAAACACAAGTCATCTCCTTGCAACAGGAGATGACTACTTGATTGGTAGCCCTGTGGAGGACTACCTCTGACCTGATTATCTCCTATCTACCTCAGCGCTTAGAACGCTGCTTGGCAAATAGTAGGTGCTTAACAAATGCCATTTAAAATAACCCCAGAAAATACAATAAACTTTCCAGAAAACAAGACCAACTCAGTTCAGAGACATTTCGAGGAGGGTTCTGAGAACCCTGCAAGGCTCGGCTGCTGGAATGACGGGCGCTTTGACTAGAAGGTTTGAAAAAGGTAAGGGCCCTGGATTGGAAGAATAGTAATAATAATAATTGAGGTATTTGTTAAGCGCCTGCTGTGAGCCAAGGACCATACTGAGCTCTGGGATAGATCCAAGATAATTACGTTGGACACGGTCCCTGTCTCACATGGGGCTCACAGTCTTCACCCCCATTTTACAGATGAGGGAACTGAGGCACAGAGAAGTTAAATAACTTGTCCAGGGTCACCCAGAAGACAAGTGCGGAGCCAGGATTAGAAGCCAGGTCTTTCTGACTCCCAGGCCTGTGCTCCATCCACTAGACCACGTTACTTCTCGAAGGAGAGGTGCAGGGAGGACTTCCCGGCGGGAGGGGATGACCGGAGTTTCGAGGGTGGGGAGCGGCTTGGCCTGGTGGGAGTGGAGCGGGAGAGCTGGGATGTCTTTCCTTTGACTCTCCCAGGATCTGTGGCCCAGCAGTTGCCGGGAGTTCTACCCCGTTCACAGGGACAATCAGCAACTTGCTCCACCCCTAATGAAAAGCTGCAGTGACCACACTAGTCAGGCAGATTTCTGCCCATTTTATAACTCTGGCAAGTCAGAGCATCACCTGAATTGCCGCCAGAGTTGAGGAAGATAAAAAAAAAATCATAATCATTAGATAGCGTCATAGGGTAAGTCCTGGAAAGTGCCTCCTTGGCAGATTTGGAGTTTGGGGAAGCAGACGGCCAAGACCACGGCTAATGACAGGCTGACGTTTTCATCAAAGAAGCCATAGCGAGAGACCCGTGCGGAAAGCCGGGAGCCGGAGCCCGAGTTCTGACAAGCCACGGTGACCCGGAGTGAAGTCCAGAGAGGCTGAGGCATGTCGGGGTGAAGCAGATAGGTGGCCCAGGGCGACTGTGGGTCGGGAACGCCGCGGACCAACAGCCTCGTAAATGAGCGTTGGAGGTTGTTTTCTGACTCCTGGAGACTTGCAGACAAGATCTCATAGGGCCTGCAAGCCCTGACAAGGACTGCTGGGTGTACGCGGGTCTGGGGGGATGTTTTCCTCTCCAACACGGAGAAGACCGTCTTCCTGCCTTTCTGCTCCCACCCCCCCGGATTCCCGAGGCAACAGGCCGATTGATGTCTTTTTGGGGATGTTTGCCAAGCACCCTGCCGTGGGCCCCAGTCGATTCCGGGTCAAGCCAGGCGCTGCTGCTGCTGCTGTCAGTCCTTCGGTCAGTCAGTCATAAGGATTGAGAGCTTACTGGGTGCACAGCACTGAACTAAACACTTGGGAGAGTACAGTATAACAATATAACAGACACATTCCCTGTCCACAACAAGCTTATAGCCTAGAGGACGCTGACCCATGGTATAGTGGATAGAACACGGGCCTGGCAGTCAGGTCATGGGTTCTCATCCCAGCTCCTCCACTTGTCTACTCCTTGGGCAGGCCACTTCACTTCTCTGTGCCTCAGTTACCTCATCTGTAAAATGGGATGAAGACACCGAGCCCTTTGCAGGATAGGGACTGTGTCCAAACCGATTTGCTTGTATCCACCCCAGCGCTTAGTACAGTACCTGGCATATAGTAAGCACTTAAATTCCATTACCATCATTATTACCAAGCACCTATCTCACTGTCCCGACCGTCCCCTTCCCAATAAACCAGCCCGCCCATTCTGAGAAAGGGAGGGGGAGACACAGAATTAGGGTGCAGGTGTACCCAGGCCTGTCTGGGACCAAATCTAAGCCCCGGGGGGACACCCCTAAATCTCTTCATCCTGTGGATCGGATCCGGGTCCCAGCTTCCACCTCGCAAACCTGCACTTTGTTTTTTAAGTGGTATTTATTAAGCGATCTCTACGTGCCAGGGATTGTACTAGGCACTGGGGAAGATACAAGCTATTCAGACTGGACACCATTCCTGTCCCACATGGGGCCCACAGTCAGAGCTGGAGGGAGAAGGATTTAATGTCCATTTTACAAAAGACAAAACTGAAGCACAGAGAAGTAAAGCGACTTGCCCGAGGTCACTCAGCAGGCAAGCGGCAGTGCTGGGATTAGAACCCAGACCTTCTGACTCCCGTCCTCTTTCCACTAGACCACACAGCCTCCCACTGGGTAAGGGTTAAGATTCATCAATCACTCGCTAGTATCATCGAACACCTACTGGGTGCAGAGCGCTGTACTAAGCACTGTACTCTTCTCTGGGACAGAACAATAGATTTGGTTGACATGATCTATTCCCTCAAAGAAGAAACAACCTTGTGCAGATGGTTCTTTCTGAGAACAACTTCCAAGGCTGCCTCGGTGAGATCTTTCAAGGAAAGAGAGGAACCATCTGTCCCGAGTGATTTCTGGCTAGAGGCAGGGGGTTGGCCCCTCATGACCCCTCTGAGATCCCAGGATTCTCACATCCAATGTCGCCTAACTGTCGACGGGCCTGAAGCCTCACAAACCAAAAACCGAGAGACACAGTAGAAGTGCCAGCCACCGGTGGCTTTATTGCCTGTAACGTCACAATGGGGCACGGCTAACCAGAACCTTGACAGCAGTGCAGAAAGGCAGAAAGAAGCAGCTACGCTGGCCAGTGACATTGACCTCCAGAGTCAACCAGTTTTTGAGTAACAGTAATAATAACAGTAATGTTGTTAAGCGTCATGTGCAGAGCACTGTTCTAAGCGCTGGGGTAGATACAGGGTAATTAGGTTATCCCACCTGAGGCTCACGTGAGGCTCACAATTAATCCCCATTTTACAGATGAGGTCATAAAACAGGAAGGTGTGAGTACCCAGTGGGACCAGATCATCCTGCCTTCGATAAGGCCAAAAGGATCTTTTATTTGGCAGATAGATTGCCAGCGTGGAACATTTTGGGATTCGATCTGTGTGTTTTTCCTCAAGGGTTAAAAAAAAAACACCCTAATAGTAAGCTTGACATCTTAATGGGATTTAGATTCACCGAACTTTTTGAAATGTGAATCTGACACATTTTCCAAGCGTCGCTTTCAGAGGGAATTGGAAATATACTCGGTTGACGGCGGTAATGTTTTACTTGAATGCCACAGGGACATTCTGAGTGAACTGAGAAATATTATTATTAATAATACATCGACAAAGCCATAAACTTCAAAACCTATTTTCTGGTTCAGGCAAACCGTCGGGAGTTAGTTCAGAATCTGCTGGCACCGAGAAACGGTAAAAGCCACCCTGGTTCCCATCAAGAGTCCTTCTGAAAGACTTAGTGGAAAATAAAAGCATCTAGTTTAGCAGCAAGGTATTTCTTCATTAACTGGAGTTCCCCAACAGCCCGCCGTAAGGTATCCTTTCCAGCAAAGGACGAAGTCTACGGGGGTGGAGGAGATCTGATTTATTTACCGATTTGCATTTTTCAGCACCCCCCCCCCTTCCATATTCTAAAGGACTTGGGACCAGGGCCCAATTTTGTTCAGTTAGCCAATATACACATGTGTTTTTTTTCAGGAAACTGGTTAGTTAGGGTGACCAAAGTTCAGGTGAACTGGCTTTCTTGCAGCCACAAACGTGTTCAAGCCCACCCTTTTTCCTTATGACTTCCCCGATCCGGGAAGATGGTAGCGGCTCTACTTCTGGGAAGGAACCAGCCGAGACAGAGGTCGAAGGATGCATTTATGGGGGCACAGAAAATGGATGGCAGAACCCTATTCTCTGCTTTCCGGTAGTAGTTGTATTTACTAAGCAGGCTCTGTGTGCAAAGCCCTGTGCTAGGCATTGGGGAAGAAAGAGAAGCGGCATGGCTTAGTGGGACGAGCACGGGCCTAGGAGTTAGAGAAACTGGTTTCTAACCTCTGCTCTGACACCCTCCTGTTTTGTGACCTTGGGTAAGCCACTTAACTTCTCTGTGCCTCAGTTCCTTCAGCTGCAAAATAGGGATTCAATACCTGTTCTCCCTCCTGCTTAGACTGTGAGCCCCCTGGGGGATCTGATTAACTTGTATCGACCCCAGAGTTTAGCACAATGCTTGGCACAGAGCACTTAAAAATATTATTATTACTATTACTTAGACTGTAAGCCCCATGTGGGACCGGATCTATCCTAATTAACTTGTACCTACCCCAGCACTTGGAAGAGCGTTTGACGCACAGTAAGCGCTTCACAGGTACCATAAAAGAAAAAAAGACGCAATTGAGGTAGAGATCCAGTAACCTAGAGCACCTCCATCTCCTCGCCTAGCCTTTCTCTTTCATGGCAACGATCTCACCTGTTGGATTGGGACAGTTTTGCTCTTTGGCGTTTCCTGAGGGAAATGTTACGGATGGAAAGGCGTCTTTCAAACGGACTTATTACTAATGGTTCACCGTTTTTTTTTTTCCAGATACGACATTTAAGCAAAGACCTTGTAATGGGTCAGACTACTTACACCTTTCCTGTTTCCCCTTGCAGTGGGAAAAACACACATTATTCCATAGTACAATAATACACTTGTGTCTCAAGTGGAATCTCGCCATTTTCTGGTGAACTAGACAGTTCAGGGGAAAACCCATCGCGGTGGCAAAAAACTGCTTCCTCCAATTCTTCAGTTCCCAGTACTTTCCATGGTTGCTGTTTGTCTGCACTAGATTGGAATTGCTGTTTTAGTATTTTGTCAATTCCGCTTCTCTTAGGAGGAGTCTTCCCCACATTCTTTTGCACACAAACACCATTTTGTCTCAGTCTGGTAAATCACTTTCATTCAAAACCCTCCAGGACGCTACATCACACTCTGCCGCTTGCCTTCTATATGAGCTTGGTCAAGTCACTTCACTTCTCTGAGCTCAGTTTCCTCATCTGCAGAAAGGGGATTTAATACCTGCTCTCTCCCCACCTTAGATTGTGAGCCTCCTGTGGGACAGGGACTGGGTCCAACCTAATTGCCTTATATCTATCCCAGAGCTTAGCAGAATGCCCGGCACACAGTAAGTGCTTAATAAGCACTGTCATTATTATTATCACTATTATTGATGTTGTCAGGATTGATTAGACTGTCAGCCCGTCAAAAGGCAGGGACTGTCTCTATCTGTTACCGATTTGTACATTCCAAGCGCTTAGTACAGTGCTCTGCACATAGTAAGCGCTCAATAAATACTATTGAATGAATATTATTATCATTCTATGCTTCTAAGGAATCTCCCCTTCTTAAAAACAACTTTGGGGAGCGAAAATCCACGGTTATAGTTTTCTATACCGAGATAGTCCAGTATTTTCCTGCACGATATCGTTTAGCATCCCGGGGTCTGGCCAGACCCGAAAAGTCAGTTCCAGAGAGGGGAGAATCGAGCTGTTTTCCTGGCCGGACACTAGAGTTTGGAGATGAGTGTATCCCAAGAATGCCTGTTTGGTAAACAAGTCTCTACCGGATGGGGGCTGTAGGGTGTATACCACAGGGGCCTTGGGGGGTCCTTTTTTGTGATCAGGTTCGATCTCGGCCCTCAGCAGACAGGAGTAATGAGTATTGAGCACCTATTGGACGCAACACGCTGTACTGAACACTTGGAAAGTACAGCTGAAGGGCAAAATATAGTCCCTGCCCAGAGGGAGCTTATATTCTAGCGGAGGGAGCTAAGCAAAGAAATAGTAAATGGACATATACACATATATGTGGACTATATGTGCATATACATATTTTATATACATATTAAAGGAGGCTAGTAGTTCGGTCTGCTCTTTTGTATCTTCCACAGAAGGGGGCAGAGGTTGGGGTTGGAGGAGAGGCTCTCCTCAGAAAGTCGGGAAACCACAAGGCAGAAACCAGAGCGGCTGCAGCCGAAGCAATAAGGGCAACACAGGCCTTGCCTTTAATTAATGTTGGTATTTGTTAAGCGCTTACTATGTGCCGAGCACTGTTCTAAGCGCCGGGGTAAACACAGGGGAATCAGGTTGTCCCACGTGGGGCTCACAGTCTTCATCCCCATTTTACAGATGAGGGAACTGAGGCACAGAGAAGTTAAGTGACTTGCCCACAGTCACACAGCTGACAAGTGGCAGAGCTGGGATTCGAACTCATGAGCCCTGACTCCAAAGCCCGTGCTCTTTCCACTGCGCCACGCTGCTTCTCCACGTTGCCTTTGACATACACCGGCCCAGAAAACACCAATGTGTGAAATGTGGGGAGGAGATTTTAGGCTGGGCACCTGTCTTACCAGTCACACCTGTTCCTGAGAAGCAAATCTCCCCGGAGGAGCGCCGTCCTCCAACTTCATTTGGGGATCCTAAGACACTGGTTCCACAACCCCTTTTTCTCCACCAAAAGTCCCTTTTTCTCTCTCGATCTTTTGCCCCAACAGCAGGCTCCATCTGTTTCCATCAAAAGCCACAAAGCCCCGAATATGTACTTCCTCATTCTTAGAATATCTTTCTCAGTCGTGCTCAGAGTCTTCCCCACCTTCCCCGCTCGGCTTAGAACATATGACATGAGTGACAAGACCAGGTGCCTGGATGGGGTGCTTTCCGAGTGGCACAGTCACTCCAGCGGGTGAAATGTCTGCGTCTGCTGGGGACCCCGGCAAAGCTTGAAATTTTGGGGGGTTTTTACAGTATTTGTTAAGCTCTTACTATGTGCCAAGCACTGTTCTAAGCGCTGGGGTAGATACAAGGTAATCAGGTTGCCCCACATGGGGCGCACAGTCTTAATCCTCATTTTACAGATGAAGGAACTGAGGCACAGAGAAGTTAAGTGACTTACCCAGAGTAACACAGCTGATAAGTGGTGGAGCTGGGATTAGAACCCACGACATCTGACTCCCAAGCCCGTGCTCTTTCCAATAAGCCGCACTGCTTCTCAAGAAGTTGACCTTGAGAGAATAGTGGGTTTGCTTTCTCTAAAGTACCTGCATTTGTTTGCTGTGTCTTAAAATTTTCTTCTCTGGAGCTCCAGTCATCGCACTCACACCCCGAGCGGGTTGGGCTTCTACCTGCTGAGTGTGGAGAAGCAGTGTGGTCTAGTGGGTAGAGCACAGGCCTGGGAGTCAGAAGGAGCTGGGTTCCAATCCCGGCTCTGTCACGTGTCTGCTCTGAGACCTTGGGCAAGTCACTTCACTTCTCTGGGCCTCAGTTACCTCATCTGTAAAATGGGGATGAAGACTGTGAACCCCATGTGGGACGGGAACTGTGTCCAACCTCGTTATCTTGCATCTAACCTAGCGCTTAATGCAGTGCCTGGCACGTAGGAAGCTCTTAAAAGAAACTATTAAAAAAAGCGAGTGGCAGGCCCTCAGTGAAGCCCATTTAGTCCCACCGTAGTGTGAAGGGAGAAGCACCAGAAACAGACTGCGTGTAAAGCAGTCAATCAAGAGTATGTATTGAGCCCCTCCTGGTAGTCAGAGGTCCTGGATTCTAATCCTTCCTCTGCCAGTTGCATGCTGGTGACTTCGGGCAAGTCACTTCCCTTCTCTGGGGCTCCGTTCCCTAAGCTGTAAAATGGGGATTCAAAACTTGCTCTCCTTCCTACTTAGACTGTAAGTCCCATGTGGGACAGGAACTGTGGCTGACCTGATTAACTTTTGCCTTCCCCAGTGTTTAGTTCAATACTTGGCACATAGTAAGTGCTTAACAAATACCCCCATTATTATGACCTGTGTTGATGTTTTGTCTTGGGTTCCCAGTGCAACGATATTTTCCTGTTGAGCAAGTCGGCATGCAACCCGCTTTCGGCGTCAATGAGCATTAACCAAACACGTTCTAGCCCTGGGGGAGGGGGACTGTTCCTTGGTTTGTTTTGAGTCTTGCAGGTTTCTGAAATGGGGGTGAGTCTTCCACGCTGTTTTAAACCCAACGGGACATCAGCCAGGTGGCGTGTGGGAAGGTCATCCATAAACTGACCCCAATATACTCATTTTCAGAGTGACAAGCACCATCCTTCCAAAAGCCAACTGTCAGGTGACAGTCCGCATATTGCTCAGCTCCTGACGATCCAGTCAAAAGTTTCTGAGCTTTCCTTTGAGTTTTAAAATGAGGTGTGAGCAGGAAATGGCATTCAGAGTCAGGGGGCTGAGGCTGTGAGGGTGGGAGTGGAAGTAGGAGGGGGCCTGTGAGGGTAGGGGGTGAAGTGAAAGGAGCCTGTGAGGGTTGGAGGGATGTACGGATGGGGGGGGGGGGTGGCAAGGGAAAATGAGAGGAGCATATGATGATGGTATTTGTTAAGCGCTTCCTTGTTCCAAGCACTGTTCTAAGCGCTGGGGTAGATACGGGGGAATCAGGCTCATAGTCTTAATCCCTATTTTACAGATGAGATAACTGAGGCCTAGAGAAGTTAAGTGACTTGCACAGCTGATAAGTGGCGGAGCCCGGGATAAGTGACCCCCAAGCCCGGGCTCTTTCCACTAAGCCACATGGGGGAAGTCCGGAGGGTCGGCAAGGAGGGAGGCGCAGAGGCCTCCAAGAGGCAAAGGAGCCCCAGCCCCCAACCCCAAAACAGTCTTCCAGTTTGGGGCAGCCTGGAAAGACCTGCCGGTAGCTAGCTGGTTTTTAAGACCACCTACGTCTGTGCCCCAGCTCTTCACAACACCTTCCTATTCGGACACAGTAATAGTAATAAGGACATCACTATTGAGTTCACTGTACCAGGTGCTTAGGAAGTAGAACAGAAACACAAGACGCATTCCCTGCCCACAAGGTACTTGGGCTCTAATGGAATTCAGTAGGACTTCAATCCTCCTGCAGCTCACGTCCAATCAGGGGAAGTGGATGATCTTTTGAATCTTTGTCATCCAAGCCCCTGCACTGGAAACCGAGGCGACCACCACCTGCTCCCTCCGCCCCGGAATTCTCCCCTTCCTGGGTCACTGGGGTGCCAGGGTTGCCAGGCACACAGGGTGAAAACTCCGCACGGCGCCGCTTCGCTTCCAACCCCCGTGACGGGAACATCCAGGACAGGGTGTTCTAATCCCAGCTCTGCCACTGGCCTGCTGTGTGACCTTGGGCAAAGCATATATATATTTTTTAATAGTATTTGTTAAGGGCTTACCGTGTGCTTTACACTGTACTACGCGCAGTGATAGATGCAAGATAATCAAGTTGGACACAGTCCTTGTCCCACATGGGGTTCACAGTCTTATTCCTCATTTTACAGATGAGGTTACCGAAGCAAGTTAAGTGATTTACCCAATGTCACACAGCAGCCAAGTTGGCGGAGCGAGGATTAAAACCCAGGTCCATACTCTTTCCGCTAGGCCACACTCCTTCTCTCTCACCTTCTCTGGACCTGTTTCCTTATTTGTCAAGTGGAACAAGAATACCTGTCTCTCCCTAACTCAGGGATGTCGTGAAGGCAGCGGTGAGATAAAGAACGTGAAAGTGCTTTGGGGAAAAAAAATATTTTAAAGCTCTCCACAAACACCAGATATCTTGTGGGTCAGGGTTAGGTCTTATAGTTTGCAACCAATAGTAACAAAAACTATACTGAAGCAATAAACTTTCCAACCCTGCAGAAGCCTCCTTTCAGTCTTTACCCCGACTCTTCCCACACCCACCCCTGCCGCCCCCTTCTTTTCTGAATTTTATTTAATTTTACATCTACTGGTTCTGGAGAGTCTACGATCTGAGCGGTTTTGCATCCACCTTGGGGGTGGGTGTAAAGTAGGGAAAGGAAAAGAACCGACTCGGATTTTACGGTGGAATGTGGGCCACCCATTCTGAAAATGGTTCATGCAGCCGAGATGTGGATTCCTCAGAGGACCGATCAGATGCTTGGGGCAGGGAAAGATTTTCTTTTTTTATAGTCATGATTCATCTCCATAACCATTCCGTCCACGCTTTCCTCTCCTCCGCCTCGCCCCGAACACTCCTCCTCTTGGCCTTGCCTCCTCTTACTTGCCTCTACTCGACTCTCATCCACCTCCCGATCCGGCCCTGGATTACCCTGAAGGCCAGCGGACTTGGTAGGGTGCGAGAGCTGAGCCCCAGAGCTGGACACCCCCAGAGCTGAACACCTCAAGCTCAAGGGCCTCCGTGGGGCACGGCAAAGCAAAGTGTGAGCCCATCTGTCCCCACCTTCTAGATCTCCACGCTCCCTTTCTCTCTCCTCCACACCTTGCTGCCCCGCCTGCATTGGGCCACTCTGAACCATCTGCACAGGACAACCGCTATGCTCTTGACCCTTTTCCCCACTCCCACCCCTTGTGTACATCACATCTCAAAGCCTAGCTCCTCCAGGAAGCTTTCCCTGATTAACCCCACTTATTCTCCAGCCCACCAGCTAGAGATGGGCATAGGTGTGGGCCCAATTTCTTGGGCAAGGTCAGGCAAAGAGCTAAATTCAGACCCTCTTTTGCCTCCCCTCCCCCCCCCCCATTTTGGGACCACCAAGGCCCAAGAGGACTGAAATGTGGCATTCAGACCAAAATTGGGACCACCGCACATTTGTGGTTGCTACTGCGGGCTGCCGGCCGGAGGCTATAGTGGGAGTGGTGGAGAGTCACCCCTCTCCACCAGATCTCTCCACCTCTCGTGCCGTGGACCTGACTGAACCCCTCCCAAAGCAGCAGCAGGAAGGAGCCCCGGGGAGCACCGGGTTTCAGAGCGAAGGTGCCCCGGTGCTCGGCACCAAGGCTTGTGCACACCGCTCCATTTTCAGATCATTGAGTACGCTTTCGATTTGCCCTTGGCTGTTTTTCATCTCAGACATTCCAAGCACTCTCAGTTCCAAGAAATTCTGGTGGGGGGTGGCTAACCCCTGGGTCCTAAGGAAAAGTTGAGGTAATAAGGTAAATGAGATGTGGAATGAGGGGCAGGGTGGAATGAGATTTGAAACCACAGAACTGAACAGGGAAGATGGAATCTTAGAGATTTAACTCCTGGATGAGTTAATTAATCCCTCCAAGGACAGGTTACCAAAAGGTCAGCTTCTCTCTCTTCAAAGATGGAAATTCCTTATTACAGACAGAAAATCCTCTCTCTCCGGGCTAGGAATTCGGAGAGCGGTTTTCTCCCCCAGGTAGTGGGGACCGAAGTGGAAGGATGGAATCAGCAGGGGCTGACCTGGGGGCTCCTGCCAGGGGCCGGGAGTCAGGGCTTCTGTGCCCCTGGGGTCATCCCCGACACATCCATATCTCTGCCTTGGGCCGGGCCGCGTCGCCCTCCAAGAGCTGGACGATGGAAGCTCGGGGAAGGCAGTACCATGGTGTGTGTTCGGTGTGTTTGGCACCCTGGACACAGTCTATGAGCGTGTATGACAATTCCATACCCCCACTCCTGGAACACGAGTGGTGCCATGTTTTTCCTTTGTCTGACAAGTTGGGGCCGGAGGGCGGGGTGCTGTCCCCAGAAGTAGGTCAGTTTTGCCTTTTCCTGTGCTCCCTCCTTCTTAGACAATGTGCCTGACAAGTATGGCATGTAATCTGCTTATACTGTATCACCCGCAGCGCTTAGCACAATGTTTGGCATGTAATAAGCACTTAACAGACACCCCCATTATTACTATTCCTTTTTTTCCCCTAGGGTCTCTAGTATCCACCCTTCTTCTGATCCAGCCCAGATGGAGATTGTGCTCGGTTTTTCCTAACTGGCAATTTGTTTCCCCAACTTCACCCTGCACATCAAAGTTCTAATTCAGTTTCTCTCTCAGGTCAATTAATTTGGCCATAAAATACCAGCCCGAAGCACATTTCTGTGGCAAAGTTATAGACTCCTTGAGTTTACCGTGGAAGTTCTGAGGTCCCCCAGAGGTCTTCATTGGGTTTGCTGTGATCAGAACGACGGACTTGAACATAACCTTCAGTTCTCCTAGAAAGCAGGGGGAAGCCTCTTGTTAAGGGAGACTAACTCCACCTGGTCAGAATAGGTTGAGGGATGGTTTGCATGTGTGACGTCAAACTGGCCCCCCTAAAGAACTTCTTAAAGCTTAAAGCGGGTACCGACTGTGTCAACGAGACGCACTTGCAGTTCCCGGGGTGGTTTCTGCAAGTTCCACGAACTGGTACGACAGGAACCTCCTAAAGGGGACCTGAAGAAGCCAAGAGGGGAAGGGTAAAAAGTCTCTTGCACGGGAGAGAGGTCAGACACTTGTCTTCGTACTTGTAACAACATCGACTCTTCCTCTCCATCCCTCAGTGGTATTTCCTGCCTGTAAGCACTGGGCTAAGCACTTGGGAGAGTTCGGTAGAGGTTAAAGACACAGGTTCCTGCCTTGGAAGAGCTTACAATCTCCCCCAGCCTTCAAGGCTGGTGTAAAGTAACAGTCTCTCGGACAAAGGAAGCCCGAGATGGCGGCTTTCTCCGTTAGAGCGGAAAGCAGCCACAGCGCCGGCCCTGGATGGGAGCATGGTAGAGGGAGGTGGGGACGGGAGCCGGATTGTCACCTGGGTCTCCAAAGATCTAGGCGGTGGGTGGTCACAGCTGGCGGTACACAGACCTCAGGCGGCCAAGGCCCGTTGGTTTCAGGGGGGAAGGGGCTGGCTAATTAGATGGCGGGCAACATAGGGAGACCATTCAGTGACCGTCGTCAAAAGCTCCCGCCCCAGTGATTCCGCTGTGGGATCCCTCGGCTCTGAATAGCATAAAAGCGTGCCTTTAACCAGTCTAAAAAAAGGCTCATTAAACCCACATTGATTCACTGGTATACTGTGTTTAGCTTTTCAGGATAGAAGAGGTGGTTATTCTGCTGAGAAGGGGAAAACCCTCAAATTCCTAGATGTAGAACCTTTGTGAATTATTTCCCTCCACCACCTGGACTGGTTAGCCAATGGCTTGGTTTTCTGACGTCCCTTAGCATTTTGAGTTGGCCCAAATACTTAGGGTTAAAAAACTGAATTTCAGCAGCGATGGGCCAAGTTTCGGAGGGACAGCATTTTAAACGATTACTTAAAAGTGACTCTTACTTTGGGGCTTTTGTAAGGCCGGCGGAGTTTCCAAGTTGAAGAATAATGAGCGGCCATTCAGATCTTTCCAGATTGGAACTCGCGGGTAAAGCAAGTCTTATGGTTTGTTTCTCATATCCCACCGAAATTTGGCAGGAAGTCAGAGGGGGCTGCAATTGAAAACACACTCCAGACCGTGGAAACTTTGTTTTACCTTCTTTTGGATTAATTGCTGTATTTGTTTTTCCCTGAGTTGGACACTTTCTGAATACTGGCAAAGTCCTTTTGAGATTGAAAAACAAAGCAAAAAACTAATGGCCCCAGCTCATTTTGAAATACTTAATGGAAACTTTATATCCCAGGCCCCTTCAGAAAACCTCTGACCATGACTTGGGTGGCTGTTCTTGGGGAGAGGTAAGAGTCAAGATTGGTATTAGGCATCGAGATCCTGAACACAGAGCAGGCCCCTGACAGGAACCTGAATGGTTGAAGATTGGTTTGGTTTTTTTCCTGTTGCTCTGGGTATCTATTAAACTCTTACTATGTGCCAAGTCCCATGTGCCAACTTGAGATAACCAGAGCAGAACTCTGTCCCTGCCCAACTCGGGACTCAGAGTCTAAGAGGGAGAACAGTGGTGCAGAGAAGTCGACCGACTTGCCTAAGGTCAGCCAGTGGCAGAGCCGGGACTAGAACACGGGTCTCCGGACTCCTCGGCCTGAGCCGTTTCCATTAAAGCCATCTCAGGTTGGAACCTTCCGAACCTCCGTCCTGCCCGACTCACCCCAGGGGAAGCGGACTGTGATTTTCAACCTTTCTCATTCCTGGCACAGGCCCACCTCTCTGTCAGGACGATCCCTGAAAATCAGTCTTTGACTTAGACAGTTCCCTCCTCCCTGCGCCCTGAGCAGAGAGATTCAAAAGGCCATCCTGCAGCTTGGAGACCTCTTGGCTCTTCCGATTCAGGGGTGTCCTGTTGTCCCCACTCCAGTCCATACTTCACTCTGCTGCCGGGATCATTTTTCTACAAAAACGTTCAGGACATATTTCCCCACTCTTCAGGAACCTCAAGTGGTTGCCCATCCACCTCTGCAGCAAACAGAAACTCCTCAATCAGTCAAGCCCCTCCTATCTCACCTCTCTACTATCCTTCTAAAACCCAGCCTGCACACTTGGGTCCTCTAATACTGATCTTCTCACTTACCTCAATCTCGTCTGTCTATCTAGCCACCAGCTTCTCGTCCGCATCCTGCCTCTGGTCTTGGACGCCCTCCTCCTGCTTCATATCCGACAGACAATTACTCCCCCCTGCTTCAAAACCTTATTGAAGGTACATCTCCTCCAAGAGGCCTTCCCTGACTAAGCCCTCTTTTCCTTGTCTTCCACTTCTTTCTGCATCACCCTGAAGAAGCAGCGTGGCTCAGTGGGAAGAGCCTGGTTTTAGGAGTCAGAGGTTCTAATCCCGGCTCCGCCACCTGTCAGCGGTGTGACTTTGGGCAAGTCACTTAACTTCTCGGTGCCTCAGTTCCCTCATCTGTAAAATGGGGATTAAGATTGGGACCCTCACGTGGGAGAACCTGATTACCTGTATCTACCCCAGTGCTTAGAACAGTGATCGGCACATAGTAATTTCTTAATACCAACATTATTATTATTATTATTCCAGCCTTCACTTCAAGGGACAACACTGATGTACATATTTGTAATCTTTTTTTATTTATGTTAATGTCTGTCTCCCACTCTAGGCTGTAAACTCATTGTGGGAAGGGAATGTGTTTGTTATATTGTACTCTCCCAAGTGCTTAGTACAGTGTTCTGCACACAGTAACCGCTCAATAAATACAACTGACTGACTGACTTGTTTCCTTGTCAACTTCCATCACAAAGGATTCTCTCAAAATGCCTTTGGCAACTGCCTGAATTATCTAAATGGGAAAGAAGTCCGTGAGGGCATCCCGATTCTAGCCACCGGGTTATCGATCGATCGGACGTCTGATCAACTAATTGGTCGATTGTATTTATTCACCCTCTTCTTTGTGAAGAGCACTGTCAGCTGATCGGTAGATAGCATTTATTGGGTGTCTGCTGTGTGGACACTGTATTTAAGCTCTTGGGAGAATACAGAAGAGTTAGAGGATAGGATCCCTGCCCTCAAAGAGTTTACCAGCCAGGAGGGGAGACACACACGAAATAATTAAACAAAGGAAGAAGGAAAGTGGCTACTGAAGTGAGGGCTTACAAAAGTGCCTTAAGTGACCGTGAGCACGTAAGCGCGTGCTTAGTGCAAAGCGTTGGGGATAAAACGAGGGGAATGCATCAGGGAAGACTATGGGAATGATCATTAGCGGGATCCTCCTGAAATCAAATCCCATGCCAAACCTTTCTTGTAAGCCAACCCAGTTTAGCAGACGTTTAGCCAACCACTGGGAAAACTACATTTCAAAATGAATTGAGAAAAAACAAAAAAGATTCATTGACAAAAGGCAGATTGCACAACCCATTTACTACCCATCCGAAACTCGCAGCAAGTTTTTCCGTCTGCGCCAGGATCGAGTTCCTGGCAGGGGGAGGTGGGGGGGGGGGGAGAAAGGGGATTTGTTCCCAGGTCTTTCGAAGGCTGGAATGACACCCTAAAAAACCCTTGCTCGCTTCTTCTGGCCAAAGACCCTGCTGTAACATTTTCCGTCCCCAGGAGGGTGACCGGGTACCCGCCTGCAAGCCCTAGCAAATGGAAACCCAGCTAACTCTGCAAACCTCAGCTGTTTTTCCATCCTCCCAAAGAGAAGTTAATTAGCATAGGGAAAATAACTAACGTGCTGACGTCATTGCTTTCCAGTAGGCCGCTTACATTTTGTCCATCTGCAAGCATGCAGGACTTTGTTCAGGAATGTGCTAGTCCTTAGAGGATGCTCTGAAGCTGCTCTCTCTCTCTCCCTCCCTCCCTCCCTCCCTCGAGGGGTTGGACCTCTTCCTTTATAAACACGCTTTACGGAAAGAACCTACGGCTTCTTGGGGAAGGCACCCCGTGTGGATTTTATCCGTCCGTGCCGTGGCTGGGGGAAAAGAGCGAGATGCACTTTAGAAACTTTAACTACAGTTTTAGTTCCCTCATCGCCTGTGTGGCAGACAGTGATGTCTTCGGTGAAAGTGAGACCAGGGTAAGCCGGGTGCTGCTGAGTTGTTTTGGGGTTTTTTTTGAGGGGGAGAGGGGGAGAGGGGCGAGGTCCAGGGCCTGGAAAGACTAGGGGAGAGGGTCAAGGGCTTCTGTTGGAGGTTCAGGCTTTGACTGTGCCTAAAGAAACACGGAGGAGCTTTTTCTGGAGGGGCAGGGGAGCCACGTCTAAGAGATTGATTGTTTGGAAATGCATGCGTTCTCTCCTCCTCCCTTTTGGAGCAACACGAGGTGGAAGAGAGCACCTCACCCTTGAGGTTGCAACTGAAACCCAAAGATTTTGGGTTTCCTGGGGGGTCTCTACCAGGGACTAGAAAGCAGTAGAATTGGCATTGGCCGGGGAACGGCTTGGGAATCACCCCGGTTATTTCCAGCAGCAGTTTTTCAAGGGTGTGTCGGGCTAATCTGAAGGCGATGGAATTCTTTCCGCTTCTCACTGATAACTGGCCGAGCATGGCTGGCTTTTTCTTTTTTTTTAACCCTCCCCCGCCCCTGTCTCGCTGTGGGTGAGAATGAGGCGGGAGCACTAAAGTGTGAAATTAGGGGAGTGATCGCGGCGGTCCCGGCTGGAGTCACCGAGGTGAGCGAGGCTGATGAACGCTGCTGCCGCTGCCATTCGCTTTGGAGGAATGGAGCCGAATCAGCCAGAGAGCCCATTCGGGTTTTCTGAAAATACACGGTTGTGGACTCAACCGTCTACCTTGAGTAGAGCGTGAATTGTGAGTGGGAAAACTCCTGGGTGGGTTTCTGAATGGGAACGAAGGACAGATTCCCAACCAAATACTGTAGGAAAAAATGCACCTGGAGATACCGAAATAAACCGTGGCAGTGTTTTTGAAATCGATTTACGAAATGCGATTAGACTGTGAGCCTCCCTTCTGGGGTTTGCGTGAGGTGGCAGGAACTGCGTCCCGCCTCGTCACTGTGTATGAACCCCAGTGCTTAGCACAATGCTTGGCAAATTGCAAATGTGTAATAAAAACCATAATAAATAAATAAGCCCTATTGAAAGAGCAGAAACGTTTTCTCCGGCACTCGGTGGTGAAAGATTCTCTTTCTCAGTCACTACAGTTAAACCTCTGGAGGGAATTCTTAGAACTCTCAGAGGGCAAGGGGATCTGTTGTTTAATCTGAAATAATAACGATAATGATAATATTGTAATTGTATTTAAGTGCTTACCATGTGCCCTATTTGTAATTTATTTTATGCCTGTCTCCCCCACTAGACTGTAAGCTCTTAGAGGACAAGGATCACATTTACCAATTCTGTTGTATTATACCCTTCCAAGCATCGAATACAATACCGTGCACATAGTAAGAACTCGATAAATACTACTGATGATTGATTGATTGATTGATGTGTTGTACACCAATCTAAGCACCGTGGACTCACACAACAGTGTGTTCATGGAGTTCCACAAACACCGTTTGTTGGTTCTGGTATTTAAATGCTACCCGGGTGTGTAAAATGTGACTTTCTTTAAAAGGACTCCAAGAAGCTATAGCGGTTTGGTCAATAGGCAGTGTTTATGCCCTGACCCATCCCGCCTGGGGAGCGTTTTTTAGTGGAGTTCTAGGGAAAGACAGGGGCCCTCTCTGAGAGGAACTAGCTGTGGACGCGCGGGCCAGTTTTGTGAAAGGAAAAGGATGGTGCAGGAAACAGGGACAGTTTTCAGCAGACCACTTAAGCGTCTGAAAAGCAGCGGGCTGTTTCTGCAGCGTCTTCCCGGGGCCACCCTCCGATCGGCAGCTTCCTCGACGCAGCCTCCCCGAAGCTCGGCAACGAGCCGGCTGCCGGCGAGAACGTGGGAAGGTCCCGACTCGCGAAGCCCGTGGGAGGGGTAGCCCGTGGGCTTCTTGCCCTGGCTCGTTTCCTACCCTGCTCCTCAGACACTCTGCAAGGAAACTTTCTGCAACCCCAGTCTGCACCCAAACTAAGAGGCGCAGACCACTGATAGAAGCACTTCTGCCCATTTACACTTACGCACGCTACAGTTTCAACACTTAATCATCTCCCTTTCCTCTCTCTTCTTCTGTTTATTACTTCAATGTCTCCCTCCCTAGGTGGATGGCTCCTTGAGGGCAGTGATAGCACCTACTGACTTTAGGATACTCTCCCAAGCGCTTAATACCGGGCTGTACACATAGGGGGTGCTCAATAAAAGCGATCGACCTGGTTTTGATAACCAGCCCGGGGGGTTCCTGTTAGCCCACCGAACTTGCCCCATGCCATATTCCCAAGGGCGCCTGTCTTTGAATCCTGCCTCCCCAGTCCATGAGATGGCTCCGGGGAAAATTAATCAATCACAGGCCATGGTTGTTGACCAGCCTCCTGCCCCAGAGCACTTCTCCAAAACACACCTCAGTCTCATTAGCTCGGGAGAAGACAGCTGAAGCCAAGAGAGATGCTTGTGAGCATGTCTTTAGGTGGAGCTGAGCACGAAACAACTCTGATTAGACGTCTCCCCACACCCCATTTTAGCTGAACATACAATTCTCCCCAGCTCACGAGATACCCTAACCTGTGAGGAGATAGTTTAATCTCTGTATTTGTTCTGAGATGGCACAGCTGCCTATGCTGCTAGGTGTTTCTCTGTCAGCTGTGCCAGGGTCAATCACTACCAGGCAGCTAGGCTCTCTGGAAAAGGCTTTGGGAGGAGGGTACCTTGAGCTGGTCAGGCAGTCCCTGGCACTTACTGAGTGCCTAAGGTGAGCAGTCCACTGTACTAAATTCTTGGAGGAGAACAGTAGAGCAAAAGGATACAATCCCTGCCATCAAGGAGCATCTAATCCAACCGAGGTGTTGAAAGAAGCTCAGCGATCAGAGCTTGGCTCTCTTGAGCTTCTATAGCACAACCCCCTGTATATTCCTCATCATTAAAGCCAGTACAGGCATAGTGTTTTTCCTTCCCAAGACCTATCTAGACTCTAAGCCTGTTGTGGGCAGAGAATGTGTCTGTTGATTGTTATATTGTACTCTCCCAAGCACTTAGTACAGTGCTCTGCACACAGTAAGCGCTCAATAAATACGATTGAATGAATGAATACCTCGGTCTTCCTAGCCACTCCATAAAGCCACAGAGGTCACATCCGTAAGAGAAAGACTTCAGGCGGGGGCAGGGTGGGAGATCCAGATTTTTATCCGATTACATCTGGCTAAACCAGAGAGAAGCAGGTGGGCTGGTCGCCCCAAAGGTCAGGAAACCCATGCTATGGCCGGGGCCGAGGGCCCACCTTAGAAAGTGCCGAGTTCCCGCTTCCACGGGGGAGCTTCTGTGACTGAGAATATTTCTCGTGAACCCGCAAAGAGCGTGGAAAACTGGTGACTTTTCACATGATGCCCCACATCCCTTTCGGACTCTAGTGTCTCCCGTTTGCTCCTTATTTAAAAGCCAGAGGGCTTCAGGTCAACTGGGCCCTATAAGCAGCAGCAGCCATGAGCTGGAAGTAGGGACTGGCCCCCAAGAGAGTATTTCCTGTAAGTCTCAACCTGTGAGCTTTCTTCTATTACTATTCTTCCAATACCGTTACTACTATTTCTTTTTCAGGCCAAATTTGAATCCCTCTTCCGAACCTATGACAAGGATATCACCTTCCAGTATTTTAAGAGCTTCAAACGAGTCCGAATAAACTTCAGCAACCCCCTGTCGGCGGCAGATGCCCGAATCCAGCTGCACAAGACTGAATTTCTCGGGAAAGAGATGAAGTTGTATTTTGCTCAGGTGAGTTGAAAATGGCAAATCCACTGAAAGTGGATTCTCTCTCCCACTTTGTCCCAAATAGTCCCTCTCAGTCTCCTCTCGAGTCTTTTAAAACAACCACCACCGGGGCTTCGCTGGCAGTGAGCTAAGTTGGACTGGGATTTTGGGGGAAAGCTCCTTTTCAGGGATGTTTCAGTGGTTCCTGGAGAGAAGAGGGGGGTGGTGAGAGACGGGATACCTTAAACCAGCCACAGGTCCACTCGCCCTGGGGCAAGTAGAAAAGAAACCCACCAGCCTTGCTTTTGATTCATTGGCCCTTGTGAGAGGAAGCTGGCCCAGGATGGAACACTTGTCCCCACTGGAAAATGGTTTTGTTTTTCCCACTCTAACCTCCCATCATCACCTACAGTCGCACCCACGATGGGAGCCTGGTCCTGGATCATGGGGAGCCTTGGGGCCCAGAGAAGACCTAGCCCAACCCTAGTTTTGTACAGTTGGAAGCTGGTGACCAAAGCAGTGGGGTGGGGCTAGTGCAGATGGGGAGCTTGGGTAACTGAACAGAACCCAGTTTGGGTTCTTTTTCATTCATCCATTTATTCCTTCATTCAATCGTATTTATTGAGCACTTACTAGATGCAGAGCACCGTACTAAGCGCTTGGACCCGGTACTAATTTCTACAAATTCCCCCTCCACCTCCCAGGCTGGGAGTGAAAGGAATGTGCAATTGAGCTTTAATTCCCCTGGGGTTTTCTCCAAAGGGTTGAGGGATGGCAGTGCCCACGCACGGCCTCCTCTCGGCCTCCCCTCGGCCTCCCCGCCTGAAGCACAGACCGAGGCCCCGCCACATTCGTGCGCTGTTCTCTGCTGCCCCCGTGAGCTCCACAACAACAAGGCAGAGACCTTGATCTTTCTGTTCCTCCACTCCCTCTCTTCAAAGCCCTTCGTTACCTCTCGCCGCCTTAGACCATTCCTGTGGCTTTTAGACAGCTCTTCAATTTTCCTTTTTATTCCTCTTCCTGAGAAAACATGTCCCCGAGCACTGCCCTCTCCCCCACGCCCTGGAAGCAAGGCACCCCAGGAGTGAGCCCCCCATCGATGACAATAATAATGATAATTATGGTATTTGTTAAGCCCTTACTTAGATTAGCATATTTTGGACACATAATCAGGAGGACCGATTCTCTGGAGAAGACAGTAATGCTAGGACGAGTCCAGGGAAAACGCGGAAGAGGCAGACAGGCAGCTAGATGGATAGAGACCATAACAACAATAACGGAAGAACCTTAGAAAGGTTGCGGATTATGGCAGAAGACAGAACGTTCTGGAGAAAGTATAGCCGAGGAGTCGCTACGAATCGGAAACGATTAAGCGGCACATGATAATAATAAGTGCTTACTATGTGCCAGGCACTGTACTAAGTGCTGGGGTGGGTACAATTAAATCAGGGTGGACACAATCCCTGTCCCATGTGGGCTCACAGTCTCAATCCCCATTTTACAGATGAAGTAACTGAGGCCCAGAAAAGTGAAGTGACTTGCCCAAGGTCACACAGCAGACAAGTGGCAAAGCTGGCACTAGAACCCATGACCTTCTGACTCCCAGGCCCGGGCTCTAGCCATTAGGCCATGCTGCTTCTCACTGATACTGACTGCCCTGTCGGGGCTAGGGAATCAGATTTTCAGTGACCACTGAGGGTCTTGCCTGATTTTTCTAAGACCCTAATTTCTTTCAGGCCCCAGGCTGTGGGTGTCCTGCCAACATTTTTGGGAACTTGAAGTCCTTTCTATTCTCACCCCCTGACTCTTGCCACTCCATCTCTGTGGAAAATCCAAGGCCGGTTTAAGGCATCTCACCTCTCAACCCTCCCTTCTCTCCAGTAACCATCAAACATTCGGCCCGTCCCTTTCAGACAGCCACCGCCCACGCCAGCGTGGCCTGGAGGAGAGAGCACGGGTCCGGCCATCGGAAAGATCTTGGTTCTAATCCCGGTAACTGCTGGGCACAAAAAAACGTTGTGCGATAATGTGTGTCTGTGTTGTGTCTCCCCACAAGACTCTGCACATAGGGAGCGCCCACCTGGCCCCGCCCAATCCAGACAAGCAGTTCCTGATCTCTCCCCCTGCCTCTCCTCCTGTGGGCTGGAAGCAAGTGGAGGACGCCACGCCCGTCATCAATTATGACCTCTTGTATGCCATCTCCAAGCTGGGCCCAGGTGAGAACTACCATCGTGCCCCAGGGCACCTGGGCGGGCAGGCGGGTGGGGAGAAAAGGAGACTCTGGTCTGAGATTCAGAGCTCTCACCCGGTGACTCCAAGACCATTATTTTCCACAGTTCCAGGGCCCAAGACTGCCTCCTGTTATCGGTGGTCTGGTCCCCCGCCAATAGCCATGAGATTGAGGCCAACGAGGGGCATCTGGATAACGTGCCCTTTTGGATGCAGCCTTAGGCAGGACGCTGCTGTTCCCTCAGAAGTTTTCTCCCTCATATCCGCCTCCATTTCCATCAGGAGCCTTCACGCATTACCTGGGATGGACCAGCTGGTGTAAAAAGGCCACGCACTGAGGGGTTGGCCTGCCTGACCAGGACCGGAGTCAGGCAGGGCCAGCTGCAGGCCTGTGGAGACCAACTCTCTCCAGGCAGTTTTGAGTCTGCTCTAGGAAGACCCAAATAGTCTGATGAACAAGATGGGACGGTGTCGTTTCCCCACACACACACACACAAACATTCACCGTGCTAAGAGTACAGGGACTGTGATCTGATTGTACCGCATCTACCCCAGCTCTTAGTAGTTAGTGCCTGCCACGTAATACGAGCTAACAAATACCACTGTTAATATTATCAATGCTATTATTATGAAGACGACGACGTGGCCCCTGCTTCGAGGGGCTCACGGACAAACAGGGCAGGCAGCCACAGCCCGGACAGCAATCTGAGTCCGGAACAATTCTGACTCAAAGCTCACAGCCTCCACACAGACCAAAGTCTTTCCGGGAGGAAGAGGGAAACCCCACAAATTACCTCTAAAGGATCCACTCCTTGTCGGCGAGCCCCGACACCCTGAACGGTTTCAGATGCAAAACCGAGATGGAAACGGCCACTTAGCTGTCGTTTTCCGGACCAAAGCGGACCGTGCTTAGCCCTCTAGCTTAGAGCAGTGAGGAACGTAGGCTTGATCCCTGCCCTCGAGGTGCTCATATTCCTGGACTCCGGGAATACAGTCGATTCGGTCACTTCTGGGACGGGCCGGAAAGGGAGGGGTGGGACAGGAGGGGACGGAGAGGATGGATCGGGGAAGGCTTCCTTGAGGAAGTGGCTTCGCTGCAGTTTACACGGAGATGGTGGTGGAGGGGGCGGACTGGCTCGGAGAGTATGGGAGGGGAGGGGGAGCTTGAATCACCCCTTGGAGCAAGTGCTCGGTGGCGCCGGGCTGGCTCCAGGGTACCCTTCAAAGTGCTTAGTACAGTGCTTTGCACCAAGTGAGCACTCGACTTGATTGATGGAGCTGTTCTGTGACCGTCTCACCCACAGGGGAGAAGTACGAACTGCACGCGGCCACCGACACCACCCCCAGCGTGGTGGTACACGTGTGCGAGAGCGACCAGGAGGACGACGAGGATGACGAGGACGAGGAAGGCATGAAGAGACCCAAGCCAAAAATCATCCAGACCCGGCGGCCCGACTACACCCCGATCCACCTCAGCTGAACGGACGCCCGGCCGGGCCGCGTTCTGAACCGCCGGGCTCGGGCGAGATCCATTTTCCCCGGGAGCGGCCTGCCCCCGGACAAGCCGGCGGCCGCGGTGGGAGTCGGAGCTGAGACTCCACTTCCCGCTCGGCCGCTACGTTGTCGTCAGCCCCAGTCGCGAGGGGAAACTTCCCAGAGCCCCCGGAACGGCCACGGGGGTGGGGGGAGACATCCAGGAAGGAATCGAGAAATCCGAAAATAGTGTCTTGTCTTTCCTTTCTTAGTTCCTTTTGGGGTGGGGTGCTCTGTTCTTTCAGAGGAGCGGGCCTGGGTGGGGAGAGTTCGCCGTTCGACCGGGCCAGGGGTTCTGGCTGAAGTCGTCGGCTCGGAGAGCTTCCGAGAGCTGACCGTGGGGGAATCGTCAAGTGTCTCTTTTTCTAACGTTTTATTGTTTTGTGCATGTACGTTACTGATTCGGGAGTCAAACTTTTGCGTCATCGTCTGTAGGGCTTCACGGTCCTCGCTTTACATTCTGGGGGAGCTGAGAAAGGTTTCAGTTATTTATTGCCTATCCAGATCCAAGCGCCTCCAGCCGGAGCGCGGCAGAACAACCTTTACGGATCAGGTTATTAGGCGCGATACGGACTTTGCGCTAGTCAAAAGAAGTGGATCTGGATTACAACCGTCGGGTTGTAGCTTGCAGAGCTGTGGAAAGAACAGGTTGGGGTTTTTTGTTGTTGCGGTTCTGTTTTTCAGTTTTACAGGTAAGGTGGGTATATTGAATTTTCTCCACCGACACACAAAAATCCTCTCACACCTGTCAACGCAAACCAATTCCGCACGTCCACAGCGGTGTCCGCTGAGGCGAGAGGCCGGTCCCCGGAAGGCCCCGAGGGCCCCAGGCAGTGGGCGATGCTGCCCAAGTTTCACCAGGGGATCGAACTCAGAAACGGGGGCACAGATTTTGAGTCGGGGGGGTGGCAGTGCATTCTGCTGCTACTCCCCCCTGAGACCGTGGGCAACTAGACACGTGTGTGCTTTTATCCTGGCGGCCAACTGTCCAACTGTGTCGGATAACTCTCCAACACGGGCACGTCTTTCAGAGATGCCCACCACCCAGAGACGGCACAGGCCAAAGAGGTCCACGGGGCTGGTTTTCTTTAAGAACAGACAAGCCTGCATCCTTCTCTTCAATTGCCATTATCTGGAAAATGGTCACCTAACTCTTGGTAGCCTGTTTACAGCATGGGGGTGGGGGAAGGGGATGACTGTGCCCAGCTGTTCAAGTGTTTCTAGTTATCAGCTTTTCAACTGGAGAACCTAACTTCAAAATATTTTTTTTAACTACATTCTCTAATAAATTGGTACAACATGCTATTTGTGGAACGGCGGTCTGGTGTCGTCGTCGGGCAGCGGGGGGCCGGATTGGGGCGTTCCCAGCAGGGAAGGGCCGGAGCAGCGGGAGGGTGGGAATTCTCTCAGGTCGTCCTTGGCCCGGGGGGATTTGGGGAACGGGGAAGAGGCGGGGGGGGGGGGGGGGGGGGGGGGGGGGGGGGTTTGCAAGCCAGGGAGAGGTGGAACCACTCGGAGGGCTCGAGCCAAAGATGAACGCGATTCAGGCTAGAAGTTAGGATGCCACGGGGCGGGGGGCACTGACGAGGCGCCAGGGAGGGGGGTGAAGAAGAGCAGTGCCCAGACGGTGGCTAAGATAACCCACCCCGCCAGGGCACTCTTCCCCGCAGGAAGCCATCTTGGAGCCGGCAAACGGCTTCTCTCCACTCCTGCTGCTGTGCTGTCCCCGGGGTCCACCTCTGGACCCGCTCCCTGGACGTCAGGCTCAGCAGAGATCCTGGAGCCAAGGGCCCCCCTAACCCTCTCCTTCTCAACCAGTTTCGGGGGCTTCCACTTCTCCCAAAATGGCTTGATCCCAACCCAGACGAATATGATTCTCCTGCGTTTTCTGTGGAGAAGCAGCGTGGCCTAGTGGAAAGAGAATAGGCCTGGGAGTCACAGGGCCTGGGTTCTACTCCCCACTCTCCCAATTGCTTGCTGTGTGACCTTGAGCAAGTTATTTCACTTTTCTGTGACTCAATTCTCCTCTTCTCCCTCCTACTTAGACTGTGAGCCGAGAAGCGTGTCAAGGACTATGTCCAACCTAATTAACCCGTATCTGCCCCAGTGCTTAGAACAGTGTTTGACCCATAGTAAGAATTTAACAGATACCATAAAAATAAATATAAAGAAACAAAAAAAATTGATGACATCCTGGGCAAAATCTGTGATGTTCTGCTTGATTCACATGCCAGATTTGGTGAGCAAGGCATCAAAAAGTTCACTCCTTCAAAGTGTCAGGCCTTTTTCTCTCATAGACAAACTGAGCAGAAGTGCTTCATGTGATCTTAATAATAAGAAGAATAACAACTGTGGTGTTTGTTAAGCACTTACTATGTGCCAGGCACTCTTCTAAGTGCTAGGGTGGATACAAACAAATCAGGTCGACAAAGTCCCTGCTCCAGAAGGGGCTCACGGTCTTAATCCCCATTTTACAGATGAGGTAACTGAGGCACAAAGAAGTGAAGTGACTTGCTCAAGCCTACCTGGCAGACAAGTGGCGGAGCCGGGATTAGAACCATCACCTTCTGACTCCCAGGCCCAGTGCTCTATCCACTACGCCATGCTGCTTCCCCTAACCTTAACCTTCCCTTAACCTTCTATGCCTCGATTACCAGATTCCTCAATTTACCCATCTATAAAATGAGTTCAGATTCCTGCATCTCATATTATTAATAATAACAATAATAATAATAATGATAGTATTTGTTAAGCCGAGCACCGAATTAGGTCTAAAGGGGAAGGACAACAGGAATAGGTAAGTGATTTGACTAAGGTCACAGCACACAGGTGGTGGAGCCAAGATTGGAACCCAAGTCCTCTGACTCGCAGGCTAACGCTCTTTCCACAAGGCAACACTCCCTTACGTGGTGAGCCCTGTGTGGGTCAGGGACTGTGTCTGATCTGATTCCCTCGTATCTAACCTCAGCACCTAACACAGTGCTTGGCACTGAGAAAACCCTTCATAAATACCCTCATTAATGCTGGGAAAGGGTCAGCAGCCTGGCCTGCTGGCAGCCGGGAGTCTTGAACACCGGAAGCACCGTGTTCTGCCATCTGCCTCTTGGGAAGACCAACATCATTCTGGATGTCCAGAGGCTGCAAAAGCTGGTCTGTCCCTTTTTGTTTTTTAAGGTATTTATTAAAATCTTACTATGTGTCAGGCACCGTACTGAGCGATGGGGCAGATATTACCTAATAAAGTTGCACACAGTCCATGTCCCACATACGTCTCACGGTCTTAATCCTCATTTTACAGATGAGGTAACTGAGGCACAGAGAAATGAAGTGACTTCCCTAGGTTCATGCAACAGACAAGTAGCAGAGTCGGAATTAGAATCCAGGTCCACCTGACTCCCGGGCCCGTGCTCTATGCACTAGGCCACATGGCTTCCTTGGGCTGATCCCTGCTTCTCCAGCCAAGGTCCCATGCCTGAAGGTGACTTTGACCTCCTCAGTGACCTCCTGGCCGGCTCTTCCACCATTCCCGAGCGCCTTTCCCCACGCTAGCCGTGCTCTCCGACACAATAGCCCACTGTCCCGCTGCTACAGATCTTTCTTTTCTCTCTGAAGCAATGGCAGTCCTGCCAAGTCCTGATTAAATTTTAATCTCCTTTCTGAATCTCACCAACCTCACCCCCAAACGGCCGGCTACTGTGCCCTTCTCTGAGAATTCAACTTTTTTAAAAAGGAAGATCAACTCCGGGAGGGTGCAAACTGGAAAAACAATTAGATTTACAATGCAGAGAGCGGCGATACGTTCAAATGTCCGTCTCGGCTGGAGTTTACTGGATCTTTCAAACCTGCGGTTCATCGACGGATGATCTGAACAGGCTGCAGGGCTTTCTGGTCAGGATAACATTGATTCCCTTGGGGACCTCAGTTCTCCTGCCTGAAGACTGGGGACAAGTTCGGCCCCGCCCATGGAGAGGCAGAGGGGCAGAGGGCAGATGGACACGGAGCAGGGCATCTTCTACAGAGCCCTCGGGGGATCCCCTCCCCGGGCTCCACCTTGGGGACCCCGGGGCTGCCGTCCCTGGGTGACCCCGGGAGATGTGGGCCAACGTATGGCCCACTGCATTTTCTGCCTCGCCGGACAGCCCGGTGAAAAGCAGAGGAGAAAACTTATTTTGGTCCAGTCTGAAGTTTGTACTCGCATTTAGAGCATCCGGGCAGCTAAGGGACCAGGGATCTCTGACCCTCTGACCCGATGTGGTTGCACATCCACTCCCCACAGGGGATCTCAAAGCGCCTCTTGGTGGAACGGAGAGCGTGGATTGGGGAGGGGTCGACATGGAGAAGAGAAGGGGGCAGTTGGAGAAGCAGGGAAGTGGCAGTGGAGATCTGGGCTGGAATTTTGCACATTTCTAAGCAAGCCTCCCCAGGCCAGGGCCCCGCCCCTTCTCTCTCCGCCCCCAGCCCCGGCTCCGGCCCCGGTTCCCTCTGGACGGTGGCTCCTCGCAGGCTGCTCCACCAGCCAGACTTTGCTCTCGGTAAGTAGCAGCTGGGACATTCAGGACTGTGGGACCCTGCCCGAAACAAGTTCTGGCCCGGGGGGGTGGGGAATGGGCGCTCAGCTCGGGACACCCTTCACCCCCGACCCCCGAAAGGGTCTGAGACTAGGAGAAGCGGGAGCTGGTGGGGTGGGAGGTGGAAAGAAGAAGGGGGAAGAAAGGGAACGCTCCCAAGACCCCCTTTCTGGGAGGGGGCGGGGGGGGGGGGCGGCTTTAGGCTCAGTCAGGGCCAGTGTGGGATGGAGGGAGTCGGGGTAGAGGAGAGGGGTGAAGGGCCGGCAGGAGGCTGGAGGGAAGGGATGTCCAGGCAGAGGGGGAGGTCCAAGGAAAAAAACCTGAGGGGGAGAAAGAGCTGTCCAGGATGAGAGGTGTCCGGGAGAGAGCTGTCCACGGGGACGGATGCCCATGTGGATGGATGTCCAGGGGAGGGATGGCCAAGGGAAAGGTGTCCCAAGGGAAAGAGAAGCAGTGTGGCCTAGTGGAAACAGCATGGGCCTGCGAGTCAGAGGACGTGGGTTCTCATCCCGGCTCTGTCACCTGTCTGCCGTGTGACTTTGGGCAAGTCACTTAATTTCTCTGTGAGTCAGTCACCTCATCTGTAAAATGGGGATCGAGACTGTGAGCCCCATGTGGGACAGGGACTGTGTCCAATCTGATTACCTTGTATCTCCCCCAGCACTTAGAACAGTGCGTGGCATATAGTAAGTGCTTAACAAACACCATTATCATTATTATTATTATGCCCACGGGGAGGGATGCCACCGGTGGACCATGTCCAGGGGAGGGATGTTCTAGGGGAGATAAAGCCGATTGATCGACCGGGAGAAATATCGGGGCGGGACACGTAGGTAAGAGATGTCCACGGGGAGGGATGTCCAGGGGAAGGGGTGCTCACGGGGGGGCAACCGCGGGAAGAGATACCCACAGGAAGCCCATCCTGAAGCAGAGAGAGATACTGGACAGTTCAAACGAAAGCACAGGAGCCACGAAGAACATTTCCTTCTCCCTGGAGGACTCCCGACCTAGGAGTTAGCGTGCGTGTGGCATAGGCAACCACGCATCTTAAATGGATGACAGAGAGGAAGACGCAAGGCCGACATCACGGCTCCTGCCCACGGCACAGAGAGCACAGCCTCTTCCGGAGGGTGGGCGGGAGAGCCCAGAATGGGACAGGGGATGTATCCAGAACACCTTCTAAATAATAATAATAATAATGTTGGTATTTGTTAAGCGCTTACTATGTGCAGAGCACTGTTCTAAGCACTGGGGTAGACACAGGGGAATCAGGTTGTCCCACGTGGGGTTTACAGCCTTAATCCCCATTTTACAGACGAGGGAACTGAGGCACAGAGAAGTGAAGTGACTTGCCCACAGTCACACAGCTGACAAGTGGCAGAGCCAGGATTCGAACCCATGACCTCAGACTCCGAAGCCCAGGCTCTTTCCACTGAGCCACGCTGCTTGCCCAGGGTCACACAGCAGACAAGCGGCGGAGCCAGGATTAGAACCCATGACCTTCTGACTCCCAAGCCCGGGTTCTACCCAATACAGCATACATTCGACAGCTATCTACTGAGGAGGGGACAGAACATGGATGACCTTCAGAGCCATGACCGTTATCGTTCATATACCATAAATTATAGATCAGTTTCAGAGGCATAGTATGGTTTATTCCTACAGCGTTCGCAGTTACAATCCTGCATCCAAACATACAGGGCAAATAGGTAGCCATATCAAGAGTTCACCCTCTTATGGAGTGCGTAACCTTACCTATTAGACAGCATCGAACATACAGGATTTGCTTATTTATTCTCATGGGTCTGACCTTGATTTTTCTAGATTTTCAGTTTGTTGATCGCTTGACTAAGTCAGGACCGCTGAATCAGAGCAGAAGCCCTCGCGGGCAGGGAGTGCGTCTCCAGCTTCTTTATATATCCCTAAGAGCTTAATTCAGTAAACTGTACCCAGTGGGTGCTCGATAAATAACACTGATCGATCGGACGGTTGAATCTCCATCCTGTACGGCTCGATCGCGGGCAACTCAAGGGCTGGGGAAATAGTTCTTTCTACGGTGTAGCAGCTGGAACTGATGCGCTGTGGGTGAGGAGGTGGGGCGGGGAAGAAGGGAAGAGAATAATGGATATGAGTTGAGCAGGTGCCTAAATAGTCAGCTATGTAAACCGAGTTTTGTGTGTGTTTATAAGTGCATAGTTGGCTTAGAACTGCTGAGGTGATAGCTGGGAGCTATGATTTGGGATAATGCCTCTCCTGCCATGTTGACGCTCTAATTCCTCGCTTTTGCAGAGGAGACGGCGGGCAGACCCCCATGGGGACGGCTGAGACGCAGGTGCTCATTTCGCCGGGCCCCAGCAGGAAGTTTGATCCCGGCTCTGCCGCCTGTCCGCTCTGTGACCTTGGGAAAGTCATTTAACTTCTTTGTGCCTCAGTTATTTCATCTGTAAAATGAGGATAAGAGTGTGTGCCCCATGTGGGACAGGGACCGTGTCCAACCTGATGAACTTGTAGCTACCCCAGCGCTTAGAACAGTAAGCTTGGCACACAGTAAGCGCTTAACAAGTATCATAATTTATTATCTTTATTATTACAGTGCTCTGCACACAGTACCTACTCAATAAACACCACTGAGCGCTTAACAAGTATCATAATTATTATTATTATTATTAGTTGTTCTGCACGTAGTACGCACTCAATGAACACCGTTGACTGATTGATTGCGGAAACGTGGAGGCCCCGAGGGGCTGGGCCGGAACCCGGTGACACGGGGTGTTCCTGCCTCGACCGGCCGTTATCGGACTGATATTTGATTAGGCACGGAATGTGGAAGGAGCGCCCGTGCGCGGGTAGTCGTCTGTCCCGGGGCTGGTCCCAGGGGGGTTACAGCCGCTCTCTCTGCAGAGCAGCGTGGGGAGGTGGGCGACTGGATCCAACCCAGCAAGCCCCCGCCTGCGTCCCCACCGGCCAGGTGGTCAGTGCTTTAGCCAGGGAGTCGGCCTAAGGACCTCCCGAGAGCCCCGGTCTCTGGAGCCGCCTACCTTCTCTCCCCAGCCCCGATCCAGCCCGGCCCGGGTTGGGGAGCCCCGTCCTCGCAGAATGGAGGTCACTGGATCCTGAGTCCACTCCTCTCCCCGGCCCCCTGCCCCTGGCTCCTGGCTGAGGAACATTCTCTCTCTCTCTGGTAGGACCACTGAGGTAAGTGTCAACCTCGCCCTCTGCTTACCTCCCTCGGGCCCTAATAGCCCCCTAGTAGTCAGGCTACTCGTTGAGTACCCACTGGTTGCAGCCCACTATATTAAGCACCTCAGGAAGTACAACAGAAGTGCGAGGGACAATCCTTGCTCACAAGGAGCTTCCGCTTTAACAAGGGGCAGCAGGGGGATCCCAGCTCTGCCACCTGTCAGCTGTGTGATTGCGGGCAAGTCACTTCACTTCTCTGTGCCTCAGTTAACTCATCTGTAAAATGGGGATTAAGACTGTGAACCTCATGTGGGACAACCTGATTATCCTGTATCTACCCCAGTGCTTAGAACAGTGCTCTGCACATAGTAAGTGCTTAAATACCAACATTATTATTATTATTATTATTATTATTATTATAAGAGGAGGAAACTCCACTCCGCGGCCTTGGTGATTCTGCATGAGGGTGAGGGCGGCAGCCCAGACAGTTAGGAAATGTCTCTGTGAGAGGGAGTTCCATCTTGCTAGGTGGCACCCCACACCCCACTCTTCAAGGAGATTTGGGGGTCTTTCCTCTTCTGGTTCTGCCACTGTGGGCATTATTCACTTGAGTCGGTCCCACCCGCCACTAAATGGGGAGCATCTGGAGGGCAGGGACCAACTGTGTCTTCTCCTTCCTCGCTGACAGCTCCTTGTACAGGACAGGAAATATAATGTTGACTTGTCCTTTTCTCTATATTAAATCGCTTACTATGTGTCCAACTGTCTAAGGGGTGGGGTAGGTAAAGTTAATTAGGGTGGACGCAGTCTCTGTCCGGCATGGGGCTCGCAGTCTAAGTAGGAGGGGGAACAGGTATTTAATCCCCATTTTACATCTGTGGAAACTGAGGCACAGAGAAGTGAGGTGATTTGCCCGAGATAACGGCAAGCAATTGGCCAAGCCGGGGTTAGAAACAAGGTCTTCTGATTCCTAGGCCTGGGTTCTTTCCACAAGACAATGCTTCTTCTCCCTCTGTTTGTCTGTCTGTCTGCCGTCTCCAAGTGGGGTGGGAGGAGAGGAAGGAACCAGCAGGGGAGGAGGAAAATTTATCTGCTTGTTTCCCAGGCCCGATGGCTTCCTCTCCTCACTGGCACACCTGAGCTTGAGCTGAACATAAAGGGCAGGAAACCCAAGGCTCAAAGTGCCCGGTATGCGCTTCGCCCGTGGAAGCGCTCGGGATAGACATTTTACTGATGCCGACGCATGCCGAAAAACAGTTCTGTGTCATCATGTCTCTTTCTCTGTCTCTCTCTCTTTCCCTTCTTCCCTCCCTCCCCAACAAGGAATCCCCACCGAGGCAGTGGTTCCTGCCCTGTTCACACTTCTCCTTTGGTTTCAGAACTCTCCGCTATGGCGGGAGGCCGTCAAGAGTGGAGCGAGGAGGTGGCACTTCTCAATAGCACCGCTACGGGCCCCTTCCTGCCCCAGCTGGTAGAGGGCTATCTCCAGCTGGACACCAATGTCTCGACCGGCAGCACCCCCAGGACCACCCCCGACCACCTAGAGGCGGTGTACATCCTCATCCTCCTCGGCTTTTTTGCCTTCTTCACCCTGGGCATCATGCTGAGCTACATCCGCTCCAAGAAGCTGGAGCACTCCCACGACCCCTACAACGTCTACATCGAGTCCGACTGCTGGCACCAGAAGGACAAAGCCTACTTTCAGGCCCGGTTCCTGGAGAGCTACCGGGCCTGCTACGTCATCGAAAATAAGATGGCGGCAGAGCAGCCCAACGTCTACCTTCCCGAGGAGAAATTCGCCCTGCAGGTGGACGCAAACCGGGTGGTGAATCCCTGATGGACCCAGCAGCTCAAAGTACCATTTTCTGCCTCTTCACACATTTCTGTAATCTTCCAGCTGGGAGGCAGGAGGTGGGGCTTTGAGAGAGGTCACAGGTGACTGGATTATATTTTCACCATTTTTTAAAAATTATTTTAGAATTTCTTTTAGATCCCAACAGTGGAAGAATGTCCCAAGAGGGACCGGAAACATTCTGAGATAGAGTTGCCCCACAGAGCCCCTCTCTCCTGGTCTCAGCAAATTTAGAAGAGGGAGAGAGTAGGAAGGAGGTAGGGGTTTGTACCACGAGCTATAGCAAGCACGTGGGGAGATCCCTAGTATGATCCACTGTCCGTAAAGTCTCTGTGAGCAGGGATAGCATCTACCAACTCTAATCAAAATAATAATCATTGTCGAATTTGTTAAGCACTTACTGTGTGCCAGGCACCGTACTAAGCGCTGGGGTGGATACCAGTAAATCAGGTTGGACACAGTCCCTGTCCCATGTAGGGCTCACAGTCTCATTCCTCATTTTCCAGATGAGGTAACTGAGGCACAGAGAAGTGAAGTGACTTGCCCAAGATCACACAGCAGACAAGTTGCAGAGCTGGGATTAGAACCCATGACCTTCTGACTCCCAGGCCCGTGCTCGATCAACTATGCCACGCTGTTTCTCATATGCTATTGTACTGGACTCCCGCAAATTCTCCGTAAAGTGCTTTTCACCCAGCAAGCGCTTAGTAAGTACCACTGATTGATTGATTCTTAAAGTCCAAAACTCATGGTCCAGACCCAGAAGGCCGAGTGTCCGGGGCAGCCGGGGCTCTGAGCTCCACCCAAGGGGGAAGGAGTGGATCCCCTGGTAAAGCAAATGGGTACTTCCTTCCTCAAAGGAAAGGTTCTCCTCGGGGTTTGGACGTAGGGCCGCCAATCCAGCTATCCCCATGACTGATCCAATAACCTGTGGCCCAGAGGAATGAAAGGAGAGGGGTGGGAATACTGAGAGCGAGCTGCCCGTCTGCCCTCTGACCCAAGGGCATGGTGAAGGGGTGGGCCCGCCCAGTGGAAACACGATCCTCTTAGAAAGTGCTCAACTCTCCGAATCAAGCCAGAGCTATCCGCTCCAGGGATCTTTCAGACACTAATCACAGAGAGATCGGATAAACACAACCTTGCTGTTCTCCCAAGGGGAGGCGGGGTGCAGGCCGGGCAGGAGGCCTCTTCCTAAAGGGAAATCCTGAACCACGGCAACCTTTTGGGATTAGTCCTATCAGGGAGGTGGGCAGGGGGGAGTTCCCTGCCCACGATTCCCAGCGGTCCCCCGCAAAAGGGCAAATGGGAAATGAGATCCGTGGGATTTCAGGGGAGTGTAACCCCCGCTGCTTAAGATTTCTGGGACTCAAAAGAGAGCACAAAACACCAGAAGAGTCAACTGTCTCCCTTGGCATCTAGAACCCAGGCCCTCTTCTCTTTCTCACCTCATTCCCCTTATCCGTCAGTCAGTGTTATTAATCTAGTGCCTACTGTTTGCAGAGGCCGGTACTAAGCTCTTGAGAGAGTCCCCTGGAGTTAGAAGCCTTCCCTCAAGGGACTTCCAACCGAATGGGGGAGACAGATACTGAAATAAATTAGAGATGGGAGGAAAAAGGAGAAGGGGGGAGATGAACATGAATTCTGATTAAAGAATACTATTTTCACAAAAGCCAATCACTCGGTTATCCCCGAATTTAAATTTATACCAAGCATGTCAGGTTTGCTGTCCAAATGCCAACATGCGTCATTGCCTTGTATTTTTATCATAAAGCTTGACTTTTCTCATAAATGAACTGCTGTTTTTCCAGGCACTGAACATTATGATTGAAAGAACATTGGCAACTTCCTTCCTCAATCTGGTGATTTCTTCTGGAAAGGACTGTTCTTTGCTCTTTAATATTAGTGTCTGAAGGGAAGAGGTGGGCTATGAGGAGACTTAATGGGCCAGAGAGGATAGGGAGGGAGCTGTAAGACTTTTTGTTGGGTAGAAATTAGTAGCCATGTTGCCCAGGGGAAGTGAGTCAGAGGCCTCTTTCAACATCCCTGGCTTTAAGTGGACCGACAAAACCCAGAAGGGCTGAGCAGAGGGGGATGGGGGCTCTCAGGGGCCATTGGTGCTGAATCGGAAATCTTCCCTTAGTGTTCAGCTCCTCCCACGCCTGGAGGCGAATTTCACGCTCAGTAATGTTGTGTCTGAGTATGACGGACAAGGCAAGATCCACGTATATGGAACTAGAAACCTAAATTCCAGGTTCCTTGGTGAGATGCAAGTTTACATTTCCCTGTGTAGCTCGAATAAAAGGCGAAGTTATGCAAGGCCATGGTTGATGTTATTTTTCCTGAAAGGGGAGGGGGCAGAGAAGTGTGGGGTGACGGTATGTGGCGGGGGTGGGAGGGGGAGCGAGTGGGAGGGGAGAGGTCAGTCACCGAATGGCATTTCATACACCACCACGCTCTCAAGTGGAAGGGTGGACGGGGAAGTGCCCTCTGAGGGGAAGACCTGAGTTGGGAAAGATCGAAGGGGAGAAGCCCGCCGGAGATTTTACAAATTTTCCAGGGTTTTGAGCGGATCTGAGGATCAATTCTCTGGTGAAAATAATAAAGATGAAAGTCCTATTTGTTACGTGCTTACTGTGTGCCATTCACCGAACTAAGCGTTGGACTAGATACTGGACAGTCAGGTCGAGCACAGTCCCTATCCCACATGGGTTTCCCAGGCTAAGAGGGAGGGAGAACAGGTATTGAATTCCCATTTTACAGATGTGAAAACAGAGGCATAGAGTGAAGTGATTTGCCCAAGATCAAACAGCAGCTAAGCGGCAAAGCCAGGACTAGAATCCTGTTCTCTCGACCAGGTGCCATGCCACTTTTTCCCCAGATCTACTTTCCAAATCCCGAGCGAGCTCTCCTTCACAGCAATCTCCTTCCAGCCTCCGCGATATCCCCTCATGGACATCCCGCCAGCCCCCCGAAGTCAATACGCCCCGAACCGAACTCTCCAAATCATCCCCTCCGCCACAGGTTCCCATCACAGCAACCACCACCAGTGCCCCCCATCTCCGAAGCCCTCGATCTCGGCATTAGCCTCTCCTTCCACCCTCCACGATCCGTCCTTGGCTCGATCCCGTTGGCTTTCCCTCTACAGGTATTTTCAGGATCCTCCTCTTTCTATCCAGTGAAAATGTCACCTTGTCATATCCCAGCGGCCGCCTCGCTGGCTCCCTGCCAACAGCGGCGTCAAGTGAAAAGAAATCCCTGTTTTTGACCTGGTATGTGCTTGTCCTTTTCAGAATTGATCCTGAGAGAGGATCCTGAAGCCATGGGCCACCCCCTCGCCCACCCCCGGAGAATCACGGGGCTGGTCACCAAACGAGGACGGCGTTTAGTACGGTGCTCTGCACAGAGTAAGTGCTCAATAAATGCAACTGAATAAATGAAGGGAGTGCCTGGAAGAACAGTAGCCATCCTGAGTCACTGTGGCTCATCACACAAGTGGAAATACCATTTTCACATCCGCTATTACTGTAAGCTCCTAGAGGACAGGCACCGTGGCCACTATCTATTATGCGCTCCAAAGTGCTTAGTTCAAGCCTGTCCAGGGAGAAAGCACTCGATAAATACTATTCCTTGGGGGATGGGCCCGCGGCCCTTCCATCCATCAGTTAATACCATTTCCTGAATGCCTGCCGTGTGCCAAGTAGCGTACCGAGGTTCTAGAGTTAAGAGACTCTGTCCCGGCCCTGAGGGAGCTTACTACCTTTAGCACTCGCCTTTCCCCTGATCTCAGTCCCTCTGAGTACATACGGAAAACATCGCACAGCCCAGAATGCAGACGCGGACTTCTCTGGGACCCTCGACGCCACCGAGCCGGAAGGGAGCTAAAAAGTCACGAGGTCCAGCCCCCTGCCTCCAGGAGGATGATGACTAAACCATCGCCGCCGGCTGGATGCCCGCTCTCGGTTTAAAGATCTCCGAGAAAATCAACACCACGACCTCCCTCAGTCACCTGCTCCCATGTTTCATCCTCTGTTGTCGGGAGGTTGTTCCTCTTATCCACCAAAACTTTCTCCTGCTGCAATTGAGACTGGCGCAGCAATTACCCCTACATTACCGTCTAGATGATGTCACTGTTGTTTGTGCTCCAACATACCTTTCGGGCTGTCGGTCTCTGACACCTGCGCCTCAGCTCTCTTTGCACGTTTGTGTTTGTGTTCCTCATGGTGTACCTGGGTAGCGTCCACCTCCTGGATGGCAACGCCCGAGCCTTCCCCGTCATGCCTGGCCGCGGGGCCAGGTCGGGGCTCCGCACCTAAGGATATACAGGACAGACGGGGCCCGAGTGAGAGACGGTGCCCGCAAGGAGGGCGGATGTAATTTACGGCCACCTCTGCTCTCCTCCGGCCTCGTGACTCCTCTCCACCCCCCACCCACTCTTCCTTCCAATGTTTTGCCCCGGGATTTTCGGCGTAAACCGAGTGGGCGGTGCCAGGTGAGGAGTCGCCGCCTCATCTCCTGTCCTGTGCACCGGGACGGACCCACCCGGCCGCCCCTGGGGACAGGTGTCCGGCCGGGATGGGCAGAAAGCGGCCTGGCGCTACTGTGCCTGGCATCTCTCCAGGACAGATGAGAAGGCTCCCCGCCTCTTTCTTTTGGGGGTGAGGCTGCTTAAAAGCCCCAAAGGAGCTTTGCCGCCCCACAGCAGAGCTCCGGGCCCGAGGACAGAGCCGTCTACGGCATCCTGCCCGTGGGTAGGCTGGAGTCGCGGGACCCACGCCAATCGGTTGGGTGGGAGGGAAGGGAGGAGGGAAGGAGCCTCCGGTAGGCCCGGCCAGGCTGACCTTGGTTCAGAGCAGCGGCGGCAGCGGTTCCGGCTTTGCCTGGCTTGGCTCTTGAAAGAAACGCGGTCGAGGGGTCGATCCCACAGCCTGAGTGGACACCGCTGCCTGCGCTGAGGAGAAACGGGGGAAAACAAGGTAAGTGGGGCTGTCCCTCAGAAGTCCTCAATCGGGACCAAAGAAACCTGGCTAAGGGAAGCCTCCGACGGCCCCCTCCAACTCCGGCTGCCCAGACGCGTGTGATGTCACGTGCGGTTCACTGGGCATGGAGCATAATATCGCTTCGGAAGCCTTGGCCGAAGTCTGCCCAGACCAAGGGCATGTCTCTGGGTGGACCCTGACACCCCACGTTCTCCCGAACAGTTGAGCTCCCCACATAGGTCCTGGCGAGCACAGGTACCGCTTCCAAGCCGTGGGACTCTGCATCTGAAACCAAAGAGGAGGGAGGTTAGGGTGCTGAATGTTTAAATCCCTGCCACCGAGGCGTCCGTCACTTTATCGGTACCAAGGGAGGCAGACCGGCTGAAAATCAGACTGTTGGGCATAAAGCTGGACTGATCGATCCCCCCCAAATCCTGCCCCAACCAATCTACGAGGAACAGGAAGCCCAAGCTGCCAGGTCAGCTGGGATCTCCCAAGAAGAACAATAGCTTTAGTATCTGTTGGAGCAAGACCGGTCCAGGAGTAGGTCCGCTCCGGGATTCGGCCAGGGCCATATCCAGTCTCCAAGAGCTCGAATTGTCTCATCCATGGGTCTGAGTGTGAAACCCCTACAACTGACTCATTCCCGGCCCATTCAAGAGCTGGGGAGGCGACTCTCCCACCTCCCCTCCCCGGGAGCTACATCACACGGGGGGTTGACCCTTCCCATGCCCCTTGGAAACTCTTCCCCCACCCCTGCGTCTACCTCCTTGGGAATGTCAGGAGGGAGGGGAGAGGCTTAGGCACCTACAGAAACGTAGAGCTTGCAGAGAAATTTTGTTTCCCATCTTGGGTTCCCACTTGGGATCTTTACCCTCGTTCCAATTGGGAGTTGCTTTCACCGGGGAAGAAACAGTTTTGACTTAAGCAGCGATTAAGATCCTAACCTTCTCGGCCAACTGAGAAGGTAGTGGAATAGGTGATTTAGACCGCGGCTTGTCCGTGAACCTGCTGTGTGACCCGGGGCAGGTTCCTAAACCTCTCTGGGCTTCTGCTCCCCTCCATGTGCAACCGGGGATGGCAAAGCCCTTAAATTGATCCCTGCCTCACGCTGGTGTAGAGGACGAGGGGTGTGCTAGCAGGTGAGGACAGTCTGAGCAAGACACTGGCTAAACACGTGGCAATATTATCATCTAGTATATATGACATATATTATATAATGCACCGCAGTATGTCATACTATATCAACACCATTATCATCAATAATTACAATAATGCTATTGCTAGTCAGACAGAAAGCCAGTTATCCAAACCTGATGGACCAGAGGCTGCTTCAGCTCCCCAACAGCTCAGTTAACCGAAGTGTTTCGGGCACGGCTACCGTACCAGGTCCCGGCCCCTAACATCCAATCATCCAAACTTGCTTTTCTGTTTCCGGCACACTGCGGCTTGGCTCACTGGGCCACCTGGAGGGAGGAGTTTGGAAGATGGACTTTTCACACCACGCTGGCGACTGCACTGCCGGCTGGGAAGGCCACGGGCCCGGCCCGGTCTCACCGCTCCCCTCTCTCTGTCCCCAGGTTTCCCTCGTCGGACTGCTCCAATGGAACCCCCCCGGGCTCGGACCGGCTCTCCGCTGGAGAAGCTGCTGGATAACGGCACCGCCAGAACGGCCCAGCCCGACGCTCCCAGGGACGGGGGGTTCCCCGACGGGGCGAGCGTCTCCTGGTACGTCCTCACCATCATGGGCGTCTACGGGGTCATCGTGGTCTTCCTGCTGGCCAGCAGCATCCTCCGCCAGGGAGAGAGGCTCCCCAACGCGAGCGCCGGCCTCCCGCGGAAAGGGGCCGCGGGCGGAGCCCCTGACGGCCCCTGGCCGACGGTCAGCGTCCGAGCCGGCCTGGGGCCCGACAGCAGCAGCCCGGACCCGAGGCGGGAGTCAGCCGACGCGGCCGGGAAGGAGGGGATCGAGGGTGCCGGGGGCTCGGGCCCAGGTCGGACTGGGGTCCCGGAGTCGACCGGCACAGCCCGCTAGAGCGGAAGCTCCTCGAGGACGGAGATCGTGTCTGCTTACTTGAGCGTACTCTTCCAAGCACACACCAGGGTGTCCTGCACACAGTCAGCACTCAATAAATACTAATGACTGACTGATGGACTGATTGATAGGAAAGGGGAGTCTCGCGAGGCAAAGAGCAGATCTGGTTGGTGTGGGGCAGGAGGGAGGCAGGGCAGATTCAGAATACGCTTTGGGCACATTGGGAGAATAGAATCAGCATGGCTTAGTGAAAAGAGCATGGGCTTGGGAGCCAGAGGGCATGGGTTCTAATCCCGGCTCTGCCACTTGTCTGCTATGTGACCTTGGGCAAATCACTTCAGCGATCACTTCAGTGAGAAGCAGCGTGGCTCAGTGGAAGGGCACAGGCTTGGGAGTCAGAGGACATGGGTTCTAATCCCAGCTCTGCCACCTGTCAGCTGTGTGACTTTGGGCAAGTCACTTCACTTCTCTGGGCCTCGGTTACCTCATATGTAAAGTGGGGATTAATAATAATAATGTTGGTACTTGTTAATCGCTTACTATGTGCAGAGCCCTGTTCTAAGTGCTGGGGTAGATATAGGGTAATCAGGTTGTCCCACGTGAGGCTCACAGTTAATCCCCATTTTACAGATGAGGTAACTGAGGCACAGAGAAGTGAAGTGACTCGCCCACAGTCACACAGCTGACAAGTGGCAGAGCCGGGAATCGAACCCATGACCTCTGACTCCAAAGCCCAGGCTCTTTACACTGAGCCCACACTGCTTCCGCCACAGTCTTAATCACAGGATTAAGACTGTGAGCCCCACGTGGGACAACCTGATCACCTTGTATCCCTCCCAGCACTTAGAACAGTGCTTTGCACATAGTAAGCGCTTAACAAATGCCATCATCATCATCACTTCACTTCTCTGGGCCTCAGTTACCTCATCTGTAAAATGGGGATTAAGACTATGAGCCCCACGTGGGACAACCTGATTCCCTTGTATCTACCCCGGCGCTTAGAACACCGCTTGCCCATAGTAAGCGCTTAACGAATACCATAATAATTATAATAATACGCTGAGAATAATTCTAATTATTTAGAGAGATTTTGCTTGCCTAGAAACCGGTCCACACTGCTCCCTGGTGGGCATCTGCTTCCATACACCCTACTGACCCAAGGAGAGTTGGGCTCTGAGGCGAAAATAATAATAATGTTGGTATTTGTTTAGCACTTACTATGTGCCAAGCACTGTTCTAAGCGCTGGGGGAGATACAAGGTTATCAGGTTGTCCCACGTGGGGCTCACGGTCTCAATCCCCCTTTTACAGAGGAGGTCACGAGGCCCAGAGAAGCGATGTGACTTACCCAACGTCACAGAGCGGACAAGTGGCGAACGAGGATTAGAACCCACGTCCTCTGACTCCCGAGCCCGGGCTCTGGTGGATATCGCTTGACTCCATCAAGATAAGAGGTCTGGGGGTGGAGGGAAGGGAGCAGGTGAGAAAAGGCCAGAGGGATAAGGATCGGGGCACCGGGAAGGGGTGATGGGTTAGGGAGGGCATCACAGCGGGTCCAGTTTGAAAGGACCTGGCTTGCCGGGTGGCCTTGGGCAAACCGCTCCTCTCTTTGAGCCTGTTTTCCCTTTATAACTCATCACTGAGAGGCAGCAGGGCTTAGCAGAACAAGCACTGGACCGGGAGTCAGGTAGCCTGGGTCCTGTAGACCGCAAGCTCGTTTTGAGCAGGGAAACCGCTAATTCTGTTGTACTGTACTCTCTCAAGCGCTTAGTACAGTGCTCTGCACGTAGTAAGAGCTCACTAAATACCACTAGTTGATTGATTCTACTCCCAGCTTTGTCACTGACTTGCTCTGAGGCCTTGGGTAAGTCACTTAACTTCTCTGTGTGCCTCAGTTACCTCATCTGTAAAATGGGGATTAAGACTGGGTGCCCCACGTGGGACAACCTGATCGCCTTGTATCCCCCCCAGTGCTTAGAACAGTGCTTTGCACATAGTAAACGCTTAATAAATGCCATCATTTTTATTAGTATTTTGAGACGACTGAGGGATTACCTCACACAGTGCCCGTAATACGGAAGTCAGTTCTCGGTCCAGCTTCCGTATTAATCGGTATTACTCATCCGTAAAATGGGCCTTCGATACCTGTTCCTCTTCCTATTTAGACCGTGAGCCTCGGGAAGGACAGAGACTGTGTCCAACTGGATCGACTTGAATCTACCCCAGCGCTTAGAACAGCGCTGGACACAAAGTGGGTGCTTAACTAATACCATAATTAACATTCCTATGATCATTATGACTGAGTGTTTACTGTGTGCAGGAGCACTGAATTAAGCTAATGGGAAAGTACAGTGTAAGTTAGTAAACGCAATCCCCGTCCTCAAAGAGCACACGATTTCCCCTGCGCTGAGCACGGTACTAAGCACTTGGGAGAGCACAGTTAGTAGTCATCATCTCTGACCTCGAGAAGTCTCTCCTGTGTGCTGAGCACTGTCCTAAGTGCTGGGAGAATACAAGAGTTAGCTGATATGTCCTCAGGTAGCCCTCAATCTCCCAAGGGCTGGAACACTATCCTGAGTGCTTGGGAGGGTAAAAAAGCCATCATAATAATAATAACCGTGGTATTCGTTAAGCACTCGCTAGGCGCCAGTCATTGTGCTAACCGCTGGAATAGATACAGGGTGCTCAGGTGCCCTGCCCCCCACAGGGCTCCGTCTTAATCCCCATTTTATAGATGAGGTAACTGAGGCACAGAAAAGTGAAGTGACTTGCCCCCGATCACCCAGCGGACAAGGGGAGGAGCGGGGATTAGAACCCAGATCCTTCTGGCTCCCAGGCCCGAGCTGTAGCCACTAGGCCACGCTGCTTCTCGTGAGCCCGGCCCTCCAATTGTAAGCCGTGTGCCGATCACTGTTCTAATTGCTTGGGAGTTAGCAGTCACCATCCCTGCCCGCAAGGAGCTTGCCATCTCCCGTGTGCCCGAGGAGAGCCTCCAGCTCTCGGAAGGGGACAACAGACGTAGCAGACACGATCCCTGCCCTCCAGTTGCTTTCAGACGAATGTTGCTGGAAGAGGCCCATTGTGAAGTCATCCCCCTGCCTCTCCCGCCCCCCAGACGGCGGCAGGCGGGGGCCATGATCCGTCAAGCCACCCCCCTCCTCAAGCACATCATTTTCCGCAGCCACTTCGATGCCGCCGGGAGGCAGCGCTGCCTCCGGTACCTGAAGACCCTGCGGTCCCTGCGGGCCGACGGCTACGAGACCGTCTTCCTGGGGGAGACCGACCTGTCCGAAGCCCTCGTCACGGGGGACGGGGCCGGGGCGGGCCCTCGGGGCCCCACCTGGAGCGTCGTCCACGGCGGGAGCCACCGGGGCTGGGTGCCCTGGAAGTACCGACTCTTCCTCCGAGACGAGCTGTGCCGGGAGCGCGAGGAGGGTCTCTTCGACGAGTTCTGCGACGCGCTGACGGCCGCCTACGGAAAGTGCGCCATCGTGGTCCGCGAGAGAAGGCCTCCGGGCCCCCCGGGGGAAGGGGCGGCCCCGGTCCTCGGCTCGCCCAGCATCTCCTGCTGCCCGGACGTCGCCCGGGCCAAGGGGCACGAGCTGCTGGCGCTGCCGGCCCAGTACGGCTACCTGAGCCCTCTGGATACGGCCTGGGCCACCTTGAGGTGGTTCATCCTCCACAACCAGAGGGAGTTCTCCCTGCGCTCCGCCGCCGACGCCACTTACGCTTACCAGTTCGTGTTCTTCAGCGACCTGGTGGGGAAAGGGATCGAGCGGATGTCTCCGGGCCGGTGGAAGACGGCCGCCGGCAAGGTGCGCCGCTGGGAGAGCTACTACCTGGGAAGGTTTTCCTAATGGGCCTCCCCGGCCCGGTCAGCCCGACCTCCGACCCCAGCGCTCGTCCCCGCCGCCTCCGCTCGGGCGGGGGACGGCCTAGAGGCCCGGCCCGCCCTGCCGGACGCGCGGAGACGCCATTAAAAGGTCACGAGGAAAGAGGTGTTCTCTCGTGGGTCGAATGACCCCACTGGAGGGGTGCAGGGAGGAACGGGTGCCGGCAGTAAGGCAGACGCACGGAGGTCGGAAGCTCTCGGAAAGGAGGGAAAAGACCTCCGGGGCCTGAGGTCTGAAGCTTGGAATCTCTAGGGAGCCGGTGGGATCCCAAGCCCCCCGGGGCAGGAGCCCTGAAAATTGAGGGCGGTGAGTCGATCCATGTCCGTTTGGTCTATCTCCCGAAGCTAGCAGACCTCCTCAGTTGCCCAGCTTCCTCCTCTCCCCTTCCGTTTAAGCCATCTCACGGTCATTTGCGCAATGGGGAAGGTTGGGGTCAGAAAAGCGGGGAGACCAAACCGACCTGCTTTTCTGCTCACAGCAGCTTGGGGAAAGAGGGGCAAGGAAACCTAATGGAAAGAACCAACGTGGCCTAGTGGAAAGAGCACGGGCCTGGGAGTCCGAGGACCTGGGTCGTAATCCCGGCTTCGGCACCTGTCTGCTGTGTGACCTTAAGCGAGTCACTTCTCTCTGCCTCGGTTCCTCATCTGTAAAATGGGGATTTGGACTCTAAGCACCAGGTGGGGGTACTGGCTGCGTGCAACCTGATGATCTTGGATCTGCCCCAGGGCTTTGTATAGCGCCTGACACATAGAAAGCACATAAACTATACTTTTTTTTAAAAAAAAAAAGGAGGGGAGGAGCTAAAATGGGATTTGGAGAGAAGGAGCCCTTTCTCTGGATCCATCTGTTTCTGCCCTGAACAAGACAAACCCTAACTCTGCACCCAGCGTCACGTGGGGAGAAGGCAGCTTGACAAGAGGGTGGGTTTTCTGTCACACACATACACCCCACCTCCAGAATCTCCACATCAGCCCACCTGCCGGCCAGATAGAGATAACTCCTGGCTTTTCTAGCCTTAAGCCAGAAGATAAGGTGGAATAGCAGAGAGAGCCCGGAGCTGGGGCACAAGAGAACCACAGTCTAGTCCCAGCTCGGCTACTGGCCTTCTGGGTGATCATTTCAGCACTCCAGTCCTCAGCTTCCTCATCTGTAAAATGAAAAAAACTGCTCTCGCTGTCTCCCAGTTTGTGAGCCCCGGGCAAGACAGGAGGCTGGATCTGATGATTTTCAACTGACTCCACTTAGTCCTTGACACACGGTGAGCTTTCAACAAACACCATAACTCAATACACAAAAGCCTTGTTCCCTCCTCACGGCAAGAGCACGGGTTTAGGAACAAGAGGGCCCGGGGCTGAGTTTCAGCTCTCTCTCACCGGGCTTCTGTGTGCCCTTGAGCAAGTCATCTGACTTCTCTGGGCCTGTTTCCTCATCTGGAACCCCGGGATTCACTTCGTGTTCTCCCTCCTGTGTCCGACCTGATCATCTCGTACCAACACCAGAGCTCAGGACAGTGCTAGGCCCAAACTAAGACCACAATTTATATTATTACTCTCCTCTCAGCCCACCTTCAGAGTCTTCCAAAATCGTGTCAAGAGAAATACTATTTTCAGCCTACATCGATGAGCACATCAGGATGACTGACTGCTCAGGGTCGAGCCGGTAGAAAAGCATTTTTCACCACTGTTCCCTGCTGCCCAGAGGACTGTCCGCACGTTTCTTACAAACACATTTTATTGCATAGGCAAAATAGATGCTTTGAATTCCAAGCGTCCAAAAGTCCTCCCGTCGCTTCAGGTCAGCGTACACTGTTGGGGGAGGAAGGGCCCCGGCTCCATCGTCTTCTCTCTCCTCTCTCGGGACTGGAGGACCCCAAGTTGCCACAGATCACACACCTGGAGGGAGACACAAGGCGGAGCTCAATGTCTGGGGAAGGAGGGTAGAGGGTTGGGAAAACACAGGTAACATTCCACAAGGGGTGTGGGCCTTGGGGGTGGGCGGGTCATGCTGTCAGAGGGGAAGGGCACCGTCTCCCGCCCTCTCCCCCCAACCCCGGTGGGTTTAAGTCTCTAAAATGCCTCAAAGCTGGACTCGGCGAAATCAGTCTGAAAAGGACCGACAGGAAGCTCTTTAATACCGAAATAAAAATCATGATGATAAGTGGCCAATGCTGGAGGGGTGGAACAGAAGCCTCTGCCTTCTGACATTTCCTCTTCCGGCTGAGAGAATGAAGAACGGCCGAAAGAGGGGACACCTGAGCTCAGGGTGGGCAGGGCCTGGCTACTTTAAACACAGAGAGCAATCGAGGAGCAGGCTAGAATCAGGGCACAGGAGGGCAAACACGTTCCATTTCCCAGGAGACCAAGGCCTTTTGAACGTATGTTTGTTCAACTGTTGGCCCAAATGCCATTTCCTCTGTTGGAATTTATAGCTTGGTCGGTCTCCCCGGTTCAAGCGTGCGCTCCCGGTGGAAAAGGAACACGTCACTTCCTTGTCTTGGATTTCCCAAGTGCTTAACACGTCACACTGCATACGAGTGGAAGACTGTAAACTCACTGTTGGCAAGAAGCGTTTCTACCAACTCTGTTATACTGTACTCTCTGAAGTGATTGGCACAGTGCTCTGCACACGAGTGCTCAGATACAACTGACTGATTGATGTGGGTGCTCAATAAATACTATTACCCCTTCTACACTTCCTTCAAGTAACCTGACAACCAGAGGGAGAACTTTCTGAACATGTAAGTTTCTCCAACATGATAATCCCACAGAACTCCCTGGAATGGCCCTGGAACTCTCCGGAACCCTCTAGAATTCTCTGCATCAGGTGGATTATCTCTCACCCTCCATGGCCATTGAGCTGTGCCTGGTGTGCTGTAGAAAACAGTTCCAGGCTTTGGGTGTGAGAGCCATTCCCTCAGAACACTAAATCCATAAGAGAGTAACGAGGAGAGCTGTAGTATATTCGCAACTCCATTACAATTTACTTTTCTTTTAGTATTTTTTCACCACCGAATCAGGCGCCCTTTCAGACAAAGATGCCACACTTAACTAGGCTTAAAACACTTTCCCTTTCCCCATCCTTTTCAGGTATTCTGACTGACTTGAATTGAGTAATCGTAACCCATTTCAATTCAGCATTGATGAGGGCCCGGAGCCCTTTAGCTGAATAGAAAGTGAAAGGTAGCACTTTGAAAATTAAGTCCTGCATTTACATATGTACCCAGGCATGTGTTTACTTTGCTATTTGATTATGAAATTATACTTGTTGCATTTTTAATGTGCCAACGTTGTGCGGGTTGATTTTTTGGACCTGGGGAGCATGCTAATGAACTTCTCCTTATCTCCTACGGGAAACATCAGTACAGTGGTGCTTCCCTCAACACTCCAATTTTAGCGGGGCCTAATAATAATATTTGTTAAGCGTATACTATGTGCCAAGCACTGTAATAGCAATCTTGGTGTTAGCAGCCAAGAGGCCAGTGGACAGCCCTGATCTGGACTTATTTCAGAGAGTCTCTCTCTCTCTCTCTCTCTTTCTCCTCCGTGAAGATAAAATCCTTCAGAGTCTCAAGCTGGGTGAGGTAGATGGAGTTCAACACCAGCAAGCTGATGGCTGCAGGTCTCTGGTGAGACACCACCCTCTAAGAGGAGTGGGAGGGCTTGGACACCAACATCTCACAAGTATGGCCCTGGCCCAACAGCCCCCCCAAAACGGGGCTGGGCGACAAGCTCGGGGAAAGTGGCAGGGCTTGGTGGAAAGAGCACGGAGCTGGCAGTTAAATCTGAGTTCTACAACTGCCCCTAGGCCGAGCCTTCTGTGAGGCCTTGGCATTAGTTTCCTCAACTGTAAAATGGAATTAATAAGACCCGTCTCTCCCTACGTCACAGGGATGTCGAGAGGCTAAGATATGTAAAAAAAAAAAAAAAGATGCAGAAATGCTATAGAAAAATAAAAATACTATATAACTATGCATCTACTTCAGTAGTTAGCACACAATAAGTGCTTTAGAAATGCATAATTATTAGAAAGCAAGGTAGCATTATTTCCAATACCACCGTCATTATCAACAGTATTAACTGGGGGCCTGCTGCGTGCTTCGGGTGGGACCGAGAGCGGGAAGACGTGGCCTCTGACCTCTGGAAGCTTACCTATGTGGTAGACAAATGGCAGAGCTGGGCGGCGGGTAGAGCCAGAGTCTCGAAGGTCAAACCCACAATTCTCCCCATACTCCACTTCCATGAGCGGACTAGGTCCGTCCGGGCCCCGCAATGTTTTAGAAGAGAACTTTAGAGACCAAAATCCCATCTGGGACCTTGAGCCTAATATTTATGACTCTAACGTTAGGGAGGCCAGGCTCCAGTTCCATATGAGTTCAGGCCGTCAGATTTTTTGGACCTCGGACCTGACAGGCCTGTCCAGCCCCCGATCTATCCAGCCCCCAACTTTGCCCTCTGAGCTGCTGCGGCTCGGGGAGCCTGGGGAAGTAATAATAATATTGGTATTTGCAAAGCACTTACTACGTGCCGAACACTGTACTAAATGCTAGGATGACTACAAGCGAATCAGAGGGCTCCCAGTCTCAATCCCCATTTTACATAACTGAGGCACAAGTGAAGTGACTTGCCCAAGGCCATATCGCAGTTAAGTGGCAGAGGAGGGGTAGTTAGGCAACGGGGTGCAGGGGAGACCCATCAACCACGACGAGGGGTAGTTATCCAAGAGCCACAGACAAGCAAAACCCAAACTCGACACTCTGCCCGCAACCAGCTCCACCATTTGCCTTTCGCTCCGACCGTGCTCAACTGTGCCACGGAGTGATAGACTGTGTGCCTTTATCCATCTCCCTCAGTAGACTGTAAACTCCTGGAGGGCAGTATTTTCCCTAATACTCTGTAAAGTGCTTCACACGGCAGCCCACGTTCAGTGAATATCACTGATTGACTGTCTGACAAGTAGCCAATCCCGCAGGGTTCACCGGACACCAATAGCACCGTTAAGACCCAGGAAACGTTCTCAACCTGCCCGTCGGGGATCTCCCAGCCCATTTACCTCAAGGTCGCTTCACTCATCTTTCTTCTCGGCCGCATTCTTGCTCGCCTCCCGAAGCCTCTGGGCTTCAACCCTCCGGCTCTGGTATATTTTGGCTCCCGCGAACGCCAAGCAGAGGATTAGCGTTTTGGCTGCCAGGATGTAGAGCAGCAGGGGGAAGTTGTCCAAAGCCTGGAGAGAGAAAGTGCCAGAGAGAGGTTACTTGCCGGACGACCCGGAGCGGACTGGGTTTAGCGAAGCGAGGTCGGCAGCAGGTTTAACACTCGCTTCCGGCCCGGCCCCGCGGCTACTATTGCCCAGCGAGAACGTTCTGGAGCCTCACTCGAGCCTGACCAGGCCCCGAGCCGATCGGCTCTCTGTCGCCCGGGCCCGATCGGCCCATTTGGACTCCCCTTTCCTATTACCACGGCTGCCATCTTCTCAACCTACTCCTTGGCCAAAGGCAGTCACACAACACGGTCTAGAGGAGCCTCGGGGCAGAGTTTCCAGTTCTGCTTCCTCCTCCGTCACTGAAACCGAGTAGGGAGGGCGAGGGGAAAGGAAGGCCCAGTTATTCCCGGGACTGGTGGAAAGGACACGGGCCTGGCAGTCAGACGACCTGGGTTCTAACCCCAGCTCCGCTACTTCCCGGCTGCATGACCTTAGGCAAGTCACTTAACTTCTCTCTGCCTCAGTTCCCTCATCTGCAGAGTGGGGATTCAATACCTGTGATTTCTCCTACTTAGACTGTGAGCCCCATATGGAACCTGATTATCTTCTCTCTACCTCAGCATTCAGTACAGTCGGAACATAGCGAGCGCTTAACGAATACCACAGTCATCAACCCTGACCTGGAGCTATCTAAGCCAACGGAGCACACACTCTGAGCACCAGGCCTCAGCATCTTGGAGCCTCGGAACGGTGTGGGATAAATATTCACGGCCCAGCAGTTCTGCCCTCAAGCCTCCCAGTGTCTGGTCCCCTAGCCCTCCCCGATCCTAACCACAACAGTCCCCTCTCTCTGGATGGGCCAAGTCCTCGCCGGTTCACCGGGAAGTTCTTCATTTCATATCAATCCCCGGCTTCTGCCCCTTCCCGCCATCCCAGCTGTTCAACCCCCTTAGCCTCCGCCTTACGGGTGGGCCCAAAAGAGTGACCCAAAAGAATTCAGGACCTTTGTGTTTCAACCTGCTCTCACCAGCCAGTAGCATGGTTGCCGACTTGTTCATTCCAAGCACTTAGTACAGTGCTCTGCACATAGTAAGCGCTCAATAAATACTATTGAATAAATGAATGAAAGGGAGGGAGGAAGGAAGACACACAGAGAGAGAAAGAGAGCGATCTCTTCTGCCCTGACTGTTGACTGTGGCTAAAACGGCAGGCAGTATTAACAGTGACACGCAGGGAAACAGCATGGTTTAGTCAAAGAGCACAGGCTGGGAGTCAGAAGTCACGGGTTCTAACCCCAGCTCCGCCACCTATCAGCTGTGTGACTCTGGGCAAGTCACTTCACTTCTCTGTGCCTCAGTTCCCTCATCTGTAAAATGGGGATTAAGACTGAGAGCCTTACGTGGGACAGGGACCGTGTCCAACTCGATTATCTTGTATTTACTCTGGTGCTCAGAACAGTGCCTGGTATGTAGTAAGCACCTAACAAATATGATTATTACTACTTAATAAATACCATAATCGATCCTGATTAACTCCCCATGCATCCGCCCCACTCCCCCTTCCCACCGTTCCACAGGCTTTCCCAGCTTGGGGACGAGACCCACGAGGCTCCTCACCTTCCAGTTGATTTCGCTCATGCTGGCCGGGTTCCCGCCTCACCAGCGGAGAGAGCCCTCAGCACGGCGTGGTCGACTCGCCTGGGCACAGGGCTGGGTGCGGGCTCACCTGGAGGAACACAAAAGGACGGTCAGGGCGCCGGGGTAAACCCCAGTAGCCGGGACCACGTGAGGTGGAGACAGGCTACGAGCGGATGAGTGATGGCAGCAAATCCCTCCGCAGCTGTTCCTGAGCTCGGTGCCGCTGGTGGCCGCCGCCCCCCTTCGCTGGGAAGCCTGGCAGAGCAGGAAGAGCAGGGGACTGACAACCAGGAAGTCCAGTTCTCATCCCAGTTCTGCCCCTGACCTGCTGGGACACCTCGGACCGGCCACTTGCCCTCTGTGGATCTCAGTTTCCACATCTACAAAATGGGGATAAGGGACTATCTTCAACCTGATTATCTTGTATCTATCTGGGTACTTAGCATAATACTGATGGTGTTTGTTAAGCACATTCTAAGTGCAAGCTCAGAGAGGTTAAGTGACTTGACCCAAGTCACGAGCAAGTCAGTGGCGGAAATGGGACTCAAACCCAGGACTTCTAGTCCCGTACCCTTCTACGCTCCTCCACCATTCAAGGTCACAGGATCTGAAGATCAGGACAACGGCACCTAAGAAGGAAAGTTTCCTTCGGGCCTTTGTCAAAGTCGGATAAGGTAAAGATAGCGACTTAAACCCTGGGACACTTCACCTCTGGGAGTCCTCGGAAAACACAAACGCAGCGAAACCTCAAGACGGTGGGAGATGAAGGTCACTGCTCCCTTCCGGGCTCCGGAAGAAACAACAGATTCCAAACCCAAGTGGAGGAAATCCCAGGTGTCTGGTTGCTGCCCACACAAGGGCCTAGGATGCTGTCACTTTGAATCTCGGCGGAGAAAGACGGAGCCTTCGGCCTGCTCGGCTCCGTACCCCTCCCCTCCTCCGGCATCTCCGGGATCTAGCACCGACTGGTCTGGAGACGTGACGTGGAAGCCCACCGCCCCAAAGTCAAGGGGGATGACTCCTCTCTAGGCAGCTGAACAGCTACTGGGTCCAGGGGAAATGGGGAGAAGGGAGAGCCAGCCAAATAAAAAACCCTTCTTACAGATGCAATACAGCGTTCACGGGCCTGGGAATCGGAAGGTCCTGGATTCTTTTCCTCGCTCCGCCACTTTTCTCGGCCTGTGAACCTGGGCGAGTCACTTCTCTCCTCTGCTCCTGCGTTAACTCATCTGTAAAATAGGGATCGAGACTGTAAGCCCCACGTGGGACAGAGTGTGTCCAACCCAATTTGCTTGATCCACCCCAGTGCTTAGTACAGTCCCTGGCGCACAGTAAACGCTTAACAAATACCACAGTTAGGAACAACCTTTAGGGCCCAAACTAGATCCCCTCTCTGCCCCCGGACCCAGGCCCATACTCTACAAAAAGCAGAATGGCGTAGTGGATAGAGCACCGGCCCGAGAGTCAGAAGGTCATGGACTCTAATCTCGGCTCCGCCACTCTGCTGTGTGACCTCGGGCAAGTCACTTCACTTCTCTGTGCCTCACTGCCCTCATCTGTAAAATGAGGATGGAGCCTGCGAGCTCCACGTGGGACAAGGAGCTGTGTCCGACCCAATTTCCTTGTAACCACCCCAGTGCTTAGTAAAGTACCTGCAAAACAGTAAGCACTTAATACCATTATTCCAGCATTTAGAAAAGTGCTTGCCACATAGTATGTGTTTAACAAACATTATTATCCGGTAAGCCATGGGACTGCAACCCCCAGATGGGACAATCCGATTACCTTGTATTTATCCCGGTGCTTAGGACAGTGCTTGGCACATAGTAAGCGGTTAACAAATACCATGATTATTATCCATCCCCTCAGCTCGGCTCCCCAGGCCCCCTCACACTCAGCACGGCCATCCCCTCAGCTCACCTGCTCCAGCCCCCCGACTCTTTTCCTGGGGCCATTTCCTCAGCTCTCCTCCTCCAGCCCCCGACTCTTTTACAGGGGCGATTCCCTCAGCTCACCTCCTCCAGCCCCCCAACCCTTTCACAGCGGCCACCCCCTCGGTTCACCTCCTCCAGCCCCCCAACACTTTTACAGTGACCATTCCCTCACCTCACCTCCTCCAGCCCCCCAACCCCTTTACAGCAGCCATCCCCGCAGCTCGTCTCCTCCAGCCCCCCAACTCTTTTACAGCAGCCAATCCCTTAGCTCGCCTCCTCCAGCCCCCCCCCTTACAGCGTCCCTTCCCTCACTCGCCTCCTTCAGCCCCCCGACACTTTTCCGGCGTCCCTTCCCTCAGCCCCACTCGTGCGGCCCCCCAACACGTTTGCGGCGGCCAGTCCTTCGGCTCAACCCCCCCGGGGCCCCGCCGCTTTTCCGGCGGCCATTCCCTCAGCTCGGCTGCCCCAGCCCCCTGACACTAGCACGCCCGTTCCCGCGGCTCGTCGGTCCCCTAGGCCCTCCCCTTCCCCTTCGCCGCGGTGAGTTGGCCACTACCTCCGAGCAGCCATTAGGCGGGCGGAGGGAAGGCAGGCGGGCGGGCGGGCGGGCAGACAGGCGGCCTCCTCCTCCCAGAATCCTCCACGTCCGCCCTCCATCATCATCTCCTCACGACTCTCACCCCTTAGGGCCCCCCTTTAATCCTATTTATTGAGCCCTTTGTGGGGGCAGCGCACCCTACAATAATAAAGATACATTAGAAATGATGGAAGCAGCCCGAGCTTGGGAGATAGAGGATGTGGGTTCTCATCCCCCCCACCACTTGGCTGCTGTGTGACGCTGGTCAAGCCCCTTCACTTCTCTGGGCCTCAATTACCTCGTTTGTATAACGGGGATGGAGATTGGGAGTCCCACGTGGGGCAAGAGAAGCAGCGTGGCTCGGTGGAAAGAGCCCGGGCTGGGGAATCAGAGGTCATGGGTTCGAATTCCGGCGCTGCTACTTGTCCGCTGTGTGACTGTGGGCAAGTCACTTCACTTCTCTGGGCCTAAATTGCCTCCTCTGTAAAATGGGGATTAAGACTGTGAGCCTCAGGTGGGATGAGTAGATTACCTTGTATCCACCCCAGCGCCTACAACAGTGCTGGGCACATAGCAAACACTTAAATACCAACATTATTGTAATTATTATTATCTACCCCAGCTCTTATAACAGTGCTCGGCACATAGTAAGCACTTAAATACCGACATTATTATTATTATTATCTACCCCAGCGCTTAGAACGGTGCTCGACACATAGTGCCTAAGAGATATCATTAATATTGGGGAAGCAGCTCTTTTTAGTGGCAAAAGCACAGGCTTGGGAGTCAGAGGACTTAGGCTCTAATCCCGATTCCGCTACTTGCCTGCTGTGTGACCTTGAGCAACTTACTTCACTTCTCTGTGCCTCAGTTCCCTCATCTTTAAAATGGGGATTAAGACTGTGAACCCCAAGTGGGACAACTTGATCACCTGATATCTACTCTAGTGCTTAGAAGAGTGCTTGGCACATAGCAAGCGCTTAACATATACTATAACTATTATTATTATTCAGTGCTAAGAACAGTGTTTGGCACATAGTAAGCACTTAAATACCATTATTATTATTATTATAAGCAGACACATTCCCTGCCCACAACGAGTGCTGACTTTAGGTACAAATATCCTTAAGTTTCCTAAGGATTCAAAACCAGGTGGGCAAATGGAATCTTGCTGACATCTTGTACCTCCGTGGCCTTCTCTTCACAGAGACTTTCACAAACCAGAAACAGTTTAATCAGCTGGGCAGTAGCTTTAATTTGGGAAAACCTGCCTCTTAAAATTATTTAATGACAAGGAGCGCTCTTCTCTGCTTCTCTTACCTAATTTGGGATCTCTGAAGAACAGGAATATTTTCAAAATACAATGTGGCATCTCTGTTCAAAACGGATTGTTTTTTGTTTTAGCATAAAGACTTGCTGATTATTATGAAATCAGATATTACATCAGTGCCCCTTAAGTATAGCCTGCCAGCTCCTTGGGGACTAGAATCGTGTCTCCCAACTGGGTCGTATTTTATGTTCCCAAGCACTTAATACAGTGCTCTACACAAGATAAGTGCTCAACAAATACCACTGGGGAATTAAGTGGGCACACTGGAATTCTGGCAATTTGTCCCTGAGTCAGCTAAGTTTATTTAACTAAGTGAGGGTAGAGAGTTAAATTGCAAAAGAACTGGCTGAATCAAGTGGGTCCGCTGCTAGAACTGCTTAGAGCACACCTGAGTGAATTTGAGCCTGTGGAGCTACAGACTTGCAAACCTATTAGATCTCTTGTTGAAACATTACAAGGGAATGGTCACCTTTAAATAATCCTCTCATAGGGTGCAAGTCCAAGACGGCGGAACACCCTTATTTCCTCAGAGTTTAATTCTCAAAAGGTCTCAGGGCCGAAAGCTCCTTTATCCAATGAATGTATTTCATAAACTCCAAATGGAGATTGCATACCAGAATTGTCTCCAAGAAATATACAAGCTGGACTCTCAGGGCTGTTTCTCAGCATCCCAATAACTTCCCTGGACTTGGTTTCCTCATCTGTACAATGGGGGTAGGTTCCATACTCTCCCTCCCTCTTAGATTGTGAGCCCAGCTTGGGAAAGGGACTGTGTTCTGAGTTGCTTATTCTGTATAATAATAATAATGGAATTTGTTAAGCATTTACTATGTGCCAAGCATTATATCTACCTTAGTATCTTGTAAAGGGGCGGCGCATCGTCAGCTCACAATAAATGCCATCATTTTTGTCCCAGTTGTAATGGGTGGTCAGTTCACATCTCCCAGAAATTTTTTGACAGAAATTCACCTCCAGCAGCTAGTTGGGTAGAGGTGGAGGGAAGCCCGTCTCTGCTATGTCTTGCTTCCGCTGCTGTTGTCTGAGGGGAGGAAACCTAGTGAGTGAGTGAGGATAAGAGAGTGAGAGCGTGTGAGAGGGACTAAGAGTGTGAATATGCTTGAAGAAAAGTTTGTGCCTGCCAAGTTCATCTGTATCTCTTCACTTCTGCCTGTAATAATAACTGTGGTATTTAAATACTTACTCTGTGCCTAGCACTGTGTTAATTAATGAGGTAGAGAACAGGATATCAGTTCAGTCACAGTTCTTATCCCACATGGGGCTTCTGGTCTAAATCTCTTTGAGTCTTTCCCTCTGACTTTGTGATAATAATAATAATAATAGTGGTTTTTGTTAAGCACTTACTGTGTATCAGGCACTGTGCTGAGCGCTGGGGTGGAAACAAGCAAATTGGGTTAGACACAGTGTCTGCACTAACTAGGCCTCACAATCTCAATCCCCATTTTTACAGATGAGGTAATTGAAGCACAGAGAAGTGAACTGACTTGCCAAGGTCACCCAGCAGACAAGTGGCACAGCGGGGATTAGAACCCATGATCTCCTGACTCCCAAGCCTGTGCTCTATCCATTAAGCCATGCTGCTTCAATGTCGCCATGTCTTTCTGCCTATCTCTCTCATCTCGAAATTTGCAATTTCCTTGAAATTGTAAAGTCCTTGCGGACAGGGAACACGCCAGAAATCACTGTCCCGGGCCCCACGAGAGCCCTGCTTCGGTATGCAAGAAAATGATAGCGATACTGCTATTTCCCAAATGCCTTTAATGATGATAATAATAAAAAGGGTTGAGTGGGCCGATAACTTCGCAGGGCGTTTCCAAGGGCTCAGGGGGTGGACATCCCCCGCTTCTCACCCGGTGGCCCCCGGGTTCTCCCAGACGGTGAGGTGGGGCTCTGCGGCGCTCGCGACTCGGTTCTTGTACCCCCCTCTCCGATCGTCCTCGAGGTACTGGTGGTGCGGGTCGTCGGGGCGTTCCCGCCGCTGGGGCTTGACGGTGCTCACGAGGATGGCCACGATGACGAAGGAGAACATGCCCATCATGACCAGAAGGTACAGGATGACATAGGAGAAGTTCTCCGCCGCCACCCGGGCCCGCAGTGCTGCCTGCTGGGCCGTCGTGTTGCTGCGCAACGAGTTCATATAGGAGACGAAGATCCGCTGGAAAGCATCTTCCAGCGCCCGCGTCACGTTGGCCAGAGCGGACATTGCTCCTTCCCGGCGGCTACTGCAGGGGCAAACAGAAGCCGCGTGGACTTGTGGAAACAGCTCGGGGCTGGGAGTCAGGAGATCTGGGTTCTAATCCCGCCCGAGCCTTATTGAAGGTCCATCTCCTCCAAGAGGCCTTCCCCGACTAGGCCCTCCTGCCTCTTCTTCCACTCCCTTCCGCGTCATCCTGACTTGTTCCCTTTATTCATTCCCCCTCCCAGTCCCACAGCACTTTAGTCCATATCTGTCATTTATTTCTAAGTAAGGGAATGTGTCTGTTTATTGTTATATTGTACTCTCTCCAGTGTTTAGTACAGTGCTCTGCACACAGTAAGCGCTCAATAAATACAAATGACTGTTGTGTAACCTTGGCCGAGTCACTGCCTGCACAGTTTCCTCTTCTGTTTGCCCTCCCTTGAGACTGAAAGTTCTGTGAGGGGCAGGGTCTGCGTCTGATCTGATTATCTTGCATCTACCACAGTGCTTAGCACGGGCCTTGGTGGGGAAGGGGCGTGAACTTAGTTTAAAGAGCTCAAGCCTGGGAGTCAGAGGGCATAGGTTCAAATCCCGCCTCCTGGCTCTGACACCTACCTCATGGGCAAGCCACTTAGCTTCCCTTCACCTCAGTCCCCTCATCTGTAAAGTACGGACCGAATACCTGTTCTCCCTCCTTCTGAGACCCTGTGAGCCCCCTGTGGGAAAAGGACTGAACGAGGATCGAGAAGCGGCACGGCTTAGAGGATAGAGTCCGGTCCCAGGAGTCAGAAGGACCTGGGTTCTAATCCCGGCTCTGCCACTTGTCTGCTGTGTGATCTCGGGCAAGTCACTTCACTTCCCCGTGCCTCAGTCGCCTCATTTGTAAAATAGGGATTAAGACTGGAAGTTCTACGTGAGGCAGAGACTGTGCAATCTGATTAATTTGTACAGTGCCTGGCACATAGTAAGTGCTTAACAAATACCATAAAAAAGGCCAATGTCTGAACTGATACCTACCCCAGTGCTTTGTACAGTGTTTGGCACAAAATGAGTGCTTAGTAAATAGAGAAGCAGCATGGTTCAGTGGAAAGAGCCCGGGCTTGGGAGTCAGAGGTCATGCGTTCGAATCCCGGCTCTGCCTCTTGTCAGCTGTGTGACTGTGGGCAAGTCACTTCACTTCTCTGTGCCTCAGTGACCTCATCTGTAAAATGGGGATTACGACTGTGAGCCTCACGTGGGACAACCGGATTACCCTGTATCTACCCCAGTGCTTAGAACAGTGCTCTGCACATAGTAAGTGCTTAACAAATACCAACATTATTATTATTACCATTGTTATTAGCTAGTAAGCACATAATGAATATTGTTGTTATCATTATTATTATATGCTCCATAGGCCCCCGCTGGTCCAGGAGGAGAGTTACTGAAGAAAGGAACCAGGAAGAAAAAGTTCAAATGAATATGAGCAGAATGACTGGAAAAACCCTCAGCAGCACTGGAATTCACAAGCCCAGAAGCTGAGCTCTAATCTCTCAGCACCGAAACTTCCGGCCTTAAAATAAGAACCCCATTCCATAGGGGCTTGCTGACCCCGCCCGAATATGGGATCATCTTGGGCACCTTGAGAGGCAGCGTGGTTTAGTGGAAAGAGCACGAGTTGGGGAGTCAGGAGACCTGGGTTCTGATCCTGGCTCCGCTGCTTGTCTGCTTCGTGACCTCGGGCAAGTCGCATTCAGTGTCTGTAAAATGGGGATTGAGACTGTGAGCTCCACATGGGGCAGGGACTGTGTCCAACCTGATTAGCTTGTACCTACCCCAGTGTTTAGTACAGCGCCTGGCACATAGTAAGTGCTTAACAAATATTGATTCATTCATTCGATCTATTTATTGAGTGCCTACTGTGTGCAAAGCACTTACTAAGCACTTGGGAGAGTACAGTATAACAACAGACACATTCCAAATATCATTAAAAGGAAAAAATAATAATAAATGTGGTAGTTGTTAAAGCGCTTTGTATGTGCCAGGCACTGTACCAGTTAATCAGATTGGACAGTTGGGATGGATACAAGCAAATGGGGTTGTACACAGTCCCCGTCCCATGTGGGCCTCACGGTCTCAAACCCTGATTTTACAGATGAGGTAACTGAGGCACAGAGAAGTAAAGTGACTTGCCCAAGGTCACGCAGCATACACGTGGCAGATTTGGGATTAGAACCCATGACCTTCTGTCTCCCAGGCCCGGGCTCCATCCACTACGCCACATTATCCACTAAGCTGCTTCTCGCACCTTGTCGAGAAGAGCCGGTCGGAGAGGAGAAGCAGGGAGGGACAAATGAGGACGGGGAGAAGTGGGGGGATGAGATGGAGACTGGACTTGGGGTTCAGGGACACAGGGGACAGTGAATTTCTGGAAGAGAGAGATAAGGGAAGGAAACCTCACACTAGAAATCTGGGAAGAGAAACGGGACGGGAAGAGAGAGCCGACAGGAAACCAGAGATGGGGGGAAGAAATGGGCAATTCCACTGTTCGCTCTTTGGGGTGATGACTTCGCTCCTCATCTCGACCCCCCAAAACAACTTGGCTGCTGCTATCCTGGGGAAATGGGAGGATTTGGGACGGAAACATACCTTTGGAGGCCTTGGGCAGCGTGGAATTCCGTGCCACCTAAACCGAGACGACGAAAACGCCACCTCCCAGAAGTGCTGCCAGACTCTCTCTGAGGCAGCAAAGTGACCTCAGTTTCTCTGCTAATCCGTACCGCGGCCAGGCAAACACCCTTGTCGGCACCTGAGGCCCTCCACCCCAGAATGGTGTGAGGAGAAATGTTTAATCTACTCTTGGGTGGAAAGGTAAATACCCGGCGACAACTCGAAACCAGTGAAGCCTAACGTGAGTTGGGTGTGTGTGTGGAGCTGAAAGTGAATGCCGAGCACTCCCTAGCGAAGGGTCCTGGGGCTGCCTCCGGTTTCCGCTTGTCCCTTTGACACAGTCTGGTCTGTCGTGACTGACGGTCAGTGCCCTTCGAGGGAGGATTAAAACCTCCCTGGCCCCAGGCATCCAGACTGGCAGGAGGAAAGCGTCCGGCTCGCGTTAGAGCTGTGGCAACGGGCTGGCTTCAGAGGGCATCTCTCTGGGCACAAAGATAGCCCTTCGTCCAGTTTTATACAACCTGCGTGTCCGTAGACACGCTCCCTACCTTCAAGGAGGTGGACGTGAAAATTAACCGCAGGTAGGCGTGGTCCGGCGGAAAGCGCATGGGCCTGAGAGTCAGGAGACCTGGGTTCTAATTCCACCTCAGCCACTTGCTTGCAGTGTGACCTTGGACGAGTCGCTTGACTTTTCCATGTTCAGTCTCCTCTGTAAAATGGTGAAAAGATCCCTGCTCTCCCCCTCAGATTGTGAGCTCCATGTGGGCAGGGACGGAGGTCTATCTGCTCATACTGTATCTAACCCAGGGCTGAGCACAATGCCTTGCACATAATAAGAGCAGAACAAACACCACAGTTATTATTATTACTGTTAGTATTATCGGGCGAGCGCTTACTATTTCATGCAGGGCAAGCTTTCCGAAGAGCACAGTAGAGTAAGCAGATGTGATCCTGGTCCTCGAGGATCTGACGATCTGATGCGTGCTAAGCATTGTACTAAGAATTTGGGACGGCACAACGGTTAGTAGACACGACCCCTGCCTTCAAGGAGCTTACAGCCCAGTGGGGGAGACGTGGTACTTGGATCAGAGTCCAGAGCCTGCCAATGGGCACGGAGCAACCCCCAACCCCCGAGCTTCTTGTCCGGGATGCCAGCCAGTCTGGGCTGCTGAACTGTTGGGGTGACTTGGAATTCCGTGGAGAGCGCAGGGGTGGAATTTTGGATCTTTCGGGTTTGGCGGTGCGATCCCCGCAGACACGGACATATTGCCTCTGGAAGGGGCAATGGTTTCTGGGTGGCTTTTTTTAGGGCATCTGTTAAGTGCTTACTATGTGCCAGGTGTTGTACCAAGCGCTGAGGTGGATACAAATTAAGCAGGTTGGACACAGTTGGGCTGACTCTCTTAATCCCCGTTTTACAGATGGGGTAACTGAAGCCCAGAGAAGTAATAATAATAATAATAATGTTGGTATTTGTTAAGCGCTTACTATATGCCTAGCACTGTTCTAAGTGCTGGGGTAGACACAGGGGACCCACGTGGGGCTCACAGTCTTAATCCCCATTTTACAGATGAGGTAACTGAGGCACCGAGAAGTTAAGTGACTTGCCCAAAGTCACACAGCTGACAAGTGGCCGAGCCAGGATTTGAACCCATGACCTCTTTCTCCAAAGCCCGTGCTCGTTCCACTGAGCCACGCTGCTTCTCTGTGACTTTTGCCAATCACCCGGCAGACAAATGGAGGAGCTGGGATGAGAAGCCAGGTCCTCGGCCTCCCAGGCCCGTGCTCTTTCCAGTAGGCCACCCTGCTTCTCCAGTTTTGGGGGTGCTTTGAGCCTCTAGGCCAGCCCCGGCCCCAAAGCTGAGGCCTGGGGGCGTCTAAGCCAGTCCCTTGCAGGCGGGCTGTGGTATTGCCCTTGCCCACACGATGTCCCCACAGGCCCATCCTGGAGCTCCAGTCTGCCCTCCTTCCCTCCCCTGGACTGTCCCTCCTACCGCCATCTGCTCGGCCAAATCTTAAGGTTGGGGGCTCCTGCTGGGGGCCGGGGCGGCTAGGAGGGGTCCCAGGCCGACCGGGAACACGTGCAGCGGAGAGGCTTATTCATTCATTCAATCGTATTTAATAAGCGCTTCCTGTGTGCAGAGCACTGTACTAAGCCCTCGGGAAAGGGCGATGCAACAATAAAGAGCGACAGCCCACGATGAGCTCGCAGTCTAGAGGCGGGGAGACGGACATCGGTGCAAATAAACAGACATTAATATCAATAAATAAACTAGAGTTGTATGCATATGTGCTGTGGGGCTGGGGGAGGGGGGAAAAGCAAAGGGAGCAAGTCGGGGTGATGCAGAAGTGAATGGGAGATGGCTTCGAGGATAGAGCACAGGCCGGGGAGTCAGAAAGACCTGGGTTCTAATCCCGCTCCGCCCCTTGTCTGCTGTGTGATCTTGGGCAATTCGCTTATCTTCTCTGTGCCTCAGTTACCTCCTCTGAAGACTGTAAGCTCGCCGTGGGCAGGGAATGCATCTATTTATTGTCATATTGTACACTCCCAAGCACTTAGTACAATGCTTAGGACATTCTCCCTCCCTCCCATCCCCACAGCAAATGTGTATATATCTGTTATTTATTTATTTACATATGTGTGTAGCTTAAAGTCTGCCTCCCCATCTACTTTGAGCTCGTTACTGGCAGGGAATGTGTCTGTTGTTATATTGCACTCTCCCAACTGCTTAGTACAGTGCTTTGCGCAGTAAGCGCTCGATAAATACGACTGAATGAATGAACACAGTGCTTTACACACAATAAGAGCTCAATAAATACGACTGAATGAAAGAAAGCATGCAAATGGAGATTAAGACTGCGAGCCCCATGTGGGTCAGTGACTGTGTCCAACCTGACTTGCTTGTATCCACCCCAGCGTTTCGTTCAGTGCCTGGCACATAGTAAGAGCTTAGCTTAACAAGTACTATAGTTATTATATTACGTGGCTGATTCAGGCTCCATCCCTACCCTCACCCGGCGGAGGATTGGAGGGGGCCGGCCCAGAAACCAGGGGTACTGTCCCTTCCGTGGGTCCTGGGAAGAATCTGACCCCTTGACCCCGCTGAGCCACAGGGTAAGAAACTCGCTGAGATGCCAGAGTGCCTTCAGGTTACTAAGAGAAGCAGCGTGGTGCAGTGGAAAGAGCATGGGCTTTGGAGTCAGGGCTCATGAGTTCGAATCCCAGCTCTGCCACTTGTCAGCTGTGTGACTGTGGGCAAGTCACTTAACTTCTCTGTGCCTCAGTTCCCTCATCTGTAAAATGGGGATTAAGATTGTGAGCCCCACGTGGGACAACCTGATTCCCCTCTGTTTACCCCAGCGCTTAGAACAGTGCTCTGCACATAGTAAGCGCTTAACAAATACAAATACTAAGGATCATCAGCCTTTTGATGGTATTTAAGAAGTGCTTGCTATGTGCCGAGCGCTGTGCTAAGAGCTGAGGCAGGCACCAGATAATCAGATCAGAAACGGTCTTTGTCCCACGTGGGGTTTATGTAAGAGGAAGGGAAAACAGGCATCTCGAGGCAGGGAGAAGTTAGAGTCACCTGAAGTCACACGACGGGCTGTCCAGGAGTAGCCCCTGAAACCCCAACTTCCACTCTTTCCACCCACGCCCATCCTCCTCTCAGTCATTCGTTAGTTCACGCATATTTATTGAGCGCTTACCTTGTGTAAAGCACCGTACTACACTTAGGAGAGTACAATAAAGTAAGAAACACACATTCCTTGTTCACAACGAGCTCCAAGTCTTGCTTTCAAACAGCCCCCTACCCCGGACCTCCTTCTCCGTCTTTTACCCAAGCTGCCAATAAAATCTGGAACCACCTTCCTTCTCCTCCCTCCCCACTTACAGCTACAATTGACAGTCACCTCCTTCAGGAAGCCTTCCAAGATTAAACCGGTCTGCTCTCCAAGCTCACTTGCCAAACGGCTTGCCGTGACTGGCTCAGACCGATGGCCCGCAGGTCTAGGGTCCTGCCTCCAAGAGCGGCCCAGGACGCTGGACGGGTCACCCCCGGACAACTTTAAAAACACTCCTAACATCTCTCCGCCCCCACATCTCATCCTCAAAATGTCGGAAGCCCAGGATGGCTGGAGCCAAGGATGGGGAATTCTCTCTCTGTCCAGGCCCGGGGGCTTCTGGGACCATCCCAAAGTGTGTTGTTTGGCGTTCAACTCACTCACCACCCCCGCGTCCTCCTGGAGGCTCCCCCACACACCGCCCAGCCCCCAGCGGGAGACCCCCAGCCAGCATGTGGTTATAATCAGCCTTTGTCAACACAAATGCTCCAACTATACTGGGAGTAAGAGCAGCGTGGGGCCCAAATCAAATATTTCCCCAAACGGCCTACTCGGGGAGCCCCAGGGCGGCTGTCCAACGCCGGGGAAGACGATACACAGCTCCCAGGCTCGCTGGCGCTGAGGCGGCCAAGGTCAGAGGCTCCGGGCAGTCACCCCTCGGAGGGCAGGGCCAGTGGATGCCAAGCAGATGGCCTGGGTGTTGGCCATCCCTTAGAAGCAGTGTGGCCTAGCCCCAGAGCACTTATATACATATCTGTCATTTATTTTTATTTACGTCTCCCCCCATCTAAACTGTAAGCTCATTGTGGGCAGGGAATGTGTCAGTTTATTGTTGTATTGTACTCTCCCAACCGTTCAGTACAGTGCTCTGCACACAGTAAGTGTTCCATAAATATGTGAATGAATGAAAATGAATGAATGAATGAATGAATGAATGAATGAATAGTGGAAAGAGCGTCGGCCTAGGAGTCAGGGGACCTGGGTTTTAATCTCACCTCCACCACTTGCCTCCTGTGTGGCCTTGGGGAAGTCACTTACCTCTTCTGTGCCTCAGTTTCTTCCTCTGTAAATTGGAGATTCCATACCTGGTCCTCCTCTGGCTTAGACCGGGGGAGAGGAACTGTGTCTTATCTGATGATCATGTATCTACCCCAGTGCTTAGTACAGTGCTTGGCATATTGTACGTGCTTGACAGATACTACAATTATTATTTGGGGAACAAAAATCCTACAGCTGCAAGATAAGGCGGCCTTGGACAGATGGGTCCCCAAAATCTGAGATGTTGAAAACTCCGTGGGGAATGGGATGTGAAAAATGCCCTTCTAATTCTCTCAGTCTGTCAGCCTGCCTGTCTACCCTGTGCACACAACACTGGGTGCAGAGTTCTCTTCCGGGGCGTGTTGGGGAGGCAGAGGGAAGAGAAGACACGGTTCCTGCCTTCCCATTCCGATGTGGGAGCCAGGGAAGAGCCAGGCATAATCGTAACAATAATAATAATGATTATGACATTTGTTAAGCAGTTACTTTGTGCCAGGCACTGTACTAAGCGCTGAGGCGGTTGCAGGCAAAACTGGGTTGAACACAGTCCCTGTTCCATATGGGGCTCACAGCCTCAACCCCCCCCCCCACCTTTACAATGAGGGAACTGAGGCCCAGGGAAGTGAAGGGACTTGTCCAAGGTCACACAGCAGATGAGTGGCAGAGCCAGGATTAGAACTCATGACCTTCTGAATCCCAGGCCCACGCTCTATCCCTAGGTCATGCAGGTAGGCTGCGCTGGGCCCTGGGGAGAAAGGCACAGAGGCGAGACAGGATCCCTCTCCCCAGGGGGAGGAGTTTTTGATGGAGGAGGCAGGATAGACGGGATCCCAGACAGACAAGGAGACATTAAACCACCAGGGATAGAGGTGTGCACGTCCACACTCACACACACATGTGCGCGTCTGCAAATATAGGGTTACACAGGCGTGCCGAGGGAGAAGCGGAATGATGAATCAAGTGGGAGTCCATCCTGTCGCGTGGGAGGTGCTGGCTGTCAGGAGGCAGGGGTGCTCAGACTGACCGGTACACAGACCCCGAAACACACACACACACACTCTGTCCCGGACCGGCGAAGCCCACCGTGGGCCACCTTTCTAGCTACTAGAAAGGTCTGCATTCATTCATTCGTATTTATTGAGCACTTACTGTGTGAGGAGCACTGTACTAAGTGGTTGGGAGAGTACCATATAACTCAGTCAACGTTCAACACCCCAAACTTTCCCTCTGATATTCCACCATTTGACCTTCAACATTCCTAACCATGCCTTCGATACCCCAAACTTTCCCTTCAACACGCTGAACATTTCCTTCGATACCCCGACTTTTCTCTTAAAACTCCTAACCTTCCATCAGAGTCTCCATTCCATTTTCTTCCCTGGTCGCACGAAAGCATTAGTGCCACCCAATGACACCTCTGGAGCTCTCTTATTGACGTCTCTCCGTGATTTTCAGATTACGGACGCCTCGATCGGGGGAGAAGAGCGAGGGATCTCCAAAACGATTCTGCCAGACGCAGGATGTTGTAGAGCCGGACCTCTGCCCCGATTTCCCGTGGATCTTAAGGAAACAAAAATGGGAGACAGAAAGTTCTCATTAGGAAGGCAGACAACATTCTGCCACCTCACATTTCCTTCTGACCTCAGGGGAACGGATGCTCGCTCGGTCTCCGAGCCACGGGACTCGGCACGGTGTAGTGGACAGAGCGTGGGCCTGGGCGTCAGAAGGTCATGGGTTCTAATCTCAGCTCCACCACTTGTCTGTTATGTGGCCTTGGGTAAGTCACTTCATTTCTCTGTGCCTCATTTACCTCATCTGGAAAATGAGGATTGAGACTCTGAGTCCCACATGGGACAAGGACCGTGTCCAACCGGATTTGCTTATAATAAAAAATAACTGTGGTATTTGTTGAACGCTTACTATGCCAGGGATTCTACTAAGCAGTGGGGTAGATACAAGGTAATTGGGTTGTATCCATACCAGCACTCAGTATAGGTCCTGGTGCATAGATAGCACTTAACAAATGCCACAGTGTATTATTATTATTATTACCTCAAGGGATAAAAAGGGAGAGAGACGTTTCATTAAAGAAGCAGACAGCATTCTTCTGCCTCATCTTTCCTTCTGGCCTCAGCAGAACGGATGCTCGCTTGGTTTCCACTCTGCCCCTCTAAAACCATTCACGCCAAGGCTCCTAAAATATTTGACGACCGCCGTGAGATCCCAATCCCTCGGGGGGGCGGATCTGTGGGGAGCTGCTCCTACACCATGCTGGTCTGGCCAGACCCCAAGCCCGGCGCCTGGCCCTCGCCCAAGCCCCTCTCCCCACCTCGGCTGGCCAGCCGGCCCCCACGCTGAGTCCCTGAGGATGGGTGGCCCTTGCTGGTAGAAACCAAGTATGTCAGGAATTCCTCCGGACGTTTTTACCGTCGGCGGGGTCCGCGCTCCAGAGACAACTAACAGCTGACCTTTGGTCCGTTATCTTTCCAAAGGATGTACCGGGAAGAGGGGCAGGGTCTCCCTGGGATTTATAGGTGCCTAAAATAATAATAATTGTGGCATTTGTAGGGGTTTACTAATGTGCCAAGCGCTGCACTAAGCGCTGGGGTAAGTACAGGAGACGCAAGTTGGGCAAAGTCTATGTCCCACGTGGGATTCACAGTCTAAGAAAGAGGGAGAACAGGTATTGAAGCCCCATTTTACAGATGAGGAAACTAAAGCACAGAGAAGCCAAGTGACTTGCGTGAGATCACATAGCAGGCAGGTGACGGAGCTGGGATTAGAACCCAGGTCCCTTTGATTCCCAGGCCCGTGACCTTTACACTAGGCTACAGTGCCTATGGCAGAGTTGGTTGCCACAAGTGTTCGATAAGAACATATACCCCTTCCCCCTCCACCATGATCCCCAATCAGGAAAGTGGGGTCTATTAGAAAGAAGATGGGACTGGGAGATGGGGAACTAGGGGTTTTTTTCCCTGCTCCATCTCTTTCCTGCATTTTGACCTTGGCCAAGCCAGTTTACCTCTCGGGGCCTCAGGTTCTTCATCTGTAAAATGGGGATCAAATGCTAGTTCTCCTCACCTCCAGGAATTTAAGCAGCATTGAGTAGGTGTGGGCCTAAGACTCAGAATGGAATCCACCTTATAGGGTGGCTTTTCCCCTTTCCCCCCAACTCTAGAGACCCTAAAACCCCCACCCCCCCGATTCCCTCGTTTCTGATCATTACTGGACAATAAGCAGCAGGAAACAGTCAACTCCTTGAGGGCAGGAATCCCATTTACCAAATCTGTTGTACTGTTCTCTTCCAAGCCCTCAGTACAGTGCTCTGCACATAGTGAGCACTTAATACAGCTCACTGATTGGTTGGCCTAGTTCTCCAGAAGTTATTTCTCCAATCCCCGGCCTCTTCTTCCACTGCACTCTTGTCAATGGTTGGTCCAATCGATCAATCAGTGATATCGATTCAGCGCCTTTTCTCATGGCTCAAATCCTCGTGGGCTGGGAACGTATCTAACGACTCCATTCTACTGTACTCTCCCAAGCGCTTGGTACAGTGCTCTGCACCCATTAAGCACTCAATAAATACTATTGATTGACTGACTGACTGCAGGATTAACTTGTATTTACTCCAGGGTTTAGAATGGCACTTGACAGAGAGTAAGTGTTTAACAAATACCATAATTATTGTTTATTAGGTGGAACAGCCCAGGGTAGAAATAACAATCAATTTGTCAGTGGCATTTATTGAGCATTTATCATGCGCAGAACAGCGTATCAGTGCTTGGAAAAGTACACTACAACACATTTTTTATGGTATTTCTTAAGTGCTTACTATGTATCAGGCACAGTGGAGCAGATACAAGTTAATCAGGTTGGACACAGTCCATGTCCTATATGGGGCTTACAGTCTTAATCCCCATTATACAGATGAGGTAATTGAGGCACTGAGAAGTGAAGTGACTTGACCTAGGTCACACAGCAGACAAGTGGGAGAGTCGGCATTAGAATCCAAGGCGGTCTGACTTCCAAGCCCATCCTCTGTGACCCCTGCCCACAAGGAGCTTAAGGTCTACAGGGAAAGAATGTTGTCCCTGAGGGGATGATTGGGGAGGAAGGGAGGGTTGAAGATAGAGAAGCAGCGTGGCTCAGTGGAAAGAGCCCGAGCTTGGGAATCAGAGGTCATGGGTTCGAATTCCGACTTTGCCACTTGTCAGCTGTGTGACTGTGGGCAAGTCACTTCACTTCTCTGGGCCTCAGTGACCTCATCTGTAAAATGGGGATTAAGACTGTGAGCCTCACGTGGGACAACCCGATTACCCTGCATCTACCCCAGTGCTTAGAACAGTGCTCTGCACACAGTAAGCGCTTAACAAATACCAACATTATTATTATTATCCCAGTGGGCGCGGAAGGGGGAGTTGGAATCAAATGTCCTGAGGATGTATAGCATCAGACTGGGAATCACTCCAGATACTCAGTGAGTAGCTGGGTCTGAATAAGGGCAGCAGCGCTGAAGGGAATGACCGACTGCAGGGCAGGAATTGACGTCCCTATTCATCCGCCCCCCAGGCCCACCCTGTCCGTTCATTTCCCAAGTCTCCACATCCAGGTCGATTTGCCCTCCAGTCCTTCCCCAGGTTGCACCACCATCACCTCCGCCTGCCTCTCCTCTCGGGCCCCCAGAAGGTGCTGCCAGGACCTCACTTTCCTGCTGTTCTGATGCTCCGTTTCCCAGATTCCCCCTGGGGCGGGCGCCCTGGCCGGGCCCCAACGAGGCTTCATCCCAGGAATGTGAGGCAGACGGAAAGTCCAGGCGGCCCAGCCAGGGCGGCCCCGGGCCGTCCCCCACTCTACTCGAGGGACTCTGAGGAATTTCCTCCCGGCTGAGGGTGGTTGGGGCAGGCTCTCTAGGAAGAGAGGAGACCTAGGTTGTGGGTTTGTGTGCGTGCTTTTTCTCCATGGGGTGTAGCATTTCCCAAAGAAATTGCCATATCCAAGTCTCTCCCCCATTTCATTAACTGCTCACATCCTGAATTCCCCATCTTCAACAGCCTTCTGAAATCTCCTCTCCTCCAGGAGGCCTTACCTGATAAACCTCTCATCTCCCACCTTATTTTCCTCCCTATTGCTACTTCAGCACTTCATCACCTAAACACTCTTCTTCCCTCACTCCTCTGCAATTTCGTAGGTTATCTTCAAACTCTGTTGCTTCCCCTTATCTCAAACTAATTTTAGTTCCCGTCTCCTTGACTAGACTGAAAATTACTTGAGGGCAGAGATTGTGTCTACTAACTATGGTAGACTGGTTCCAACTCTAATAACTGTGGTATTTGTTAAGCGCTTATTAGATGCCAGGCACTGAATTAAGCAATGGGGTAGACTCAAGGTAATTGAGTAGGACACAGTCCCTGTCCCAGATAGGGCTTACAGTTTTAATTCCCATTTTGCAGATAACTGAGACACGGACAAGTGAACTGACTTGCCCCCAGGTCACCCAGCACACAAGTGGTGGAGCCAGAATTAGAACCCAGGTCCTTCTGACTCCCAGGCCCGTGCTCTATCTACTAGACCACACTGCTTCTGCGGAGCACTTGGCCTCCAACCATTCACCTCAGTTCTACTGTGCTTACAGTCCTGTAGATGGAAAAACTCGTTGTGGGCGGGGAATGTAAGCTCTTTCAAGCTCTTAGTACAGTGCTCTGCACATAAGAAGTGCTCAAAAAATATGATAAGCTGCCGGCCTAATGCAGTGACATTTAACACCTCTGGGCCTCCAATATGGGGATCAGATATCTGCTCTCCCTCCCTCTTACCTCCATGTGGACAAGAGACTGCATTCGACCGAATTATTTTACTTCTACCCCACCACTTAGTAAAATGCCAAATCCTGGCAACCAATGGTTAAAACTGATCGATTGACTGCACCGGTAATGGAAGATTTTTTTCCCAGGGACCTCGACGCAAACAAAGAGTTAAGAAGCACATCACCCAGAAGGGAAGACTCTGAGGTCCAAGGGGCTGAATCTAATTTCCTCCCTTGTCTTTCTGCCCAGTGCTTAGCACACAGTGGGGCAGTGAGTAAATCTTAATTCAATTGCTACTATTATGCAACTCCTGGAGATAAAGTGAGCCCACAGCTTGTGAAATAATCCTTTTTTTAAAGTGGTATTTTATGGTATTTGTTAAGCGCTTACTATGTGCCAGGCATTGTACTAAGCACAGGGGTCTTTTCTTGTCTTACGCTGTCGAGTCGTCTCCGACCCACAGCGACTCCGTGGAGATATCTCTCCCAGAACACCCCACCTCCGTCTGCATTCGTTCTGGTAGTGGATCCAGAGAGTTTTCTTGCTAAGAATATGGAAGTGGTTTTCATATTTCTCTCTCTCTCTCTCTGCCCGGCACGGGGGAGTTTTGACTGATAGCGGATTGCCTTCCACTCGCTAGCCACTGGCCAAGCTAGGAATGGAATGGACAGGCCTCTGCTTGACTGTCCCTCCTGGAGCCGAGACCAGTAGAGGACCGGAAACTCTCCAGGTGCCATCCTGAGAGGGGAAGCACTGGGGTAAATAGAAGGGAATGAGGTTGGACACAGTCCATGTCCCACATGGGGCTCACATTATTAATCCCTATTCTAACCGAGGCACAGAGAAGTGAAGTGACTTGACCACGGTCATCCAGCAGACAAGTGGTGGAGCCAGGATTAGAAGTCAGGTCCTTCTGGCTCCAAGGCCTGTGCTCTTTCCACAAGTCGTGGGTACAGAAAGGAACGGTTACCAAATAATAATGGGGGCACTTCTTAAGCCCTTACTATGAGTCAAGCACTGTACCAACCACTTTATGAGGTAAAAGTTAATAAAGTCATTCACAGTCCCCGTCCCCCTCGGGGCACACGGTGTAAGTAGGAGGGTGAACAGGTATGGAATCCCCATTTTACAGATGAGGAAACTGGGGCCAGAGAAGTGACTGACTTGCTTAATAAACAACACAGTTATTATTACTACAAGACTTTCTCAAATGAATCTATCAGCTAAAGGAAATCCCCTGACCATATCTTTATGACACTGTTTCTCTGAGCCTCTCCACACTGACTGAAAAATATTAACAGAGCCCCTAGACATTTTAAAGGACAAAAGAGTTAAATAGCCACGGGGAAAAAAAAAAATCCCCTTTCCCCTCAAGGTCTCTGCCCACTTGAATGTCCCTCCGTAGGGGGCCGGTGTCCTGGACAGCGTCCCTTTAAAATAACTTAATTCGGAGACTGAAACCGCAGCATAATGAAATCAGGATTAAGCTGCTTGAGCAGTTGGAGGGGCCAAATCTTTTCGCCAAGTTGTACTTAATACTTTTTAAATGAAAACACACCAAAAAGATTTGGAACAAGGGTCAGGAATCGTAAAATAAATGCATACCACAGAATAACCATTCACTGGGAGAGAGGTGTGGTGCCTCTCTTTCAGACCCGAGAGAATCCCAAAGTTAGACTTGCAGAGTTTGACCTTCGACCTCTCATCGGGGAAGGAGGGCATCGGGAAAAAGGATGAGATGGGGAGCCCCCCCTCGAACAGAGTGAACCCCTTTCCTACCTCCTCAGACATATAATGAAGGGGAGAGAAGTCCCCCGCAACCGGTTCAGTTCAACGGGAGAGGGAGAAGGCCCAGAGAGAGAAAGGCTGATGGTCACGATGCACAGACGGGCCGACAGAGTGGACTGAGGCAAGGGCCGACAGAGTGTTGCCTAGTGGAAAAAGACAAGGACCTGGGAGTCGGAGGACCTGAGTTCTAAACCCGGATCTGCCATTTATCTGCTGTGTCCCCTCGGACAAGCCACTTAACTTCTTTTGTGCCTATTACTATGTAAAATGGAGATTAAATCTTCTTCCCTCCAACTCCCCTGAACCCCCATGAAACAATCCTAGGGGAAAAAATCTCCTCCTCCTCTTCCCACATTCACCCCTCCTGGTTCTGCTCACTTTAGTGGCCCCTTTACCCCTAAAGGTGTGCATATCTCCATCCGTCATTTTCTTCGGCACTTTTTTCCTTGGTGTTCCATCTCGGCATCCATCCGCTCTTCCTCCTCAGCCGATGGTCCAGGGCCAGAACCATGTCGCTCTCTTCTCATCCTTTGTCTCTCCCAGAAGGGTCGGCTGGGGGCTTCGCTCGCCTTGGACCCTCGGCCGGCACTGAGGGTCAGGTGACCGCCCACATGCCCCCATTATAAAATGAACAATGCCCGCGAGCCCTGAGCTCCACCCTGCCATTCGCGCCAACTGGGCTTGGCACTGGGCAGCATTCTCTTTCTGCACATAATCTGCTTTTTGCAGGTCTTTTGAGAAGGAGCTATTTACCCCGTAAGCATGTTTTTCTCTTCAAGACATTATATTCATTCCAAGTCAATTAACTGCATTCCAACCAAAACAGGGGGAAATGAAAATAAATGATACTGAAGTTTCTCCGGGGGGGTGGGAGGACTGGCAGAGAACACAGAGACAGAGACTGCAGTGGAGACTCTGGACCCTGGGTCCCAGCTGGAAGTCGCCCTGAGCAGAAATAATAATAGTGGTATTTGTTAAGTGCTCACTGTGGGCTAAACACTGTACTAAACGTTGGGGTAGATACAAGGCAATCAGATTGGTCCCAGTCCCTGACCCGCACTGGGATCACAGCCTAAGGGGGAGAATGGCTTTTTTCCCCCATTTTACAGAGATGAGGAAAGGGAGGCCCAGAGAAGTTGTTGTTAATGGTATTTGTTAAGCGCTTACTACGTGTCAGGCACCGTTCTATGCGCTGGGGTAGATACAAGTTAATCAGGTTGGACACAGTCCTGGTCCCACGTGGGGCTCACAGTCATAATCCCTATTTTACAGATGAGGAAACTGAGGCCCGGAGAAGTGAAGTGACTTACCTAAAGTCACAGAGCAGGCAAGTGGGAGAGCAAGGATTTGAACTCAGGTATCTGCACAAGAAGGGGAGGAATAATAATAATAATAATGTTGGTATTTGTTAAGCGCTTACTATGTGCCGAGCACTGTTCTAAGCGCTGGGGTAGACATAGGGGAATCAGGTTGTCCCACGTGGGGCTCACAGTCTTAATCCCCATTTTACAGATGAGGGAACTGAGGCACGGAGAAGTTAAGTGATTTGCCCACAGTCACACAGCCGACAAGTGGCAGAGCTGGGATTCGAACTCATGAGCCCTGACTCCAAAGCCCGTGCTCTTTCCACTGAGCCATGCTGCTTCTCCAAACAAACTGAGGGCTGAAAAATGAGGTTTTGCTCTGACTGTTGCCCCTCTGACCACCACCCTTCTCCACCAGCCCTGGGTAGGAGCAGGAGGACAGCAGGTGGTCTCAAGGATTTCAGCTCTGGAGGAAGCCATTCTTCCTTCCCCTTAAGCTGTCTGGCCTGGGCTACCAACCCTCACTCACTCCAGGTCTCAAATAATAATAATAATAATAATAATTGTGGTATTTTTTAAGCATCTATTATGGGCCAAGCATTGGGCTAAATGCAACAACATGGCCTAATGAATAGAGTCACGGCCTGGGAGTCAGAAATACTAATCCCGACTCCGCCGCTTGTCTGCTGGGTGATCTCGAGCAAGTCACTTCACTTCTCTGTGCTTCAGTTACCTCATCTGTTAAAGGGGGACTAAGATTGGGAGCCCCACATGGGACAGGGACTGTGTCCAACCTGAATAACTTGTCTGCACCTCAGGGCTCAGTAGAGTGTCTGGCACACGTAACTGCTTAACAAGTACCACAGTTATTAAATCAGACACAGTCCCTGTCCTACACGTGGCTCACAGTCCTAAGTGGGAGAACAGCTTTTGATTATCCCCACTTTTCTAGAAGAGAGGCAAAAAGATATTAAGTGACTTTCCCAATGTCACACAGCAGGCAGGTGGCGGAGCCAGGATTAGCATCTAGGCCTTCCAACTCCCAATCCCAAATTCGTTCCACTAGGCCACGTTGCTTCTTAAGCCCCGAATGCTGCCAAGCAGGCCTGGAAAGAGTCCTCATTGGGTCTTTCTGACCCATTAGTTCTCCGAAACTCACTGTCCTCAGCCCCGTCCCATTCTCCCCACAAAATCCTTCCAACTCTGGTCCTCGAACCCCGACTCCGAGAGGCACCTGTCACAAATTCCTTGAGGAAAGAAGCCACTCCTGAAAGTGAGCCACCAGCCTGAGACAGACAGATTCTGGGAACGGAGCCTGGGAGATTGTGAATTTGGGGTTCTGGCCCAGCTCGGCCCCCAACAATCTAAGGGACAACGGGGCAAGTCACTTGGCCTCTCTGGGCCTCATTTTACGATGGGGAAAAGTCAACCCTGCCCCTTCTTAGCACCCCCAGGGATAGGGGACTTAAGACTGTAAACTCATTGAGGGCAGGAAATGTATCTGTTTGTCATATTGTACTCTCTCAAGTGCTTAGTACAGTGCTCTGAACACAGTAAGTGCTGAATAAATACGATTGAATGAATTAATGAAAGGGGGAATTCCTGGTGCAAGAACATTTTGGGGAACGGAAGCATCATAGAAATTTGGGTAAAGGCCCCATTTTTCTTTTTAATGGGATTTGTTAAGGTGCTTACTACGTGCCTGGTACTGTTCTAAGCACCGTCCGGATGTACAAAGGCCATGTCCCACATGGGGCTCATGGTCTTAATCACCATTTTACAGATGAGGTTACTGAAGCACAAAGAAGTTAAATGACTTGCCCATGGTTGCCGAGACTTCAGAGCTGGCAGCCTCCCGCCACTAACTGCCCCTTCACCGAGTCGCTCGACAGGCAGTCCCTCCCTCCACCCCGGCACGGTCGGGGGGGCGCATCCTTGGCACGGCTCAGCCAGGCACGAGCTGTTCGCTGCCCGCCAGACCCGCTCCACAGGGGAGGTACAGGACGTTAGCAAATCGAGTGGTGAACCAGGACCGCCATTTTTGAGGGAAAAATGAAATTAAACCACTGGAAGGGACCGAGGGCCAGGGTCCCGGGAGAGACTGGGAGTGCCCGGCAGGCCTGGAATGACAGCTATTCGGGGCTCTCGCACCTCCTCCCAGCACGGGCCGGAGGAGCTGGAGACTGTGGGTGGGTGGGTGGCATCAGGGAGAGGGTTGAAATGGTTTCTCAACATTTCAGAACCAATTGCAGCCTGACTTTCTGGGCGGCGGCAGCGACTCCATCGAGGCACGGAAGGCAGGAGCAGAGGAGGCGGGGGCAGCCTGGGACCTGCCAATTGCCAGAGTCTCGGGCCTAGGCCCATCCGTCGCCTTCGACCGCGCCCTCCATCCTGCAGGGTCGGCGCGGTGGCCCCGAGCCGCCTCCATCGAGGACAGACCGTTTCCGTCTAATCAGGCCGGCCCGGGGGAAAGGCCAGGAGGGCCTTCGGGCCTCCACGCCCTGATTAATGGACATTTTCTGCCCGCACCATCCCCTGAGGGCAGGGAGCAAGGGTCTTGCTGAGGAGAGCAGCCTGGGCCTGACGGAATCAGCATGGGCCTGACAGTCAGAGGCCCACGGTTCTGATCCCCCCCCAGACTGTAAGCTCATGATGGGCAGGGAATGTGCCTGTTTATTGTTAATTTGTACTCTCCCAATGAAGATACGCAAGTGCTCAATAAATAGGACTGACCGATTGAGTCTGACACTTGCCATAAAGCTATTCCACATTGGGGCTCACAGTCTAAGTGAGAGGGAGATAGGATTGAATGCCCAAAGCCTGGCAGTTGTTTCAAAACCCACTGAAGTTTGAGCGCTGAAAATGAGAATATCCAAGGGAATAGCCTCAAATCTGTGGAACTTATTTAGAGAGAAGGCAGCCTGAAGATCACATCTACCCCAAGTCAAGGGCCAGGTTAGTTATGGATAGGAAATATCCAACCGTCTGCCAGTTATACTCTCCCAAGAGCACATTATAACAATATTACAGACACATTCCCAACCCAACAATGCAACAGACACATTCCCATCCCACAGCAAGCTTACAGTCTAGGGGGACTGCCAGTCACCAGAACATACCCTCCTTGATTCAGAGAGGACTCTGGGCTGTCTAGAGTTGTCACCGGCTTCTCTGCTTCCAGGGAGCCCGAGGCAGCGAGATTAAACGTGATTGGTTTATGGGTGGAACTGGAGGTGGAGTAGAGAATACCATCCCGGCCAGTAAGGGAAAGAGTTAATAAAAAGACGCCCCCCGCCAGTGGCAGGAGCGAGAATCAGCATTTCTTGGGCTGGCCATAGGTCTTGGGAGCCAGACTGAGAAAAAAAAATTAAAAAATTGGTATCTGTTGAGTGCTTACTACGTGCCAGGCACTGTACTAAGCACTAGGGTGGGTACAAGTTAATCAAGTTGGATGCGGACCACATCCCACATGGGGCTCACCGTCTTATTCCCTATTTTACGGACAAGGTAACAGGCACAGAGAAGTGAAATAACTTGCCCAGGATCACAGAGCGGACAAGCGGCGGAGTCACGATTAGAATCCAGGCCCCTCTGAATTCCAGACCCGTGCTCTAACCGCTAGGCCCCGTTGCTTCCCAAGATCCTTGAAACTGCATTCTCAGACTTAACGGTAGTAATGATATTTGTTAAAAGCATACGGTGTGCAAAGCGCAGTACTGAGCGCTGGCTAAAAGATGCCCACGAGAGACAGGGTCCCTGGCCCTCCAGGGATTCGCAACAGAAGAATACGGCAGGGAACCATCTTTAGTCTGAACAACCTTGACTCCTGGAACAATCACATGTAAGGTCCTATTTTCCCATCCCTTTTATCACTCTTCTTCTCTGGACTCGCTCCAGCATCTTCATATCACTCGGAAAACACCACGCCCCAGACTGGACACAATATTTGAAGAGGCGGTGGAGGAGGATGGGGGGAAAAGGAGGAGGAGGAGGAAAACAGCTGATGGCTTAGGACAACTTATGTCATTAGGGCTTAAAGGGCTTTGTCCTCACGGGTTCACGACACCAAAAGCGGAGAAAGCCATCCGAGAGAGGAAAGTCCTGACCTTGATGGAAACTCACTTGGAGCCGAGAGATAAGGGTTTTGCTGGGAGGTGGAGGAGTTGTGCTGGCGTGTAAATGTGTGTTTGTGTGCCCGTGTCCGCCTGGGGAGGTCCGACCTGGGGCAGGAGGGAGAAGATTGGTGAGGGCGGGGGTCAGGGACCGGGGCCGGATGATACCCTCTGCCTTCCTGAGCTCAGGGAAGCGGACTTCGGTTCAAAATAGTTCCACCCGAGATCATTATCCTCAATGGCAGCTTTGTGGAGAGGGTATTACATAAGGTGGCGTCTCGCTGGTGCGGGACCGGGGGGCCAGGCGTCCGCTTGGCATAACCTCCGCGTCTCGCGTCGTCCGCTGCGGGCCGTGGGACAATGGCGTTCTGTCCCGCCGGTCGCCGTGGGAGAGTCTTGGGCCTGTGCAGGTCGGGCCCGCCCTTCTCCATCAACGCTCCGATGTGACGATGATGAGAACGGGAACTGTAACAGTAAGAACTGTGATATCCGTTAAGCGCTCCTCGGGTGCCCAGCACTGGGCTAAGCTCCGAGGTCGATACGAGACGATCGGATTCGATTCGATTCCTGATCCACACGGGGCTCACGGTTCAAGGGGGAGGGAGAAGCGGTACCGAATCCCCATTTTACAGATGGGGAAATGGAGGCACAGAGAAGTTAAATGACTTGACAAGGTCACACAGGGAGGGCCGGGGAAATACTTGGTAACGTGGCAGAGGGGACAATAGGGCACGGATGATCTGATTATCTCGTATCTAGCCCGGGCTCGGCACGGTGCTAAGGCACCCACTGTACCAGGGAAGCCAACACAGAACCAGCGATCGCGAGAGGACGGACCAGCGAGCAAGCAAGGCCTCTGACCTCTCTGAATTTCAGACCCAATATTAATGACGTTCAACTGTTTAAGGTCTGCACCCATTAAGTGCTCAATAAATGCCCCTGATTGACAGACACTAGGTTAAGCAACACCCAGAGTGAAGATTTGCCAGCTCTTACACTTGGCAGACTTCGTTCTCTCCACCTCCGGGCCCCTTTGGTGACCCCAGCCGAGCAAAAACCTGGGTCTATCAACCAATCGATGGTATTTATTGAGCACTTACTGCGTACAGAGCACCGTACTAAGCGACTGGGAGAGCACCATACAACAGAGTTGGTAGACTTACTCCCTGCCCACGGTGAGTTTTGCAATCTAGAGGGGAAGAGCGGTATTAAAATAAATTACAGGTAGAGGAGCCCTTCAATCCAGCCTGACTCCTGAAGCCAAACCAGGAACGCAGCTGATGCATGGGGTCTCCCAGGAGTGTATCGGGGCCCAGAGGAAACAGCACAGGCCCGGAGGGCAGAATCTCTAATCCCGGCTTCGCCTGCCATGTGATCTTGGAAAGCAGCATGGCCTAGTGGATAGAGCATGGGTCTGGGAGCCAGAAGGACCTAGGTTGTAATTCCAGTTCCACCACGCGTCCGCTTGTGACCTTGGGCAAGTCACTTGACTTCTCCGGGCCTCGGTTCCCTCATCTGAAAAACGGGGATGAAGACTGTGAGTCCCAAGTAGTAGTAACTTGTACCTACCCCAGTGCTTAGAAGAGTGCTTGCCACAGGAAAGCGCTTACCAAATACCGTCATCGTTATTATTATTACTATCTTGGGTAAATCACTTATCTAGGCCTCGGTTTCCTCATCTGCAAAATGAGGACTCGATACCTATTCCCCGCCCTCCTTAGACCGTGAGTCCCGTGTGGGACAGGGACTGTATCCGATCTGATTGTACTGTATCTACCCCAGCGCTTGATATCTAGTGAGCACCTACCGAACACCACAATTATTATCATTAATGGAAGTGCTACCTGGGATCGGAGAATGAAGCCAGAGGCAATTCCCTTAAGAGACCCCGGCGGAGAAACATGCACCACATCAACCAGGCACGTAATAAGGGCCTGAACCTTTGGTGGCCGAGTCTCTAAATGAAAGCTGCTGACGGAATCCAGCGAGGAGCAGAGATGAAAATACGACCTGCTTTTCTCTGCACTGGGTTTTGCGGTCGCGGTTCCCAGACCCTATACTTCGACCTAAAAGTTTCAAAACTCGCCCTCGCCCGTCTCTGAGGTCCGGGAGGGGACGCAACCCTGGGACGTGGAGTGTTGCCAATGAGTGGGCAGAGAAGATACGCTTGCGAGTAACCTAGAATTTCAATCGACTTTATTCCGGGGCCCGCCAGCGCACATACACGGTTCCATCTCTGGCCCCCTGCTGCACGAGGGGTGTTGACAGAGCTCCTGCGAGGGGTGTGCTCTCCAAAGGGGAGGTTCTTATAACTGCCCCCCCAAAACACCAGGGGACACACAGAAGGAGAAGTTTCGGGTGCCAGGCCGGGGCGGGAGGAAGGGGTGGGGGTGACGGATGAGCTTCGGTCCCGAGACTTTCAGCCAAGTCCCAGAAACCCACAGGGTGACAGATCCCGCTCTACCCAACGGTCGCCCCCCTCCCTCCCCAACCCTGGAGTCACTTCCTCCTGTTATACAATTTGTCTTCCAACGGGACGGGAACCATGCCCTCACACTCTTTGACCGGCTGGGCCTGGGGGTGCTTCAAGATACTGGGCCTGATCACATCAATGTCGCGCGACAGGTGCTCCATTATACTCTCCACCGTGGTGGTCGGGGCGTAAAAATCCACCAAGAAATATCTGCAACGACAGGAACGACAGGGCGTCAGCAGGCTCCGTCCTCCGGGGCCCGATGGGTTCCGCGGATCACGGCCCTCAGGCTCCCCCTCGCCCTTCCATCCCCCTCCTGGTATCGCTCCACACCCAGGATCTCTCATCCCTGGCCCCCTCACCCTCCTCCTCAGACTGGATGGGTCAAAGACAATGTCCGAACCGATTATCTTGTCTTCACCCCGCCCCTAGTTCAGAGCTTGACACTTAAGACCGCAATTACGATCAGGTGACGGGAGGAACAGAAATCCCATCGGCTCTGTCTCCCTCCTGATCGCCTCTGGGTCTTGTCTTCCCGTGAGGGTTGGCCACTCCGCCCTCTGACCCGCCCCCCCGACCGGGGCTCCGCCCGTGGCGGCTCTCGGGACAGTCTGGGGGCTGACGGGCCGCAGTTCCCGAAGATATCCGAGTCTCACCCTCAAGACCAGAAACCTCTTTGCCAGGGGGCACACGGGCCGGGCCCGGTGCTGGAACCTGTTGCCACCAGAAGTTTATCATCCCCCCGATCTCTGCCCAGGGCTCTTGTGGGCAAGGGCTTCTTCCACTCCAATTCTCCTTCTCCACCCAGTGGAAATTTCCAGGAGGGAGGGAGGGGGATGGGTCTGGGAGGGAGCCACCGTCACAGCCAGAATGGAAACTGCCCACACACTGTCTCATGGTATCACTGGGAGAGGGTGGGGTTTGGGCCGGTCTGGATGCCCTCAACCTGAAAGGACTGGCACCAACTGGGCAGCTTGGCACACTATCACATAGACAATGCCCATTAATCCTTCCTACCCAAGGGGGGAAGTGTTTAACCCTCCCTCTCAGAGTCTGTCTCTCTCACTAAAGGGAGACTTCTAAAGGTAAGAGAGAGGAGGGTCTAGGAGGTAGGAGGGAAGTTCTAGAATATGAGGGACTTCTGGAAGGCGAAAGAGGAGGTTCTATAAAGTGATGAGAGGCTTCTAGAAGGAGAGGGAGGGCCTTACAAAAGGTGGAGAAGAGCCTTTTACAAGGTGAGGTCGAGGGTCTAAGAAGGTTAAGGGAGGTGATTTCAAATGCCTTCTCCAATGAATGCAAGCCCCCACTCAAAAAAAATACCAGGAGAAATCACTAAAATGGGTTAATTTTCCATCCTAACTTTTTTTCCACGGGTGATTAAAAATGAGCATATCGGCCAACTCATTTTGGAAAAATCCAAGCCCACAGCCTAAAATCGAAGGACAACACCGGGCATCTCAGGAAGTGACGCCTCTCCCTGGGCGGGCGTCGTTCCGATCCCGGCCTAAATGTCTCTCAGATCGGTCGATTCGCCTGTCGGCTATCCGAGTCATCTCGGCGGGTCTTCTCTCTGCTGAAAAGGCGGGGTGTCGGTCTCCCACTGACCCCCAGGAGCCCCAGATCTACCAGGTTGGGGAGGGGTGGGGTGGAGCAGGGAAGAGGAGCGAAGGAGGGATGGGAGTTGGAGGGGGGGCGTCCGTCTTGCCGGTGCTTTGGACATGGGCACCTTAGAGAGGAACGGGACACTATCCGAGATCCAGCTTCCTCGACCCTCCCCCCCCGAAACCTCTGCCCCCAGTTCCCCCCGGGACCTAGGCAGCTGTTCCCCTAACGGGCTACTGGCTCCTATCAGTGCCAACCTCCCTCTCGGCGAGGGAGCTGTTTTAGCGACGGAAAGGGCGCCGTCTCTCTTCTGGCAGGGAGCGAGTGGGGAGATGGAGGCAGAGTTCTGTTGGCAAGAGTCAAAGGGGAGATTGTCTCCTCCGCCCAGAGGCCTCCCCGCCAGGACCCAGCCGGGTCCGTACGTGGTCAGCCCTCGCCGCCTGGCCAGGTGGCCCTGAAGGGGGATTGGCTTTTTTGTTCTCTTTCCAGGTTTCGACTGCCCTCCCTGTCCCACCAGATGTAATTTAATTCCTTCTCTCTGTGGCCAATGAGAGGTCCTTTCCCATCCTGCCCCCGAGAACAGGGATCAGGGGGTTTTCTCTTTCTCTCATGCGCGCGCATATACGCACACACACAAACACACAGACACAGCAGGCAGTGGAAATTTCCACAACCGTACCGCCGATCCCCGGAGAAGAGAGTGAGGCGGCGGCGGGGCTGGGCGGGTGGGGGGAGGAATCTGAGCAGCTGGGTAGCCTCTCCAAGCCCACCCCCAGAACACTTATCTCTTGCAGCCTTAGAGAGTCAGACGGCGTACGGGCGTTCTGGTTCCCAGGCCCTATCTGCCGTCCTTGCTTGGGGACGCGCCGTTTGCAGGCTGCTACTGTCCGGCCCCCGAGCCAGGTTGGGGGAGGCCGTGATCGGCGCGGCCTCCTCTCTCTTTCGTCTCTCCAGGTTCTTTCCGTCTAAAACCCACCGGGCTTTTGAAACACCCGGGAGGATAGGAACCACGTTGCCCGCGACCAGGACCGAGGCAGGGAAGACTACACAGGGATAAAAGATGAGAGGGTGCGGAAAAGGGAGTGGACATGCCATCTCCTGTGGTCAATTCACCCTGACCGAAGCCTCCGCTCTCATAGCGTGAGCGAGGCGGGGGAGGGTACGGGCAGGGGGTCTAGTAAAATTCCATTGATTCACTAGGGGACCACAGTTATTTTGGTAGCTCTGCTTCTCTGCAAATAGAAGGATAATTTAAATACAGGACAATGGAGCCTTTATGCCCGCACCGCCTCCCCATACAATCCCACGATTTACTGGCTGAATAAGAAGGGCAGGAAAAAGAACCCTCTTTAAGCGTTGGGTGTGTACGCACACCTAACATACACGCTCACACATACGCGCACCCACACGCTGAGCCGTCCCAGTCCTCCCCATGCCATCCCGGCCAAATCCAAGAGCCTCCGTGATCACGCCTGCCCACGTCCCCGCTTCTGCCCACGTGGACTAAGGAAGTCAATTGGGTATCGGGTGCCCCTGCCGCTCTGGCTGCCCTCGGCTACTGGAGCGCTCTTTTCGCTCTGCGGCGAGCGAGCCCCCATGCCCCTCCAGTGAAGAGGGGCGGTCCCCAAATTAGCGGCTGCAGCCTCCGCGCTGGGCCAGAGAGATAGGAAAGCTAAAAGCACTGGGTCTCGCCTGAACGGCTAACTGCCAGTGGACTATCCACGGCAGAGGCCCGAAGCCCGCCCCACTGCCAAAGCCCGCCTGGCCTCCCACCTGCCCAAAGCCCATTGAGCGTCCATTACTCCTCTCTCCTGGTTCTCTTTTTCCAGGGGAACCTGGCCATACCTCCAAGGTCCCCTTCCGCCGTTGCCAATGACTCCACTCGGAAACTCGAGGGGCCTCCCCTAGATTACCTGCACCACTCCTCTCAGAGCACAGATAACTGAATCAACTAAATGAATGGTATTTATCGAGAACAGTGCTCTGAGCGCTTCAACGTTGACCGCATTATGAGCCCCATCTCACAGACGATCACCTGTTTTCCTCTTCTCTCCTGGCAAAGGTTTGCTGAAATGCACCTCATTGAAGAATCCAAGGAGGTTGTTGGACTAGATCGTAAACTCCCCGGGGGCGCGGGCCATGTCTTTTACATCTCCTGGGTGCTCCCAAGTGCCTAGACAGTGCTCTGCACACTCCGAGCGCTTGATCTCAAAGACAAACCCATCCTATTTCAGGCCCTTAGGAGAAGCAGAAGCATTTATAGAGCATCCATTGGGCATGCTGCACTATACTAAGGAGAAAAAAAAGAAAGTGATACATTCCCCGCCCACAGGGAGCTTACGCTCTTAAGTGAGGGAGACATAATACTATCTAGAGACACTCCTGCATTGCTATCTGGCAAGTTCCCGAATGGGGAGCGGGCAGTTCTCAGTAAATTATATGGGGTCACAGATGCCAAGAGGACCTTTCGGCCAAACAGACTCTCATTTACCACTGGCTCATCCCTCAGGCCACCCAGCTGGCCACACCGAGTTCCTTACCCTCAGACCTCCCCCATGGCACTTCCACACTCTGGTCCGCCCACAGAAACGCCTCGATCCTCCCGTCCATCCTTCCCATCTTTAAATTCTAACTCAGAGGGCCCCCTCCTCCCAGAAGCCATTACTATTACTACACCATCCAGTCTCCGACCCGCAGGTACCATGTGGTCCCTCCCTATTGAACTCATTCTTGTGAAATTCAAGGCACGTAGTATATGAATGTGGTTGTCCCGCCTCTCCTTAGACTGTGACCTTTCTGAGGGGAGGATTGTTCCCTCGCGTTTGACCCCCAAGAGGGTAATAAGCTCGCTGTGGGCAGGGAATGTGTCCGTTTATTGCTATTTTATACTCTCCCAAGTGCTTAGTACAGTGCTCGGCACACAGCAGATGTTCAATAAATACGATTGAATGAATGAATAGTAGAGTGCTCAACCCCCATAGGTGCCCAGAATAGCTCTGTTTGACTGACCAACCAACAAAGAATATGGCGATCTGATTTTTCATGACTTTCTTTGGGGGCATCTGCTCAGAGGGGAGTTCATTCCTCCTTTTCGCTCACTAAACACACCCATCCTTACTTTATAGAAAAGGTAGAAAGAGAAAGAAGAGACCCGCATCTTGGCTATTAAGACAAAACCCATTTACTTTGTCATTTGGGAAAAAAAAAATTCCTCATTGTTATTTTGACTACTGGAGGATAGCCACGGTGCATTACGAGTTGCTTAGCAACGTCTCCCGGGCCTGCGGAGAGCCGTCTTCATCTCCGAGGGGCTCTCACGGCGTCAGACCTCGGCACGATACAAGGTTAGCCATCAAAGGATGGAATTTACAGGAGGTGCCCTCGGCTCGGTGGGAGCGGCAAACCGAGGCTGAGGCTGTCCCGCGGCCAAGGGGCTGATGTTCCAGTTGGGCTGACTATCCTCGGGAGAGCCATCCTCCTCCTCCCTGGTCCCTGGGGACAGGGAGATGCCCTGCCAGCGGTGGGCAACTTCCCCCCCCCCCCGACTCACCTCGCTCTTCTGGCCGGGGGCTTAACTGACCTCACATTGGCAAAGAGCCACGGCTGGTCCGTTCGCTTTAACGCCCTCTGGCTCAGAGGGGTAGCCCCACGGCAACTAATTGGAAGTAGCATGGCCTGGTGGACGGAGCCCGGGAACGGGAGGGAAGTGAGGCACAGTACTGATTAAACGCGTACTGTGTGTCAAGCACCGTTCCGAGAGCTGAGTTGGATAAAAGCTAATCAAGTTGCACATTCCCTGTCCCACTTGGGGCTCGCAGCCTTAATGCCCATTTTACAGATGAGGTAACTGAGGCCCAGAGAAATTAAGTGACTCGCCCAAGGTCACACAGCAGACAAGTGGCGGAACCGAGATCAGAACCCAGGTCTGACTCCCATGCCCGTGGCTCTAACCGCTAGGCCACGTCGCTCCTCTGGCCTGTGTGTGCCTCGGTGTTCAGCACTTAGTAATAAGGGCTGAATAAGTACAATTACTCTTTTTGCCCAGGTCTCATTCGATCGTATCTGTTGAGCGCCTACTGTGTGCAAAGCATCGTACTGTGCGCTAAGCGCCGTACCCAACCTTGGCTTCGGGCGTTACCCACAGAAATCCCCACAAGTCAGAAGCAGACTTCTGGGGTAGGTGGATGGCACGTACCCGCCTCGGACATGACGCTGACTATGGATGGAGATCTTGTATGGCAGATTCCTCTCCCCCAGGTTTTCCAAGTTCCTCACGATCGCTCCCCGCTCCATCAGGGCATTGATCGTGCGCTTCAGTATTGCGGCCGTCTCTGGCTGTCAGAGAGAAGAGACAAAAATAACTTGATTTAAAATTTAATTTAAATGATAGTATTTGTTAAGCGCTTCAGTGTGCCAGGCACCATACTAAGCGCTGGGGTGGATACTAGCAGATCGGGTTGGACACAATCCCTGTCCCACATAGGGCTCACAGTCTTAATCTCCATTTTACAGATGAGGGAACTGAAGCCCAGAGATGTTAAGTGACTTGCCCAAGGTCACAGAGCAGACCAATGGGGGAGCCGGGATTAGAACCCATGACTTTCTGACTCCCAGGCCCATGCTCTATCGACAATGTCACACGAATAGACGGTTATCATCATGAACAAGTCAAAAAGCATGTGAGTGTGTACATAAAATTAGTTGTATAGTCAATTATACACTTAAACATCTTGGACAGGGACTGTGTCCAACCTGATAAACTTGTACCTAGCCCGGCACTTAAAACAGTGCTTGACACATAAGTGCTGAACAAATAACATAATAATGGCAATAATTTATCTCCTGGTAATATTTTATCCCTCAAATACAATACTCGAGAATGGAACGGTCCAATAATAATACTTGTGATATCTGTTAAGCACCACGCTAAGCCTTAGGCTAGGTATAAGATAATTAGGTCAGATACATTCCCCAGGCCACGTGCGGCTCAGGGCCCGAGGGGGTGGGAGGACAGGTATTTAATCCCGATTTTACAGATGAGGAAACTGAGGCTCTGAGAAGTTATGTGATTTGCCTGAGGTCATGCAGAAGGAAAGCGGCACAGCCAGAATAAGAAACCAGGTCCCCGGACTACTAGACCCAGGCTCTTTCTACCAGACCACACTGCTTCCCAGGATGGAACGAGACCTTCGAGATGCAGATCTAATATCTCAAAAGTCCTCTCTCCACCCCATTTCTTGACTTGCGGATTTCCCTCGGCAGCTCACTTGGCTCTCCTTCTTGCTGCGCGGCTTTTGACTCGGGCCAGTTCCCCTTAAATTGAGTCTCTCGCTCTTCCCTTAGCTCTGCCCCCAACTATCCCTCGTTTCCCTCCTTCCCAGCCCAGTGCCGGCTTCCCCCAACCACGGTTTCCACTCACTTGGATCTAACGATAATGATAATAATAATAATTGTGGTATTTGCTAAGCACTTATTATGCGCCAAGCACCGTACGAAGCCCGGGGATGGTAGATACAAGGTAATCAGGTCGGAACACAATCCCTGTCCCACACGGAGGCTTTGCTGGTTACAATGGGGAGGACCAGAAAAGCAAGAAGAATCCAAGAAACAACTATAGGACACCCACCACTGACTAACCGATAAAGATGCTCATGGAGAGTATACTGAAATTCCAGATAAGACTTTTCAGACTGGCAGCCCTAAAGGGAAATCCTGATTTCGATTCTGCCTTATTAAAAAGCAGCCTTTTTCTCCTCGGTTTGAGCTGCGGGTGTTTCCGTCAGCAGGAGGACGGGATAAACCCCAAACCAGGCCGACGGAAGAGGTAGATCTCATTGCCGTGATGCTCATTCTGATGGACTTTGATTTTCTTCCAGCAACAATATTAGCTTTACTAATGACCTTTTTCTCTCTCTTTCTGAATAGTGCATTTTCATTCCACATTTTCTAAATGTGTCCGAAGTGGAACCGATTTCCATCGCAAGAATACACCGAAGGGCACCAATGACGGCCCCGATGCGTCTCAAGACGCACGTCGCTAATTTCTTCCGGTTACGGAAATGCAAATGGTTAAGTCCCTTCAATAAATCTGTGTTTCGCTAAGGAATCCTAAGGTCCCTAGGTAAGCGGTGCCTTCGGCGGGGACCAAACCAAGGATCTGAAACCCTTCCTCATTCCTCTGAACTGCTTAGTGATTTTTCTCTGGGGAAGAAACACATTAGAAAAGCCAAGTGTTGTTGAGAACGCTTTCCCCGACACCTGCAGGACTTGCAAATGAGATCAATTTCCACAGTCTCGGAACAAGTCATGGGCAACCACGAGGTAGATTAAACACGCGGGCCTGACAACTGAAAGCCTGCAGTGTCTCCCTCCCTGGAAATCTTAAAAGAGGCTCTCATTTCCTCTGGGTGGATTTCACTATTCCGTTTTCAGGAGGCAGGGGACTGGAGCAGATGACCCAGCAGCTAGGCTATAATAGAGCATGGGCCTGGGAGTTAGAAGATCATGGGTTCTAAACTCACTCTGCCACTTATCTTGTGTGTGACCTTGGGCAAGTCACTTCACTGGGCCTCAGTTACTTCATCTGTATAAGGCGGATTGAGACGGTGCGCCCCATGTGGGCCAGGGACTGTGTCCAACCCAATTTTACTTGTATCCACCCCAATGCTTAGTACAGCGGCTAGCGCACAATAAGTGCTTAACAAATATTATCGTCATGATGATGATGATCCCGAGTCCCCTTCAAGGCCCCCTGTTCTGTTGAGCCGCCTGGACCTGAGTGACGGCTCCTTTCCAACCCTGATGAGATGGTTTCCAATGTGCCGGACCGGACCGTGGAGCTCATCAAGAGGGCACCGTCTGCCTCTCCAATTACAGGCAGCTTAGCGTAATTGACCAGCTGCTAGGAGACAAAAGGGGGGCGTCTAGACCTCGGTGAGCCCCAGCCGCCAGGGGTTTGTACTTCCCTAGGGTCAGAGGCATCCTAATTGTCAAGAAGGCTGGACACTCGCACACCTGCGCAGAGCCTGGCGGTGGGTCACCCCTCTAGGAGCTGAAATGGAGGCGAGCCGGGTCCTTAAACTAGGGAAGGACCACCAAGAGCCGGCGAGCAGGGTAGGCCAATGGCCGGAGAATGACAAGAATACAGACCGAAGGCAAAGGAGACCGAGCGGAGGGGACAGAGACAAAGAGGAGAAAAAGCAGAAGGAAGGAGAGATGGGAGAGAGAAGCGTCGGCTTCGCAGCACCGATTTTAAAGGCTAGTTACATAGCCAGCCATTAGCTCCTACGGAAAGCAGGAACGAATTACGTTTCCAACGAGACTCTCCATGCAGTAGAACAAATTCACAGGGTCAATACACAGACTTAAAATCTCATTTTTTTCGGAAAAGCTAATTTTAAGTCGCTATTAAGATGATCAAGGAAAAGGACAAGTTTCCAGACGAGGACAGGTTAAAAGACTGGAAAGGCACAGGCTGAGGGGCACGTGACTGAAGGCTACAGGACCATGAAGGTTGAAGGTAGGGCAAGGATTTGCCGTTCCCTAATTCCCTCAACCCCGGGTCAGGGAACATCCCTGGAAGCTCGAGGGTTCAAGGGAAACAGTGCCCAAGGGGTGGTAACCCCTCGGGATCCATTTCCATGTGAAGTTGTGCAGCCCAGAGAAGTGGATTCAGATAAGTTCACAGATGACCAGTTCAATACAGGTTACTGGGGGGAAAATTGGGTGTATAGAGTGGAACACTGGGGGTGTCTGATGGTCCATCCCTACCACAAGAATGGGGATGCAGCAGGACAACCAGGACCCGGTTCTTCCCAGCATCCTGGTGCCACTCGGTTGGGCAGACCGTTGGTTCGGTCCAGAAACGGCACGGCCTTTGTTACGGCTTTAAAAAAAGATAAGGGGCTTTCGCCGACGAGAGGCTGCCTCCAAAAATACCATCAGAGAGAGATCCAGACATCTGGTTAGGCAGCGCTGGGGACAGGATGCATCTTTTTCAGATGGTGCGAGTGCAGGTTGTTGAGACGGCGTTGGAGAAGAGCCTCCCAAACACGGAGCCCGGTAAGTTTCCATGAGCAATCCCCTCCTTCTGACAAATACACGGAACGGTGAAGAAGGGAAACGAACAGAAAACGGGGAGGATTGGCAGGCAGCCCCGTTACCACGGCAACCAATAAATGACACGACAGGGTTGGGGAAACTGATAGCTGGGAGAGAGGGAGAGGGAGAGGGAGAGAGGCGCAGGTAGGGAGCCCTGCAGCCTGACCAATCTCTCCAGGGGTCTGGTTGTCCCCCCTCCTTTCTGTCTTCCTTCTCCCCTTTCATTTTCCAGGGTGGCACAGGGGAGAGGACCTTTTATCCAGAAAGGACAAGGCCCCCAGGAGAAATGAACGGCAGCAAGGACTTCAGTGACGGCGTTGGCAGGGGAGACAAAAGGCTACGGGGCTGGGAGAGTGCAGGGGGGGAGGGAGGGGATGAATTATGTTTAACCCTGGAGAGTCCACCACTCTAGGAAAGCCCGAGAGCGGCGTTGCCAGGGGATCTTGCAGAAGGATGCGGACCAGAGCGGCCAATTGAAAACAGCTCGGCCGAGAAGGGAAGGACAGACCGGGGGGCGGCAGAGGGTCCACCCGATGCGTGCCACCCTCTTGGCGATGAGTGACAGGTTGGGGTGGGATCACTCTGAAGGTGGAAGGCCCAAGTGAACCCGGGGGGCGAGGGCGGACGAGAGAACATGGAAAGGAGCTTGGAGAGCCTCGGACACTTAACCTCGCCCTGAGCTGGGCTTTCCAATCAGTGATGCGCACCGCAGGGGGTACCCAGGCCCCTTAGGTAAACCACTGAAGCAACAGAGAGGGAAACGTGCTCGTTGCCTTTTGCAAACTACTGGGTTTGATATAAAAGAAGCGATTGCTCTGAAGTTGGCCCTGTGCCTCTAAGAGTTATAGGCAGTTAGAGGCGCAGAGCAATAAGAGAAGCAGCATGGCCTAGTGGATAGAGCCCGGGTCTGGGAGTCAGAAGGTCAGAAGGTCGAACTAGCTCATCTTTCCCCAGAGGTGGTCTGTCTGTGTGTGTGGAACGTGCGTGTGTATCCCACTCGTACGTTCAGTCGTCTTTATTGAGCGCTTACAGTGTGCAAAACACTCTACGGGCTGAACAGAATATGTTTCCCACATTTTATAAATCACACAGACACAGACACCCACACACACGTATGTTCTTATCCAATTCTAAGGAGTCCCCTACCCCAAGCCCAATCACCAGCCCCGTCGACCCGCTCGGAAGCCCGGCACCCCAAACGAGGGTCGAGCGGGAGATGGCGCCGGCCCGGGGACACCAACGGGGAGAAGCAGGACCGCGGCCTTCCGGGCCGCCCCCGTGGGGCGGGGTGCTGAAACCTCTTTGGAGTCTTTTGAAAAAGCTGTGGACCCCGGGCTGGGACTCCAGGATTCACAGGTCACTTCAGAAGGCTTTAAACGCCGCCCCAGATACCACAGCACCCACGGTGACCTGAACTCACTTTTCAAAACACCCTTCCAAGACTTTGTGGAGTCGGGAAGGGGATGACAGAGACAGTCGGTCAGTCACCAGTCCGCGCTGAGCCACAATGTCGAGCCCCAGAGCAAAGGCGCGCTGAGGCAAAGGCCCTCTCGGCTCCAAGATCTGGGGCCCGGCCCATCCTGTCCGGGCACCAGGATAAGCCCAACCATTTAAGTCTCACGCCAGTATTTACCCCCCCGCACCCCATTAACATCTTAAGATGTTCCTATTTATAAATTCTTCCCTTCGCTTTCCCCTCTGCCAAGTTTGTCTATTTTGGCCAACCTCTCCCGCTTATCTAAAATTCTCCCAAAGCCCGAGAGGCACACGGCTTTGGTTTCAGCCCCCCCTGCCAATTAACTACCGTACCCTAATCTGAGGGTGATGGGATTCTGCGGGCGAGAAGCAAACGGTGACTTCTTGGGCCGTCTCCCTACGCCTTTCCAGGTCGGAGAACGAGAAGAGATCTGGGATGCCTCACGGCCAAATGCCCGTCAGTAAACTTTTGGGGGAGGAGGTGAGAGTTTGGGGTTTTGTTTGTTTGTTTTGGTCAGGTTAGGAGGAGGAGGAGCAGGAGGAGGAGGAGGAGGAGAATAACCCACAGAGCTGCAGAGGTGTCTTGAGTTTTCCATTTTTATTCAAAGTTGGTACAGAAGTTCTAACATTTCCATAAAATAATTACTGTACTTCAGTTCCAGGACAAAATACCACAGAAAGGAATGTATTTTGCAAGAAATGTAGTTTGTCTGAAGTATCCAAATACTTTAGAAGGCTAACGCAGCTGGCAAAACAGCACACACAGTACGCAAAGAACAGTTTAAAAAAACCCAAAAAACAAAAAAACAACCACTGAGCCAGTCATGATCACTGACTACTCAATAGCAGGTTCACATCCATTTTTGCAGCGATTCACTTGAAGAAAAAAAGAAAAATAAGACGCACGAGACCGAGATCATACATTAGGTCTATAATCTTCAAAATCATATCCAACGTACAGTAGCAGGTTACAAGGACGGCAGAACTAAATTAGCGCCACGTAACGATGAACAAATCGCAAATCTTATCTTTCCACTGGGATCCTTTCCAATTTGGAAACAGTGTGGTTTACTACATCCTTCTGGGTTTTCCACCAAAACTCCTTTCAATGAGCTTATGCCCACACTTATGTTTAAGTGGGAGTAGCGTAAAAAGGGGGGGGGGGGGAGTGAGTCGGCCCATCGTCCCCCCACGCCCCCCAAATAAAAACGGGTCATTGTCCCACAGACTTCATTTACAATGATTTTTGGTCGACAGTGCAATGTCATTGGCAAATGAAGATTTCACACAGGCACACAAACATACACCCTCAGAGTGTTAATTGGTCTCTTCTTCTAGAAGCTGCACAGAATAAGAGGAGTGGGGAATGGTGAGGAAACAAACCAAAAAAAAAAAAACTCCAACACAATAATATTTCAACAGACTGTTTAAAAAAGAAAAACAAAAAACCCTCAAAAAATGCATTACCACTTACATATCAAAGTCACAAGATAAAAGCAGCAGGAGCAGATCTACTGCCATTTGGCTTTAAAACAAAGGGACCAAATGAAGCCGTTTCACAGGGTATTAGAAAAGGAATTGATTTTCTTCTTGAAGAAGACTACTAACATTTTGCACAGCAACTATTTTTGATATCCACCTCAAAAAACATAAAGAAAGAGCGAACACGTAGAAAAGCCCCTGAGCTGCACCGCATTGCAGCTCCAGTCTAGGGGATGAAGTTTCCCAAACTGAAGAAGATGTCCTCTGCGTTTTTTTTCCCCTGATTTCTGTTGACTACAATGAAAAACCGAAAATGTCAAGGAGAAAAGCCAGACCGAAGCACCACACCACTGAACGCCATTACATCATCTGTCACCATCCAAAATAAAGCTTTTGCATTTTAACCGAAGGGGAAAAAAAATAAACACACACACAAAAAAAAAAAACCCCAGCCACAAGCGAAAGACCTGTTGACTAAATAAATCGACTGGCTAACTTAAAAGTTAGAGCTCTCACAGTGAAGTTAGAAGTCCTAATTAAACATATTTACACAGCCAGAATTTCTTCTAGGCTAAATTAAAGCAGTTTCCCATTGGACCACACAGAAAATTCATGAAGGTTTTTCCAAAAGATTCTCCAAAACAATTGCACACAAAGGGTGTAATTTTTTTTTTTAAAAAAGAACATATAACAGTTCATTTTCAACTCCTAAACAACAACAACATTTAAGGGCACAGAACACACACAGGACACTGAAACTAGCAGATTGGAATTTTTTGCTTTATTATACACGGCAGGGCCAGACGCTCTCCATCCCGCTTTTCACTGCTGAGATCTCCCTTCTCTCTTTCCTCGGACCTCCTCCCCTCAAACACCTCCCTGAGTGGTCGAGTTCTAAAATAAAGCTGTGGTACATCTGCGAGTTTCTCTCTGGGTGGTCCAGAAACCAGCTCTCTCCTCTTCCCTCCCTACTCCCCCTTCTTCCCTGACCGTCTTTAGGGATGTAGCAGACGCTTCCTCGCCAGCTGAGGTATCTTACTGAGCCCCTGCCTTCCGGAGGGCTGGGGCCCCACCTGCCACAGCCCCGCCGGGCTCTTCCCGGGGAAAAGACGTGCAAACTTTCCCCGGATGAACGTCGGATCTGGTATTTCAAATGGCCAAGGCGTAGGAGGGAAGATAGGGAGAAGAAGGGTCGGCTCTTGGCCGCGACATCCTGGTAAAGGCAGAGTGGAGGCGGGGGGCACCCCACAACACACTCTCCGCCTGGTAGCCCCAACCCGCAGGGATTTAATCTTTAACGGACTCCTACAGGATGGCGGGGGGAGGGCGCGCGGATTAAGGGGCCGCCGCCAAGAGTGCCTGGCACACTCGCAACCAGACAGCCGTGCCCGGCGGCCCGTCTGCCTCGGGGAGACCGGGTGCGGGAACGTGGTGGCTCCCTGCCCGGCACTGCTCCTGGAAAACACTTGAGTGGGGGGCCCGGCTGGTGGGCAGAGTCCCCGCCCTGGGGTTCTCGGGGCAGGAGTATCCAGAGGGTCCCGAGATTCGGGGGCAAAGCCGAGGATGGCGCCGGGCATCACCAGGAGCAGGAGACACGCCCGTCCGGCGGTGCTCTTCTCCCTGTGCCCACCTGGCCTGAGAACCCAGCTGACCCAGAGTCGGCTTATCGTCAGTGTCAGAGCCCGGAGGTTTGAGAGATCTTGAGAGATAGAGAGACAGAGACAAAGACACAAGCAAAGAAATTCCCCTCGGTGGCTTCGCCCTCAGATATGAAGAACAATGACAGGAGACTGGATTCCAACTGGGGGATGGTGGGGTCTGGCCCCAACCTACCAAGTCTGCAGTGCCGTCGCCGAGAGTCAACCTAACTCAGAGCCCGCTCACCCCGTGCCCGTAAGAATACTGACAATAAAAGGCATTCATGCCGTAAAATACATCAAACGCAAAAAAAAAAAAGGCGGAGACAACAGATTCACCGATCCATTAGCGTTCAGAGCGTAAGCGGCGATACACTCCAACGTCCTCCAAAAGTCACTTTATATCTAATATAACGGTTTCCCTGGCTCAGGGGCTTAGGGTGGGATGACGGTTAAGCCGAATGGGCCATTTTAGTTGGGGCTACCCACACCTAGGATCTCCCTTCAGCTAATGGAAAGCGCGGACCAGCCCCCCTGCCTCCACCAGAGACCCTGGCTAGGGGCCTTCAGTCGCAACTGGGGGTTTTCGAACATTCGATATTCAAATTTGCAGCAGAGCACGAAGGTACGCCCCTCGATTTGTGTGTGTGTTGGGGGGGAGAGGGGGAAAGCTCTGGCAGCCTCAGTCTTCTCACACTCCAAAACTTCAATTCCTTAGTCTCCATTTTAAAAGTTTCTGAGCCCAGACCCTTGGGTGGGAACGTAAATGTGCCATCAAAATCTTGTGCTTGCAATGTTCTGTGCTTTCTCTGCACTCGATAATAATACTAATAATAATTGTGGTATCCGTTTCAAGCTATGTGCGAAGCACTGTACTAAGGGCTGGGGTAGATACGGTGCACGCAGAGCGGACGCCCTCCCTGTCGCACATGGGGTTCACAATCTAAGAGGGAGCGCTGGCTCTGAACCTCCATTTTACAATGAGGAAACTGAGGCACGGAGGAGTTAAGTGACTTGCCCAAGGTCACACGGCAGGCAAGTGGCGGAGCCAGGATCAGAACCCGGGTCCTTCTGACTCCCGGGTATGGGCTCTTTCCGCTTCCACCAAGTAACTTTCGCACACAAAGCCGAAGATCCCCAGATTGAAAAATTGCTAATGTAAACACAACGAGAGGTTAGAGTTACGGGGATTTTAAGATGTGCAGCTGAAGCTCAGATACAGACAGCCTCTGGCTGGTCTGAACCAGAGTGTTTCGTAATTAGGTGCTAGAACGCTTTACAAATTTAACCGAAAAAAAAATATCCAAAAAAAAAAAAAAAACCCAAAACCGGAGCCAGAACATATCCATTACTAAAAATAAATACCATCACTTGGGCGGCAGAACAAGTGTACAGCTCTCTGACTTTCTGTAAGCTCCACGAGGGCAGAGACTGCATCTCCTAACTCTGTCCCGTCCTCATCCAAGTACAGAGCGCAGGGCTCTGGCCCCAGCGAGCGCTCAATAAATACTATCGGTTGGTGCGGCCTTTAAGGCTGGGGATCGACATCATACCCCTATGTGCATTTTACTTCCCTCCAACGGATTAAAGAGGAAAAAAAAAAAGGCAGTCTTTCATATTTTCGACCTCTACGGATAAAGATTCGAGAGCCAGCGGAGGCCTAGGTCGGCTACTGGAAGGCACTGTGTCAGGTTTCCGACTCGACTCATTATAACATCAAGGATCCGTGGAGAGATGCGCTTCGTCCGGATCTGGGATAAATCAGAGATGAGATTCCCAGGTTCCTCGGGAACCAGGGAAGGGGCTGCCTTGACTCGAGGGCAACGCTGACCACCCAGACGAAACCTCTTAATGCCACAAGAGCAAGACCAGAGTCATATTTACAAGGAACAGAATAGCCAACCAGCAAGAGAGGCTGAGTATTATATTCTAGCAGCAATTCTCAACTAACCAGAATAAAGGTGTCTGTTTAGCAGTTGGGTAGAGGGAAGGATTTCCACCGGCCCTATCGTATCGGAAAATAAATAGTGCTTGATAGTCACACAGGGCCCCAAAGGTCACAAAGTGCTTCCCAAAGACAAAAAAAATATATTTAACATCAAAATGCCTATCCACTAACTCATCGATCCTCACGGCGGCCAGCGAGGGTCGTCAGTAGTTTCAGCTTCCACCACATGGCGGGGGGACGGGGCCTCGAGGCCGGCATTCCAGATGAGCGTGGTTTCGGGCGTTAGCTTGGCCAACGGCCCCCTGAACCAGGTGGAGAGGGGAGTTGGACGGGCTGGGAGAAGCTAGGATTGTCGTCCGGCTTCCTGGGGTGGCCAGGGTGGCTATCCTAAAGGGCCTTCCCTCTCTTCTGCTCGTTAGTGAGGCAAGGGGGTGAAGTCAGAGATGATACCTGGCCCTGACCCTCCCCCCAAATTGCCAGGTCCAGAAAAGATGTTAAAAAGAGAGTGAGGGAGCAAGGCTCTCCCAGGTTGCTCCCGGGGAAGCCGATCGAAATTTTAAGCAGGCCGCTCAGGGCACCAAAGCGGGACGGAGGCCGCTGGGATACACTGGCTGTTCATCTCCGAACTATAGCATCCAACTTGAACTCTCTGAAGTGCTGTAGTCTCAGGCTGAGACATATGTACTAACACCCACCCACCCACGGCAGATAACTGGTATGTTCAGGCAAAACTCAAGTGCACTCACACACACAACTTTAGCCAGAAAAAGTGAAAACACTGATGCATTTTTTTAGTCCGAATTATCCAGAAATTTGAGGGTAAAGATCTAATCACCGACTCCTCCCACTAAGGTGCTTTCATCAGGTCAGGTCCGCCTGGCCCCAAGGAGCACAACTCCAGTTGATTTGTTCCTCGTGCTCAGCCCCAAAAGATAAAACGGTTTAAAAATCCACTTTGGGGTCTCGATGATACACTTTCTTTTGCAGAAAACACCACGCTCCTCCCGTCAAACCCAAACATCTACTCCGTTCTCCCAGGGGCCTACTACGGTGCCCTAAAGACAATAAGTGCTCAATTAATACAGGTGACTGAGTAACGTGGGAAGATGGGATGAGAACGCCTGAAAATCCCGGAGAAGAACCAACACACATTTTCGGCGACAAACACATAAAGACTGCGGAAAGACCAGGGAATTTTTTTTTTTTAAGTGCAGAAAGTAACAGCGACAGAAGTTTAATCTACTCCTTCTGTAGACTCCAAATTCACCTAATGAACTGCCATTTGGACCAACGTCCACAAAACCAGGGTAAGCAACCCCGCTTTTTAATGGCTGTGCCCGCACGCTTCTGAGTCTGCGTGGTGACTTAGAAGACAGGAGGTCGAAAAGATAGGAAATAAGAGGGGGAGGGAAGAGTCAAGCTGTGAAAGACAAAAAAAAAAAATCAAGTCCCCAATATACTCCACCATGTACCCAGAGTAATAGCTGGAGAGGGGGAAACAATGCTAAATTATGTCTCACTGAAGAACCCCCAGACATGTATTAAAAAGGATTCCTGCTTGACTATCCTCTGCTCACCAAGTAGCTATGGAAATCGAGGGGCAAGAGGGCCTGAACACATGATTGTAAATCCCAGAAAAAAAAAAAAAAACCAGCTACCAAAAAGGCACCCTCCCCCCAAATGCGTAAGCTCGCTCAGAGAGGGTCGCGTTCCAAAGCCCCCTGCCCCTCGGCCTTCAGGGCAACGGACAGGTTTTTCTCTACCCAATCGGGGCTTCCTCCCAGTAGACTGCAATATCTATTCTCTTCTATTGTGCTGTCTCAAGGGTTTAGTACAGTGCTCTGCCCGAAGGAGGGGCATAATCACTCAGTGCTATTCATTTAGTGTTCATCGCCCCCACCGGACTATAAGCTCCTTGAAGGCAGGGATTGTGTCTATTAACCGCTGTTCCCTCCCAAACGCTTAGAAGAGCGCCCGGCACGGTGAGTTCAAGTGATTGATTAACGTCACTGGTTGACGGATCTCTGGCAAGCGGTTCCCAAAATCCAGACGGACGGAGAAGGGGGAGTAGCGTTTCTGGGCCAAGTCTTTCTCCCAAGCACCCCAGCGGAGGTACGGGAAAGAAACACGGTTATGTCCGTTCACCCGGGCGGATCCTCCCACCCCAGGGCGAGGCGGCCTCGAGAACCCAAAGTCTCCGGATCGACCACCCCGCGTGGCTCTCGGGCTGCCGCCGGACGACCGAGGCGTTGCGGCCCACCTCTCCACCGGTGGGCTTCCAAGGACTCAGCGGCTCCAAGCAACAGGGACCCGGGCTCTCAGTTAGCACCTTCCTCTCTACGCACGCTGAACAGCTGGAGAAACGCATTTGGGTTTTACCACCGGCAGAGATTCTCTTAGTGCCCCGTCGTCAGAAGCGTCTCAGTTAGGACAAGTGAAAAGGTCGGCCGCACGCAACTTTCGAGGGACAATTTGGCGTCCGTTTAAGGGGAGGAGGGAGTCTTCCGGGAGGGTGCGGGGGAGACGCACAAACGCACAAAAAAACCCAAAGAACCACCACCCCACAACACACGCACACAAAAGAAAAACGGGGCCGCAGGCAGGTATCTCCTTTCACTGAGCAAGGGAGCCGCAACGGGGCAAGTCTCCGAGAAAGGTGACATCCGGCAAAAAGGTCGCAGCTCACCGCCTGGACTGGGGGATGGACCACCCAGCAGCTCGCCCAATGTCTACGGGTCCAATTTTGAAAGAGGGCAGCCATGGTCGGGCAAAAATATATACATACACACACACACACTTATGGGCATATATGTATATACATATATATGCACATATATATATACATATATATATATATAATAAAAATAAAAAGGACTGGGGCCCCTGGCTGTTTTGGGTATGGGAAAGAAAAATAATTTAAAAAAACAAAAAAAAGCAAACACAAAACAGCACAAAATAAAAACCTCCCCAGACTCGGCAATGCCAACATGACTTCCGGTTAGTGTTTCATGGTACTCTGAAAGCTCTCTCAGTAACGGGTCTGGATTCTTTCATTCGATCACGCCAAAATGTGAGCATTCTCCCCTACTTTGGTATTGAAAACAAAAATTAAATAAAAACGGCAATCTCAACACGACATCCGCACAACTTCGGGAGGATAAAACACGTTCTGCTTCACGTAGTCGGGGGTTAACTCTTAAGCCGTCTCTGGGTAGATAAAAACGTCTCTCCGATGGGTGATATATATTTTTTTTTCTTTTTTTTCTTTTAAGGAAAAAATTTGGCTAAAACCTAGAGCGTAAACAATGCCTGAGAGATGCAACATCTACATTTGTCGAAGTCGGCGTTTTGGTCTCGCCCTCGGGGAGTGGGACGCTCGCTCACAGGGAGAAATAAACGAACATGAAGATCCCCAGCAAACACACAGAGAAGAGCCCGACGTTGAGCATCAGCTTAACCCTGGGCGTCTCCTCCAGCATCTGTAAACAGACGGCCTCTCCGTCCGCCGCCCCGTCCCTGAGCCCCCGGGGGCTCGGGCTGTCGCCCCGGAAGCCGCAGAACCAGTCGACGAACTTCCAGTACCGGTCCCCGGGCCCGGCGGGCTCCCTCCCCCGGGCCTTGCGGCCCATGAGGGCCGCCTGCCCGTTGGAGTAGGAGTCGACGGGGGTCTCCGCCTCGGAGGGGCTGAGCGACGCGGGGGCGGCGGGGCCGTCCTCCCGGCAGGCGGCCAGCAGGTTGACGTCCTCGGGCCGGACGCCCCCGAGGCCCTCCTCGGCCTTGCCGTTGGGGACGCCGCCGGCGCGGTCGGGGCCCTTCTCCCGGGCCCGGTAGGGGTCTCCCTTGTGGCCGCCGCCCCCGGGCGCCGCCGCGGGGCCCAGGGTGGACCAGAAGGTGGTGGTGCGGATCTGCTCCGGGGTCGGGGGCGGCGTGAGGAGGCTGACGGCCACGGCCACCAGGCCCGTGACCCAAAAGAGGGCCGCGGCCACGTACATGTAGTGGACGTCCCGGACGAGGGCCGGCCTCGTGTCCGGCTGGTCGCACTCCGGGGCCCGGTAGGCGAAGGCCAGGGTCAGGCGGACGGCCCCCAGGACGAAGCCCGTCAGGCCGCCGTAGAAGGCCCCCTGCTCGTTGCAGCGCTTCCAGAATATGGCCAGCAGGAAGAGGGCGGCCACCGGCGGGGTCAGGTAGTCGGCCACCTCTTGGATGTACAGGTACATCTGGCCCCCCTGCATCTCCACGATGATGGGCACCCAGGCGATGCTGACGACCACCATGAAGGCGACGAACACCCGGCCCACGATCATCAGCTCCCGGGAGCCGGCGCCCTTGCGGACCAGCTGGTAGAGGTCCAGGGTGAAGATGGTGCTGGCGCTGTTGAAGATGGAGTCCAGGTCGCTCATGAGGGCGGCGATCATCACGGCCATCATCAGGCCCCGCAGCCCCACGGGCACCAGCTTCATGACCAGCCGGGGGTAGGCGATGTTGGAGCAGCCGGCCCGGCTCCCGCACACCTGCAGGCAGTGCTCGGGGTTGATGCAGGCGAGCTCGTCCGCGAACAGGATCCGCGAGATCATCCCGGGCACCACGATGATGAACATGGGCAGCAGCTTCAGGAAGCCCGCCATCAGGGTGGACCCCTTGGCGTGGGCGATGTTCTTGGCGGCCAGGACCCGCTGGACGATGACCTGGTCGGCGCACCAGTACCAGACCGACGCCGGCGTCTGGCCCAGGATGAAGCCCGGCCAGGGGACGTCCTCGTCGCCCGCCTCCCGCAGCATCTTCAGGGCGTCCGGCTTGGGCTGGACCAGGCACGAGTTGGTGTTGGACAGGTTGTGGGTCAGCAGGATGGCCGTCACGTTGGGCGTGGCCAGCATGTACCGTCGCTTCACCTCCTCGAAGCCGCCCACCTCCATCAGGCTCAGGACCATGAGGGTCAGCGCCCCGGCGATCATGAGCAGGGCCTGCAGGGTGTCCGTGTAGATGACCGCCACCAGACCCCCGGTCACCGTCAGCAGGGCCGTCAGGCCGATCAGCAGGATGACCGACAGGTACAGGTTCCAGCCCAGGGACTCCTGGATGAACAGGGCTCCCGAGTACAGGTCGACCGACAGCTTGGTGAAGATGTAGAGGAGCAGGGACAGGGCGGCGAAGTAGATCTGGATCCGGTGACCGCCGAAGCGCTTGGCCAGGTACTCGGGCATGGTGTACACCCCGGACCGGATGTACACCGGGACGAAGACCCAGCCCAGGAGCTGCAGGAGCATCAGGGCGTTGAACTCCCAGGCCCCCACGGCAAACCCGCTGGCGGCTCCGGAGCCCGCCAGCCCGATGAAGTGCTCGCTACCGATGTTGCTGACGAACAGGGAGGCCCCGATGGCCACCCAGGTCATGGAGCGCCCCGCCAGGAAGTAGCCGCTCACCGTGCTCCGGTTCGACTTCCACATGGCGAAGAACCCGATGCACAGCACCAGCACGAAGTACAGGGCCACGATGGCGATGTCGGCCGGCTCTAACACGGCCCTCATCTTGGGAATTCCGCCGCGGGCGGGGGGCCCCCTCCGACGACGGCCGGATCTGGCGTTCTGGTTTTTAGGGTTTTCTTTTGGGTTGGGGGAGGGGGAGGGAGGGGGAGGGAGGAAAAAAAACAAACAAACCGAACAGAACAAAAAAAAAAAACCAAAACAAAAAACCCAGTCCCAAAAACCACCCCCGGCCACGTCTTTAAGCCATGGGAGAACCGGATTACGCCGAACGCCTCGGCAGGCTAAAATTCTTTGTCCTTTGACTTGCTGTTGTGATGGCGGTGGTTGAGATACAGTTTTGAAGGAGACGGATTTAAAAAAAAAAAAAAAGCCACTTTTTTTTTTCCTCGGCTTCTTAATTGGAATCTGAGACCTTAGCGCGCACTTTTAATCCACTCTCCACAAGACCAGCAGCCATTGCTCCAGTGTTGGAGGAGAAATTCAGAGTTGCAGCTAAGTCTAGTGGAGGCCTACTGTATCAACCCTGCAAACAGCAAAGACAAAAGACAGACGTTGAATTAGAAAGGGATCTCAACAAGCCACAGGGAAAAATTTTCAAAAAGAAAAAAGCGCTCACACGCACGCCCAGCGCAACGCCGTCGGGCAGCCGGGCCCGTCCCGGGTCCCGTCCGTACCCCGTCCGGCCGGGGGACGCCGGGCGACGAGGAGCTCGGCCGAGCGCGGGAGGGTGACGGGTCATTCCGGGGGCGGAGAGGCCGCCCCGCGTCGCTCACAGACGGGGGGGCGGGGTGGGCGTGGGGCCCGGCCCGAGAACTCGGTCTTCACCCGGGGAAGCGAGCGGTACGATCTGTCGGGGGCCTTCTGGCGGCCTTTCCCGCTCACCAAATCGAGAGTATCTACCCAGCGCTTCCTGGGTACGGAACGCTCCGCTGGGCACACGTATTGGGTAGAGCCGGTGGCCACGGTCTCTGCCCTCGAGGAGCTTACAGTCCAGGGACGTTGGCCTTCGGCGGGGGCAGGGAAGAGCACCGGGGATGACGCGGAAAGCCGTAGGAGCCACCGGAGTGAGGGTCGAGATCCAGTCAGAGGCCCAGCGAGTCCTGTCTGCCTTCCTGAGGGCGGCGAGGCCGGGCCTATGCAGTTTAGTCTATGGACTGCTGGGACTCAGGCCCAGACGGCGGGGGATCTTTTCTACTTGCGGCCTGTTTCGGCAGCCACTCCTACCTCGAAGCCCAGAACCGGGCTGCATCATCCTGCCCGCCCAGGCAGTTGACCGTTTCCCTAGACGCTTTCATTCCTTAGGAGGCAGCTTTCTGAGGACATTTTTAGATTCCCCACATCACCCCGTCGCCCATCCAGGCACCGGGGCGGATGGGCGACGGGGCGGCCAGAGGCCAGGTCCCAAGGAAGACGGGTGCCGCTTAACCCTGCGGGCGTTAAGCTAGACAGCAGCCCACCTAGCTCTGCCCCTATCCAAAGGCCGCCTGTCGAACCCGTCCCTTGCCACCCTTACTAGCCAGGAAGTACCACACTGCCTGTCGCCGGACCTTCACAGAGGGAGAGGGGGAAGATGATGGGTGCGTACAGGTTCTCCTCCCCACTCTGGGGGAGAGAGAACGGGATCTGTGTGCGTCGGGGGGCGGTGGGGGGACGATTTACCAGCTACGTGGTTATATTCAAATGATATCTCCATCAGGGAGCGTTTCCTTTCTGAAGAAGGTCTGCCCCAATGCAAATATTATGAAGCAAAAGGAATAAAAATTATAATTATCTCTCCGAATTGCCTTCCAAATTAGCCTGACGTTTTAGGCTGGGTAAAGGCAATATTCTTCAGTTCCCCGTTCCCCCAGACAACTGAAGTACCATTCACGGTGGCCAAGAAAGAGAGAAACACTTGGGTCCAAAAAGAACAAGACACGTCTCAAAAAGGCCAAGGCTAAGCCAATTTGGCCCGTGGCTCTCTTTGAGCCTCGCCTCTTTGACCGGCAGCCGGGCCGCCCTTTAGACCGGGAATCAATACTCGAGGTGGACTTCAAGTTGGGAGCGATTAGCTACTATGGTGTTCACGGGCGACGCTTCGGCCGTTGAAAGGTCATAACTCTTAAGCAGGCAACTTTTTCAACCCCCTGGAACCCTGCGGACACCCGGATGATTTCACGGTTTGGTTCGGATTCCTTGGGGGACCGACATCTTTGATTTCAGCGGGCACTGGCTGGTCTGCTCAGGGGACCCCCGTGCCCACTCGCTTCAGGAGAAGATGGCGGTAATCTACCAGCCATGTTCTCTGACGCTGCCCAGCTCCCCGATTTTGCATTTTTACTCCGGTGCTCATTCGGATACCACACATTCACGACAGGAAGGGTCAGGAAAGAGCCGCCTGCCCCAATCAGACACTCGATAAATCCCATCAATTGACTAAGAAATGAGAGGCGGTTTCCAGAGCAGATCTCCAACAGAAGCCACTGCTGTCTCCAGGGCTGGGAATCGAATCGCCTAAGTCTGAGATGGCAAGAGACACCTGGGGTGGGTTCAGAGGCCCAAAATTCGAATTCTAGGGCATGTGCCAAACTTGAGGGATAAGGATACATTTTTCCTGGCCAGCAGGACCCCACCGCCATAAAAGCTGCGTCCAAGGGCCTCGAAGGAGAACGCGACGGCCGAGCCAGCGAGAGCCGCCTCAACCCCCAGCCTCGCCTGTTCCCCACAAGCTCCTCCGCTGGCTCTGTAAGGGCAAGGACGGGGCCTACCGCAGACTGCCAACCCCCAACGCCTGCCCTCTTGCCCCACTGCTGGAGCCTCTCGGCGACTGACCCAACAGGCCGCGGCTGAGGCCGCTGTTCCTCCTGGGTGCCCGGCGATTCTTTTTTACCGTCCTCTCTTCCGACTGTCACAGCAGGTCGGAGACAGGAGTTTAGCTGGGAGGACCTTACGAACCCGCCCCCTTGAGATCCTTGAAATAGTGAAATTTCTCTAGGGCATCGGGGGGGCAGAAAATAAGTGAGACTGCTGGATTCATTTATTTCTACCACACATGTGGATATTCTTCTTCACAACCCTAGGTTACTTTGAAAGGAGAGTGTGGACGTACACATACACACCACACACACACCATGCAAAACCAATCCACGCCCTCTTTGAAATTACCACAAAAGCTAACGGGTGAATCCCTAGGTCCTGTGGAAAAATCCAGCTTTGCCCTTAAAGCCAACTCGACTGTCAACAACTTGGGATTCCACATTTGTAGAACTTTTCCCATTAACTCCCCTCCCGCCCCCCGGCTCAACCCCCCGACTAAGTAGTGAAGGATTTCAAAGCTATGAGAAAGATTTAGGGTGGCTGTTTTGGGTGTGTTTTTATAAATAGCAAGGAACCCAAGAACATTTCCTCATTCTGGGAAAACAGAATACAGAATTTTACAGGATTCCATCAGGCTGGGAAAAGACATGGTCTCAAATCCATCAGATTCATGTGAAGTTCAGCCTGAACTTTGTCATCATCGCTGGTATTTATTGAGCGCTTATTAAACAAACAGCACTAAGCGCTTGGGAGAATACTTGGGTGAGTTGGTAGACACGTTTCCTGCTGGCAACAAGCTTAGAGTCTAGAAGACGTCTCAGCTCACCCACTCGTATCTGAGTGCTTACTTTGTGCTGAGCACTGTACTAAGTGATTGGGGGAGTACATTACAACAGAGTTGAACCTGATTAATTGATTAGAAGAGAAGGAGTAATTGACTTTATGGCCGAAGCTTCCTTCTCCTCCTTAAAGCAGATTCTGAACCTATCAACTCTGGGGAAACGTGGCCACCAGACCTCAAGCTAGCCGAGGGTTTTAAATCATTTCACCCCAAACTGTGTGTGCGTCTGTGGAGGGAAGGAGAGGGTGGCTGTTTGTGAAGAGATCAGATTCAGAAAGCTCACAACCCTCTGCCAGGATACACAAACACCCTTGAAAATAACTCACAAGAGTTACCAGCCCGATATTCCCCATAGAGGCCTACAGAGTCAAATGGAACCCACTCTCCACTATCAATTGTATTTACTGAGCGCTTCCTTTGTGCAGTACACTACACCAAGCACTTGGGAGAGCGAAATACAAGCGAGCTGGTAAACGTGTTCCCCATCCACAACAAGCTTACAGTATAGGAGCTCACAGATACCAACAAAAGAACCAGGTGGCTGTTTTCAAGTCTGATTTTAAAATATTCAATCAGGATTCCCTCCCACCCCTTACGTGTGTGTGTGTGTGTGTTTGTGCGTATCTACACACACACACACCTCCCCGCTCCCACCCAAGTGCACCGCCATCTTTTTTGCGTAGAATAACTTTCCCCAAGAGCACTAGTCTCTCAACACAGCACACAACAGAATTCCCAAGAGGATTAGGGCGATCTAGATCCACCCGGGTGGGGGGGGGGAGGGAGAAGAAAGGCGACGCTCTTTGATCCCAACAGCACCGTGGTGGGTTTAGCAAGATGATGCTCACAGAAGATACGACTTAATTCGTCATGTCGCCTCCCTCCTGCCTTTTCCGTGACTGCTCTCGGTCACCTCCTCCAGAAAGCTTTCCCTATTTAACTCGTCCCACTCACCGGAGAGTTTTAGGCCAGCTGGCTAATGGAAAGTTTCTCAGTTACCTGTGGATCTGGTTTACCTGCGCTCTCCGTGCCTGCCATTCCCTGGATACCCGGGAGTTGGTTGGCTACAGACTGCCTTTCTGGGCTGATCACATAGGGGAACTGGTGGGGTGGAGGGGAGGAGGTGTGAAACATCTATCAGCCCCTCTTAAACCTAAGCAGTCTTGAAGGTCTGCGTTCACCCGCCGGGAGCTCACCGAGGGAAGGGAACCTTCTGTTGCTCTCTCCCAAGGGCTTAGTACACAGTGCTTCGCACCCAGGAGAGGCTCAATAAACACCATCAACTGACTGGAGCAGGAAGCAATCAGACACGGTAAAGGGCATGGTGAAGCTAGTCTGACCTGGAGAAAAAAAGGGGTGAGGGCGAGGGAGGAGAACGTGTAGGGAGGGAGAGATCATGGAAGCAAGCCAGACTGGAGCGCTCGGTAGTTGGAAAAAAAGCCTCCACCCTCCATGACCCACTCAACCTCCCTGTCTGGGACAACTATCTCATTCCCAGTTCCCATGACCCGCCGCCCTCTATTTCACGGGCCGTTGTGTGAATTTCAGGTGCACTTCCTGACCTTGGGTGACCTCTGGGATGGGTTGGGTCTACGGGTGGCTCGTCTTCTCTCCCCTGATAAGGCACGGGAGCTCCTTGAGGACGAGAACAGCAAACGTCACCTAACGCTGACCCCGAGAAGCCTCGGTACATGCCAGATAGAGACTTGCCGACAGGGTCCGTATACGTTCTATTTTAGCAGATTGGGTATTTTCCAGACCCCAGTTCCCCTCCCCAGTTCCTGGTCCCAGAGGGAGCATGCAGATGAGAAACAGCAAGGCTTAGTGGATAAAGCACGGACCTGGGAGTCGGAAGGACCTGGGTCCTAAACCCGACTGCCACAGGTCTGTTGGGTGACCACGGGCAAGTCACTTCACTGGGCCTCAGTTACCTCATCAGGAAAGTGGGGATTAAGAGTGTGGGCCCCTTGTGGGACGCGGATTGTGTCCAACCTGATTACTCCAGCGCTGCGAACGGCGCTTGGCATTTAGTAAGTGCTTAACAAGTACTATCATTACTAAAAAAAAAAAATCCATCCCAACCTCCTCTAGTAAAGTCAAGGGAAGGATTTTGGGACCCACCGTTCCTGGCCTCCATTCCAAGGCCTCCCAACCCGAAACGACTCTTTGGCTCTATTCAGGAATATGAAGTTCACATCTTGGACCGTAATGGTATTTTTGGGGTGTCTATGGGGGGGAGGGGTCAATCTCTGTGCCAGACGCCTTCCGATGCCATTATCGGATGTCCCGGCTGCCAGGGCAGAGAGACACCTGGGCCGCGCTGGCAGCCTGGCATCACTCGGCTCTCTCTTTGGCCCACTGCGCTCTGCCTCCCTGGTTATTCCCCAGGGTGGAGAGGAAGGCCCTGGCCCGCCTGCCCTGAGGAAAGGCCGGCATCCTTGGGTGGAGAGTTATGGAAGGAGGCATTCTCGTTCCTCTTACCGGCAGGCGTTTGGGGCAAGGGGAGCAGATCACAGAGGAAATCTGCTGGTCCCACTCCTGTCTTCCCAGGACACTCACCTCTCCCTAGGTGCCAATAAGGGAAGTAAATGTCACAACGCAAAACAGTCATAGGAGCATTCATTAAGCGCTTGCTCTGTGCTAAGGACCGGGAGAGCTAACACGGTCATCAGATCGGACGCAGTCCCCCGATCCACACTGCATCTCAACTAAGGCCCAGAGGGAGTCAAGGGGTTTGCCCGAGATCACACGGCAGGCCAGGGGACCGACTGGGATTCTGACCTAATCTCCTGACCTGCGGTCCTAAGTGGAATCCACCAATGCGTTTACTGATTGTTTAATGTGTACCAAGCGCTCAGAAGACTACGATATAATGTAACGAGTTGAAAGACACATTCCCTGTCCACAATGAGCTTAGAGTCTAGAGACCCTAAGAATTAGGAAACACGGTGTGGATAAAAAACCCACGGACAAATAAAATCGGCCGCGCGTCATCGGTTTTAGGATGGGGGCCTTTGTGGGCTGCAGAGGGGACCGGCACCCAAGAAGATCTTTCCTCCCCCTTCTCTTTCCGCCTCCCCACTTATCCCCAAAGCCTCTGTCCAACCGCTGCCAACCTTGGGCCCCTCTACCCAACCCAAAGCGGCCCACGTGTGCCACTACCAGACTCCGTCGATTCCCCGCTGCCCTGATAGATGGTCTTGGGCGAGTCACTTAGCCTCTCGGCCTCAGTTCCCTCACCTCTAAACCGGGGACGATACCGGCTCTCCCTCCCTCTTAGCCGACGAGCCCCGTAAGGGACCGAGACCGTATCCGTCCCAGGACCTAGCACAGAGTCAGTGTTAAATAAACGCCATCACTAGAGGGGGAGGAGAGAGACTGTGCACTAGCCAAGATTACTGGCAGTCTGACCGGCAGCCCGATTCAGCGTAAAAGGCTACCCGGGGGCACAAGTCTCCAGCCCGGCTGGGAGCCCAACCGCCAACGTAAATCAGGGTCCGCAACAGAGAGGTATGCGCGGACGCCGCCCCTCACATCCAAGCCTCTCCGACAAACGCCTCTTGTAAACTTCTCCACAGCTAGCCAGACTGCTGTCGCTGGAGCCAAAACTGAAAACCAAGGAATTCTGGGGCCGGGAGCCACCTTTCTTCGGACTTCACAGGGTCCGGGAGACCCCCATGTGCGCTCAACCTGGAATCCGTGTACCAGACTGGCCATCCGACCCTGGCCTTCGGCGACAGAGCCCGGAGGATCCTCACAGGTATTTCACACTTGGAAGGGAGGCCCAGAATGACAACGGCCAACAACAGATCAGTTCTGAGAATCCGCTAACGCAACTCCGGGACCGTGTCCCCCAGCATACCTTCAGCCCTGCAGAAGCCAAAGCCCAGCAGCCCAAAACTCAAGAGAATTAAGAGGTTAGAAGATGTCTAGTCCCCAGGTGGATATTACTCTGGAATGAGAGCAGGAGGAGTTCTCGCCACAGACCCCCTAATTTGGGGTGAACGCCCACCTTGCTCCTCTGCTCATGGAGGCGAGAGTCCACCGGCATGCGGGAGGACGCCGAACGGTTCCGTCACTCACGGTGCACAAAACCTCTCCTGGAGTTTCCAACTACGATTTTCCACGGTCAGGGGACCACCTAGAGCAAAGGACCCGTAATCACCAAGAGAAAACACACAGACCCACAGAACCTGCTGGGGAGTCGATGAAAGTCGGCAGGGATCTGAGTGGCCGGGAGGCGGGGAGGGGCGAATAGTCCTATAGAGACGAGAATGGGGGGGAGACACAAAATGTATTCAAATAAACGTGGGCGAAATTTGCTTTCCCCAAACTAATTACAGAATGAGACGGCAGATCCGGAAACGGAATTCGGGCTCCGGCAGAAGGCAGGAAACGTTAGACGTGGCGCGGAGAGGGAACGGAGCAGAGTCTACAACACTCGCACTTCAAGGTCAAAGCACGGAGACCTTGAAGTCCTGTGACTTCTCCAGGGCAGCAGAACGGGCAGCTTTCTGCATTCTACAATTCATCAGCTTAAGCTAAGCTCCCCCTGCCCTCAAACACCCGGCGGGGACTGAAATACCATTTTCTAGACAAAATTTTCTTTGTCTGGAAATGATATTTCCAACCCATTAGGAGCCGAGCGCCAAGATGAACATTAACGGCCAACGGCGGCGAAAGGTCCCATCCGGCCCCACCCGACCTGCTCTGTTGCCGGCTGAGATTGGGAGAAGCGGAGGACAGGTGCTGGGGTCAGAGGGGACTGACAGGCGTCATTTCGTCTCGAATCGGCATCTGCGGGCCATCCCGTGACCTTCACTTCACCCCCAGATGGTAAGCTCTCCGAGGGCAGGGAGCGTGCCCGCCAACTCTACCTACGTGCTTAGGACGGTGCTCGGCACACAGTAAGCGCTCAATAAATGGTGTTGACCGAGGAGGTCCTTGAGAGACAGAGGAAGAAAATTAGTGGAAGAAAAAGGATGCAGTTGTTGGCATTCCTAGTTCAGAGGAACCTGCGCTGATGAATGAGTCCCCCAAAGCTAATACTAATATTAGTGGCATTTGGTAAGTGCCACGCACTGTACTAAGCACTGGGGTGGGTACAGGCAAATCGGGTTGGACATAGTCCCTGTCCCACGTGGGGCTCACAGACTCATTCCCATTTTACAGATAAAGTACAGAGAAGTGAAGTGATTTGCCTAAAGTCTCAGGGCAGACAAGTGGTGGAGCTGGGATTAGAACCCACGACCTTCCGCCTCCCAGGCCGGTGCTCTATCCATTACGCCAAGCAGATGGGTCTTCCGAACCCGGGGGGAGGAACTGATGTTAGTGCTAGTGGCTGGCACACCGCTGGTCCCTACCTGTCAAGTTCCCGCCTGGGCAGAGAGCGTCAGGTGCGAGCGGGCGGCCCGGGTTGCAGCACGTGGCCAAAGTGCCCGTGCGATCTTCACCAGCTCCAGGCAGATCTGATTCTAGAACCCAAGTCTCCCGATTCCCCTGAGCAGAGCTCTCTGTCCCACTGCAGGCCTCAGAGCCCAGGCTAAATTCTGCCGTAGAAGCCTTCGCCTCGCTTGCTCCAGCCCAGCTGAAGATTAAAAGCTCCGGCACCATTCCCGTCGGGTCCGCGGACTGACACGGACCCAACACCGCCTCCGCCCACGGTCCCAGGCCAAAGTCACGGCGGGAGTGGGGCGCGGGGGGGACAAAAAAAAAAAGTCAGGAAAAATCTCTTCCAGCTGATCCAAGACGAACCGTTCTCCAATAAAACCGAGGAGCTCTAGCCAGAGTGCAACCCTGAGAGCACAGCGCTTGTTCCACGTCCCGCTCCGAAGCACAGTCCCAACCGGGCCAAACCCAGAGAGAGGAACTCTCTCCTGAGTGTGCGGAGCTGAGAGGGGTGTGCAGGCTGGCATCCATCCACGCCAACTCAACGATACCTTCCTACCATGCAGAGCAAGTTGAGTACCTGCCCCAAGAAATACGACACAAACACACTCTTCTAGAGGGCCACTTACGCCAGAGCATCACACTAGTATAGAGAGAGGTGCCACTGTTTGGTGCCAGCATGGACTCCCTCCACCAGCTCCATCCCCTCGGTCAGTCATCTCCTCCCCACCTCCTGCTCCAGCCAAGGGTGTCCCTCACACACACAGCCCCTCTCCCACCAACTGGCTTCTGACTGAACCGATCTTCCACGGAGAGCTGTCCCGCCCCTGCCTCCCAACCCCCATCTCCTGCCCATCTTTAAAAATGATAAAAACAAATCCAATACAGCTCCTCCTCAATGCCAGCTCGTCTCGAATCCTCAGCCCAAGCAAGAACCCACTCCTCGGAATAAAGTGATGTGGGTGGCCTAAGCAGAGCGAGGCCTGGGGCAGTTTTCTAGACTGTGAGCTCACTATGGGCAGGGAATGTGCCTGTATGTTGTACTGTACTCTCCCAAGCGTTTAGTACAGTGTTTTTCATACACTAAGTGCTCAATAAATACATCTGAGTGAACGAATTTTCTACTCTGGAGCCCAAGCTACCAAGGTGTAAGGTCTCCGATCCTTCAGCCAGGGAAATACCCTTTCTCTGAGGCATGGGGACGGACGTGTGATTCAGCTCCCCCAGAGTAGGCAAACTTTCCAAACTTGGTCTTGCAGGTGCTCCTGACTGATCATATAGCAATAAACAACAAAGATTTCTCTTTCCTAAGGATCCCACAGCTTTATAGCTGCCTGACCTTCTCGAATGGTTCTAATCTCCTATGGAAAAAATGAACCATGATCTGTAATAATTATAACTATGACATTTATTAAAATCTTACTATGTCCAAAGCGCTGTGTTAATCACTGGGAGAGATACAGGATATGCAATCTAAGAAGTAGGGAGGGCAGTTATCCCTATTTGACAGATGAGGTGACAGGCACAGAGTGGGTGTGTGACATTTTTTTTTAAATGGTATTTGTTAAGCACTCACTACGTGTCAGGCACTGTTCTAAGCACTGTGGGAGATACAAGATCATCAGGTCAGACACAGTCCCTGGCCCACACAGGGATCACAGTCTTAATCCCCATTTTACTGATGAGGTAACTGAGGCCCAGAGAAGTGAAGTGACTTGACCAAGGTCACACAGCAGGTCAGTGGCAGAACTGGATTAGAATCCAGGTCTTCCAACCAACACTCTCACCCCTCAACCACACTGCCTCCCTCCCTGGATAATCCCCCTTTCTGCACGTCAACAGCTTTGGTCGGAACCCACATCCCACAGCTCAAGGGGACTGGCTAACCTTAATTTAGCTCACCAAGGACTTTGGGGATGGAAGGAGGCTGGCTTCAACTGTGGCTACTTGTGCTGGCAGGGCACTTGTTGACTAGATGCTTATCCTAAAAGCTTCATTTGGAAGAGAGACAGACACAAATAAACAAATCTGGCTGAAGCAAAAACTTCACAGCTGTTGTCCCTCACTTCCCCAACCCAAGGTGAGATCGTAAAATGTTATCCCCAACATACACCCAACATACACGTTTCAATTAACTGGCGAGTCTCACCATAAGGTGTGATGATGGAAAACTCCAACCTTTTGCCCGGAAAAGACAGACAACATGGGATTCCCCTGAAGAGAGAAAAAAAAAATTCTTCCCCAGATGTCAGAACAGATCCCCTAGCAACCCCACTCCTTCGCTATCTAAGCCATAGAGCAGATAAGCACATTCAGAAAGGGGCTTAATCAGAGGCCATGAACTTGTAATTTCCAGGCTCTGGGGAAGTCCCTCTGATGCTTCTTTTTAAGTACCACCTGATCCACGCCTGCAGCCAGCCGGAGCCTCGGTCTTCTCCGGGCCGCGGTCACGAGTCTTCGAAGGGTTTGGTCTCTCTGACTTCCTATCAGAGTTCGGGCGCCGGCTTCTTGCTCTCAAGGGTAGCAAGCACCGCCTTTCCTCGATACAAAACGCCAGATCCCCCGACCTCCATCGCCCGCCTAGTAACTGAAGGCGCTGAGAATTAATTCTCCCTGATCACCTGCATCCTCAGCTAGGGCCACCTACACCTGCTGGCAGCTCTTTGCTCCGAGAGAACGGCTGGACTCCACCCCCTGGAGTTCCAACAGATATCGGGAGGGCTCTGACCCCTTAGATCGGCTCTTCGCAGAAGAGGAGAGGGATGGTACGTTGGAGGCCCTGGCTGGACCCTTGAACGGCTGCAACGTCTAGCAGCCACGTCAGCACTGCGATTTCCACGTGCAGTTATCTGGAGCAACCAAACTCCACTTCTGCTCACCGTACGCTCCGGCTTTCGGCAGGTACGAGGAGAAGCTGTGTGGCCTGATGGATAGAGCCTGTGGGTCAGAAGGACCCGGGTTCTAATCCCCGCTCCGCCACTTGTCTGCTGTGGGCCCCTGGGCAGGATAATTCACTTCTTTGGGCCTCGGTCACCTCACTTGTTAAATGGGGTGTGAGCCCCATGTGGGACGCTGTGTCCAATCTGATTAGCTTGGATCTACCCCAGAGCTTAGCTGGTAACACAATAAGCGCTTAGCAAATACCATCCAAAAAAAAAGGCTAAGAGGAGGGGCGTAAGGAAATGCCTTCGGGAACTAAAGAAGGAGAAGCCACGGTGTCCCCTTCCATGCTACCTCTCGCCAGAAGCTTCGACGGGGGGCATTCTCACGAGCCTCAGCGGGGCCTAGATTTGTTTTTGTTCAGCGGAAGTCTGGCATTCCGACACACCTTCAGAGACCCTTTAAATAAAGTTCTGGAAGTTAGACCATCGTGGGATTGACCACCAACTGAAGTTGCACATTAATTCAAATGGTCCACCTTGATTATAGAGTAGTTGCCTGACCGGTTGGACTGAGAGGGCTTAGTGGGGAGAACCCCCACCCTAATTATATTACTTTCCCTCAACTGCGGGGCTGCACTTCTCTAACCTGATTTTCCTCACCGAAGGCAAGACTGAAGTGCCAAATCCTGATGGCCTGAACCGCCCGAGACACACACACAAAAAAATCTTCCTCAGCCTAGGAAAAAAACAAAACAAAAACAAACCCTTCATCTTCAACCAACCAGAGACATTTCAAAAGCAAGTTTTACAACAAAAGAAAGCTTCATTACGTGTGTTCCCAACTCAAGGTTCAAGGAGTACTTTCTCAGCTTTTCTGATCACAACATGATTGTTGCAATGTCCTATCTGCAAACCGTGGTGACACAAACCACCACACTCCAGAGACAAAGAAAGGAAAGTCAACTGACCATCTAGACTCTTCCCTCCTCCACACCCCCGTTCTCTCCCTTTTCACCTTGGCTTGCTCCCCCAGGCCCGATCACCCGAGGCATCAAAAATCTAATGGTTTTTCCTACTTCATGATTAAATTCAAGGGTGACTTAGTAGGGGATCCAAAAACCTATCTACTCCCCGTTTCTCGGCTCACCTAAATAAACGAGCCGAAAGTTCAGCCCAACAGGTATGACGGAGCAGGGCAACTTGTTCAAACCGTATCAGTCAAAGGTGAAAAGGCGCTGCCAGTCACCAACAAGCTTGGAGCCGCAGTGGGAAGTTAAATACGTTTGGGAAAGGTGGTGGTTGTGTTGTGAACTTCAGGTTGGTGAGAAGAGGGGGGAGTAGAAGGAGAGAGAAGCAAGTCTGACTCAAAACAAGTTACTTCCATACTTCCTGCCCAGCTGCCTGGCATTAAGGTGAAGAAACCAAAATTAAACTGAAAGGACAGAGACGTGGGTGGGAAGGGGGGAAAAATCCACATCATTTTGGGTAACATTTCTTAGAAAGCGGAGGGGCCACGATCAGAAATCATTCCTTCCTGAAATGATCAATTTTCGGTCACCAGATCGACTCAGGTTGTGAGAAGCAAAGGCAGGGGAATCCCAATATTCACCTGAGGGGAAAGGGTCAGAAGGCAAACTCTCTCCCCAGGAAAAACTCCGAGACCGTAGGGTCAGATCCCACCTTCGGAGTCTCTGGGCCACAAACTTCTCCCTATCTCAGATTTCTCAGTTCTTCCGTGCCTTTGGGGATGAGCAATAACCGTTAGAGGGATAGGAGAAATCTACAGGCAAGACTTCTATTACATCGGAATAATTTCCGTACACCGTGCCTCATTTTATTAATACTTACGCCCGATTCTCGCACCCCATCTTCAGAGAAGCCTTAGTTCCATGTCACAACAATTTCCTTAGAGCACGTTGCAAAAATGAGACATACCCAAATATAGTCACTCTCAGCGTTCTCCGCTTACAAAGTCCCACCAGGAATATCGACTTTATTATTATTATGGTTATTTTTTACGTATGCCGGGCTTCTTCCGGACAAGGAGGGTCTTCACAAGCTTTCGCTTGGGGGTCGGATGAATCCAGAAAGCCTCAGAGGGGCGGACGAACGCTTTTGACGGTCGGACAGTCATCGGGCCCGGCCGCCCCACGGAAAGATTTTGGGCAGGGGAAAAGAAGCCCTCACCCTCCAGTGCCAACGTTAGGATAAACCCAAATGACTTGGGGTGCTGACAGTGCCAAAGATGGGGTGCAGCACAAATAAAGGTAGGGTGATCCATTTAAAAAAAGGTGGGGGGAGGAAAGACAAGAATTTAGGGGGCCAAAGATGGAATTTATTGACTCCTTCCAGACCCACAAGGTCAAATCGAGTCACCTTAATGAGGACAGTGCAGAAGGTAGGTGGGGAAGAGGTAGGAGCTGTCCTTTTTCAAAAGGAGAAAATCCATAAAGAGAGGATTGGGAAGGGCACTGGGGCCGGCTCTTTTAGGTCCAAACAGTAAGGCTTTCCCGGGGAGTTGGGGGCTGCAGAAACTGGAAGCCTGGACGTTTCTAACAACAAAATTTCACCCTTTTTATTGCATTTTTTTTCCTTTTTCCCCCCCTCCCCGGCCAGGGGCTGCCTCCGCAAAACCCCTTGTTGCCCGTGAGCTCCCCGTGGGCAGGGAGAGGATCTGGGTTCGAATCTAGACTCCGCACGTCTGCTGGGTGACCTTGGGCGAGGGGCTTCACTTCTCCGGGCCTCAGTGACCTCGTCTGCAAAATGGGGGGGGGGGGCGGAAGGGGACCCCACCCCCACCTGGGACGGGGGGGGTGCTGCCTCCAACCCCCTTTGCTGGCGCCCGTCCCGGCGCTTACTACAGCGCCCGGCACATGGTCTAAGCGCTGCCGAAGGGGGTGGGGGGTGGGGTCAAGGCCCTGCGCCCCACGTGGGGCCGCCTCGTCTCCTCCCCAGCGCTTAGAACAGGGCTTAGCCCGCCGTGAGCCCTTAAACTACCGGCGGCATCGTTAGTGCCACCCTCCCAGCGCTTGGCACTGTGCTTGGCACGGAGGCCGGGGCCGGGCCCACATGGTGGGCGCTCGGGGGGGCGTGAATGAATGAATGAATGAATGAATGAATGAATGAATGAATGAGCCGCCTGGAGCGCGCGGTCACGAGCACGCGCCCGCGTGCGCGCGCAGCCCCAGCGCTGAATGGGGAAAGAGCAAAGCGCGGGCCCGGGGGAGGGGAAGGGAAGGGAGCGGGGGAAAAACTCACCCGCTGCGTGGCTTTGAGGATCAGCGCCAGCTCGTAGCGGGGCATCTCGGGGGTGCGGGGGGGGTGCGGGGCTGCGCGGGGCGCTGCGGGGCTGTGCGGGGCGCTGCGGGTGCGCGCGCAGCCGAGGCGGGAGGAGGAGGAGGAGGAGGAGGTGGTGGTGGTGGTGGAGGAGGAGGCGGCGGCGGCGCTTATAGCGGCTGCGCACTGGAGCCCTCCCCCTCCTCCTCCCGCTCCCTCCGCCCCTCGGCTTCTCCTAAACCACGCCCCCTGCCGGCGGGGCCCGGCCCGGCCCGCCCGGCCCGAGACACGCCCCCTACCGGCCACGCCCCTCCCCGCCTCCGGTGAGGCCACGCCCCCCCCGGGCCTAAGCGCACGTGGGGCCCCGCTTCCTCATTCATTCATTCACTCATTCATTCATCCACTCATTCATTCACTCATTCCTTCACTCACTCACTCATTCATTCATTCATTCACTCATTCACTCACTCATTCGTTCATTCGCTCACTCATTCCTTCCTTCCTTCATTCATTCACTCACTCACTCACTCATTCGTTCATTCACTCACTCATTCTTTCCTTCATTCACTCATTCCTTCCTTCATTCATTCACTCATTCATCCAATCATTCCTTCATTCATTCACTCACTCATTCATTCACTCACTCATTCCTTCCTTCATTCACTCATTCCTTCATTCATTCATCCACTCATTCCTTCCTTCCTTCCTTCCTTCCTTCCTTCCTTCCTTCCTTCCTTCCTTCCTTCCTTCCTTCCTTCCTTCCTTCCTTCCTTCCTTCACTCACTCATTCACTCACTCATTCATCCACTCACTCACTGACTACCAACTCTATACCAAGTGCTTAGTACAGTGTCCTGCACACAGTAAGCACTCAATAAATACCACTGATTGACTGTACTGTATACAGTACTCTGTATATAGTAAGTGCTCTATAAATATAAAGGATTGATTGATTAAGCCCTTGGGAGCTACCAAGCCCAGAACTGGTATAAAGTCAAACAACAGAAATGTAAAATGTAGCCTCTCCTCCCAAAACTGCCCGAGGAAGTGGTGATTGGTGCCTTCATTCTTATTTTAAGGGCCTCTCGGAGAGATTAAATTGAACATATTTAGCAGGCTTCCATTTGATCCTTGCAGAAAAAAATATTGGGGGGAAGATTTTTTCCCCGCATGTTTTGTCCCTTGTCTTTGAGTGGTTTGAGGCACATTTTACCCTTTATTGGCCATTAAGTCACACTGCTTCTGTAGTCACCAGCATCATCAAGGAGTTTACGTGACCGGTCACTGGGGCCACAGCACCGACTTGGGTGTTTGGGGTCTCTAGTTGGGAGCAGCCAGAGTCCCTGCCCGCAGAAAGCCTTTCCTAACACACCTTGAACGACCCCGTTCGGCACGCAGAGTGGAACAGCACAGGGTTGGAACTGAGGTCAGACTCCTCGCCGATTCTATCCCCGGGGCTGCAGGGTGAGTGAGGTCACCCAAGGTGATAACGGTGACCGAGTAAATGCCCCGCGGAGAATGCCGGACGAGCCCCAAGGCCCAGATGGCAAAACCGAGAATCTCCTCGGGGGGATTGCTTTTCATCCCGGTGGAGATTCGGGTGGAAAAACCAAGAATCTCCTCGAGGGGATTGATTTTCAACCTAGCGGGCCTCCTCTCTCCCGTCCACGGCGATGCCGTGACGTCCAGTTTGCCCAAGCCAGGAGACTTGGGCCGCCCGTCAGCTCCGGGGAATGGGAATCTGACCCAGACGCTTTCACTCCGCTGTCAAGCCCCATGGAGCCCCAGAAATACAAATGCAGATAAGGGGACTGGGGGAGGCGAAGGACTATCTGAATTGCACCCTGACCTCTACGTTGCTGGTCCGGTTTTTATTTTTCAATGGTATCTTTTAAGCACCTACTCTGCGTCAGGCACCATTCTAAGCACGGGGTAGATACAAGCTAATCAGGTTGGACACAGTCCACGTCCCAAACGCGGGGCTCAAGGTCTTAATCCCCATTTTTGCAGATGAGGTAACAGAGCTGCAGAGAGGTGACGTGACTTGCCTGAGGTCACGTATTCTGACTCCCAGACCCAGGTTCTTTCCACTAGGCCAGCCGCTTCTCCATTTAGTTGAGCCTAAGAGGTCAGGTGGCTTGCAGCTCTGAGCCCTCTATCCCCCTTCAAAGCCCTACTGAGAGCTCACCTCCTCTAGGAGGCCTTCCCTATCCCCCTTTTCCTCTGCTCCTCCTCTCCTCCCCATCGCCCCGACTCCCTCCCTCTGCTCTAGCCCCTTCCTCGCCCCACAGCACTTGTGTCTATTTGTACATATTTAGCATTCTATTTATTGTATTAATGATGTGTCTAGATTTATAATTCTGTTTATCTATCCTGATGCTATTGATGCCGCTGTACTTGTTTCGTCTTGTTGTCTGTCTCCCCGCTTTTAGACCATGAACCCGCTGTTGGCTAGGTTTGTCTCTATCTGTGACCGAACTGTATTCTCTAAGCTCTTAGGACAGCGCTCTGCACACAGCAAGGGTTCAATAAATACGACTGGATGAAAGACTCGCAGGATGGGGAGGGAGAGGGGGGAGTACCTCACCATTTCTTTCCATTCCTCCCCCTACCAGCACATTCTCACCCCTTCACCCCTTCACCCCTTCAAATATAACCAAGGGTGGGCTTCCGGGGGGGGGGGGGGGCGTTGAAGTCTTAGAGAAGAAGGAAATGCCGGGCCGCCCCACCAGGCTATCCCACCCACGTTTCCAGAAAAGCAACACCGCATTAGCCTCTTGAAAAGAACAGTGCTAGTAGAAGAGTGATCGCAGAGTAGAAAAATAGTAGTGTGAGTAATAATAATTTGTATTTGTTAAGCGCTTACTACATGCCAAGCACTCTGCTAAGCGCTGAGCACTGTTCTAAGCCCTAGTAACGGTAGCATTGTTATTGACTGAGCACTTACAAACCGCAGTGTAGTCCAGGGGCTGTGTCTAATGAACACTCCGCTGCACTCTCTCACCCCGTCACTCAGGAGACAGTCGCTAAATGTTACTGAGCGAATGCAATAAGCTCAGTTGACCGCTCTGCGTTCATTCAATTCATTCAATAGTACTTATTGAGCTCTTGCTATGTGCAGAGCCCTGTACTAAGCGCTTGGAATGTACAATTCGGCAACGGACAGAGACAATCCCTGCCCAGTGACGGGCTCACAATCTAATCGGTTGCCTAAGAGTTTCTAAGAGTGCCTCGTAGGCCATTCCCCTGCACAGATTTTTTACTCCCAGCATTTCCCGTGTACTGACCTTAACGGTAGGAGACGCCAGGTGTCATCCTCCCAGTTTTACCGATGAAGAAGTTGAGGGAAATAGAGGTTAAATGACTCTCCCAAAACACTGAGCTAGCCAGGCCAAGCAAATTCCAAAGATGCCAGGCCCTTGGACCAAGGAGGGTGCTTTGGGATTCATTCCATTCAATTCAATCAGATTTACTGAGCGCTTACTGCGTGCACAGCACTGTACTAAGCACTTGGAAAGTTCAATTCAGCAACAAATAGTGACAATCCCTGCCCACGACAGGCTCATGGTCTAGAAGGGGGGAGACAGTCATCAAAGCAAGTTGATTTATGACTTCTTGGGTGCCATCTTAGGGGATGGAACTAATAGAAACCGGGGTCTTTGTTCCCACTTTCTCGATCAATCAACAACAGTGTTAATAATAATAATAATTATTATTATAGGATTTGTTAAGCCTTACTACATGCCAAGCACTGTACTAAGTGCTCGGGTGGATAAAAGCAGACCCTGTCCCACACGGGGCTCACAGGTTTAATGCCCCATTTTCCAGATGAGGTAACTGAGACCCAGAGAAGTGAAATGACTCATCCTAGGTCTCACAGCAGACAAGTGGAGGAGCGGGGATTCAAACCCCTGACCTTCTGACTCCCAGGCCAGTACTCTATCCACTATGCCATGCAGCTTCCCTCCAATTATTACTAATAATGACAACTGTATTTGTGAAGCACTTACTTCGTGCCAAGCCCCGAACTCGGTGCCTCAAGATAATCCGGTGAGGCAGAGTCCCTCTCCCACACGGGGCTCACGGCTGCTCCCGAACGAATTCGGTGCCCAAGCCGTGGTCCCATCTTCCAACTTTAAAACCATCGTTTATCCACCATCTAATTCCTCCTCGGTCCCAAGCCCGGACGGAGGGAGAGGAGAGAGGGGAAGGTATTCAAATTTGCACGGCTGTCCAAGACCAATCTGCCCTCTTCTTCGCAAGAGCAGCTTCGGTGCCAATGTCAAAACATTCCAGAAGCGAATTTTTTTTTCCTACCACCAAGGAACCCAAATATCTGGAATCCACTTATCTTGGTAATCTTCCACCCTCTGCGCCGAGGCAGGTTTGGCTCCAGGGTTGTGTTTAGTGTTTCTGCTTCTTACTAAGCATCTAGGTGCTATGGTGACAGGTATTTTAGAAATACAGAGATTCATCAGCACGTGTCCCTCTCCGTAAGGGTTCATCTCTTCGACTGGTTCGGTTACTCGGAGTGAGAGACGCCAATAAAAAAAAGGGATCTAAATTCGGAGCCTGGAAACATTTCCGGCTTTTTAAGAGACTTCTACCCTGCTGTTTGTTTTACATTTGGAAAACGGAGTTTCAAACGAGGACTGAGAAGGATAACAGAAAGAGCAACGTGAACTTGACGACGCCGGTTGCCAGAGTCGCTGGGTGTTCTGGGAAGGGTCCCAAGACCCTGGTTTCCTGTCTTTATACCCAGAAGAGGGGAATTTATTGACAGTAGGGGGGTCACGGGGTGCTGGACTCGGGGGCTGGGAAGGATTGGTGGATTATAAGGGAGAAAATAATGGGGAAAGACGGGAGGGGGAAATGGAGGAAGGGTGAGGGTGGGAGGGTGGGGGAAGGAGTGGGAGAGAGGGAAAGGGGAGAAGGGAAAAGTGGGAGGAGAGTGGAAAAGGGGAGTTGGGGAGGGAATAATAATGAAAATATCTGTGGTATTCGTTAAGCTCTTATTAATAATAATAATCGTATTTGTTAAGCACTTACTATGTGCCGAGCACTGTTCTAAGCACTAGGATAGATACAAGGTAATCAGGTTGGACACGGTCCCTGTCCCACCCTGGGCTCACAGTCTCAATCCCCATTTTACAGTGAGGGAAATGAGGAACAGAGAAGTGCCTTGCCCAAGGTCACACAGCAGACGAGTTGCGGAGCCGGGATTAGAACCCAGGACCTTCTGACTCCCAGGCCCCTGCTCTATCCACTAGGACATGCTGTTTCGGCTTATTAGGTGTTAGGCACTGCACTGAGCGCTGGGGTAGATACGAGATAATCGGGTCAGATATGAAGAAGGAGAAAGAGAGAGGAGGAAGTGGGGAAGAGGAGATGAGAGGTGAGGTGGGAAAGGAAAGGGGAAGTGGGAAGAGGAAAGGGGAGGGAGGGTGGGGAAAGAGGAAGGGGGAGGTGGGAGGAGCTCTAGCTTCCCATGGAAGTTATTTAAGTAGCTTCCTTGGGGTTTTTCCCCTCTACTCTGGGTAAAATCCTGGGATGTGGATGTGGGCCCCGCTCACGTCTGCTGCTGAGGGGATGAGGGGAGGAGGGAGAGGGGCATCCTAATGGGGCAAGGTGGAGGAGGGCGGAGACGGTGCTTTGGGGAAGCTGCTCCTGCCCAGCACCGTGGGATGGATCCTGCCGCCCAACTGGCAGATTTGCTCCCCCGGGGCCAGTCAAAGGGCCCTAATTGGCCCCTTCCTGCTGTTTGTCCTAATAAATCACCTTGGAGCCACCTCTGTTTGCCTGCAGTGGAGCAGTCAAGGTGAACGGGGAAGCCCCTGGGGCTCCTAAATCACCGGATGAATGCAGAAGTCGAAAAGAGCAGCGTGGTCTAGTGGATGGATCCCTGAGTCAGAGGACCTGGGTTTGAATCCCGACCCCGCCCCTTGTCTGCGGGGTGGTCTTGGGCAAGTCACTTGGGCCTCAGTTCCCTCATCTGTAAAATGGGGATTGAGACTGAGCGCCACGTGGGACAGGGACTGAGTCCAACCTGATGAGCTTGTAGCGACCCCCTAAAGTGCTCAGTACAGTGCCTGGGATATTGTACGCGCTTAACAAATACCTTAAAATAAAAAATTTAAAAACCAGGGTGTGGGTGGACCGAGACACACCAGGCAAACACCTCGCAAGGTATCATGTTCTACAATCACCCAGCCACAGCAGCAGGAGGGAGCCGTGACGCTCTGTTCAAGGGTTAAAAGCCCTCCCGGAGTCCCGAAAACCTCCATCGAGGCATGGCCTAGAGGAAAGGGCACGGGGTTGGGAGCTAGAAGGCTTGGGTTCCAATCCTGGTTTTGCCACCTGCCCCCTATATGATCTTGGACAAGTCCCTTTAGCTTCTCGGTGCCTCAGTTTCCTCATCTGTAAAATGGAGATAAAGGTACCTATTCTCCAACCCTCTTGGACTGTGTGGGCCAGGGTCTGTGTCCGATCTGGTGATCTTGTTTTTATCATGGTGCTTGGGACACAATAAGCACGTAACAAGTTTTTACAACGATGATGATGATGATGATAATGCTGATTATCATTACCATCATCAAAGATCTGATCGATTCCTCTATTTCGTCCTTCCACATTTGCTCTGCTCTGTATTCGATTCTCCTCCTCCCTCCAACTCTCACTATTTGTAAATCATTTGTCTTTCCATCTGCCCAATTAGATTGTGAGCTCCTTCGGGACAGGAAAAGTGCCTCTTGTTTTGCTTTCTTCTCCCAAGTGCTGGGTATAGTGGGTTGCATTCGGTTGGGACTCAATCAATGCCACACTTATTAATAATAATAGTAATTAAAAAAACAATAGTAGGATCAAAAGCTCTAGGGAGGAGACCCAAGAACAGGCTCAGGACCCATAGTTAAGCTTCCGGGGGCTGAGCTGGGCTGCTCAAGGGATTAAGTCAGAGGATATCGGGTTGCCAAAGTGGTTGCTAAGTGGCCCAGGGAAGGAGAAGTCAAAGGCCTCACTGAAATATTGATGCTTCCGGCAGGGAAACAAGAAGAGCAAACTGTAGCCCCTGAAGCGAGCGGGGAAAATGGAGAATATCGGGGCTTCGAAAACACCACCAAAGATCAACTCAGCCCCAGGGATGATGGATTCAATCTTAGCCTGGCTGGGGTGGACCGGCCATTCATCCAGAGTTCACCTGGTCACATTCTGCACCGGACACCTTTCTGGCCCGTGTTTTGATTTTCGCACCTGGCCTCCCTCCACTCCCGCCATCCGGTTCCACGGCTCAGAAGCGGCGCCCACGTTCACGGTGACCCGGGAGGGGAGCATGGAGACTCCGGAGAGGAGGGCGTCAGGGGTCCCCCGAAAGAACACTCTAGTTTTGGGGGGATTCCTGCCAAGACCCTTTCACGGTTCATTCCTTCATTCATTCAATTGTATTTACTGAATTTTACTGTGTGCAAAGCACTGTATTAACCACTTGGGAGAATACAATATAACAACAAAGAGACACATTCCTGCCCACAGCGAGCTCACAGTCTAGAGGGGGAGACAGACAATAATATCAATGAATAGATAAATAGACAAATTACAAACAAATAAACAAACATATATATACACATATGCTGGGGTAGGAGAGGGAGGATGAATGAAGGAGCAAGTAATAGCGGCGTAGAAGGAAGCGGGAGAAGAGGAGAGGAGGACTTAGTCCGGGAAGGCTTCTTGGAGGAGATGTGCCTTCAAGAAGGTTTTGAAGTGGGGGAGAGGAATTATCTGTCTGATATGAACAGGCTGTCCTGTTTCTCTAACCGGCCCATCAACCTCGGCTCCGGGCTCCTCCCCGCTCAAAGGCTAGATCCGATTGGGAATGAAAGCTCCCTGTAAGCAGGGTTCATGTCTACTTATTCTACTCTACATTCCCAAGTATTTAGCGCATGCTCTGTAATAATCATAAATAAATAATTATGGTACTTGTGAAGTGCTCCCTATGTGCTACGCACAGTTCTAAGCGCTGAGGTAGATTCAAGTTAGGTTGGGCACAGTCCCTGGCCCGCGTGGGGCTCACCGTCTCAATCCCCATTTTACAGATGAGGTAACTGAGGCCAAGAGAAGTGAAGTAACCCGCCCAAGGTCACACGGCAGACAGGTGACAGAGCCGGGATTAGAACCCATGACTTTCTGACTCCCAGGCCCGGGCTCTATCCACTACAGCCACGCTGCTTCTCAAGGGAAGGCATCCTAGGTAATAATAATAATAATGTTGGTATTCGTTAAGCGCTTACTATGTGCCGAGCACTGTTCTAAGCGCTGGGGTAGACATAGGGGAATCAGGTTGTCCCACATGGGGCTCACAGTCTTAATCCCCATTTTACAGATGAGGGAACTGAGGCACAGAGAAGTTAAGTGACTTGCCCACAGTCACACAGCTGACAAGGGGCAGAGCTGGGATTCGAACTCGGTAGGTAGGGAGAATGGCACGAGCCACGCCTGGAGCGGAGGGGGCCTGTCTAAGAAACGCCAATGAAATGCCACGGCCTGATGGAGAGAAACTGAGGCCGCCCCCGAGGGGCACAAAAGATAGAGCGCACCAAGTTGCCCCAGGCCCAACCTGGTGTGGAATAGTTTGAGATCCGGAGGGACGGACCAGGCGGTCCCCCAATTCCAGGTACTCTCTCAGGGCGTCCTGGAACGCCGCCCACCGAGATCAGGTCTGGAAACAACCACCTCTTTGTTCTCGGGACTAACCTTGAAACTCCGGCCGGCTTCAGCAACCCGATGGGCCCCTGGCCCTGGCGGGCCCCCTCGTTGGCTTTCCTCTTTCCTCGAGAATGAGAGCAGGAGAAAAAGCCGGCGGCCAGGGGAGATTTTTCCACTGCGAGCGTCTGGTCTCCGACCGCGGCATGCCGTGCCTACCGTCCCGAAGGGGGTCAGTCCTGAGAGAGACAAGAAAATTCCATCAACGGGAGAATAATACGGTTGACTGCTCCAAACAGCGCAGGCATTCAGGAGATTATGTACTTATGGAGTGGGTGTGCTCGGGGGCTCCGACGCCCAGACAGGCCGGCTCCGGGTGCCCAGGATGCCCCGGCCACCTCGGCCCTGAGCCCCCTCGCCCTCCACGCCCCGGGCAGGGGGCGAAAACCTCCCATTCCAGACAAGAGCCCGGGAGAGCCAGGGGACCGACACTCATCTTTCGTTCGTTCGATGGTAGTTCGTTCATTCAATAGTATTTATTGAGCATTTACTATGTGCGGAGCACTGTATTAAACCCTTGGAATGTACAATCCGGCAACGGATAGAGACAATCCCTGCCCAACCGTTGCTTCCATCGTATTTATTCAATCATATTGATTGAGCGCTTACTGTGTACTAAGCCTTTGGGACAGTGCACTGTAACAATAAGAAGACACATTCCCTGCCCACGATGAGCTTACAGACCAGCCCTCTGGCCCAGACCCATGGGAGACAAGTGGACAAACGTGGTCCTGGATTGTGGGTGGGGCGAAACGGTTAGTTGGTTGTCGGGGGGCTGTTAGGGGTGTGGAGAGGCTGGGCTCTTTCTCTTGGCAGGACGGTCCACTCCAACCAGCCAACGTCCTAGAGAGGACTGGGACTTTGGTGGGCAGGGAAGGTGCTCTCCTGATGCCGTCGTACTGCACGTTCCCAAAGCGCTTATTACTGTGCTCCGCGCCCGGTAAGCACTCAATAAATTGTCTTGTCTTATGCCGTTGACTCATCTCCGACCCATAGTGCCGCCACGGACATATCTCTCCCAGTAGGCCCCACCTCCGTCCACAATCCTTCTGGTAGTGGATCCGGAGAGTTTTCTTGGTCAAAATCAGGAAGTGGTTTACCACTGCCTTCTTCCACTTAGTAAACCTGAGTCTCCGCCCTCTTTCCCGTGCTGCTGGTGGCCAGCACAGGTGAGTTTTGATTTGTAGCAGATGGCCTTCCACTCGCTAGCCACTGGCCAGGCTAGGAATGGAATGGGCGAGCCTCTGCCTGGCTCTCCCTCCCGTAGCCGAGGCTGGCAGAGTCGTGGAAACTCTCCTCGTGTGATACCGAGAGGGTGCTCAATAAATACTACTGATCGATTGGCTTTTTCTCTGCCCTTCATCAGACGCGTTTATTAACCATCTATCTGGGCCCATTCCCACTTCTGGGTAGTAGTAATATTTCCTTAGCACCCAGTGGGTACAAAGCTCTTACCAAAGTTCAAAGAAGAATGCGACAGATTCTCTCACCGGCTGCGAGCCCGCCCACCTTCCGACCTTCTCTCGCAACACCAGCCCCCGAAGTTTACCCCTTGGCATGGCCCAAGACCCCCTGATCTCTCCCGGCTGTGCAGACATTTAACCTCTCTCCCTCTGCTGTTCTGCGGGGCCCGAGGCAACCCTTTGGCATTTTCCACTCTTTGGAGTCACCCGCTCTGTCCGTCGCGTACAAAGCCGAGAGCCGGCAAGGCCTGCCAACTGGAGTCTGCCTCACCGGGGAAGGCGGGAAGAAGGCCACCTCCCGGGGTTCCGGACCGTGGGCGGCCAGTGACCTCCCAGACGCTCCACCAGTCGCTCGGAGAGAGGAAAAGAGAGGATGGAAATGTGAACGTGCGTGCGTGGGTGTATTCTGGCACCTCTTGGCCCATTCCCCCTCTCCCGAAGGAAACTCCCTCCCCAGATTGGTCGTTGGGATTCCCAGAGCACGGAAACAATCAATGCTCCTCGACTTCCTTTTGCAACGCATACAGATGCTCTCGTTTAGGTTGCCTTTAGCCGCGGACACCACCGCGGGCTTTCTGTCAGGTCTAGTCGGGGCCGGAGAGCTGGAATTAAACAGCGGCACTCTGTCGGTCGAGCCTGCTAGATTAACCCGAGATTAGGTTTCCAACTACCCCTCTGTCTGCCACCGAAGAGGAGCGGGTACCTCAAAACATGAAAGATAGATGGCATCTAGGCTTTAGCACGTCCGCGCACTGCTTTGAGCCTTTAATACGGAGGATTCGGAGCAAAGCGTGCTCGGCTGTTGTCATTCATAACTGCAGCCTCTATCTCTGTTCTGCACCTTTTTTTTCCTGAGGTTCAAGCTTCCAAATGTTCCCTCGGGGTGAAATCCAGGGAAAGGGCATTTTGGCCTCCCTTTTGGGGGAGAGGGGAAGCGGAGAACGGAGAGGTTACGCATCGCGCCCCAGGTCACACAGCGGGTCAACCGGGCGGAAAAGATTAAAACCCACGTCTCCGACGTGGCGGCCAACGGCCTATCAAGTAGGCGATACTGCAGCCTCCTTCAAAGTGGGAATCGGATAAATCCTCAAGGCTGCCACAGGGAAACAAGAGAAACGCCCTGGGCCGATTTCAAGGCGAGATCCCCTCCCTCTCCACCAGAAGCCTAGAGCGAGAGCCCCAACAAGAAAAATGGGTGCAAAGGGGAATTATTGGATGGATCCAGCTGAATTTGGTTGGAAGGGATTTCTTGGAAAAGAGACTTCTGCTCTTCAACTATCCTCTAGTAGATTTAGAAGATTTGTTCTGTCTGCCTGGGTGGGAGAGGGATTGAATTAAATTTCTCTCGGGTGAAGTCTGGGTCACGGGCCATTCGTCCCAATGTGTGGGTTCTGGAAAAGGTGCTGACAGAGAGAAGCAGTGGGGCCCGGGGGGTAGAGTCGGGAGACCTGCGGTCGGATGCGGGCTCCGCCCCTCGTCTGCTGTGTGACTTTGGGCAAGTCGCTCAACCTCTCTATGACTCGGTCTCCACTTCTGTAAAATGGGGATGAGATCAACCGGGAGCCCGCTGCAGGACAGGGGTGGGTCTGATCTGATTACCGTGCTCCTCTCCCGGTGCTTTGGCAGAGAATGACTGCTTAGTAAATACCATAATCATGATCAGAACCTGCAGAAATCCCTGTTGCTGACTAGAGCCTCTGCTCCTCTCTGGCACTCTCTGAGGCGGGGAGCGTGTTGAGTGCGATCCCCGGCCCAAGAAGCAGGATTCCGGCACCAGAAAAGGGTGGAAGTCGGGGCCGGGTAAAGGACTGTGAAGCCTCCCCGGTCGGGAGTGGTAACGGTGTGGGGTGTTTTTCCACCTTCTCCTGGCTGCACCGTTACCCTCATCAGATCTTTGTCTCCAAAAAACACCCACCGGCACGGAATGGAAAACCTTGGCTCAGGCTGCCACCATCCACACGGCCAGCGGGCACGCGGAGCTGGGGGCGGTGGGTCACTGACGCCTCGACCGCGTTCTCTGCCTCTGTCTCTTCCTCTCGGAGACCCGGAGAACTTTCCCGGGGAAATGCCCGGCATTGCCCGGGGCAAACCTAAAGCCAGCTCCGGTCTAAGGAAGGGGGAGAAGGCATGGCCTAATGGAAAGAACCTGGAACTAAGAGTCAGGAGTCCCGGTTTCTAATCCCAGCTCTGCCGGGGGCCTGCGGTGTGACCTTACGGTCCTCAGTTTCCTCCTCTGTAACATGGGAATGTCATTTGCTCACTTCACGTGACAGATCACCACTCTCCCCATCTTTAAAATATTATTAAAATCACATCTCTTCCAAGAGGTCTTCCCTGGTTAAGTCATCTTCCCCCCATTCTCTCTCCCTTCTGTGTTGCCCAGGCATTTATGATAATAATAATAACAGTGGTATTTGTTAAACGCTTACTATGTGCCGAGCACTTTTCTAAGCGCTGGAGACCTGTACCTTTTAATCGCCCGGTATTCACTTCCCCCACGGTACTTTCGGATATATCTATAATTTATTTTTATGTCCGTCTGCCCATCGAGACAGAAGCTCTTTATGGGAAGGGAATATGGGCCTGCTGCGTGACCTTTAGGTCCTCAGTTTCCTCATCTGTAACATGGGAATGTCACCTGCTCTGTCTCCCTCTTAGGTGGTGAATCCCTTCATATACAACCTTCCACCACTCTCCCCATCTTTAAAACCTTATTAAAATCACATGTCCTCCAAGAGGTCTTCCCCGGCTGAGCCGTCTTTCCCCCATTCCCTCTGCCTTCTGTGTTGTCTAGACATTTGAATCTCTGCCCTTTAATCACCCAGCACTCACCTCACCCACAGCACTTTAGGATATATCTGTAATTTATTTTTATGTCTGTCTCCCGATCTAGACAGTAAGCTCTTTTTGGGAAGGGAATCGTCTACTCGTTTTGTCTACTTGCTTTGTTTTGTGGTCTGTCTCCCCCTTCTAGACCGTGAGCCCGTTGTTGGGTAGGGATTGTCTCTGCTGCCAAATTGTACTTTCCAAGCGCTTAGAACATTGCTCTGCACACGGTAAGCGCTCAATAGATACTACTGAATGAATAAATGGAATATGTCTCTCAACTCTGTTGTATTCTCCCGAGGGCTTAGTAGAGAACTCTGCACACAGAAAGCCTTCAGTAAATACCACTGATTGAAAAAGCTTAAAAAAACCAATTGGATGACACGCTCCTGGATAACCAATAGTTAATCGTCCTTGAGTACATCACTGTCAAGCCAACGAACCCTCTGAAAAAGGTGCCTGTTTCATCTGAAGAAATCGTTGGCCTCAGAGAAAACCACAGATTTATATCCTTAGAGGATATTTTGCCTTCACGCCTCAAAAGAACGTAAAAAAAAAAAATACTCCTTCAGCGTGGAGGGAAAATGCTGTACATTTGGAAGAACGGGGACAGGGAGACCTAGTAAAGAGATCATTAGAGTGGCAACCCGCCGTGATTCTGCATGAAGGACACGTGGTGCTTTCTTTATGGAGTGAGACGATTGTAATTCAAAAAATACCAATGATTGATTGGAACAGAGACAGTGTCTGATCGGGTTATCTTGTATCTGGCCCAGCACTTGGCCCAGAGTAAGTGCCCAATAAATACCATCATTATAAAGACTCCGGGGACTCTGAGGGTTAATTAGGAAATGCACGTAAAATGATTTCAAGACCGACGTTCCAGATGAAGGCAAGAACTCAAAACAAGGACGTGTCCAGAGGGAAAAAGCATGTTCCTTTTTCCCTCCTCTTCTCAAGGTCACGCAAACCGCTCGATCCTGATTAAAGCCTCGTTGTCTTAAAGCTGAGGGACATCGGCGATCTTGGCCCTCAGGACAGAGGGACGGAAAAATCACCAGGCTCGCTTAAAGTTTTTTGGTTTGTTTTCTTCTGGAAGACGATGCTAGTTTCGTTTTCAGAAGAAACATATGACTGATTGTCTCTGGGAGCTACCTAATTTTTCATCATGTTATTACATCGCAAGTAAGATGGTTGCTCTTAAAAGTTATTCCCTTTTTCGATCTCAAAATAAAGATCTGCTCCGCCCAGAGCCCTATCCAACAGGGTGAGGGGGGCCGTGCATTTTAGGAAGACCGCGATGAAGTCTCCCATCATAAATGACGGCGGAGCCTTGGCTCGGGCAGGAAGATCCGGGGGAAATGAACCTGCCTGAAGGAATCGATTGTAGTGTTGGAGGTTTGGGCGGAGTCACCTGCACTATGTCTTTCTCCTGCCACTCGTGTGTACCGTGGATCACTCTTAATAACTGTGGAATCTGTGAAGTGTTTACTATGTGCCAAACACTCTACTAAGTGCTGAGGAAAAGACAAGATAACCAGGTTGGATGCAGCCCCTTTCCCACACGGGGCTCAGGTCAAAGAAGGAAGGAAAACAGGTACTGAATCCCTGTTTTACAGATGAGGAAACTGAAGTAGAGAGAAGTTAAGTGTCCTGCCCAAGGTCACCCAGAAGACAAGTGGCAGAGCTAGGATTAGAACCCAGGTCCTCAGACTTTCAGGCACACGTTCTTTCCACTAGGCCACATTACTTCTCAAACATCATCCCGATTCACCTGAAATTCATTGCAAATCATTAGTACTTCCCACAGGCCAAGCGTAGACCGAAAGGTTAGTTTGGGATTTTTATTTTTAAGACCTGTGAGGGCTAAGGCTGGACCTGTAGACTGTAATCTCCTTGCGGGCAGGGATTGTGTCTACCAACTGCACTGTATTGTCCTCTCTCAAGAGTTAAGTAAAGTGTTCTGCACAAAGTAAGTGCTCAATCAATCGGTGGTATTTCCCGAACACTTACTACGGGCAGAGCCCCGTTCTAAGTACTGGGGAGCGTACGATACAAGAGAATTAGCAGGTGCTTTCCCTGTCCATAATGAGCTTACAATGGGTAAATTCCACTGATGATGGATTGATAGTTTGCAGGCTTGGGACTTTCTACCTGTAGTAGTCGGGTAGAAGCAGGCCCCAGACCGACCATCGGTAGGCACCAGGAAGAGGTCTAATCAGCCCCAAATAAAGGGCGAAGGCTGGGTTTTTAGCGGGGCACGATCACGACAGAAAGCCTGGGGTTTTCACTTCAAAGTCAGACTCATCCAGGTATAAAAAGAAAAGCCACAATTGTCTCAGCCCACGCCTCCAAAGCCCAAGAGGGAAGCTGCTGTTTGTCCTTGTTCAGAGTCACGGTGGGCTGCCATTCTAACGACCTCCTTAATTGGTCTCCCCTGATCCCGGTCCTTCAAGTTATATGGCGATTTCCCTCCAGAGTGAAGGATTTTTTTTTCTGTCTTTGTGAGGCGTGAAGGCGAAATATCCTCTAAGGATATGAATCTGCAGTTTTCTCCGAGGCCAACCATTTCTTCCTATGTAACGAACACCTTTTTCAGGGACTTCATTGGCTGGACACTGATATACTCAAGGATGGCTAACTCTCGATCAACCCAGAATGTGACATCCACTTGGTGGATTATCCATGGCTGGTTTGTTTTTTTAAGTTTTTTCCAGCTTGCTTCTCTTGGCTTCTCCTATCCCGGACCACCTCCCCCATCCTTCAGACAGCTATAGAGAGTTCCAGCCTCTCTTCCTTGATTAGTTAAGTCTCAAACTGTCAATCAACAAAATTTGCTGGGTAACCTTGGGCAAGTCACTTAACTTCTCTGGGCCTCAGTTACCTCACCTATAAAATGGGGATTAAGAGTGTGAGCCCACTGTGGGACTGGGACTGTGTCCAACCAGATTAACACAATGCTAAGAACTGATCTTAGCACATAGTAAGCACTTAACAAGTAGCATAATAATAATTAGTATTATTGAGCGCTTACTAAGGGCAGAACACTGTAAAAGACAACATAGTTGGCGGACAAATCATTTAATGTCTGTCCCCTCCGCTCCCGAGGCTGTAAGCTCACTGTGGGCAGGGAACGTGTCTACCAACTCTGCTGTATTGAACTCTCCCAAACATTCAAAATAATGCTAATGGACGTGGTGAGTGCTTAATATAGATCATTGCTTGATTGATAGATTCTATAAATTTGTAATTGATTTTAATGTCTGTCTCCCCTTCTAGACTGTAAGCCCCCGGAGGGAAGAGAATGTGTCTACCACCTATTATATTCTCCCCTGCTCTTAGTGCAGTCCTTTGCACAGAGTAAGTGCTAGACTGTAAGCCCGTCAAAGGCAGGGACTGTATCTGTTGCCGACTTGTTCATCCCAAGCGCTTAGTACAGTGCTCTGCACATAGTAAGTGCTCAATAAATACTATTGAATGAAAGTAAGTGCTCAATAAACACCTTTAAAAACTAAAAAAGAAACCCTTTTGTCTGTAGCACTCATATACATATCACTTCATTGCTCCGCCTATCTCGATTTTATTTTGTGCCTGTCTCGCCAACAAGATTGTAAAGTCCTTGAGGGCAGGGACTCGGTCTCCTTCTAGTGTACTCTCCCAAGCGCTTATTGCAGTGCTCAGTAAATACTACTGATTGAGAAGCAGCTTGGCCTAGAGGAAAGAGCGAGGGCCTGGGAGTCGAGAAACCCGGGTTCTGATCCCGGCTCTGCCGCTTGCCTGCTGTACGATCTTGGGCAAGTCACTTGAGCAAGTCGTTTGAACTTTCTCTGAACCTCGGTTTGCTTATCTGCAAAATGGGGATTAAATTCCCGCCGTCCCTCCTCGTTAGACAGCGAGTCGCCAAATGGGTGAGGAACCGTGTCTGGTGCGATTGAATTGTAGCCACCTTAATGCGTGTATAGTGCTTGGCACATAGTAAGCACTTAACAGATATCCCTGTTATTATTATTAAGGGTGGTTAATGGCTTGCCATGGCTCGGGTGCTGCGAATTAATCAGGAAAGGCTTCTTGGAAGAGGTGGGACCTTAGGCCGTCTAAGCCTTTCTCCACCTTTTTCCCTCTTCACTTTATCTGTTGCTTTGTATTATCAGCTCCACTGACCTACCCCTTTCTGAGTTAATTGAGAATCAACTGTACTTTAGCACCCAAGTATCAGACGGCTACAACTGTCTAGATTACTTAAGAGGAAGCGGAGTGGCCGAGTGGATGGAACGTGGGCCTGGGAGCCGGAGGACTCGTGTTCCAATCCTGGCTTTGCCCCTTGCCTGCTGTGTGTGCCCTTGGGCAAGTCACTTAACTTTCTGAGCCTCAGTTTCTTCAACGGCACAATGGGGATTCAAAACCTGATCTCTCTCCTACTTACACTGTGAGCCCCGTGACGGATAGGGACTACGTCCGAGCTGATTAACTTGTATTTACCCCAGGGTTTAGGACAGTGTTAGACATAGGAAGAGCTTAAAAAAACCAGAGGTAAAAATAACGGTCTGGGCCCGGAAGACTCAGATGATGGGGGAAAGAGAAGCAAATTGGACTGGTTTGGTAATCAATCGTATTCATGTGAGCACTTACTGTATGCAGAGCACTGTACGAAGCGCCTGGGAGAGCCCGATATAAGAGAGTTGGTAGACTCACAAAGTAACCTCCAACTCTACACTCTGGGTTCAGTGGCTCTGGAAAGATTGCCATCACAAGAGTGGACGTTGTTCTAAGTTGGTATAGTGTAAATGCCCAAGGAAAATAGCCTCTGAAGGCCCAGGATTTCTGTTCATTGTTTGGAGGAGAAAGAATTCATTCAGGAGTACCCGACTGTGAAAAAGTCATTTGACCAAGATGCTTTCATATCAGTCAAACCTCTCTGAATATCCAAAAAGAAAAAAAAAGTTGTGCAACGAACCCCTTATTGTTTGTCTTTCATTTCCATCAACATGTTGCGCTCGCGTATAACTGAAGGGCAAATTCTTCCGGACAGGCATCCTGGGACGAGTATTTTGGAATTCCATCCCTTCGTTTATACTTTTGAGATAACAGGAAAATGAAACGCTGCATGCATTTAGCGAGAGAGCAGGGCCTCTGGCTCTCTCCTATGTGTTCCCTGCCAGATTTCCTTTCGAACAACGTAGGCATCCGTCAATCGATAGCATTGACTGAGCGCCTGCAGGGCACTGTACTAACCACTTGAGAGAGTACAATAAATATAACTGATTTTAGCATTTGTCTCCACGACCGGATTGTAAACTCCACGAGGACAGGGACCGCATCTATCAGCTTCATCGTATTGTGCTCACCCAGCGTTTAGTACGGTGCTCTGCACACAGTAAGTGCTCAATAAATATCACTGATTGACTAACTGACAGGAAAAAGTCACGATCCTTGCCCTGGAGGGATTTACAATCTAACCAAAATGGAAGGGACATTGCCTTAGGGGAATGATGGTCTCATTCCCGGTAGCGGGGTGTTAGTGTGTGATTATTTACCAGTCAGAGTCACATCTTTTGAGCACTTACTGTGAGCAGAGCACTGTACTACGTGCTATCGCTTCACTTCTCTGTGCCTCAGTTCCCTCATCTGTAAAATGGGGATTAACTTCTCCTCCCACCAATTCAGATGGTGAGCGCCATAAGGGACAGGGACTGGATCCAATACCACAATAAACAGACCCACTCCCTGCCAAGCTTACGGTCTAGAGGGAGAGGCAGACATTAATATAAATCAATAAATGACAGATATGTACCTAAGTGCTGCGGGACTGGGAGGGGGGATGAATAAAGGGAGACAGAGCAACACAGAAGGGATCGAGAGGAGAGAAAAGGAGGGCATAGTCAGGGAAGGCCTCTTGGAGGAGATGGGCCTTCAGTAAGGCTTTGAAGAGGGGGAGAGTCATTGTCTGTGGGATATGAGGAGGGAGGGCGTTCCGGATATCAAGGGCTGAGTAGTTAGAGCACCCAGTACGCACCAAACATGATCCCCGCCCTTTGGGACTCAGCATTCTAAGGCAACTGGGCCTCCATGACCCTCTCGCACATGCTGTGACAAACACGCACCCCTTCTGGGCCTCAGTTCAACTTTCTGAAAACTCCCCTGATTGCGAGCAAACCTCTCTGAACCCTTTCGTTAATGGGAAGGTCAGGTGGAGAGCATCTCGTTCAGTTCTCCTGACCTCGGGGACGGCCAAGGCGGCTTTGAGATCGGAAGACGGCCAACCGTAATGGCTGCTGCTCCCCTCGGACGGTGCTCTCCGAGTGGATCGTGGGTGATAACCGACCCCAGGAAGGGCATGGGAGGGAGAGGAGGGCTGACCGATCGGGGTCTCCGTTCCCTGCCCTGCCGCCATCCGGGGATTGATTTCCTCTCCCTCTGTGAGGTGTGAGGGGGCAGCGGGGAATGCCCACGGGTTTCCTCGAGGGGCATGTGAGCTGGAAAGAGCTGACGGGCTCCAGGGTGATGAGGGCCATTAATCCTGCCGGTAACTCATTAACCCCAGGACATTCCACGCACCAACGTCAGTGCTGTTGTTAGAAAACAGCACGGCCTCGAAAATCAGCAGCAGTTGGCTTTTAAAGGCCTCGCTGCAGAGAACCCCCCCCCCCCATACCAAAGAATTCCCTTAAACCAGGACCCCCCATACTAAAGAATTCCCTTATACAAGGACCTCCTTATACCAAAGCCCCTTAAGTCGGTCCTTCGGTCTCATGATAAAGAGGCCCACCTGCCATTTTGTTTTTTAAATGAGTGAGCTGAGGGTATCTGGGCACTCACCCCTTGGGTTCAAAGAGAGGCAGGAGAAGCGCGTGGTCCGACGGACGTTTCGGGTCGGGGGGCTCGGCGTGGGTCGTGACGATCGGAGCCACGGCAGAGATGGTCTCGAAGGTGAAGGGCATCTGAGCGCGTCCCCCGCTTGGTCTGTGGCTTTTCTGCCCTCAGACCTAAGGGCTGGCGAACGTGAGTCTTAGCGAAGGTCTGGCCTGGCCAAGCTTTTCTCTGAAAAGATAAAAGAATAGTGTCTCACGTGAGGGCTTGGTCTCGCTTGGGTCTCCAAGGCTCCCCATCAGAATCCGTCCTGTCACCACAGTCCAATTCCACGTTTCTGGAGAGCAGAGGAGTTACTTACGGTGTTTTCTACTAGGCGCTAAGCACGATCGTAAGCACTGGGGTAGAGACGAGATAATCGGATCAGATCAGGTACAGCCCTTCTTTCACCCGGCGTGCACAAAAACAGTGTAGTCTAAATAAATAAAAAAATTAATTGTAGTATTTAAGCGCTTACTACGTGCTACGTGCAAAGCACTGTTCTAAGCACTGGTGGATACAAGGTGATCAGGTCGTCCCACGTGGGGCTCACAGTCTTCATCCCCATTTTACAGATGAGGGAACTGAGGCCCTGAGAAGTGAAGTGACTTGCCCAAAGTCACACAGCTGGCAAGTGGCAGAGCGGGGATTAGAACCCGTGACCTCTGACTCCCAAGCCCGGGCTCTTTCCACTGAGTCCCGCATCTAGCGGATAGAGCACAGGCCTGGGAGTCAGAAGGATGTGACATGGGGATTAAGACCGTGAATCCCACGTGGGGCGGTGTCCAAGCCGATTTGCCTGTCTCTACCCCGTCGCTGAGTACGGTGTCTCGTCTCGTCTCACGCCGTCGAGTCGTCTCCGGCCCACAGCGACTCCATGGACACATCTTCCCCAGAATGCCCCACCTCCACCTGCAATCGTTCCGGTAGTGTATCCATAGGGTTTTCTTGGGAAAAATATGGAAATGATTTACCACTGCCTCCGTCCATGTGGTAAACTTAAATCTCCGCCCTCGACTCTCCCGTGCCGCTGCTGCCCGGTACGGGTGAGTTTTGACTTGTAGCAGACTGCCTTCCACTCTCCAGCCACTGCCCAAGCTAGGAATGGAAGGGCTAGGCCTCTGCTTGACTCTCCCTTCCACAGCCAAGACTGGTAGAGCACAGAAAACTCTCCGGGAGCGATCCTGAGAGGGGAGTACGGTGCCCGCCATACCGCAGTTATTATTATTACTGCCACCTAGGAGGGAAAGGTGAGAGGAAAAACTGTAACCACACGGTGAGTCTAGTAAGAGCTTGCTGCTGCTCCTGATCATCTCCCGATGGAGATGAAGACAAAGAAACTACTCTAAAGTGGGAGTGATCCAAGGCTCATCCTTATTTTTCTACCCAGACCTGGAGAATCAGATTAAAGAAATCTCCAACCTTCTCCTGTCCATCTTCTCATCTCTCTCTCTCTCCCCAACTCACCCGCCGATCAACCAGCACAATCGAGGATCTATTCCCCCTCCCTCCGAGTGTTGATGAAATCAGTATACTTCTCTGGATCCAGCTAAGTAGACTGTCTCCCCGCCTCCTCTAGACAGTAAGCTCCTCGTGGGTGGGGAATGTGTACACCCACTCCATCATATTATACAAGTGCCGAGTTCAGTGGTCTGTGCCTAGTAAGTGCTCAATAAATACCACCGGCTGAAGGATTGATCAGACTGTGAGCTCCCGGGGGGCAAGGGTGGGGTCGATTCTCAAACCGAGGAGTAGGTTGACCATCCGGCACCGGTCCCCACAGTCCTTGTCCCTCTCGTTCCGTGAGCCACGCCGGTCAATCAGTGGTATTTATCGGGCGTTTACTGTGTGCAGAGTGCTCTACTGAGCCCTTGGGAAAGTAGAGTGCAGCGTGGCTTAGTGGAAAGAGCACAGGCTAGGAGTCAAGAGGTCCTGGATTCTAATTCCGCCTCTGCCACTTGTCAGCTGTGTGACTTCGGGCAAGTCACCTAACTTCCCTGTGCCTCAGTTACCTCCTCTGTAAAATGGGGATGAAGCCCGTGAGCCCCACGTGGGACGACCTGATTACTCTGTATCTATCCCAGGGCTTAGAACAGTGCTTGGCACATAGTAAGCGCTTAACAAATACCATCATCACTGTTGATATTTTTACAGTGCAATAGAGGCAGAAGACACAATCCCCGATCACAATCTAGAGGGGAGCTGGTGGAAGCCGAATAAAAACCACACGCTCTTCCTCTGGAGCCGGGCCCCTGGGCTCCTGGAAAATTTTCTGTGTGGCCCCTGCTTCACGAGCCAGGCATTTCTGATCGAGAAGTCCCGCACAAGGCACAGGGTACAGCGTGTCCTTCTCACATTCTGGTTTTCCAGTGGCCCCGGAGGGCACTCAGCATGTGCCTCTGTGCACGTGTAAACAGACAATCTAAAGAAAAACAATACTAATGTGGGCCAAGCCCTCCTTCCTGCTCTGGTCGACAACCAAGCCGCTGCCCGGGACGCCCGGCTCCAAGGCCCGGGACCGGCAATGCTGAGGAATCTCACCCTTCTCTCCGGTCGGTCATCCGGAGAAGTGGCATTGTTTAGTGGATAGACCATGGGCCCGGGAGTCAGAAGGACCTGGGTTCGAATTCCAACTCACCGACTGCCTGCTCTAAGACCTTGGGCAAGTCGCTTCTCTTCCCTTTGCCTCGGCCACCTCATCGGTAAAACGGGGATTAAGTCTGTGAGCCCCATGTGGGAAATGGACTGTGTCGGTCAGCCAATCGTATTCACTGAGCGCTTACGGTGTGCACAGCACTGTTCTAAGGGCTTGGGAGAGACCCATATAACAATACAACAGATGCATTCCCTGCCCTCGATGAACTTAGAGTCTAGAGGAAGAGACAGATATTCATATAAATAAAATTACAGATATGTATATAAGTGCGGTGGGGTCGGGAGGGGGGATGAATAAAGGGGGCGAGTCGGGGTGATGCAGAAGGGAGGTGAAGACAAGGAAAAGAGGGCTTAGTCAGGGAAGACCTCTCGGAGGAGATGGGCCTTCAATAAGGGTTTGAAGCAGGGGAGAGTAATTATATGTCGGACATGAGGAGGTGGGCAAGAGGCCGGTAGTGAGATAAGGCGAGACAGAGGTAGAGTGAGAAAGTTAGCATTAGAGTGAAGCGTGTGGGCTGGCTCGTAGTAGGAGAGTAGCTGGGTGAGGTAAGAAGGGGCAAGGTGATCGAGTGCCTTAAAGCCGTTTCTTTGTGATGCAGAGGTGGATGGGCAACCGCCAGAGGTGCTTGAGGAGTGGGGAAATATGGCCCAAGTGTTCTACCAACCAGATTAGTTTGTCTAGCTTGTACCTACCCCAGCGCTCAATACAGTGCCTGGCACTTTAGTAAGGGCTTAACCAGTATTGTAAAAGAAAAAAAATCCATACTCAGTTCCAGATCTGCACCTGCTCTCGGTAGCCAAAACAACATAAAGTGGCACGGGATAGGAGACTCTCACCAGAGAGCAAATGAGAGAGACGCAGGAGATGGCCTAGAATGCCCACGGAACGGCTGGGGAGATCTGAGGCTCTAGCCAAATAATCAAACGGGGTTCCTACACTGTAGGACTTTGCTTAAGAGTGCTTGGCCTCCTCTCCTTTAAAGGGAGATATCGGATCTCAAGGACTCTCAAGCTGCTGCCAGGAAGGAAGGGAGGCTTGGACGTTCATTCATTCGTTCAATCATATTTTTTGAGCTCCTACTGGGTGCAGAACACCGTTCAAAGCAGTTGGGATAGTACAATACGACAATAAACGGTGACTCGCTGCCCCCGGCAAGCTTACAGTCTTGGGAGGGGGGAGACAGACATAAATAAATAGAATGACAGACATAAGCGCTGTGGGGCTAGGAGAGGGGAAGAGCAAAGGGAACAAATCTGTTTTGTCCCCTCTTCTCATCCAGAAAGTCCAGCAGGAGTCTAGCAAACAGTGTGGGTCTCCTCATCATCCACACAGCCTGCAAAGGACAGAGAGAAGACAGAGAACTAGCTAGTGACCACTCGTCCAGGAGACCGGTTCTCAGAAGACCCGAGTTCTAGCCCCGGCTGCATCGCTTGCCGGCCGGGTGACCTTGGGCAACTCACTTAACTTATCTAGGCCTCTCAACTGCCTCATCCGTAAGGTGGGGATTCAATTTCTCTTCTCCTTCTTACTAAGACCGTGAGCCCCACATCAGATGGGGGCTGCGTCCCGTCTGCTTTTCTCGTATCTAACCCGCTGCGGAGCACGGTGTTAAGCACAGGGTAAGTGGTTGAGAGACACCATGATACTAATTATTTTTATTGGTTAAATGGGGATAAAATACCCACTGCCCCTCCCTTTTAGACCGTTAGCTCCGGGGGTGGGGGGTGGGTTACGGATCGGACCCGATCTGAATGCCTCACGTCTGAGCCCGGTGCTCAGCACAGGGCTCGGCACCTAAGTGAATAACACCATCGTCGTTCTCACCATCCTATCGATGAGCAGGGCGTGTTGGGATTCTGCCCGAGATTCCATCTGGTCAAAGCCCTGCAACGTGTTGTGAGTTTCCCGGGCGTCTTCCGCCCCTCGGTGTGGACCTGCTCTGCACCTCGGGAGAGACAGCAGGATGTGTGGTGTTGCAAGCGCATTCAATAATAATAATAATGATATAATAATGATGGTACTTGTTAAGCCCTTACCACGTGCCATGCACTGTTCTAAAAGCTGGGATGGATTCCAATTCATCAGAGTGGAGAGTCCCTGTCCCACGTAGGGCTCCCGGTCTTACTCCCCATCTGACAGATGAGGTGACTGAGGCCGAGAGAAGCGAAGCGAATTGTCCGAGGTCACAGAGCAGACGTGTGGCGGAGCCGGGACTAGAACCCAGGTCCTCCTGCCTCCCAGGCCCGCGCTCTCTCCACTAAACCACGCCGCTTCCCGTCATTTCCTCCCCGGCCCACCACCGGGCTGCCTGCCCAAGAACCGCCCGGTGCCCATCCTGTCGTCGAGCTGCAGGATGAACAGGGGAGGAGAGCGCGTAGCCCCGGCAGCCCCACTGCGCCGGGCAATGGCCGGGCATGATGCAGGCTGCCTAGCCATGTTGCTAAGCGACCGGCCCCCTTCAAGGAAATCCAGCTTTCTCAAGGAGAAGCCAGGCTGGAGCTGGGGGTAGGAGGGGAGACTTTGCAAGCAGAGAAAAATGTTATTTTCTCCGTTGTTTGACGACTCGGACCCCCCACCCCCCGCCCCCACCCCCTACTAATTTCCTACCTAGAGGAACTGAACTGACTGGGCCTGGAAAATGCCGGTAGTCTCTGAATTACCTACCGGTGTGATTCAGAGAGAGTAGTGGAATTTTACAACCTAATCCCACGATGCTAATTCAACCTCAGCCGTTTCAACATAAAAGCAGGTCCCAACAACGTGATTCTCCCTCAACACCTCCGGATAGATGTTTGTCAGGGCTGCCGTGAGTCACGGCTCCAAAATTTCCAGAATCTCGAACGGCTGACATTTTGGATGCTTCCTCCCCCCGCCAACCTCCGTCCCCCTCCCCGTGGAGATTCTGTATATTTGGTCTATGGGGGAGGGGGTGACTCCGGGCGGGGGGAGAGGGGTAAGTGAAAGGAAGAGTGAATAACAGGTTAGATTGCGGGTGATTGGGAGAGAGTTTTAGACTGGAGAGGGGGACGTGTCGGGGAATGAGCAGGGTCTCAGGACAGGGAGGTGGACACAGAGGACCAGCTGGGGGGTTAAAGGTGTGAGGGTGCTCCCTCAGTCAAACAATCGATCAGATTCACTGAGCGCTTACCATGTGCGGAGCTCCATACTAAGCACTTGGGTGAATACAATAGACTGGGTAGACATAATAATAATAATAATGGGACTCGTTAAGCGCTATGTGCCAAGCACTGTTCTAAGCACTGGGGTAGGTACAAGTTAATCAGGTTGGACACAGTTCCTGTCCCACCTGGGGGTCACAGTCTTAATCCCCATTTTACAGAGAAGTGAAGTAACTTGTCCGAGGTCACACGGCAGACATGTGGCGGGTCCAGGGATAGAACCCAGGTCCTTCTGACTCACAGGTCCGGGCTCTATCCACTAAGCCGCACGGCTCCCCGCCAGGAGCTCGCAGTCTAGAGGGGGAGACATATAAAAGAAATTACAGATGAGGAAATGGCAGACTGTAAGGATACGGACTTGAGTGAAGTGGGGATGGGGGTGAGATGAATATCGAGTGTTTTAGGGAATAGCTCTGAAAGCAAGGGGGATGCAGGAGGGCGGAAATGTAAGGGAAGTGTGGCCATCCCTTATTTGTAAGCGACACACAAAAAAATCCCCAAATAGAGGTAGAAAGCCAAGCCCATGTTGGGGTCAAGGGAAACCACCTTAGAAGGGCAGTCCTCTGGTGATTGATGAAAAATTGAATCAGGTTCTCTCACTGACCCCTGGTGGGATTTGTTAAGTACTTATCGTGTGCCGAGCACTGTGCTAAGGGCTGGATGATCGGGTCTGACACAGCCTAAATGGGAGGGAGAACGGGTCGGGGCACGGAGAAGGGAAGCGACTTGCTCAAGGTCACACAGCAGGAAAGTGGTGGAGCTGGGAATAGAATCCAGGTCCTCTGACTCTCGGGTCAGTGCTCTTCCGATCAAGCCACGCTGCTTCTCTATTCTGCTCAACGCTAGCACGACTAAGAACAGAGGAGAAAACGTACGGGGAAAACCAGGAGAAGCAGGGAGAAGAAGAAAGAGAAGATGAAGAAACTTCAGTAATGAGGTTTCAACTTGAAGTCAAGGACCTCGCCCTTCTCAGCTCTTATTCTGGAGCCCAAATTGCATCGTCTGGATAACTTAGCTGATAAACCCTCTGTCTGCCTCTCACACAGCCTCGGTCCCCAGCTAGGACTCTACGAATAATAGCACTAGGCCTGATTCTCACAGGAAAAGAACGGGCCGACCTAAGTCCACTTAGGGGACGCCTACGTGGACTTGGGGCGAAGAAGCAGGGGGTGGGAGAGGCCCGTCCCCCGCCTCTCGCCCAACACAAGGTCAGCGCGTCCTTGAAGAAGATACATCCCCGATGGCTAAAATCTTTGCGCCGCCAGCAAAGACTAGTTGACCGACTGACCGATTATTGTTGCAGATACTCCCAAGGACGGTGCCGGGGGGAGAGAAGGATCAGCGTCCGTATACTGCACATCGCCAGGGCCCTGAGCAGAGGCAGAGGCCTATAAATGCCCTGGAATTTGGGAGACAAATTTTGGCCTCCACACGTAAAAGGGGGACACTGTTTGAGGATCTTCAGACGTGACGTCCACCCGAATCTTTCCCTTGTCGAGAGGGATGGTTCCTATCGCCGAGGAAGCGACCGATTTGAGCCCGTCATCATCATCGACGGCCTTTAATGAGCGCCTGCTATGGGTCGGGCACCGTCGAGCACTACTTGTCGCCTGGGAGAGCACGGTACAATAGAGTTGGAGAAGCAGCACAACGTAGTGAATGGGCCTGGGAGTCGGAAGGACGTGGGTTCAAATCCTGGCTCGGCCACTTGCCTGCCGCGTGACCTTCGGCAAGTCAGTTCACTTCTCTGGGCCTCGGTTACCTCATCTATAAAATGGGGATTGAGACTGGGAGCCCCACGGGACCGCGTCTAACCCGATCTGCTCGTATCCACCCCAGTGCTCAGTACAGTGCCTGGCACGTAGTAAGCCCTTAACAGATAGCATAATTATTATTAGACATTTTCCCTGCCCACAGTGAGCTTCCAGCCTAATGGGGGAGATAGACAATATAGAAATAGATATATCTAGATTGACTATAGATTGACGATAGATAGATTATAGACAGAACAACCTCCTTACCTCTTTACGAGTGTTGTGGGGTTGAGGGTGGGGCGAATGTTAAATGCCCAAAGTTTAGGATTGCCGACGTGGTTGATACCTGGAGGGGTCATCTGGCCCAGCCCCCTGCCTCCGGGCAAGCAAACGGTGACACCCCCGAGTAGACGGTAAACTCACTGTGGACGGAGATTGTGTCTACCAACTGTATCGACCCATACCTTCTCGAGCGGTTGGAATAATGCTCTGCGCAGAGTAAGTGCAGAAATAAATACCACCGACTGAATGATCGATTGACAGGCTGACAGACCGATGCCTATCATTTCCAGGAAGCTCTCCGCAACCTCCTCTACTAGCCTGTTGCAGATTTTAATTTCCCAGTAGCGTTTCCTTTGGTCTACCTGAACTCCATCTCGCTGCAACCCCGACCTACTGCTCCTACTGTTGGGACTTGCTGTTGCCTCGGCTCTCGCTGTGCGCTGCCCATTCCAAATGTTCATCCTCCCACCCCCGTCTGCCACCTGAAACGTCTCAGATCTTGATTGCTTTTCACCTCTGGCTGGCGGGCCCGCCCGTCGTTTAGCAAATCCAAGCAGGGCCAGGGACACGGTGAGGGACGTGGGACAAAGACCGAGCGGGAGAGAAAGAAAACTGGGAATCTGCTTCCCTCTTCTGGTGGGAAAACAAAACCGTGAGCCCGTCTACGGCGGGGAAGGGGACAAATGAATGTTGTAAGGCATTCAAGGGGTTGGATTCTTTCCCTCTTTTGGCCCAACAGCCCTGTAATAATAATAATAATAATGTTGGTATTTGTTAAGCGCTTACTATGTGCAGAGCACTGTTCTAAGCGCTGGGAGAGATACAGGGTAATGAGGCTGTCCCACGTGAGGCTCACTCTTCATCCCCCTTTTACAGATGAGGTAACTGAGGCCCAGAGAAGCGAAGTGACTTGCCCCCAGTCACACAGCTGCCCGGTGGCAGAGCCGGGATTCAAACCCATGACCTCTGACTCCCGAGCCCCGGCTCTTTCCCCTGAGCTACGCTGCTTCTCACTCCATGGCCCCTTTCAGGGTCGCACCTGGAGAGTTTCCAGTACTGTACCAGTCTCAACTACAGGACGGAGAGTCAAGCGGGGGTGCCAGGCCCTGTACTAAGCGCTGGGGTAGACGGAAGCTAATCAGATTGGACAGAGTCCCTGTCCCACTTGGGGCTCACAGTCTTCATCCCCATTTTACAGACGAGGGAACTGAGGCCCAGAGAAGTGAAGTGACTTGCTCAAGAGCACACAGCCCACAAGTGGCAGGGCGGGGATTAGAACCCGGGTCCTTCTGACCCCTCGGGTCCGTGCTCATTCCACTGGGTCACCTGCCCTTCCACCGACTCGAACCTCGGTCTTTCGCCTACCGGACCGGTGCCCTTTCCGCTCGGCCACACCGCCGCACTATCTCCGATCATTATTTCTGGAGATGATATATTGGCAGAGAGGGAGAGTCTCTTTAACTCATCGATCGACTGCATTTACCGAGCGCTCAGTGGGTGCAGAGCACCCTACTAAGTCCTTGGGGGAGTACGATAAAAAGACACAATCCCCGCTCCCAGCGAGCTTATAGACTAGAGTGGGAGACGGACATTAATGTAAATACATTATTTAGGAGCGCTGTGGGACCGGGAGAGGGGATGAATAAAGGGAACGAGTCAGGCTGATGCAGAAGGGAGTGGGAGAAGCGGAAAGGAGGGCTTAGTCAGGGAAGGTCTCTGGGAGGAGATGGGCCTTCCAGAAGGTTTTGAAGGGGGGAGAGTCATTGTCTGGCGGATATGAGGAGGGAGGGTGTCGCAGGCCAGAGGCGGGACGCGGCCGAGAGGTTGGCGGCGGGATAGAAGAGATCGAGGAATAGTGAGAAGCTTAGCATTAGAGGAGTGAAGTGTGCGAGCTGGCTTATAGTAGGAGAGTAGCAAGGTGAGGTAATAGGGGTCTAGGTAGTTGAGTGTTTTAAAACCAACGGTTTTCTGATCGATAGGTAAGTGCTACGTGCCCAGCACTGTGCTAAACAAAGGGGTAGATACAAGACGATCAGATAGACTGGACACAGTTTCGGTCCCACACGAGGCTCACGGTGTGAGCGGGAGGGGAGACTGGTTATTTTATTGAGGCCCAGAGAAGTGACGTGACTCACCGGAGGTCGCCCAACAGGCAATTGGCAGAGCTGCGGCTAGAACTCAGGCCTCCTGACTCCCAGTCCTGAGCTCTTTCCACTGAGCCGTCCTACACCACGACCTCCTGCATTCCACAACCGGGCCTCACGCGAACAAATACAGCAGAAAATTCCCAGTCCATCCCCGACCTGCGCGCTTCCCGCCAGCCGGGCCCTATTGAGACCCAGAAGGCTGCCAAGTGGACTAATTTTAATTTTTCTGTTTACATTAATAAAATGGAAAATGAAAAACGTTCAGGCTTTTATTAGCCCCCAAGCAAAAGACTCTTCCACGGGATGAACCTCAGGGGAAGCTGAGGGATAGCTCCAATCCTGTGACCTGGCCAGGCCCCAGGGTTGAGCCCGAGGTCGAATCTGAACTCGGGGGCCGTCGAGAGTCTCGCTGGCAAGAACTGGCACCATCCACCCCCGGCGCCGGGACGTGCTCCCAGACCCCGGAACGCTCGGAGAGACACCGCTCCCCGGAGAAAGCTTTTCTCTGTTCAGGAACAGCACCCCGCTCCCTGCGCTGAGAAGCACATCGCGATTTGCAAAGCAGTGTGGCTTACTGGATAGATCCTGGGCCCGGCAGTCAGAAAGACCTGGGTTCTAATCCCAGCACTGCCAGTTGTGTGACCTCGGGCAAGTCATTTCACTTCTCGGTGCCTCAGTTCCCTCACCTGGAAGATGGGGATTAAGATCGTGAGCCCCACGTGGGGCGGGGACTGTGTCCAACCCAGTTACCTTGTATCTACCCCAGCGCTTAGTACGGTGCCCGGCACAGAACGAGCACTTAACAGATTCCATAATTATTTTTATTAAGTGCTGTTCATTAAACAGTGAATTGCCCGTGGCCTGATTTCCTGGAGGTTCAGGGAGCCCGAGAGTCAGTTTTCCAGTCTTCGGTAACCTCTGGTCTACCCTTTAGTCAACAATTTAGGAACAAAATTCATCGGATTACATTTACTGAGCGCTAATTGTGTGCAGAGCACTGTACCGAGCGCTTGGGAGAGTACAATCAGTGCGGGACCTCAGGGCGCCGCTCCCAGCACGCCGCGGCCCCCGATCGGCTGTTGCCGATCGGTCCCCGGGTCTCTCCGCCAGACGGCCCCGGGCCTCCTCCGGGCACCCGCCGCCTCCACGAAGCCTCAGGGAGACTGGCAGCTGCCGCTGTGGCCATCACCGTGACTGCGGTTTTGACGATGGACTCTTGAGTGACGGGGAATCAGAAATTCCGCTCCTCTTGCCCCAGCCCCCTACTGATTTTTCCTTTCGCTCTGCGTCGCCCTAAGCGTTTCGTTTTCATCGCTCCTTAAGTACTAGTTGCACCTCCTCCCCTCTTTTTATTTATAGATTTGGAGCTCCCGCAGGGATTGGAGTTGGATCTAATTCCCAACAGTGAATTATTTCCCAGGGCTCAGAACAGGACCCCGTACACAGTAAGTGCTTCTATACCATTTATTCCCAGTACCAGGTAAGACGGCTGCCGAGTCACAAAGCCTCCCTCCCGGTTTTCCGTGACCTCTAATCTTCCTCTAGTCCACAATGCGATAAAAGCAGAATTTATGCTCTAGAGTTTGAAATGCTGCTCGTCTTTGGGATTGAGCCCCAGAATTCTACTATTTATATCGCGCTTCCAAATCGGGGCAGTGGAAAAACAACAGCAAAGTTTTCCCCAGTCAAGTCCAACTACGGCTGGGGGGTATATAAAATTGTCTGAGATTCTTGACTGGGAGTTTTAGCCATTTGGAAAAACAGAGCATTATCAGCGGTAGATTTGGGGGTTTGCAGTCCCTAGGTCCTGCTCCCCTTCTCTCGCTCTTTACTTTTTAATAATAAGCACTTACTATATGGCCTATGTTGTTCTAAGCGCTGGAGAAGATACAAGCCAAGTCGGACACAGTCTCTTTGCCACACGGAATTCAGTTTTAATCCATATTTTACAGATGAGGGAACTGAAGCACAGAGAAGTTGTCACTTGCCGCAAGTCACACAGCAGACGAGTGTGGAGCTGGGATTAGAACCCAGATCCTCCTGAATCCCAGCCCTGTCCTTTAGCCCCTAGACCATGTTGATTCTCCCTCCCACCTGCTGCAACTCCCCTCTCCTTTCCATACTCTTCCGTGGCCACCAGACTGGAGAACTGACCGAAGCCACCCCGGGCCTACATCTGCCCTGGATCCTGTGGGAAGCACTGAGAGGAAGGTGAAGAGGTTTGGATTCTACTGCTGGCCTTTGCAAAGCTCAGTTTCTCCATCTGTTAAATGGGGCCAGTACAGGATAATAATAATAACGAGGGCATTTGTTAAGCGCTTACTATGGGCCAAGCATTATTCTAAGAGTTGGGGGAGATACAAGTTTAACAGGTTCTCCCAAGTGGGGCTCAGAGTCTCCATCCCCATTTTCCAGGTGAGGTCACTGAGGCCCAGAGAAGTGAAGGGACTTGCCCCAAATCACACAGCTGACAAGTGGCGGAGCTGGGATTAGAACCCATGACCTTCTGACTCCCAAGCCCAGGCTCTTTCCACTGAGCCGCGCTGCTTCTCTACTAATGATGGTATTCGTTAAGCCCTTACTCTGTGCCAAGCACTGTTCTAAGCACTGGGGTAGATAAGCTGATGAGGTGGTCCCACGTGGGGCTCACAGATTTAATTGCCATTTTACAGAGGAGGGAATTTGGGGAAAGGCCTACTTCCCTTACCTCTACTTTATTTTAAGGCCTCCCTCCCTCTCTAGACTGTGAGCTCCTCGAGGGCTGGTCTCGCGCCTATTCATTGATTCAGTAGTATTTACTGAGCGCTTATTATGTACAGAACACTGTACGAGAAGCAGCGTGGCTCAGTGGAAAGAGCCCGGGCTTGGGAGTCAGAAGGTCATGGGTTTTAATCCCAGCTCCGCCACTTGTCAGCTGTGTGATTTTGGGCAAGTCACTTCTCTGGGCCTCAGTGACCTCACCTGGAAAATGGGGATTGAGACTTTGAGCCCCACTTAGGAGAACCTGTTAAACTTGTATCTCCCCCAACTCTTAGAATAATGCTTGGCCCATAGTAAGCGCTTAACAAATGCCCTCGTTAAAATGGGGATTAAGACTGTGAGCCTTGTGGGGGACAACCTGATGACCCTGTATACCCCAGCGCTTAGAACAGTGCTCTGCACATAGGAAGCGCTCAATAAATACTATTGATTGAATGAAAACCTGATCACCTTGTATCCCCCCAGCCCTTAGAACAGTGCTCTGCACATAGTAAGCACTTACAAATGCCACCATTAAAATGGGGATGAAGACTGTGAGCCTCGTGGGGGACAACCTGATGACCCTGCATCCCCCAGCGCTTAGAACAGTGCTGTGCACATAGTAAGCTCTCAATAAATACTAATGAATGAATGACAACCTGATCACCTTGTATCTCCCCCAGCGCTTAGAGCAGTGCTCTGCACATAGGAAGCGCTCAATAAATACTATTGAATGACTGAATGACAACCTGATCACCTTGTATCTCCCCCAGCGCTTAGAGCAGTGCTCTGCACATAGGAAGCGCTTAACAAATTCCAACATTATTATTACTAAGACAACTCGGCCCGAGGACGGGATCACGGTCGATCCGGGGGAGACCGATCTTGAGCGCTCAGTGGAGCGCTCTGCACGGAGCAGGCGTTCAATAAGGAGCACCTACGACCGGGACGCCCTCTCCCATAAAAACTACATTTCCCGTGGTGCACTCGTCCGACGGCGCATGCGCCCCGGCGCTCCGCGGCCGGCTGTGGAAGGGAACGGTCGTGCGCCTGCGCCCTGCCGCGCCGGCCGGCCTCGCGCATGCGCCTTGCCGTCGTCCCCCCCCCCCGGCGCCGGCCGGCCTGGCGCATGCGCCCTGCCGCCTCCGGCTTGGGGTTTGACCTCCAGGCGGGCCTGGGAGAAGATGGCGGCGGTGGCGGCCTCGATGCGGCAGGTAAGGGGACCCCGGCCGTCCTCCATCCGCGGGGGGAAGCCCTCCCTGTCGTGCAAGTGGACGATGGGGAAGGGCTCATCCCGATAGCGGAGGGATCGCCCTTCCTCCATCGCCCCCCATCCCAGGCGCGCCCCCGCCGGGCCAGGGAGCCAGCCGGTCCTTCCTGATAATGGGATTCATCATCATCAGGGGATCTGGGAAGCGCCTGCTCGGTGTCCAGCACTGTGCTGAGCGCTGGGGTGGACACCGAGGCCAAAGGGTTGTCCCTCCTGCTTATTAATTGCTTACTATGGGGTAAGCGCTGGGGTGGACAGCGAGGTTAAAGGGTTGTCCCTCCTGCTTAGTAAGGGCCTACTATGGGGTAAGCGCTGGGGTGGACACCGAGGTCAAAGGGTTGTCCCTCCTGCTTAGTAAGGGCCTACTATGGGGTAAGCGCTGGGGTGGACACCGAGGTCAAAGGGTTGTCCCTCCTGCTTATTAAGCGCCTACTATGGGGTAAGCGCTGGGGTGGACACCGAGGTCAAAGGGTTGTCCCTCCTGCTTATTAAGCGCCTACTATGGGGTAAGCGCTGGGGTGGACACCGAGGTCAAAGGGTTGTCCCTCCTGCTTATTAAGCGCCTACTATGGGGTAAGCGCTGGGGTGGACAGCGAGGTCAAAGGGTTGTCCCACCTGCTTATTAAGCGCCTACTATGGGGTAAGCGCTGGGGTGGACACCGAGGTCAAAGGGTTGTCCCACTTGCTTATTAAGCGCTTACTATAGGGTAAGCGCTGGGGTGGACAGCGAGGTCAAAGGGTTGTCCCACCTGCTTATTAAGCGCCTACTATGGGGCAAGCGCTGTTCTAAGCGCTGGGCTAGACACCGAGGTCATCAGGTTGTCCCACCAGTTTATTAAGCGCTTACTATGGGGCAAGCGCTGTTTTAAGCACGGGGGGGGATACAAGGTCATCAGGTTGTCCCCCCCCGTTTGTTAATAATAATAATATTGGTATTTGTTAAGCGCCTCCTGTGTGCCGAGCACTGTTCAAAGCGCCGGGGGAGAGACAAGGACAGGAGGTTGTCCCACTTGGGGCGCGGTCTTCATCCCCGTTTGACAGAGGAGGTAACAGAGGCACAGAGAAGGGAAGTGACTTGCCCAAGATGACACAGCTGACAAGGGGCGGAGCGGGGATTAGGACCTTTTCACTCCTAGGCCCGGGCTCGGTCCACTAGGCCAGGCTGCTTCCGGGCCTACCAAGTCACAAGACCCGGGTTCTCATGCCGGCTCTGTCAGTTGCCTGCCGGGTGACCTTGGGCAAGTCGTTTCACTTTAACGTGCCTCAGTTTCCTCAGCTGTAAATTGGGGTTTCAGTACCTATTGTCTCTCCTACCTAGACCGTGAGCCCGGGGAGGAAAAGGGACTGTGTCCGATCTAATGAACGTGCACCCACCCCAGGGTTTAGAATAGGGTTGGACACACAGTAAGTGCTGAACAAAATACCATAAAAAGCTTTCCTGGATTGAGCCCTGCAGAGTCCCGACCTTCCCCGGGCGTGGGTCCGGCCTTTGGGTCAGTGAGGACTTTGGTTTGGGCCCTGCCCGTGGCACTCGGGCGTCCCCTTCCCCCGGTCTGTACACACGGAGCCAGGCCTCCCCATTCAGAGCACCCAACTTTTCAGGCCAGGAGCGTCTTTGTCCCTTCCCCCTTAGGCTTCTACCGGAGAAGCGGGATGGCCTAGTGGATAGAGGTCATGGGTTCTAATCCCAGCTCCGCCCCTTGTCTGCTGTGTGACGCTGGGCAAGTCGCTAAACTTCGTTGGGCCTCAGGTCCCTCATCTGGAAAATGGAGATGGAGATTGTGAGCCCCACATGGAACAGGAATTGCGCCCAACCCGATTTGCTTGTATCCACCCCAGCGCTTAGGACGGTGTCTGGCACATAGCAAGCACTTAACAAAAATTATTATTATTACGGGTTACTCACCGCTTCTGCCCCCAAGAAGCCATCATTATCCTTGGGAGAGCCTACCAGCTCAGTTGACTCCCACACACCCTGTGTAGGGGCCTATAAAGAGTAAGTGCTTTTAAATATCATCATTTAATTGACAGGTCTCCTGGGCCCCTGTGTCTGCTCATACAAGGACCAGACCTTCTAAGCCAGCTTATTTGGCTAACGGGTCCCTTCTTTCCTCAAAATTTACATGGTAGAAATTACCAACTCAGACTTCAAACCTCACATAGACTGCCTCATGAGTATTTTGGAAAATGGGAAAAAACTACTCTTCCTCGCCCTCAGAACGAGGAAGACCCGACCCTTAGCATTCCTCGGCCAGCAGGAGCGGAAGACTGCCCCGATCCACCTTCCTCCTCTGCTGGGTCTCATATTCAGCTTGGTAGCAGGTTATCGTGAATCCTGTCACAGTGTGTGGCACAGTTAAAATTCTTTTAAATTCAAAATAATTCGAGCAAAAGCATGGGGCGTTGTCTTTTTCGTGTCCATTCTTTTTGGTCCCAGAGGATCATACCAGCAGTCTTATTCGGGACCATGATTAAAAGATCCTGAAGGGTCTCTCCTCCCTTTCTTTTACCTCTTCCTGCTGGCATTATCAGTGCAGGATATTGGAAGGAATAGAGCCTTGAAATTTTAAGTATCGGGTTTATTGTCATTAAGTGATTTGAGCTCCCTGTAGCCAGGGAGTGTGTCTGTCAAACCTGTTGGACTCTCCCAAGCACTTAGTACAGTGTTCTGCTGAGTAGTAAGTAATGCTAGGAATAGCAGGGAAAGTAATAGGTGCTCAGTCAATACCGTGGACTGATTGGCTCGGATCAGAGAACACTTCAATAACATGGGGTGACACATGGTGTGTTAATTTACGTCTCGGCCCCGCCACGTATATGCACTTACCATTTCTTCTGCCGTCGCATCGCGTTCCATTCAAAACATGTAATGAAAGCACGTGGTCCGGAATAAAAGGCGTGCTCTTGTTTTAGGCCAGCTCCATTTTTCAACATGGTGATCTTGCGGTATCAGGGTAGAAGGAAAAGGTATTTAAAAAATTAGAAACACCTTTTGTCTATTAGGTTTTGAAGAATTCCTCACCCCTGTGCCTTGGCTTTCATGCAGATCCTGAAACCGGTTACCTTAATCTCTTCACCTCCTTCTGTCTTAAAGGTGCGGCAGTTCAGCACATCTGTGGCCCGACCATTTGCCAAACTAGTCCGGGTAAGTCGATAGCCCCTGGCCCGTCGGAAATTACGTAGCCTGAGGGTACAGCGCTGGGGTATTGAGGCGTGCTGGTGGCCCCATCTGCAGTAGACTGACATTTAGGAAGTTGCAGAAGGAAGCAAGTAAACTGGATTGATAAAATGGAATATATTGGTGTTAAAACTCTCCAGTTTTTCAGGATTATATAATGCCGAGGAATTATACAGCACCTATTCTCTGAATCCAAGAGGTTTCATTGAACATTCCTTTTTTTTTTCGTTTTTACTCATATTCTTAATTGTGAAGTTAGATTTGGCCTCTGTGGGGTAACTTAGCATGTTTATCGCTGTACCCTCCACATGTGTTTTCTGGAAACTGCTTGCTGAAAAACTGTTGGGTCAAATTTTAATCACCTGTTTAACAATTCTGAGCAGGTGGAGTTATTTTTCAGTGTCCAGGGATCTGCAACCTATAGCTTGGAAATCATATCAGTCGCTTGTAATCAGAAGCAGCTCTTGAGCCAGAGGTGGGGGGGACAAGGCCTTTAAACCTGTTAAGCTCGCAAAAAAGCAAATTCTGCTCACTCATTTAAATGGCTTGACAGTTATCTGCCCACCAACTGCTCAGTTGCATCATTCTGCTCGATTCATGTCCCAGCTCGATTCATGTCCCAATAAGGTTTTTGACTCTTGCCAAAGGAGTAAGTAGCTTTTGGGAGCCCTACCAGGGTGAAGGAGCTGTGTTTCTGGGTTCAGCCTTGTCTTGTATCATTTCCCGGTCCTGCCACTTAGTGACCAGAAAAACAGTCCAGGGTGCCCTTTCAACTGAGTCCCCTACAAGTTCTGCAAGACTGGAAGTTTGCTGTGGTCAGGGAATGTCACTGTTTATTGCTGCATTTCCCAAACGCTTAGTACAGTGCTCTGCACACAGAAATCGCTCAATAAATACTAACGAATAAATGTAACTCTTCTCCTCCTTTGTTCCTTTCCCTCTCTTCCCTTTCGTATTCTTTATTCAAGCCTCCGATTCAGGTGTATGGTCTGGAAGGTCGCTACGCCACTGCTCTCTATTCCGCGGCAGCCAAGCAGAATAAACTGGAACAAGTAGAAAAGGAGCTCCTCAGAGTAGCCGTGAGTTAATCGACCTTACCTGTGGGGCGCTTACTGTGTGCAGAGCACTGTACTAATCACTCGGGAGAGAACAATCTAAACAGAGTGGGCAGACATCTTCCTGGCCCACAGTAAGAGTTTTCTCTAGAGATTCTTCTACTCAAACTCCCTTTATCACTTTACCCTTGGATGAGGAAGAGGCAAAAACAACTAGGGGAAGGGAGGAACCAAGTGATGCTTTTAAATTGCATCCTTTTCTTTTGGTCGGGACAACAGCCTTCAGAATTGTATTTTGTTGGTACGTACACGGACGGTGGTCACACCGTGTTGTAGAGTGGACCTGCTCTTCAAGCAGCTGGAGTTTTCCCGGAGCAGACTCAGCCGTGGGGCCCTTGTCTCTTCCAGTTCTGTAATCGGAGCATTAAGCATTCACCGTAAAGCTTAGCGCGCTGCAGATTCAGAACAAAAGTGGGTTTGTTTTTACCCGAACCCCATTTCCACCACATCTTCGTGTCTGGAGTTCTTTGGTAAATTATTACACTCCTCATATTTGTGGAGAAACTTCTTCTGAGTTCTGACCCCATTGGAGCTGTTAGGCTTTAATTTTTGGAAGCTTGGGTTTTTGTAAGGGTCGCCGCTGGTGAGATCGATGTCTGCTCGATGGCGTCCAAGTATTGCTCTCTCTGTTTTGTTTTCAGCAACTTCTGAAGGAACCCAAAATGGCTGCTTCTATTCTCAACCCCCATGTCAAGCGTGCCGTGAAGATGAAAAACCTGAATGACATTACTGCAAAAGAGAAGTTTTCCCCCATCACCACCAACTTTATCAGTAAATATTCATCCATAAAGCGTCTCTCACCGTGAGACTAGCTCTGGGAAATGATGGTTTAGTGTGTGTTTTAGCCTAAACTTTGAATTTGAAGTGTCCCCACCCCTTATTAAATATAAAAGTTCCAGGGGTTACGATATTAGGCTGGGAGGTAGCTCACTAGCCCCTAAAATGCCCAAGCTTGCCTGTTAACATCATACGTGTAGGGTTGCTGAATGATGAGTCCTGATATGTTAAAAGATCTGGGTTTTTTTTTTCCCAGTGGTTTGCGTTAAGCTCTCACTGTGTGCCAGGCCCCGTAGTAAGTGCTGGGGAGGGTCCAGGCTGACCAGTTCTGGTGCCATTGTCCGCACGTGCCCACACTTCTTCCCCAAACCCGCGTGGGTGAGGAAATGACTTTCCCTAACTCATCCTCTCAGGTCTGCTGGCTGAAAATGGCCGCTTGAACAACACCCCTGGTGTCATTTCCGCCTTCGCCACCATGATGAGCGTGCACCGGGGAGAGGTCCAGTGCTCCGTGACCACGGCTTCTGTAAGTTGTGGGAGGCGGCGGGTCAGTGATACTTAGACTCGGGTCGGTCCTGCTTTTGGACACTTGCGGGGGGGGAGGTCTTTCAGCCCGTTATGGGGAGGGAAAGCAGTAGTATTTATCAAATGCCTGCTGGGTGAAGAGCACTGGGCTAGGCGCTTGGGAAGAGTACAGTAAAATTAGAGACAGTCTCTCTCTCCTGGAGGAGCGTAGAGAGAGAAGGAAGTAGAAGAAACAGGTGCGGGTCAGAGTTAGGTATTCCGTTCAATCTCTGCCCTAATCTGTCTCCGTGAATTGATCGTCTGCAGAGGGCATTTATACTCAACCTACGTTGATCAGTCTTTTTTGTATTCACGATTTTTTCCTATGAAGGATGCTATGCTATGCAAACTTAAGAACTATCAGCCTTCTCTCCTCTGTGCACGGACAGAACACGAAGGCCACAGAGTTGTTTGACGTTGGGTTTTTTTCCACCACTGCCCCTGGTTCTTAAAGGTCAAACGGGCGTGCCTCCCCAATCAGCTCCAGCCATGTGACCTAGTGAAAAGAGCCGGGACTTTAGAGTACCTGGGTTCTACTCCCGGCTCTGCCCCTTGTCTGCCGGGTGACCTTGGGCAAATCACTTCTCTGCGCCCGTTCCCTCATCTGCAGGACGGGGATCCGATATCCGTCCTCCCTCCTCCGACTGTGAGCCCCCAGTTGGACCTGATAAGCTTTTATCTACCCCACTGCTTAGAAGAGCGCTTGGCAACTAACAGTTAAAAATACCATTATTATCGCTCACCCTGTAGGAAGGGTCTCGTGTTCCGGCCCAGGTAGAAAGTCCAAGGGCCTGGATGTAAAGGAGGCTGCCAAAAAAAAGGTTGGCCTAGTCTTCCATCTGCCGTAATGCCGGGCGATTAGCACCCACAGGTGCCCTTGGCAGGGAAAAGACCCTGCTCCCATTCCGGGAGCTTGGGAGGACTAATGTGGGCGACATCTGCCCTTCCGAGTGCGGTGGCTTTGGCTGCCCATAGTCCCGGCTTTCCACCATGTCCCCTTTTGCCACCTCTAAGGTCCTGGAGCCAACCTAGGAACTTGAGTCGTGGATAGGGATGGTTTTGGAGCAGTGGGTTTGTAGAGAGCAGAGCAAATGGGACCCACCTGTTTGCTTGCAGGCCCTAGACAGTGCCACGCTGACAGAGCTCAAGACTGTCCTCAACAGCTTCCTGACTAAAGGCCAAGTCTTGAAACTGGAGGTTAAGGTACCTACAAGTCAGGGAGCCTGGAATGGGGGGGGGGGGGGGATTCTGCTATTGTGAGGAAACGGGGCGGGGGGGTATCCAAATCCCTGGCCTCGAGAAAGCTGGGGGGGGCGGGGGCGGGGCCGAGGCCTGAATGATTTCTCTCAGATAGATGGCCGGCATCGGTTTGCGGTGTTCAGTGGATCTTTCTGGTTGGGGTTCCTACCTTCCCGTTACTCTCCTTTTTCTTCTCAGACGGACCCGTCAATCATGGGAGGGATGATTGTCCGCATTGGGGAGAAATTTGTCGATATGTCTGCAAGAACCAAGATTCAGAAGCTGAGCAGAGTGATGAAAGAGGCTATCTGAAAGGAGTGTTCTTCCCCATCACCCTTCGGTGCTGGCCGCCCGCTAAAACTTGGGGCACCAATAAACTATTTCTTGAATCTAGCCTGCGTGGGTATTTACGTGACCGTTTTCCTCTTCCTCGTCAACACCAGTGGTATTTGAGCGCTTATTGTTTGCAGAACACTGTCCTAAGCACATGGAAGAGTAGAGTAAAAAAAAATGGGTGGACACGTTTCCTGCCCAAAAAGGGGATAAACCGTTCTTGGGGGTGAATGAAGCTCTTCCGGGTTTGGGGTCTTGCCCCTTCTTTAGAGGGGAGCCCAAAGAAGCGTGGTCGTTGGGGATTTTTCTATGGACTCCGACCGCGCAGGAGCAGTTCTTGCACGAGGGCGAACCGTTAATCCAGAGTGGGGGGTGCGAGTTGTCTCTCGATTGTCTCTCGCCTTTTCAACTCACTCCTAAAGCAGCCAGGGGTTCCACCGACCCAGCAGGGGATTGGGGAAGTTGATTCCCTGGATTTGGGCATCGAGATGAGGGCCGCCCGAGCAAAGGAGGAGAGAACCCGTCGGCGTCCCGATTTTCTGCTAAGGCAATTGGTGAAAAAGGAGTATGTGGCATTCGCCGTCTCGGTAGGCAGTGTAAGGGTGTCGATCCTTCTCAGAATTTCTGTAAAGACGAGTGTGACGTATTTCAAGTCAAAGTGCTCCACAAATTAATTGAGCCCCTCCCCGGGTGTTAGCTTGGTAGTAATAATGTTGGTATTTGTTAAGCGCTTACTATGTGCCGAGCACTGTTCTAAGCGCTGGGGTAAACACAGGGGAATCAGGTTGTCCCACGTGGGGCTCACAGTCTTAATCCCCATTTTACAGATGAGGGAACTGAGGCCCAGAGAAGTGAAGTGACTCGCCCACAGTCACACAGCTGCCAAGTGGCAGAGCTGGGATTCGAACTCATGAGCCCTGACTCCAAAGCCCGTGCTCTTTCCACTGCGCCACGCTGCTTCTCGCCTAGCCCGACAAATGTGAAAACAACCGGCTGCTCAGACCACGGTCTCTATTAGACAAGAGGGAACTTCCTTTGGGCTGGAAGCACAGTGAATAAAGCCTCTTCCTGAAAACCCAGCCCCAGGTGTGTATGTGGAACTGCCCAGTTCCCAGAAGAGATCTTTCAGGGCATCTCAGTTCTGGGAGCTCAGCACACCCGCCCTGTCAGTTGCCCAAACGTGTTTAAGGACGCCTCTTTCGGTCTGGCGGTGAGGTGCTTGAAGAATGCAAAAGACATTTCAGGATCTTAGAAAAAAAAAGAGGAGGGAGTTTATTTTTACATCATCGGCCCGTACAATTCCGACCTCACCTGGGTGAAATGCACAGGAATTGATTCTGCTGGCATTGGTGTTTCTTTCCTGAGGCAGAGGCCGTGGGCTCTGCCCCTCCTCCCGATTCGGTACCTGACACCCTGGGGACTTACGCCAGCAGAAGGCGCAGGTTCAAACATTCCAGCCCCCGGAAAGAGGTTGTCCAAATTCAAGACCTTCAGGCAGAATGGTATCTACGGGTTCTTTTTCTTTAATCCCAAAACCAGATAGGTTAAAAATCAACATGCCTTGCCTGCGAAAAGCCCCAGGACCCACCACAACCCAACCAGAAAAATCGCATTTCAGTTACTTTTGGGAAAGAAGAAAACTAATTTTATTGTCCCAGCTTCATCAGCTCCCTGACAGATACATAAAACACCAGTTTGTAATTGTTTTCCTAGTCATTTTTAGGATCTCATGAACACTACGTACAGAACGGCGCTCCCCTTTTAAAGGGAAACAATACGATACCATTATTTGGCAACAGAAAACGTACTAGCAATTAACAGCACTACCAGGTGGGATTTTCCCAACTATTAACACTGAAAAAAAAAAAAATTCACTCCGTAGAGCCATTTGGGCATACCAACAGTAAGTAAAAATGACTCGTTTCTGATCTCATTAAAGGTTTAAAAAAATTCTAAATGCCCTTCATGAGCCGAAGTTTTGAATGGAGGATTGTGCCAGGGCTATCTGTTCGGACCCACGGTGGGGACAAGCACGGTCTCCGAACAGAACCGGCCCGCGAGGCCGGTGCCGAGGGCGACGTGCGGTGTAAGGCCCCCGAGGTCAGGCTTGCCCGTCTCCCCTCTCTCTGCTTGAACGGGATCTAGATTATCAGCTCTTCGGGGGCGGCGGATTGTCATTAGTTAATTTTTGTACTTCCCCGACGTCTAATACAGCGCACCTCCCCAAGTGGATGCTCAAACGCTGCTGCTATCGCTTCTGCTAGACCGCAGCCTCACCGCCCCCCTCCCCGGGCCCTTGAGAAGAAGCTGGGTTCTAGGTAGCTCCTGACCTCAGCCAGGCCCCCACCAGACGGGACAAAAGGCCAGAGAATCCGCATATTTCCAGCACCTTCCGGTGGCCAGTTGAACTGCGTCGCTGCTTCTCTAATGATCTAGATGTGGGTGTGAGTAGGGGCCTCACTGGGAGTGCAGTTAACACTGGCCAAATGGGCTACCGTTCCCGACAGAGGGCAAAACGCGTGGCTTCCCCTCACCGGCCACCGGACGCATGATCTACTGCCTCCTGGGTGGTTTAACCCCGCACCCCCCTTTCCCAGACCAACATCCCGCCTGTTTCCTTTGTCGGGAAAACTAAAGGGACGCTGGACCTCTCCAAACTGCTGGCCTGTCCAAGCCCGAGCGCTGACTCTGGAACTTCCCTGTATCAAATCGAAGATTTCGGGAATTGGGCCGGATCCTCAGCGTTTCTGTTCATTTCCTGTCAGATTGGGGTGGGGGATTTTTGGCTAAAGTTTTATGCACTTAAAATCCTAAAAATAGTCTCATATATAATATATACAGAAAAATAATCTCTCAAGGACGATTCACAGTTTAAAATACTTAAAAGAACAAGTAAAATAGTATATGCCTACGGTACTCTGTTCCGTTAGATTTATGCGATATTTGACAACGTTGCCTCTATATACGGTATATACACATTTAGTCAGACACACACCCATATACATACAGGTGAAATTTTTATGATGCATCTAAAGCGTGAACCTTTTCATCAAGTGGACCGGAGCTCTGGGCTCCCACCGAGACATTCAGTGGGAGGCAGGGGTGAGCAGAAGACAATTTCACTGGAGCGGAACTGCACCCTAACGACGTGTCTCCACACGGACGAGTCGCCTCTCCACCTGTGAACGTACCAGCCTCGCCGCCCTCTGGTACGTGGGGCCCGGGAGCAGATCACGTAAAACCAGAAAGTCGCGGTCCAAGAATCTCCCAAGAGGTGTCTAAAAAGCTTCTCCCAATCCCTGATCTCCTTTAAACAATGATTTCCCAGATGCTTCACTCCAGGCCCCGTGGCCAGCCTGCGCCTGGGGATAGCCAACAAAGATAAAATCTGGGATTCAGAGCAACTCCAACACGAGTTCCCTTATAAAAACACAGAAGGGTGAAATGATTAAGGAAGGCCAGTGAACACTGGTTGGAATCTGCCTGAATAACGACGGTAATTTTCTAGGAATGTCTTTAAAAAGGGCTACTGTTTTTTTTTAAATTCATTCTCTTTCCGGCAAATTCGGGTGCAGAGGTAACGACGTCCCAGCCCACGGATTCCTAGGAAGACGGACGCAGGCGATCCCCTCTGGACGTCGTGGTCGGCGCTCCGCTTTCTAAGAGCGGATGCGACGCTCAAGGGTCCGTGGCCGGACAGGCCCAGGGAGCAGGGTGGTCCGACCAGGCCACGGACGTTTACCCGGCAGCAAAAGGCCCTTTCCAATCTGAAAGACTAAAGTGCTATAAACCTGGCGCTGGCCACCGCCATCCCGTGATTTTTCCCTCCCCCTGGGCCACCAGCTGGCTTAGATGGGTCAGGGAGGTCCACTGGGGGAGGTGAGGGCTCAGAACACCTGCCTGAGAAGTCGGGCAGGGGGCTGGTCCAGATGACCCCCCGAAGCCCCTACGGCTCTACGACGACCCGACTTCGGTACCGTCCTCCTGCCTTTCCCCCCGGCTCCGGGAGGCAGCCGGCCCCTTCCTGTGCCGAGCCCACCCATCGGCCACCTCGGGGCTGACAAATGACCGACGACCTCTCTCCCTCCCCCGGCACATCTTCCGGAGTTTAAAAATAGCACGGAGCCAGAACGGGGTGCCAGAGATGAGGAGCTCTAGAAGGGTCATCCGGGTCAGCGGGCGGCCTCCGAACGGGAGAACCACTCGATCCAGCCGGGGCAGACGGACGCCCGTTCTCTGGCTGAAGATCTCCAAGGGGTCACAACTCCCTCAGGGGCCTGTTCCAGCCTAGACTCTTCCTTACGTCTGACACAACGCTGCCTTGAGTAATGCCTCCTCTAGCCTTCCTGCCTCCTATCCACCTCCTTCCCCACTATATCATCCTTCCTCCGCTTGCTTGGTAACGAGCTTCTCCTGTCCTCCAAGAGATGAGCGTTGGAGAGGCGCGTTTTCGGAGGGCCTACAGAGGGCATCGCCCTCCAAGACATCTCCCACGGTGGCAGAGGCCAGCTTCCACGCCTCTAGGCATAGATAGGGGCCTTCTGGTCCCCAAACTATTGACAGTTCCTTCGAGGGACCTCGACAGACCGCACTTGGAAGGTCAAGACCCCACCGACACCAGCGCCCTGGGGGAGAGCCTCTGCCGTCAGGCACGGGAAGAGCCGCCCCCCCACCCGGCACCTTCAGACTCGATGCTGCTCAAGCCCCGCGCAACCTCGTAAGACTCCCCCGCCGGACACTGCCGAGGCCCACCGGACGCTAACGGGGGAGGCTGAGGTGCTTCCCCAACTCTGCGAATCTGCTGACTGCAATCTGCCCAGAAAGCTTTCGCTGCCAACGTCACTCCTTCTACGGGATAGGGCGACTCCAAGCCCCCTCGGCAGCACCGAGAAACCAGGCCCGAGAGCCGGACCTGCAAATAGCTAGCACCCCGGGATCGCTACTGACGCTGAACTGGCCCGACACACGTGCTAACTCTCCGTGTCCAACGATCACCCGTGAATCGTTTCCCCGGCCCGTAGGGCAGGGCTCTGCACCCGGTAAGCGCCTAATCAATACTGTCATCGCTACGTTACGCATTTCCCCGAACTGCAGACCGGAGCCCAGGCTTTGCTAGAGAACTACGAAATCAGGAGGTGGAGAGGTCTACCTGTAGGTTTAATCCGAAACACTGAACAACATAGAACGGAAACTTAAAAGACCCTGAACTGCGTTTCAGCCGGGAGGGGGTCTGGACGTAGTCCCTCAGCCCGCTCGCTTGCGAGTTCCTAAACTGAGGGACGCGTCTCTCCTTGGTTCAAAAAAATACTTAGGTCTGGTTACCTTTGATACAAAATGCTACCCTATCTTCAATAAATAAATAATAAAGTGTTCCTTAAAAGTATGAAATGTAAACTCGGTTCTTCCTCCACCGTACGTTCCGCTTGAACATTTCAGTGCTCCGCTGGGGAAACCACGAACGGCCCTGACTCCGGTGCCCCCGATGGGACACGCGACACCGCAGCCTGTGTCTGCAATGCCCGGAGGCTTCCCCGCTGGGACCCCCCGCGGGAACCCCCTCCGCGGGGGAGGGGACGTGACGTCAGGACCGGGACAAGAACATGCAAGAGACGTTTTGCGGCCCGCGGAGGGGGTCTGCGCGCACACTACCATGCTAACGACAAAAACGAAACATTCCGACTTCTCCCGCGAGCAGCCCGCAGCCGCGTCCCCATTGCGGCCGGATGGAGCCGGACTCTACGTACCGGCCTGCTCGGGCGCCTCCTCGCTCCAGTCAGCGTCCTCGGGGGGGAGTGGACCGGGGGCTGGGGAGGGATGGGGGACCGTTTGGAGCCGGTGGGGATGGGGAGTGTGGACCCGGAGGAGGCGACGCCCGAGGAGATTCCGGGCCCGCGGCCCAAAGTCTGAGGGTCGGGTTTACACCCTCCCGCCCTGGGTTGCCAACAGCTTTCCCTCTTGTCCCAAGGGCAGACCGGGGAGTCGACTACAGGAAACCCCTAAATCTCCACCCAGGGGGTCTCGGCCCTCCGCAAGACCCGCTGGCCCTCAGGCTCCGAAGCTCCGGCGAGCACTTCCTGGGGAGGAGGGAACGCCAGCCTCCGGGAACCATCCGTTCGAGTGATTTTCTCTGTCACTCTAAGGGCCAAGAGTTGCGGGTCACAGATCCTATCTGGGGTGAGAGGCGGGGAGTGGGAAAGGACCGGGTGGGGTCGGGAAGGGTGACAGCCTTTAAAAGAACAAACCCAACACCTGTGCAAGGCCTCAGTGACTGACGGGCCCCGCCCCCGGGCAGGAGCCCAGCAGGAATAGCTTGGTCACTGACCACCCCCTCAGTCAGCTTTGCACCATCGGGATGGGTTTGAGGGAAAAACTTGACAAAGAGCAGAGTCGGGTCCACTCGGAGCAGGCGCGGACCTCTCCCCTCGGCCCCACCGCGGCCACGGCCCCACCCAAACGGAACGGCGGCTTCCCGGAGGCTCGGGCCGACCCCGCCGGGGCCAGGTCTGGCCACGGAGCCGGGGGCGGGGCGGGGGGGGGGGCGGCCGCTCCCCTCACGGTTCATCGAAGAGCTGCAGGTCCAGGCGGACCACTATCTCTCCGGTCGGGACTTCGTGCAGGAGGAGACACTTGGTGACGGGGCCCTTGGAGCCCTGGTCCTTCTTGATGTCGGCCACACGGATCTCCGTCCGACCCAGAAAGTCTGAAACACCAGAGAGCAGGCCGGCTGCGGGTGAGGCCCTCCCTGACCCCTCACACCCAGACCTCTCCCCGGTCCCTGGCCGGCTGAGAGCCCCGGGAGCGTCAGCGCCTCCGCCCAATCTATCTAACCCTCCGGTATCCACCCAGTACTCAGCCCCTAGAGAGTGCTCAGTAAATACCATCACGACCCCACTCCTCCTCTTTTTCCATCCAAGGCCGGGACAGAACACTGGATCATCTCCTCTCCCGAGGAGATGGGTCCAGCGAAAGGGGACTGGGTAGAAGGTGCACCTCGACCAGTCAATGCATTTTAATCACTGGCATATCCTTATATGCCCTCTAGATTCCCCTATCTTTAATGCATTTTAATGTCTGCTTGTTGATTGACTGGGCCAGAAACACCACCCCCCCGTACGGTCAACTGCGATCGTCCTACCCCCTGTTCTCGCACCCTACCGTTGGTTCAGATAGCCGGTACTCAGACGATTAGCGGCGTACACACGATAACCGGCCTTAAAATGGGTGAAGGGGCGAGGGAGGCCGTGCAGGTCTCCCTCTTTCTCTGTGCCCCTCTGGGAAACGGGCCAGGAGAGGCTCACATCCCAAGCACCCGGTGTAGTGCCTGGGATGCTCCTGCTCCTTTCAATCACTGCCAGCACAGTGGGAGAGTGAGCGAGAGAGGGAGACAGTGTGCGTGTGTATATAAGAGAAAATGTGTGTGTGTGTGTGTAAGAGCGAGGGAGTGTGTGTGGGGAGGTCGGGACAGACTGACAGTCCTTGCAAACGGAGTTCTGGATTCTCCCTCCTACCTCTCCCACCACTGCCCCATACAGGGCTCGGTCAGTGCCGTGGGTGAACGACGGATCGATCTATCCCCAGTTCCGGCGCCCGCTCCCCATCCTCCCCCAGTCCCGCCTGGCCTCGCTCCCTTCCTGAGTCGCCTCGGGCTCTGCTGCCTTCCCGTCCCCTAGGGGCCCGGGGCAGGGCGGGTGAACCCCGCTTCCTCCTCACCGTCCGGGGAGAACTGGTCCCGCTCGAAGACGGTGATGCACAGCACGTCCTGCTCCAGGTCTTTGATGAAGAACTGGCAGTTGGAGTTCCACTTGGGGCTCAGCGTGTCCTGGATGGTCTTGGTGATGTGGCACTGGGAGCCCATGGTCACCTCGCAGTAAGGGTTGCTCTTTCCTGCGGGGCACAAGCTCGTGTGGACATTCGGGCCTTGTGGAAGGGGACAGTGTCCCGCTGTACTTGGGTACAGTCGTACAGGAGCCCGGGGACAGGCGACTGTGGACTACTGTACCTGGATTCAGCTGTAAGGTTGGCTCCTAAAGGGTTGGGGGTGAGGACGGGATGAAGGGTACAGTTGGTATGGAGACAATGAATTGGATATGGGGCATTTGGGCAGTGGGGGTGGGGGTTTTGGGCATCCGGACTCTTGGGGGGAAATCAAGGCGCGGCCTTACCGTGTGAGCGGCAGGGCTTTAACTCAATTCCTTCCACCACGTTCACCATCAGCCTGCCAATGCCTGTGGCCCTCTGGGAGCGCACTAAAAGGGTGAGCGGGGGAGATCCGGGAGAGGGAAGAAAAAGGGAAGAGAGGTGAAGAGGGGAGATAGACAGGAGAGAGGACAGAGGGGAGGGAGGAAAGAGGGGAGAGGAAAGAGGGGAGAGATGAGAGAAGTCATCCTCACTGGCCTCTGCCCGGGGCCTCCCCAGGCCCAGTGGTTGCCACATGACTACCATCCCCCCATTCCTCCAATTCCCTCCTTACCCTCCCATATTCATCTAGAAGCAACAACCGGAGCTCACCTACAGACCTCTGGGAAAATGGTTGAATGTCCTCTGGGTGGTCCAGCCCCGTTCCCCCCACCCCAGACCACCCTGCCCCAATTTTCCCGGCCCATTTCCCTTTGCCCCAAAGACCCCATCCCAAGCCGGGGAGGTTTCCGTTCCACCCTTACCTAAGTAAGCCTTTTCCCTCTTCTTTTTCTCCGTCTCTATGTACAGTTCGGAAGCGGCTTTAATCTTCTGCACCCAGGCCGTCCTTAGAGGAGACGGGACAGTTGCCAAATACAGCGAGGGCCGGGGACCCACCGACACCCTTGTGCCGCCGACCCGGTCCCCGGAGCTCCCCTCGGCGTGACCGAGCTAAGTCCGGGCCGTGGCCGGTGAGCGGGCCGGGAGAGAGGCTCCTACAGGGTCAGGAAGTGAAGTCGGGCCTCACACCCTGAATTCACACTCTCAAGCTTGGGGGCCACCCTCAGTTGGCTCCATCCGTCGTCTGTCTACGAGTACTCTCTCTTCGACTCCAGGGCCACGATTCTAAGCTCTCAGGTGCTGCGGGCTCGACCCCTTATGACCCTCTCCACTAGACCGTACGCTCCTGGAGGGCAGGGATCGTATTTGCCGATTCTCCCCCCCCGCTTAAGTACGGTGCTCCGCTCAGGGTAGGAGCTCAGTAAGTACGATGGACGGACTTCCCGGAGCCCTCCTCTCTGTGACCGGAGCCATCTGCCCCAGCGAGGCAGGGCCTGAGGTGGGTCCCCAGCCCCCCGCTCCCCCCAAGTCTGCCCCTCACGAGCGGAGAGGCGGAATGCCCCGGAACAACCGTGGGAACCCGGGGAAGGCGGTGACCACTGACAGCGAGGGTGGACGGAAGGGCGTTTCAGCCACGTGATGAGAACCGATCCCTTGCGGCGATGTTTGCGTCCGATTCCCCTCCCTTTCATCCCGCTGGAAGCCTCTGGAAGGTCGGGAACCGGGGATCAGACCACCACCTTTTCCCTTCCTCCAGAATTCGGTATAATGTCGGCATAAGTCAGAAATGAAGACTTATAATGCGGCAAGCCCCGGAGGGAGGTGGAGGGGGGTTAAGGGGGTACGAGGGTGTGTGGGCACGGGACTGGGGAGGGGGAGTAGGGAGGGAAGAGGCGGGGTCTCACCTCTCATTGATGCTTTCGGCCCTGAGGGTGTAGACCCGGTCGATGTGGGAGATGTGGAAGATGGGCTCGTCTCCGGAGGGGTCGGTCGGCAGCTTGACCAGGACCTCGTTCAGGAAAATGGGCTGGAAGAGAGGGCACGCAAAGGGTGGAAGGAGTCCCGAGCCATCACGTTTGCTCCGATCCTTCTCATCCTTCTCCCCAGCGGGGTGGCCAGTCAGTCAGTCGTATTTACTGAGCGCTAATTGGGTGCAGAGCACCGTACTAAGCACTTGGGAGAGTACAACAGAACGATATTTTTTATGAGTGGTGGCTCATGCCCCTCGACAGTCCTTCTCCCCGGCAGAAACCCACACCTTCAAGGCGCTCTCTTCACCCCTCGTCTCTGGCCACAGAAATTCATTCATTCATTCAATTGTATTTAATAATAATAAAAATAATGTTGGTATTTGTTAAGCGCTTCCTATGAGCAGAGCACTGTTCTAAGCGCTGGGGGAGATACAGGGTCATCAGGTCATCCCACGTGAGGCTCACAGTTAATCTCCATTTTACAGATGAGGTAACCGAGGCCCAGAGAAGTTAAGTGACTTGCCCCGAGTCACACAGCTGACAAGCGGCAGAGCCGGGAGTCGAAACCATGACCTCTGACTCCCAAGCCCAGGCTCTTTCCACTGAGCCACGCTGCTTCCCTAGCCACGCTGATTGAGCACTTACTGTGTGCAGAACACTGTACTAAGCGCTTGGGAAGTAAAATTCGGCAACAGATAGAGACAACGCCTACCCAACGACGGGCTCACAGTCTAGATGGGGGAGACAATCTAATCCCGCCTCTGCCACTTGTCTGATGCATGACCTGGGGCAAGTCGCTTTGCTTCTCTGTGCCTCAGTTTCCTCATCTGTAAAAGGAGGATTCAATTCCTGATCTCCTTCCTATTTAGACTGTGAACCCCATGTGGGGCAGAAACTGTGTCTGACATGATTACCTCGAATCGACTCCAGTGCTTAGCACATCGATCGACATATAGTAAGCACTTAGATACCACGATTATTATGAGGAGCAGCGTGGCTCAGTGGAAAGATCCCGGGCTTGGGAGTCAGAGGTCATGTGTTCGAATCCCAGCTCTGCCACTTGTCAGCTGTGTGACTGTGGGCAGGTCACTTCACTTCTCTGTGCCTCGGTTACCTCATCTGTAAAACGGGGATTAACCGTGAGCCTCACGTGGGACACTCCGATTCCCCTGTATCTACCCCAGCGCTTAGAACAGTGCTCTGCACATAGTAAGCGTTTAACAAATACCAACGTTATTATTATTTTCCCAACCGTTTGACAGAGTTACAGGACGTCAACATACACTCCTGGAGGTGACAGGAACTCTGACAGGTCAACTGATCCAGCCCCCTGCCTCCACACCACCCAGAACACGACTTTGATTAGAAACCCCTGCAGATGGAGATCTCCCTTAACCCCCAGCGGGGCCATCCCGGGGGTCTCTCTGTTTCTGCTCCTCAACCTGGGCACCGTACTGACCGAGAACCCTTCCTCCTCATCCCTGGTATGCTATTTATTAAGCGCTAACCATGAGCCAAGCACGGCGTTAAGCACCGGGGTAGACAGAGATGATGAGATCAGACACAACCCCTAATCCACGCAGGGCTCACGATCAAACAGGGAAGGAGAACGGGAGCCTCGCCCCCGTTTTACAGATGAGAAGAGTGAGGCCCAGAGAGGTTAAGTGACGTGCCCGACGTCGCACAGCAGACCCGTGGTGGAGCCTCTGGAGGACCCCAGCTGTCCGCCCGCTCCCTCCCCGGCCCCGGCGCCGGGGCTCCGCCTCACCGTTTTGTACATCTTGTACTGCAGGTTCGACTTGGGGCTGAAGACTTTGTCGGTGCCCGAGGAGCCGAGCGGCTTGATGATCTGGGTCAGCAGGAGGAAGTCGTTGAAGAGGAAGCCGTACAGCTCCTTGTTGCTCTTGGCCTTGTACAGCTTCCCACTGTGCAGGAACTTGCGGGGCCCCAGGCAGTTGGTCACCGAGTTGAAGACCAGTTGCTGAGAATGAAACAGATCCCCCCGGAACGGGAGGGAAGGGCCGGGGTCCGGAGAGGCCGGTAGGCGGGAATTCGGCGCTAAACCCGAGGCAATCGCTCCCCGCCTTTCGGGGGGTATCTGTTAAGCGCCTGCTGTGTGCCCGGCCCCGTACTGAGCGCTGGGGTAGATACGAGATCACGAGGCTGGACATACGATTTTACCCCATTTTACAGATGAGGCGACTGAGGCAGATAGAAGTGACTCGCCCAAGGTGACACAGCAGACAAGCGGCTGAGCGGGGATTAGAACCCAGGTCATTCCGACTCCCAGGCCTGTGTCTTATCCACTAGGCCACGCCGCTTCCTTAAGGTCCCATCGCTGAGAGCGGGCAGGGGGAAGGGCACCGTTTCCAATTCCCCAGTGCCACACCGGCAGCCTGGAGCCCGCGGGGCTCCTACCTCCGAGAGGCCTTCACACTGTACGTGGGCCTGGATCCACTCCAGCCGGTCCGAGTTCTCCTTCTCCCGCACGCCCTCGTTGACTTGGGAGCACAGCTCCTCCGCCTTCTCCAGGGCCAGCTTCAGGTGGCAGTGGTCGGGGTGGTTTTCGGGCGTGTTTTCCAGGATCTGCGGGCGAGAAGAAGACGGCTGGGCCTCACTCGCTCGGGGTGGACGACGTTCGCTTACACAGGCCGGCCCCCGCGGAAAAGGGGAGGGATACATGGTCCCTGCCCTAGGAGACCTGACAGTCCAATGTGGGAAGACGGGAGGCGTGCACGCTTTCTCTCTCTCTCTCTCCCTCCGTGACTGGGCGCTGCAGGGATGCGCAGGGAGAGGAGGCACAGCCCCTGCCCTCGAGGGGCTGACGGTCGAATGGGAATGACACATAAGATATAGCGAGGTCGAAATTCCCAACGGTAACGAAGCACGAGCAACAGAAGCGTTGTGACGGTAACCTAAGTGCACAGTGAGCGGGGGGCGGCGGGAAAGAGGCCGCAATTAGCCGAAATAACTCGCTCAGCTTCACCCCGCCGCTCGGTTCCAAAGCCCAAAGCTCAACCCAGCCAAGGGCGGTGACCTCCACGCTGACCTGAGGCGGACCGGCTGACCGCGCCTAAGGAGACCGCCCGCTGCAGCCCGCGTCCCCCATCTCCCTCCAGCGGCTGGAGCGGTGGACGATCGACCCATTCGTTCGATGGGGTCAGAACAAGGGGTTGGGGGCAGTGCGGGGGGCGGGTCTCATCTCTTCAATCCATCAGTGGCATTTATTGAGCACTTACCGGATACAGAACACCACACTAAGAACACGGGAGAAGACGGCGGAGTCGGTAGCCACGTTCCCCGCCCGCAAGGAGCTCGTAGCTTCTACAAGACCCGAAGCCCCCAGATACCTCCGACCCCACGACCCCCGTCAACGGGCACTTACGTTTTTAATGATGAGGGGGTATCTGGTCACCCGCTGCATGGGCTTCAGGATGAAGCTGGACAGGGGCATCCCTTTACAGCGGGGGTCCATGGCCAGTCTCTGTAACAGCAGAGAGGGCACCCGCTCAGGCTGCAGACTTCCAGAGATCACACATCCCTTCAAGTAGCAAGAAGGCCCGCGAGATCTGTCAAGAGCAGCAGCCTCCTCCCCAAGTGGCACGCGGGTCTCCCCATTTGAAGGATGATCGATCAATCCTATTTGGTGAGCGCTTACTGGGTGCGGAGCACCGTACTAAGTGCTCGGGAGAGGACGATACGACAGAGTTGGCAGACACGTTCCCCGCCCACGGTGAGCTAGGAAACCGGGGCTCGGAGAGGTTAAGTGGCTTGCCGATCAACTGCCGCTATTATCATCATTACTGTTAGAAACAGCGTGGCCTAGTGGAATCAGAGGACCTGGGTTCTAATCGCGGTTCTGCCGACTGCCGGCTCTGTGACCCGAGGTAAGTCACTTGACTTCTCTGTGCTTCAGGTTCCTCAACTGTGACCGTGGCCAAATCACTTCACTTTTCTGTGCCTCCCTCCTACTGAAGACTCTGAACTCCATGTGGGACGGGGACTCTGTCCAACCTGATTAACCTGTACATACCCCAGTGTTTAGAATAGTGCTTGGCACACAAAAACTGCTTAATAAATGCCATTACTATTATTGTTGTTAGGAAAATATAAACACTGAACTCCCTATCTAGTGGCTCATTTTTTTCAGTTGCAGAATTTTTAAAGGGCTCACTACGTGCTAAGCACTGGGGGACATGCTCGGTTATGAGATCGGTCACCATCCCTGTCCCACACAAGGCTCGCAACTTAGTTTATCCCCATTATCAAATGAGGAAACTGAGGCCCAGAGAGATTAGGTGACTTCTCTAAGTTTCTCACAAGGCCAGGAGCAGCGCTGAGACCAACTGGGTCTCCTGACTTCAATTCCTGCGCTCTTCCCACTAGGCCCCACTGTCTCCCCAGATTATGAGCATCTCGGATTTTCTATACGCGACTCCTTCCTTCTAGGATGCCCGTCTCTTGCCCTACAGCCCATTCTAAATAGATCCGAGGGAGGCTGATGTCTTAGCAGGTCCGAGAAGGTCTAACCTAAAACCTCCATTAATGAGATCGACCCCTCTCAGGGTCTCACACCTGCAGAGTTCCCAGTACTCCACCAGTCTCGACCTCGAGGAGTTTACAGTTTAGCGGGCTTTACCTCTTAAGCCGAGTGACGCTCGATGATAGCCGACAGAAATCCTACTTGCTGGCAGAGGAGGCAGAGGGGCTTACCTTGACGAACTCCTTGAACTCGGGGACTTCGTCGGTCTTCTGCTGGATGAGGGCGGCCCCGTTGAGCTGGCAGCTGCAGAAGCGGATGTACGGCTGCATGTGCGGCAGCTGGGCCGTGAGGATGTCGCCGATCATTTTCACGGGCATCCTCTCCCCCGACATCTTCTTCCGCACCCTCAGGGCCCTGCACCCGGAACGGGAGCCGTTAGCTACCCCCCGACGGGCCGGAACACCGGCCGGGGACCGGGGATCGTTTTCCGGAGGGGGTCGAAAGGACCGGCAATGGAGCCAGCTGGGACTCGGCTGCCCCTTAATGTTTATTCTCGGGCTAAGGACACCTCCTCCAGGAAGCTTGTCCCAATTCCCCCCATCCCCTGCTCAGTCAGCCAATCGAGAGAACAGGACACGAATCCCCGTTTCACAGATGAGAAAACGGAGGCACAGGGAAGTGAACTTGCCCGAGGTCATACTGCAAAATGACAGAGCCAAGATTCAAACCCAGATCTACTGACTCCAAGCCCCCCGCTCTTTCCACTGGACCACACTGCTTTGGAGGTGAGCGATGGAAGGAGAGTGTGTGAGCAAGAGAGTAACTCAGCGAAGAGAGAGGCTGAGGGAGAGAAGCAGCTTACTTCAGTAGTTTGATGTTACACATTATCAGCTCCTTCCAGTTGACAAAAATCATGGCCACCTCCTTTTCCGTCAGCAGCTCGGATTCCATTAGGGGTTTCTGAAAGACCTGCAGGGGCAGAAAACAAGAGTCAGCACGACACCGCGAAAGCTTCCATCAGGCCTCCCCAGCCTGTCAACTTATCCGCCCGGGTGGCTAACGGCCCCAAGGCCCCGCTGAGCCTCAACAGCGGGTGGTCCACCGGAAACCTTCGGCGGGGGAGGGAAGTCCCGTGGCGTCTCAAAGGAACCAGTCGATTCCCACGCCAGAACTCGCGTTTAGCACGTTCCCAATTGGTTGCGGGACCAAGTTAAGATGGGGTCCTGAGACAGTGATGAGGGGTCTGACGGTGAGAAAAACTGTTTCGGGCAAAAAGTCTCGGAGAGAGCTGGGGGGCCCGCAGCAAGCTGGGACCCCTACGTGACGCGTGACCAGAGTTCTGTCCCAGTAGCCACCAAGGACTCCCGGGCCAGGAGAGGGAAGCCTTTGACTAGGACAACCGGGCCTTCTTCAGCCATCGCCCTATCTCCTTTTCACTTCCCTCTGGGGGCACCTGCAGTTCACATCTCTCTCTCCCGCCTCAGGCCCGCCTCCTCGGGTCTTAAAGAAGCTTCCCCTTTGTGGCTCAAGCGCCGCCTCCATTTTGTGCCATCCGTCATCCTGCATTATCGGCATCACCATTCCCCTCAACTGAACAGTGACCCGGCCGGGTTATCCCTCTACAGAGAAGCAGCGTGGCTCAGTGGAAAGAGCACGGGCTTTGGAGTCAGGGCTCATGAGTTCGAATCCCAGCTCTGCCACTTGTCAGCTGTGTGACTGTGGGCAAGTCACTTAACTTCTCTGTGCCTCAGTTCCCTCATCTGTAAAATGGGGATTAAGACTGTGAGCCCCACATGGGATAACCTGATTCCCCTATGTCTACCCCAGCGCTTAGAACAGTGCTCGGCACATAGTAAGCGCTTAACAAATACCAATATTATTATTATTATTATTATTACAAAGCCAAAAATCACCAGTGAAGTCTTCCCTAACTCCAAAGAGTTGCCGGACACGAGCAACGGATCTCCTCTTCGTAAGGCCCTCTCCCTAAAGGATTCTCTCCGTCCCTGAAGCGACGGCATCACGCTCCAGTCCCGTATAAGGATGACGGCCAGAGGAAAACTGTCAGAGAGAGGGTTTTTCCCCTCAAACGTCCCACTCCCCCATCCCTCCTTGCTTTACCTCTGTGACTAGCTGCAGGTCATTAACGTAATTCTCTTCGGTCAGGATCAGCTCGTGGATGTAGCCCTGGCGCTTCCTTTCCGTAGGGGTCAGCATGTCCAGCAGATGCAAGTCCGCGCACCCTGGAAGACACAAGGGCAGGGGAGAATTGGTTCCGGGTCACTGCTCTGCCAACGACCTTTTGGCTCGGGGGGCCCGTCCCAGCCTGGCTCTCGGCTCCCGTTACCTCGCGAAGCTGAAAAGAAATCGACGGTCCAGATCTGGGTTAGTGTGCACGTCCACAGGGAATCTACGGCCTTCTCAAAGGGCCTCACACTGAAACCGAAAACCGAAGGCTCTCGCACGGCCGGATCTCTTTCCACCTTGTCCATCGCCGGAGGTGAAAGCGGTCACGCAATCCCAAACTCCGATTTTCCAGTTTGTGTGCCGGTTTCACCACTGAATCCTACAGCCAGGTGGGGCCTCGAGAGATCCTCCGATCCGGGTCCCGGCCTCCAGGCCGGGGAGGTTTTCTTCTCGTCGAGACACCCCGAGATGGAAAAACCACCTCCTCGGCTTCTTTTTCCTGTGTTTTAACCCCTTGATAGTCGGGAGATTGTTCCAACTATCCGGTCGAAGTCTCTCCAGCTTCCGCCCGAGCCCTTTTCCTCTTGTTCGGTCTTCTGCGGGCATGGAAAATTCTCTTCATACAGCAGCTCAAAGTCTTGAAGACAGTTATGAAGTTGCCCCCCAAACCTTCTCCCAACCGGAACAATGCTAATTTCTTTAATCTCCGATGGGTTTTGATCTTAGGGTGGGGTGGGTCGGCGGGAGGCACGTTCCCTGGGCCTCGTGCCGGGGGCTGCATTAAGAGAGGTGAGTTTGTCTCGGATGGGATGGGGGCGGCATCTGCGAGGCTATATTACATACAGCTGGGGGGACGCTCTTCAGCCACAGAGGAAGCGACCCCAACAGACCAGCCCTGCCACCCGGCAACCGCCCCTCTCCCTGGAGTCAGTCAACCGTATTTATCGAGCGCTTACGGTGGGCAGAAGGCTGTACTAAGCTCTTGGGAGAGTACAATACAACAATAAACAGACATATTCTCTGCCCTCACCGAGCTTACAGTCTAGAGGGAAGTCAAAGCGGTGCTAAGGGAGTTGAATTTGCTTCTCCACCCCATCGCACGAAGTGGATTTCCTCAACTTGGTGTGCCCTTCTCTGGCCTTTTTGCCAAACTATGGTCCTCTTCAGCAAACCTTGGCTATAAATCGACCTTCTCCGGGAAGTCTTCCCAGATTAACCTCCCCCAATTGCAATCACTATCATCATCATCATCAATGACAAGCAAAAAGTAGCTCTTCTAGCTCTCTGAAGTATTTACATTTGTGTCAGTCTCTGCCGTCTGGGCCCTCGGGAACCAATGACCTCGATTTGTATTTTAAACCAACTGTGGCTTCTAATAATAGTGTTGTTCCGAAAATGGGATAAAGTGAGATTTTTTTTTAAAAAAGGACACTTTCATTTTAACAAAAAAATATGTCTTTGATAAACCTTACTCTAAGCTCCCTTAAAGTCTGTCTCCCCCTCTAGATTGTCAGCTCCTTGTAGGCGGGGAGGGAGGTCTAGCAACTCGGCTGGATTGTACTCTTCCCAGCACTTAGTAGTCCTCTGGATACAGCAAGCACTCAATAAGTACCATTGATCGACTGAGTGATTGACTATGTACAATCCATGTTTATCCTGTTTAAACACTTGATTGAGCTTAACCACCAGGACCCCAGTCGGTTAAACACGCTCCACTTTCTCCCACTTTACAACTCGTCCGCTTCCAATTCTTCACTAAGCTATTTCGCTAGGGTCTTTCCTTTCTCTTCTCTATTCCAGTTGTATCATGAGCCTCACCCGTCCACTAATCGAAGATCTTCTATTTCTGGGTCTTCCCCCGTTAGACGGTAAATTCCTTGGGGTTCGGCATCTGGGCTTTAGTCTCTATTGCACTCACCCAAGTGTTTAGTACGGTACTTGGGACAAAGCTGGAGCTCGCTTAAAAAAGTACCGATTGATTTCCAACAGCTCGAAATGGCTGCAAATTCCCATTAGAGCACGTGCCGCTTGAAACGGTATTCCGAGCAGTGGAAATCAAGAAGTAGGCCACGGCTCGAAGATGACCGAAGAGATTTGCATCTGGGGCTCTAGATCTGTGGCACGTTTCAGGCACAGCCGGGCCACGGGAAGAAGCAAGAGAGTGTGGATGGTTGCTTGCAATCCATCGTGGCCGCCCACTAATTCTTGCCAATGGGAGGAAGTCTGGCCTAGGAAATATCCCATCAGCACCACTGAGTTCCAGCCTACCGACTCAAGGAAGATAATCCCAGATATAGAGTCTTTGTCCCTAAGGATGAGTCCACTGGATGGGCACGGCTCTTTCCTGAGTGATTTCCTTAGGTGTCTATTCAGACCTTCAGAGCAGAAAAAATCAGGGGAGGAGAGGCGAGGCGGTGGCTCCTTTACCTCGTGGAATGACACCCTCCCGCCTCCATCCCACGCGTTACCCCGCCTCCCAACATGGAAAACTCTAGGAAGCTGGGCTCCGTCTCCAGGTTCCCTCCACTGCCTATCAATCAGTCAATCGATAGTATTTACTGAAGATTAGAACCAAGCACTTTGCTGATGTGAGCCCTGCCCTCAAAGAGCTTACATTCTAGCAGGGGGGGTGCAGATCCCAAATCATTGCGGAAAAGAGGAGAAAGAGAATAGGAAGATGGTTGGATGGATGAATAAATGCACTTAAAAACGTATTCGCACCTTCCTTAGCACTATGATATATAGCCAGATTCAATTACTGACCACTCTAGTTATGCTTCTGTGTGCCGCCTCCTACAGAGTGAAGGTCCTGGGAGCAGGAACCTGTCACTTCTCAATACTGCATTTCTCAAGCACCCAATACAGTATAAACATCAAGTGGGCTCTCAATTAATGCTATTAATACTACCAATAACGATATTCGTTAAGCGCCCCGTGCCAAATGGTGGAGTAGATACAAGATCGTTCGAGTGGCCGCGGTGCTGTCCCACGAAGGGCTCACAGCCTAACACAGAAAGAACAGGTATTTCATTTCCTTTTGACAGATGAAGAAACTGAGACCCCGAGAAGTTAAGTGACTTCCCCAAGGCCACACGGCAGGCAAGTGGCGGAGATGGGATTAGAACCCAGCTCCTCCGACTCCGGTCCCGTGCTATTTCCACTAGGCAACACCGCTCCTCCTCCTATACGCCGATCCCCGGGTGTATATCGGTCACGGGACCGTCTCGCTCAGTCTCCATCCAGAGCCAAACAGTGGTGATTAAGCTCGGAGGTTCTGAGGTGGGGAAAAAAAGAAAGAAAAAGAAAAAGTCCCATATCTTTTTGAGGCTGGGAGACTGCGCTATGTCCTAGGACCTTCTGGAGCCTGGGCAGTTTTGTAAAACAACAAAATCTGAGAGAAGGGAATAGGAGTCACTTACAGTTTCACTGTGGCAGGCAAAAAAATAACCAGCATCTCCTGCTCAGGGATCCTAAAGGCGGATACCCCGGGAGCTGGATGTCTGAGGGATTTGCAGTGAGAAAGAGTCGTGGATCCTCAAAATCAACTTCCAGCAGCCGTGGCTTCCCGGAATATCCCATCCCTCCTGGGGCGGATCGGCCGAGGGATCCTCCTCCCTAGCTTGCTCCCCGCGCTGCTTCCGGACGCTTCGGGCGTTGGCCTGACTGGAGGCGGGGGACCGCATCGGATGACCTTTCGGGTCCGGGAACCGGAGATTCCAACGTTTCGGCGGGTGGCTGGTCAGCGCCGCCTCCCGACGTCTGCTGCTGTTCTCTCCGAGGTCGGCGGCGGGAACTCGAGACCGGGCGGAGGCTCAGATGAGCTGTGCAGGGCCCGTACCCTTGACACGGGGGCTGGAGCATTCCGGGTTGGCTCCCCAGGGCGGCGGGTCTGTAAGAGACAGCAGAGGCTGCTGGGCAACTCTGAGGGGGACCCGGGAGGAGGGGAGAAATGAAGGAGAAGGAAGAAAGGGACAGACCTTTCCGTGAGGCCGTCCTTCGGAAGTTGGGCGAGAAGCTTAGACGAGCAGAGACATCATCTCTTCCCGTCATCTCTAGTGGCTGCCAAATCCAAGACACCCTACTCCTCTTCCTGAAAAACAAGCTCTTCACACCCGATTCACCTTCCTGAGAGGGACCACCCCCGCACCCTTCCCACCTGCAGTGGCTGCTGTGGCATTTTTTTAAGCGCCTGCTGTGTGCTACGTGCTGCACTAAGCGTTGGGGCAGACACCAGATAATCAGGTCCCACGCGGGGGCTCGCGGTCTGAATAGGAGAGGGGAATAAGTATCGAATCCCCATTTTGCCGACGAGGGAACCGAAGCACCGAGGTTAAGCGACTTGTCCGAGGTCACCCGGCAGGTCCGTGGCGGAGCCGGGATTAGAATCCAGGGCCTCTCGCTCCCCGGCCTGTGCTCTTTCCACTGGGCCACACTGCTTCTCCAGCTCCACCCACTGGAGTGGCCAAACCGTCCCATCGGTACCGTGGCATCTTCCATTCGACCGCCGCCCGTCAGATCGACCGACCGGAGAATTAAGAGCACCTACCGAGTGCCTAGTGGATGCAGAGCACATGCCGGGGTACGATAAGACTAGGAGACACGATCCCTGCCCTCGAGGAGCTTACAATCTCACGGATGTCGGGATACGACCACGTGGGATGGCAGTGAGGTGGAGGGTAGCACTGAGTGCTTCAGGCTTCCAGTGTCTACTGAAAGGCTGTAGACCAGGGCATCTGGATTCAGACTCCTCCACTCCAGGGCCATCGTTCCTCTGAGGTCTAGCAGCAATCGTGGTCCCTTAACCGTGAAGCAGAAACACATTCCCCACACCGACATCAGCTCCGAGAAATCCCGGTCCAGTTTAGAGAAGCGAGAGGGTCCAAGAAACCCACCAGACGCCATCAAACTCCAAGCGTCTTCCTCCTCCCGGGCTCTCGGAGGTTTCACGCCGCGGGGTCCTAGGCGCGCTGGGCAAATCCGCGGCGCGGTCTTCTGAGAACACAGATCCGTTGGAACCCTGAGTGGAACGTCAAGAATGAATCTCGACCCACAGTCCGCTCGCCGCTTTGCTCACGTGCCGTCACCTGGCGGATGACCCGACTTTTAGGTGAGCTCTGTGCTAAGGGCTGGGGAGACGCAACCCCATCGGATCAGACACGGTCCCCGTCCCCCACGGGGCTCACGGTCTAAGGGGGAGGGAGAGCAGATATTTAACCTCCATCTTACAGATGAGGAAACTGAGGCGCGGCTAATTCAAGTGACCCGCCCGAGGTCACACAGCAGACAAGTAGCGGAGTCCCGATCAGAACCCGCGATCCCGACTCCACGTCCCGTGTTCTCTCCACTACATTATGCTTGCTTTTTTTTTTCACGGTATCTGTTAGGAGCTTACCTATATGTCCTGGCACTGTACTAAACGCTGGGGTGGACACAAGACGATCAGGTCAGACACAGTCCCTGTCCCACACGGGGCTCACAGTCGATCCCCATTTTACAGACGAGGTAACTGAGGCACAGAGGAAGTGAAATGACTAACCCAAGGTCACACGGCAGACGCGTGGCCGAGACGGAATCAGAACCCAGTCCTTCTGACTCCCAGACCCGTGGCTCTATCCGCGAGGCCAGGCTGTTTCTCTACCTTTGGAAAATGACCTTAGAAAGGACCTCTATGTAGCTCCCAGGAGCAGTGATGGTATTTTTGAGGTGCCTACTTTGGGCGGGACACCGAACTTAAGCCCGGGTGAAAATCAGACACAGTCCCTGGCCTTCAAGGAGCTCACAATCTAAGAAGGGACTCAGCATCATCCCCTCCCCACCTTACAGCAACCCTTTTCCCAACCAGAAGAGGGTGGGGGGCCTAGACGTAGAGTCCTTGGCAAAGAGCAGGTCTTGCTGACCCCTCTAGAAGGCGGCAGGGTAGACCCTGGGGAAGCAGAGGCTCTTCTCTCTCAGAACACCAGCCAGCGTTTATCGAGGGATCCGGTTTCCAAGAGAGAAGGGGGAAGCGCTCGATGGGGGAGGCGGGGGTGGAGGGAAGGGTGTTTCTCCCTTTGGCCTAGATGTACATCGGGGGAGGACCAGATCCCACGCACACACCCAGGAGAGATGACCGACCGGTCACGTTCTTTAACCACATCCCATTTGGGACGGGAGTCCTTAAGCAGCTCCTGGGCAACGACGGCGTTTTCCAAATAGCCGCCACGGGGTGGGGGCCGCCCCCGAGGGGCACTCCATCAAGCTAACACAACCGCGGTAAACGGAAGACCACCCGGAGCACCTCGGTAAGCCGTCTAAGGTCCCGCTCCAGGCCGGCGACGGCCGGGGCCGCCGAACCCGTCTGAGGTTCGGGCTGAGCGGAAGCCCGACCTGTTGAGTCCGGACTGGCAGCCCCCAACCTGGGCTCCCCCTTCCTAGGAGGCAGCCACGGCGGGCTCCAGGGCGCGGGTGCGGTCGAACCCCAAATCCCAGCAACCCACGCGACTACGGTGCCCGGAAACGCCCAGCACACAGAGCGGGCACCCATCCCTCGAAGAAGGGGGCGATCCCTTCTCGGTCCCCTCCCGTGTCGGATCCCGCGGGCCCCGGGATCCGGTCAACGCCGGCGGGATCCGAGTCCCCTACAGGCCCCTCTCTCTCTGGACCGGAAAAAACCACCGCTCACTAGCCCACGACCGACGGGAGAGCGTCGGCGCCGGCCCGCGGCTACCGCCGCCACATCCGCTGTTTGGCAACAAGAACACACAGACATTCTAGTCTAGCTTTTATAGGAAGAATTTAATTATCTATACACGTAACTAATCATAAAGGCCGTATTACAGTTGTTAAAGCTGCGGGTTTTATATATTTATATATTTTACATTCATATCCAGGAAAATACTGAAGTGCGTCGGATACGGAGGGGGAGCCTCTGTGCGAGGACTCCCGCGAATGGAAAAGGAGAGCTAGACCGCTGCCGGTGACGGTTTTCGGAATAAAAGGTGACATCGAGACAGAAGAGAGGACTAGAGGTTAAAAGTCATTAGTCGAACGGCTAAATTGTGCTTGAGGCATGTCTCTTTCTTGAACTGGGCCGACAGGACCGGGCATTTCATTAAGAGCTTTCAGCTAAAGTTTAAAAAGACACACGCGGCTTCGGCTTCAGCGTTTCTACTACATCGAGTCGACTGTAAGTTCCGTTGCATATTAATCTGTATAAATTCCACAGTCTAGTTAAAAAAAATGTAAACATCGGAAATTAATCGCGGGGGCGGGGGGGTTTCTCTCTACATTCTTTCTTGTCGAGATAATCACTTGCTCCCATGATGTCATTCCGTAATCGTGAGAAAGCACCGAGAGTAAAACTTCGTGCGACAGACTACAGAGGGGTCGTGAGTGTTAACGATCGTAACCCTTGGGCCGTGTCTTCTAGTGATTTCTGATGATGAAAATGCACGGGCAAACGACCAAAAAAAACCACCAAAAAAACCAAACCCCCAGATAAATCCGAGACACAACAAGAACAGAGATGCTTCCTTAGGTAGCTACAGGGTTAACTGTGCAGGATCAAATTAGGGTCACCTGATTACAGCATCATACAAGAAGAATCTCTCTCACCAAAGAAGGAAATCCATTTCTTCTGTCTCGGCTGAATCGCGCGCGCTCGACAAGTTCACCCGATACATACAGAGACTAGCACAGAATACCTTATTTCGCTTAACTGGGCACATTCTAAAATTCCTTTAAAACTTATCTAACTTGCTCTTTCTGCTCTTTCATAATAAGAAAAAAAAAACACATTTTAATCGGTAACACTGGACAAGATGAAAAAAATACATAAAGTCTCAGATTCATGGACATTTGGAACATATTTAATAGCACATGCAGCATTCCTCGATAGTGGGTCTTTTTGCCAAACCAAAAGAGCAAAAAAGGCATTTAATTTAGGTTGGATTGTTTTTTCCCAACAGGAGGCAAAGATACGCATGTCCGAGAACACTCCCGAAAGCACCCGTGCAAAGGTGGGAGGAAAACGAGTTCCGGTCAACTGCCAAAGCCACAAAAGGACCCACTATCCTGTGTAGTTTTGAAATTTTGCTTCTCTCGCTGTGAATTATCGACTCAAACATTGCGATTACAGGCAACTAATGGAAAATGAGGTAAACTGCTCTGCAGTGCGTTCTTCTATTCAGAAGGCAGTAGGTGATCATGCTGGAAGCCGCATGATCAAGGCTGCATCTCCCATCATCCCTCTGGGCAGTGATATGGGATAGTGGGTCTCTTTGAGGACTTTCAAGCCTGAGTGGGGGATGGACAACATATGATTCCTAGAAAAAGGAGGAAAACAACACATAAGCAAAACAAAACAATGAGCAAAATTCAAGCTAGGAAAATGAGGGGGGCATGTACACGGTAGGGTGCCGAAATGATTTCCAAAAACAAAAAAAAAGAGGGAGCATGCCACGAAGGGGATGGAACTACAAGACAAAAACCAAAAAACACACCACACCGAAATGACGACAAAATAGACCCCGCCAAAGTAAGGTTCTGCATTTCAGAAGGTCTTCAAAGAGACTCCGGCAAACGCAGCGAGGGTTCTCCCGATTCTGCGTCTCACAACAGATCAGTGCCGCACAACGTCCTGTCCTCCGACACCCCGGAGACTGGCCGCAGCCCCAGGGCGCCGGTCCGCTCACTTACATTGCTGGCTCGGGTCCATGTCGGTGGTCAGCTTCACGTAGTTGGAGGGGAAGAGGCCCACTTGCCCGTTCGCCTCCCCTTTCCACCAGTCGGGGTCTTCCTTGTTGAGGACGTTGATGATCTGGCCCTTGCCGAACGCCAGCTCGTCGTCGTTCTGGGCCGCGTAGTCGTACATTCCGATGACCTGGCACACTGGAAGACAGAGCGACAGACCTATGGCGATCCTGACGTGTCGGAGGCCCCGGAGGAGGCGGCGATCGAAACCCCGGGGGGAGAGACCAGCGGGGCATTTCCCTCCCACTCCGGATGCACGGATGGAGTTGTGCCGGCAAGTTATCTTTTCCCGGGGTGGTGGGGGGGGACGGGGAGGGAGGAGACGGCGGGATCAGTCGGTCAGACGCCACGGCAATTTTGGGTCTCCGTTTTCAACAGAGACTCTTTGATTTCATTTCGGTCGCAACCCCTCCCAGATGTTTTGCTTTAAGGGCTGCCAGACCAGAGGGCGACGGGAAGAGGCCACAGAGGGGGCGCACTAGCTGTCATCGCTATCGCTAAACTCAGTTGGGCTGACGATGGGGAATCTGGCCTGGGGGAGAAGACTCCTCAGGACGTTCTCTGGGACCCTTACATCTCAATCCTAAATTCTCCGACAAACGATCAAACTCCTTGCCACTGGCTTTAAAGCACTCAATTGGCTCGCCCCCTTCGACCTCACTGATCTCCTACTCCAGCCCAGCCCGCACACTCCGCTCCTCTACCGCCAGCTTACTCACTGTGCCCCCATCTCGTCCACTTCGCCGCCGCCCCCTTTCCCCACATCCTCCGAGCCCGGAACCCCCTCCTCCTCCACGTGTGCCAGACTACCGCTCTCTCCACCTTCAGAGCATTATTAGGTCACATCTCCTCCAAGAGGCCCTCTCCGATTAAGCTCTCCTTTCCCCGGCTCGTTCTCCCTTCTGCGTCATCTACGCACCTGGATCTGTGACCTTTGGATGTTTGCTATTCCCCCAACTCCCGACCCCGCCGGCGCTTACGTACATATCTTTAGAAAATATATTGTAAACTATTTATTCATACTAATGTCTGTCTCCCCCTCTAGACCGTCAGCTCATTACGGGCAGGGAGCGTGCCTGCTAATTCGGTTGTATTGTACACTCCCAAGCGCTTACACAGTAAGCACTCAATAAGTACCGCTGATTGACTGATTTAACCCGGGGTGAAGAATGTACATTTTGGAGAAGCATCGATTCCGTCTCAGAAAAGCTCCGTTCGCTTGGTGTCCCTCCAAGATGGGAGTGGGAAGATCAGCACGCCGTGGGTCCCTTTACAGGGGAGGTACGATGCTTCACACCCTTAAGGGCCTCTCTTTTCGATTCTGCTAATCGGAGGACTATCATTAGGTGAGTCAGCCGAGCATCCGTTCCTGTCCCAACGGAAGATCAACCTTCTGATCACGGTTCTTGCCCAAACGATCGAATCGACTGAGTGCTTGCTGTGTGCACAGCACTCTACTAAGTCCTTGAGTACCATGCAAAAGAGTTGAGTACAATGTAACGGACCCGGTTTAGAAAATAATAATAATAATGAAGATGATGATAATACTTGCTAAGCTCTAGCTACGTACCAAGCCCTAGGCTAAAAGCTGGAGAAGATATGGGAGAGTCAGAGAGTACACAGTCCTTATGCCACCCTGAGCTCGCAGTCTAAAAGCAGGACAGGAATTTAATCCCTTATTTTGTCTTGGGCCGTCGAGTCATCTTCGACCACAGCGACACCCTGGACACGTCTCTCCCGGAACGCCCCACCTCCATCTGCGATCGTTCCGGTAATGGATCCATAGAGCTTTCTTGGTAAAAATACGGAAGCGGTTTACCATCGCCTCCTTCCGTGCAATAAACCTCAGTCTCTGCCTTCGACTCTCTCCCGTGCCGCTGCTGCCCAGCACAGATGAGTTTTGACTTGTAGCAGATGGTCTTCCACCCGCTAGCCACTGCCCAAGCTAGGAATGGAATGGGGATGCACCTGCTAGACTCTCCCTCCCGTAGCCGAGACTGGTAGAGGACTGAAAACTCTCAAGGTGTGACCCCGAGAGGGGGATCTCCATTTTACAGAGAAGGAAACTGAAGCACTGATTAATTAAGTGAATTCCCCAAGGTCACTCAGCAGGCAAGGGGTAGAAATGGGATTAAAACCCAGGTTTCCCAGCCCCAGGGTCTTTCCACCAGGCCATGCCACTCTAGATCAAAAAAGATCCCAATTTTGGAGGGCAACTCTTCTCCACTCCGGGACCCTATGGAGAGAGGCCAAAACAAACCATCGTCACCCCCAAGCCAGCTTCCCTTTCCCCACTTGGCCCCACCAAGGACTTTAACTATCAGCTCAAAGACTCAACCCTGAGCCGTGTGGGATGTTTTTAACCGATAGGGCTGCCCTTCCTTCTTCTGTAGGGGCTGTTCTTTTGGGGTTGAAGATGTCCACAGACACTAGAAACAAGAAAAGTCCGCAGGAACTTGGGAAGCTGGGAAAGGCAAGGGGACGCCCCTCACGGCCTCCTGGCTCCCGCATCCGGCCCGCTGACATCAACCCACGAGAAATGCCAATGAGGGGAGGGGGCACCTTTGATCTCCAGAAGAACCCTCCCACTGGACTGCCACAAGAGGAGCCCCTCACCTCTAACTCTAACTGCACGACCCTGGCAGACTCCTGACATTTACTTTAGGGGCTCCTCCCCCTGCCCTCTCCCCCTCAGTTGAAATAGTTGGAAGAAAATCAATAGAAAAAACCATTCTTCACGTTCCAGCCGATGGAATATAAATCCCGACCGGCGTCAGGCCTAACAAAGCCCCTGTTGTATTCGACACAGTAGAACCTCTCAGTCTTTATGCCTTGACATAACTTATTGCGTGCTCCCCTACTTGGCTATCGGCCCCCGATGGCCGCTAGAGTCCCGAAAGTAAACTCTGAGCAGAAGAAGAATGTCAAACGGGAAGTAACAACTCAAGGTCTGAAAGTTCAGCGGAAAGCTGGGGCACTCACCCGAAGGTATTGCTGTTGCCTTAGGGGGCTCGGTTGGTGTGATCTTGCTGGTGCCGGGGCTCAGGAGTTTGACGTAATTTGCCGGGAACCAGCCGATCTGTCGTTTTTTCCCACGTGCCTGAAGGGAAAATAAACGCATCTTGTAAAAAGTCTCCAACGTACCAAACCCGCTTCGTAACTGGCCCTTGTAGTGCTTATTTGGAAAGTCACGCTTTCGATACACACCTACCGAGGGCTGGCAGAGACAGAAACTTGAGCAACTTGGCTCTGTGGAATTCATGCAGTCAACCTGTTTGTATTTACTGAGTGGGCACTATAGGCTAAGCACTGACCCAAGCACTTGGGGAATTAGTAGATCATTTCTGCCTTCAAGCAAGCTCTCAGAGAGCTGCCCAGTGTCTCTGGGTTGGAAACTTTCCAAACTACCTCCCAACTGTCTCGGGATAGATCGGACCAAGCCCATACATCACCAGCGAGAGCCTTGAGGCTTTCCCACCTCCCCGCTGGCGACGACTCTTCCTTTCAGGTAAGTACGCTGCGAGTACCTGACCCCATATTCGGTTGGGAGAAGGGCCGCGGCAAGGTTTAGCTCCCAATTTGGTTTTGGCGATCAGGGAAGATTTTCCATCAGTTCTGCTATGACCCAAAACACTTCCCACCTGGAACCACCCAGCAAGTCTTTACCCCTATTCTGGATCGTTTCAGCCAATAGAGTCAAGGATTATTTTTGCCTAGATAAGAGAAGAGGGAAAGGGGTAGCCATGGAAATCAAAACTTTTAGAAGAATGATTTAGGATACCACCACCGATTACCTTATCTATATTCGTGCATGAAACCAACACATAAAAACCCTAGCCATTCAATTCTCCTCGTTCTCCTCCTCCCTTCCCCACTTGGGTCTCATTCTTCACGCCTCATGGTGTGCACAAATTTTGCTGCTATTCCAGCAGGAATCTCGGGAGGAGAATGTTTTGGATACTGCTCTTAAATCAGTTGAGAAAACAAAAACAACTAGAAAATACTAATATTAATTCAATCGTAATATTCCCAAGTAAACCGCTACAATAAAAGTGCAGTCCACTCTCCACACCCGTGGAAAAATCCAGGTGAAACAAAAATGAGGTTTGGTCTCAGGGGGCGGACAGGCCGAGACTATAAGAGCCTAGACAGAACTCGGCTTGCAGTCACTGATGTGGCAACGTGGGAGAGAAGACACAGGGCTGATGAGAAGTTAAATACTCCTATCGGATAATCCTCCCAGTGGGTAATCGGGAACTGCGGTAGGTTTGCCTTGAGTCAGAGCAGAGCAAAATCAATTATTTTTTTTGTATATGAGCTACTGAAGCAATCCCCCATGAGATATAGAGCAGGTTCAAACAATTACAGTTCGCAAAAAACACATAAAAAAAATCCTCTGCTCCGAGTCCACTTGAAGAGGGTTCCATGATCTTAGGGTGACCTGAAGAAACTGGATTATAGGCAAACAAGGAAATGTTCTCAAGGAGCCAGTTTTGGCCACTCAGAAATGCTCATAATCCTCCAGCACACAGACTATGAAACTGAGCCAATATGAATGGCTTCTGTCCCCTGGCCCTAATTATCTCTTCTTCCAACTTCTCACCGCTTAAAGCGCAGGTGGTTTGAGAGAGGTTTACTAATCCTGTTGTATATTATTACCAAGTACAACTTATTCCCTTTTTAGAAAAATCCTGCTTTTTAAGGGTTACCTGATGCCACAGCACTACACTAAAAGCTTAGATAGATCCAAGATTATCAGGTTGGACAGAGATTGCCTTTTTTTCCCCCCAAACAGCACTTTTTTTTTTTACTTTCTCCTATTGCAGCCTTTAGGGTAAAGTAAGAATTGGGATTCCCTTCTGTACCTGCTCTTCAGGAGAGAGAACTTTGAGGAGGGAGAGGACGGGGGCCTGAGGCCACCTGGGGACTGATTGGCTAGGAAGGAGCTCATTACAAACGTCGCCCAGGGCATGATATCAATAACTAAACTTACTCCAGGCCCCAAACAATGGTATTTATTTTAATTTTTTTAATGGCATTTGTCAAGCACTTACTATATGTCAGGCTCTGTACTAACTGCTTATTTATCGAGCACTTACTTCGTGCTTATTCTGACCTTGGGGACTCCAGAACCATGCAAAGGTGAGGAGTGAAGGCACCATCTCCCAATTTTAAAATCAGGCCTGAGGCTCCTGGATCAACCGCTGTCCCTGCTCCTTGAAATGCTTCGAAGCCCCCCAAATGAATAGGAATTGTGGAGAGAACATCCCCACCCCCGGTGCACAGACGCCGGGGGTCTGGGGGACAATTCTCTGAATTTCAAATGAGGATGATAAGCGCCACCACCTCTAAATTCAACACTATGATGTTGTTGAGAAAACACCCTCTTCCCAGGGAAGAACGCTTCCTTCGGATGCTTGCTCTTTCATACCAGAACCCGAAATTTTACACAAAGTGTCCACGAGAAGCAGTGTGGCCTAGGGGAAAGAGACGGGCTTGGGAGTCAGAGGACCAGGATTCTAATCCTGGCTCTGCCGAATGCTTGCTGTGTGATCTTGGCCAGGTCACATAACTTCTCTGTGCCTCAGTTCTCCTGTTCTCCCTCCTACTCAGACTCTGAGCCCGATTTGGGACCGGGAAGGTGTCCAACGCTCGTTGTGGGCAGGAATGTGTCTGTTGTTCTACCGTATTGTCCCGAGCACTTAGTACAGTGCTTTGCATACAGTAAGCTCTCGATAAATACAATCAAATGAATGAATAATCCATTTGTATCTACCCCAATGTTTAGAACAGTGCTTGGTGCCTAGTAAGCACTTAAATACCGTTAAAAAAAAATAGACACTAACTTGAAGCTCTCCTTCCCACCATCCTCCGGGATTCTTCTTGCGGATCAGAATCAGTTGACCGGGTGCCAGGGTGAGTTGTTCGGGGCCGGTGGCTGTGTAAGAGGCAATAACCTGGGCAATTTCTGGAATAAAAATAAAACAAAACCGTCAACTAGTCAGTGGAGTTCACGGAGCGTGATTCCAAATCGAATGAATCACTCGCTAAGAAGAGCCCGTGATCTCCTGAACTGTCTTCCGATTTTCCCGGTGGACTTTACTGTCCAGGTTTGGATGTGGAAAATCAGAGAGGGAATCTGATTTCTTTAAAAGGTACCGCTCATCTCACCTCCTGCTGCTCAATACGATGCCATTTCCCTTTTCCCCAAGCAAGAGGGGTTTTGCCACAGCTCACTTTTCCACAAATAACTGCATTGACAAAAAGTGGAAAGCATGAGTGTAAAATCTGAGGCCATAAATACGGCTGACGTCTTGTTAACTAAAAGTCAGGGTGAAGCCACAGGTTAGGGTGAGGATTTTCTCCACCAACAACAATTCAGAAAAAAAAAGGAAAAAAAAAAGGAAATAGTTTTGTACATCTCCTGAATGTTAAAATCCCATGGGAAAAATTCCAACGTTCCCACAGACCAGCTCTGAAAAGCAGGTCGATTGGCACAGTTGGGTTTATAGTAGGAAACGACAAAATGCTTCTCTGACTGGCACATCTGCAGGAGTCATTTTGGGAACATCCAGAAGCGATACAGAACAAATTGTTCTAAATCCCCGCCCATTCCCAATGGTTGCTGCCAAGACCCGAGACCTCTCACAGAGCCTCCTACTTATCCGTGAGTCCCCAAAGGAAAATTCAGCATTCAGGAAAAGGTCTGAACTCCCATTTCCTGTCCTGTATTTGAGATTGGCTGCTTCAGCCGCCAATTGGGGAGGAAATGTGGGGGCGGGGGGAAGGGGCTGGAGGGGAGAGAGAGAGAGAGAGAGAGAGAGAGAGAGAGAGAGAGAGAGAGAGAGAGAAGCTTGTGCACAAATGCACCTGCTGATGGCTGAGAGCATTCAGAAGGAAAGTCTGTGAAAGGAGAAGGGAAACGAACACACTTGAACTTGACAAGGAAAATGCACTCATTCAAATAAGTTTCAAGATGGAGGACGTCCAAAATGATGTCCTTCTGGCTTCAAGGACTTCTTTCCTTTTCAGTGGCGCTGGCTCCAAGAGCCACCAGTCACCTTCTCCCCACATTGTTTCCTGACATTTGGTAGGCAAGCAGGAGTAGGGCCATTTGCTCACGAGGGTTTTCAGTGAAAACCTAGCTGGCTGGGACACTGCACATATGACTCATGGAAATCTTGGCCTCCCCCAGGTCTCCTGGTAATGGAGAACTCCCCACTAACTGTACGCATTTTCCACCACTGCGCTTTTCTACATTTAGGTACTTGCTTTTAAAAAACTAGGCGACCACACAGGGTAAGAATGAGGCACCAAGAGAAAGGACAAGCTTATTTCACACCAGGGGATTATGCAGTCTCTGTGGGATGGAAGAGTGACATATACCAAGGACGACGGGTCTCTCTTGGGAGCGTAACCGATTTAATTTGTAGTCATTTGACCACATCTATACCAATGAGAAGAGGAATTACTCTGCACTTTTACTTAGGAAAGACCTCCCCACCTGCTGTATCTTCAAAATAACTAGCCCCTAACTACTGCCCATGTTTTGCTGATAACCACCGACAACTATTAATCTCTCCCGTTGGATTATTCTCCATCTGTGTGCACGACTGAACAGAGGGACAGTAGGGTTGTAGAGGGGGAAAAACCAAAAGATGTTTCACAGTCCATCCCTTTATGCGGTATGTCAAAGAGGTCAGTGGTCTTGATGGAGGCAGACTCCGGAGCCGGATGTTCTGATCCAGTAACGGCTTTACCTGTGGTCGTGTGTTAATCTCTTTTTAATCAAGAGACAGGATAGTAACTAGTTAATTATCTCCCACAGCGTACACACCTCCATCGAGGATAATCTAAATCCCCCTGAAGGTGGGGTGGTACCAATATCTCAACAACTGGTCAATGCCAAGCATCACTGAGGTGTAACTCTACACAACGGGAGGGGTGAGGCACAAATCCCTCAGTGGTTAAGAACAGAAGGGCCTTTCCTAGCTAAGGCTTTTTTTTTTTATCCTACTAAACAAAGACTAGGAACGGCCATTATGCCTGCTCAAGCACCATTAAAAATCGCCAAGTTTGTAACTCACCTGGTTTCTTTCCCAAACTTCCTGTTTTCCCAGCGGTTCCGGGGACCTTGGGACAGAGGAGGCAAATGAAGATTTTCATGTCATTTGAAGCCTGGTGGTTTTGTCTCGGGATAACCCGCGTTTTTTCGGTTGAGCGGTTGTAAACTGTTGCCCCAGCCATAGATTCTCATCTCCACCAGCAATGACTAATGTTCATGAAAGTAATATCACGACTCCACTTGGGGCAGGAGGTGAAAAATTCCACAATGGAGAATTCTTTCAATTATCTGCCAAGCTGCTCTACATAACAAAAATGGCATATTTTGTGGATCTGGCGGAGGGGAACGAGAGGGAAGACACCGGAATAACATACGCTAAGTTTTGTAGGACTACAGTTCTCAGGAGTTGCGCTGATGTTCTCCACGTACCCGTCCGCAGAAAAAACAACACTTCATCGTGGGAGAAATACTCCAAAGAAAGTAAATTCTGATGGACCAAAATAATAGCACCACCAGTTAGGGAATTCAGAGATGAAAAGAGAAAGCACCCCCTGGTAAAGGCAGTGGCAAAAAAAAAAAATCCCCCGACAAGTGAACGGAGAGAGAGGGTGAGTTTGGCCGACAAGAGCGGAGAACTTGTTCCAAGCATAAAGGAAAGTTTGGCTCAGCGAATGAGACAGAGAGGGGCTGCAGGAAGACCAGTTTGATAGGAAGAGAGAGCCTGAAGGGCGACAGAGTGGGAGGTAAGGAGAGTTAAGAAAGGTGGGCCAGAAAGTAACTAGAAATTTCCAATCCACTCTGACCGACATTTCCTCCAAAATCAACTGGACTGTGTCAGGGAGGCCCCAGAGCACTTTTGAGATCTGTAAATCTCAGAAGTACAAAGAAATAAACATTGTACTCATACTCACGACGTATCTTTACCTTTTGCACCCCGTCATGTTTGAAATAGAGACGTTTCTTATCGGTAAGAGACTCTTACACTTATTAAGGTGAAACAAGTAAATGAAATACATGAATATAATTTCATCCAAGCGACCTAAGTGCTGATACTAGGGCCGGCTGCCAGGTTTGGTCTTCTGGGTTTTGGTTTTCTTTTTAAGTACCTCAGGAATATTTTCCTTTGCACATTGAACTCTGTGTCTAAGCCATGAAAGAGGTCAATTCAGCATGTGTTTATTGACAGTAAATGGGGTACTGGGCCCTTTGTGAGCCTGAATGTTTGTTCAGTTGTACAAAATCTTCAAGAGTACTGCAAGTTCCTCCTGGGCTAAGGTTTTTTAATGTTATTTTTGTTTCTGAGTCAACAGTTTAAAAAAAAAAAAAAAAAGTTAGGGCCCAGCCTGACTTTTGAACAAAAACAGGTCTTCATGCAACTCAATGAGCAAGTCAGACATATTCCATGGAACTAACACCACTAGCTTAATGATTTTTTAGAAAAACTTCGTAGCCGATTTCAAGATAGAATGTAAACAAACTTCTCTGACAAGGTTTGCATCGGCCCAGAGATTTTAATGTCTTGTGATTTTTATTTTTTTTTGCACCCAAACCCTCTTATCCTCAAGAAAAGGTTTGCATCAGCCTTTTGTTTGATTTTGTCAGATCCTTGCTTATGTATTCGCTCTCGACTCTGTGGTCACCAGGTGAAACATGACCAGCAGGGGCTAGACAGTCCAAGTGTCAATACATAAACCACTATATTCACTATCACTTCCCATGCACAAGTCCTCAGTAGTGAAATCTCACGACTGAGGCTCACCCGTCACCCTCAGTGGAAGACGACATCATCATCTGTTGGCTTGATGAAAAAGATCAGGATTAATAAAGTATTAGAGAGAAGCAGATGACGCAGCCACCTACCTTCCTGGTCTATGCAAAAACTCTTTTCCAGTTCCTGGAGGACCGTTTTGTATCTAAACCCAGAAACGCTTTAAACAGAGGTGGAGTAGTCAGCTAAGCGCCAATACTGAGTCAAAAACCTTTCTTTACTGTGTCCAGGAAAGTGGACATTAAAAGATTTTCCACCCCTGGCACTTGTGACAGCGGTCTGTGCTTTTCACAAACTGACCTGGGTGACCTGAATACCAAATTACTATTGCCATTAGATCAAAACTGGCTTCTGAACACCATCCTCAGGAAAAGACCGATTACTCCAAGGACTTCAACACTAGCATCTAAAAGAGATATTCGTCTCATTACAATGTACCATAACGATTCCCACATCACTAAGTGATTATATGGAGGGCACAAAAGCAAACTGTTCAATTACAACAGACCATATTCAGATTTGGTGAGTCAAATGCCCAAAGCATATTTTTGGATCTTGACTCCTGGAGAGGTTGCACATATGTGGATCTAGGTCCTTGGGCGTTTGACTTCCTCTCTGTAACACTTTAGTTGTTTTCCTTTTCAAGTGACACCCAAAATAAGGCTTTATGACCCTCTTTCCCTCTAGCCCCCAAAGGGAGAAGCTCCCATCACTTCAAAAGGCCAGGAAAGGGGATTAGGTTGATTACCTCGGAATCCTTGAGCCGCACGTAGTTAGAAGGGAAGACTCCGGATTTGTCACCCGCTGTTCCTGTCCACCAGTCGCCATCTTTCTTTGTGACCAAGATCACGTCCCCTTGCTGAAAGGTTAAATCTCCCTGTTCGGAGCTTTCGTAGGTGTACATGGCGATAAATTCTGGAGGGGCAAATGTCAAGATATGGGAAGACAAAATGGAATTTCAACAGAAATCCTTTAACGGCTCTGCAGGAACTAATCGATGAACAGATAGGACCCGATCTTATCACAGAAGACCCCTACCGCACACTGAATCGTCACGGCTTCTGAATGTATCGTTACAATAACACAGTTTTCTCCCGTGGAGAATTGTAGTATTCTGCTGGTAAAAAAATGAACAAAAACAGCCCCAGGATCTCCCAGTCCTGGGGCATTCCTGGTCAAACTGCATCTCTGGGGGAAGGGGAGGAGGGAGTAAAGAACCAGCTTGGATTCCCCCAGAATCGCTCCAGCCTTAAACCAAACATGGGGGCACGACTGCCAGGCATCTACAGTCATCCTAGTTCTCAAAAGACCCCAAAGTTTAGTGGTGCTGTTCACCGAGCCGTGGTGGACTAGTCAACCCCCCTGGGCTGTTTTCCCAGTGCAAAATAGGTGAGGGAAAGCGGGGACAGGGAAACAGTCGCTGGATTCCAGTAAATTGCCTTCCAAGAAAGAAACTAGGACTTGGGAAGCAAAGCCTGCATTTTAACTAGCATCCCTGAATAACCATCCTAACATGTAACATCGGGCTTCATAACCTCAACTGGCTTTATGGAACTGATATTTACATTTTCCAAATGCCAGAGCTGGAAAGATCTGTGGTCGGAGTTCACCCTGCAAGGATCCTAAACAATGGATTCTTTCATTATTCGAGCACTGGAGGAAAAAGCCCATCCTCCTACTTCCTGCTCAGCAGATGGCTCAAAAAAAAAATCAGAACCCAAACTGAAGAATATACACTGTCTTGTTGAAACACAATCATCTACTGAGCATTCAAGGGATAAACAAGTGGACTGATGCTTCAAAACAATATCTACTCCACCCCAGAAGTAAATCAAGCCTTTTTGGACAAGTAGGAAGGAGGCTGATGGCTGCTGATTAATCCTATTTTCCTGTTGTACGTTATTCAAAATGAAATTCTGTAAGAACGTGAACGCTGTCTGGTGTTCGAAATTTGAGAGGCAGTTTCTTCTGCCTGAAGGAGAGATTTCTGAATTTAGGTGGTGCCTGAAATGAGGCCTCTCTTCTTTGATTAAGTAGAGCTGGCAGAGTGAGAGTGATAAGGAGAGGTGACCAGTAGCACAGCTCCAGTGTGATGTTTCAAACACAGAGGATAGTAATATGACAACTGTGTCACGTGGAGATTTCTTCCTAAAGAGGTGCTGCTATTTTTTTTCTCCAATGGTATTTGCTAAGCGCTTACTATGGCGCCAGGCACCATATTGAGTGCTGGGATAGTTACGAGATAATCAGGTTGGGGACAGACAACGGCTCACGTGCGGCTCGGTCTTAATCTCCATTTTCCAGATGAGGTGACCGAAGCACAGAGAAGTTGAATGACTTGCCCAGGGTCACCCGGAAGACAAGCGGAGGAGCCTGGATTAGAACAGGGTCTTCACTTCCTATCTGTCTTTAAACCTGGGTTATATACGTGTCTGAGGCCAGTTAGCGATTGGCCGGGGAAATGTGGGGTGGGAGGGGAGGGATTCCTGAGCTGCGAGGGGAAGACAACCCTCTCCCCGCCCGCAGTCACCCCACGGCACAAGGAAAATTTCCAACGAGAAGCAGCGTGGTCTAGTGGAAAGAGCAAGAGCCTGGGAGTCAGAAGACCTGGGTTCTAATCCCAGCTCTGCCAACTGTCCGCTGCCTCATCTCGAGCAAGTCATTTGACTTTTCTGTGTGTCAGTTATCGCATCTGGAAAACGGGGATGGAGACTATGAGTCCTATGTGGGACAGGGCCTGTGTCCAACCCAATAATTTTGTAACTATCCTGGTGCTTGTTAATAATAATAATAATGATGATAATAATAATAATTATGGTATTCGTACTACAAGCAAATCGGGTTGGACACACTCCCTTGTCCCATGTGGAGCTCACAGACTCAATCCCCATTTTACAGATGAGGTAACTGAGGCACAGAGAAGCAAAGAGTAGCAAAGTGACTTGCCCAAGGTCACACAGCAGGCGACTGTGGAGCTGAGATTAGAACCCATGACTTTCTGACCTCTGGGACCGTGCTCCATCCACTGTGCCACACTGCTTCAGTTCCTGGCACGTAATAAGCGCTTAACAAATACCACTGAAAAAAATGCCAGCAAACTCCGATTCTCAATCCTTCGGCCGGGCAATTTCCTTTCCTCAGGAGTGACTTTTCCGATATGAGTTTTCTTGTCCTCAGATTTCATTCCAACTGGCTTTTACGGAGTTTTATTTTCTGGATCTTCTAAATCACGGCCAGCTGTATGAGGAACCTTACAAAAAGCTGGCAACTGAACCTTAAAAAAAAATTCCTTTCTTAGAACTGAGAGAGCTGAGTCCAATTCACAAAAGCCCTCGAGTAGCTGAAGCATTGTGGATCCTGGCTGAATGGAGAGATTCAGTGGCAGGGACGAAAGGGTCGAGAATGGTTCTGAAAATCGGCCGGCTCTGAAATTCGCCAGGCCCGGGGGAATCCCGAGCTTGGGATGGCGTGGGGAGATTTTAACTGCATTCCCAACTGACTAGAATATGTAGTTGGGTGCCTGAAATGGGTCGCTTCGATGTCTCCCCCGACGGCATTTAAGAGTGGAATGGATCTGCCTGTCAGAGCAGTGAACTGTCAGAAGCATTCTAGAGTCAATCAGAGCATCGATCAAATGACAATATGCCATTCTTCTTCTTCACTATAAACCCGAAATCTACAGGAGACCTTTCTGGGGGTACGTTTGAAGCCTCAGCTCTCTCTGACCTTCCGCGGAAAACACCTGACCTCTACCTCATTTGGAATCAATGAACACGACGACTCAATCTGATCATTCCCGCGCACACACACACATACAAACACACGCTGAGCACGGGACCGCTCGGCAGGAAACCCGGGTTCGAGTCCCAGATCAGCCACTGCCCCCCACGGACGTGTGATCCTGGGCAAGTCATTTGATCTCTCTGGGCCCCATTTTCATCATCCGTCAAGCGGGGATAAGACTCCTGGGACTTATACTGTGTCCGATTCCATCCACTTATATCAATTCTGACCGCCAGCTCAGGATTTGGCATGTAAGGAGCACTCGATAGCGCCGCATGGCGTAGTAGATAGAGCAAGGGCCTGGGAGTCAGAAGGTCGAGGGTTCTAATCCTGACTCCGCCACTCGTCCGCTGCGTGACCTCGGGCGAGTCACTTCACTTCTCTGTGCCTCGGTTACTTTATCCTTAAAATGGGGATTGAGACTTTGAGCCCCACGCAGGACAGGGACCGTGTCCAACCTGGTTTGCTTGCATCCACCCCAGCGCTCAGAACAGTGTCTAACACACAGTAAATGCTTAAATACCATAGTTAATAGTATCATCATTACGTTATCTAGACTTTTTTAAATTTCCACTGAGCATTTAGTTCAATAAGCACTTAGAGGACTCGCCCAGTAGGAGCTCTGTGAGCACAAGTGCAACTAAAGCAGCATGGCTCGGTGGAAAGAGCCCGGGCTTGGGAGTCAGAGGTCATGGGTTCGAATTCTAACTTCGCCACTTGTCAGCTGGGTGACTTTGGGCAAGTCCCTTCATTTCCCTGTGCCTCATCTGTCAAATGGGGATTAAGACTGTGAGCTCTACGTGGGACAACCTGATTACCTTGGATCCTCCCCCCCACAGCGCTTAGAACACTGCTTGGCACATAGTAAGCGCTTAACAAAGGCCATCATCATCATCATTATTATTACTTTTCTCGGTGAACCAATGTCTTATGGGTTAAAGTAGAATCTAAACGACCTCAGATGAGTTAAATAACATTAATCAAGTAGAGTATGACTTGATGCCTTACCTTCCCCTGGTACGGGAAGTTTGGAAGCTGGTGATGACACCCTCTTTAGACTAGCGGGGCTTTCTGAAGAACCTGAATCCATGCTGGAGGAGACAGTACAATCAAGTAAGAATTTCATCCGGCGAAGGGGGGAATCCAAACAAGTCATCTAGAAAGCCACCCCACCTGCGTAAAAGAAGCAAATCTGCCGTCTTTAGTATCTGGGCCTCAGTTACCACATCTGTAAAATGGGGATTAAGACTTTGAGCCCCACGTGGGACCGGGACTGTGTCCAACCTGAGGAGACTGAATCTAACTCTAGCACTTAGTACAGTGTTCGACACATAGTAAGCACTCAACCAATACCATCGTTAATTAATTAGACTGCAAGCTCCTCGAGGGTAGGGATTATGTCTACTACACTAGATTATATTCCCCCAAGAGCTTCGTTGGTGGTTCAGAAAAATCCATGACAGCACGAGGTTGTCGTAGTTTAACCAAATTGAAGATGGGCATCAGTTTCTGTGATAGTTTTGCCCTGTTGAGCCCTGAGAGTTAATGGAAAGAGCATGGGCAAAAAGCTGGGCACTGATCGAGGTTCTACCCCGTTGCCTGCTGTGTGACTAGGGTGAGTTACTTGACTTCTCTGTGCCTCAGTTTCCTCATCTGTAAAACTGGGGCTCAGATGAGTTCCTTGTATAGGCTTATACCATATCATCCTCAGCTTGGCTCAAAGTGTCACAGCAGAGGACTCGCAGAGCCAGGTCTAAGAGCACGGGTCTGGGACGACCCCTCCCCACCCCCAAGTTCCATGCTCATTCTGCTAGTCCACATTTTCTTTCTGTACCTGGCAGTGTTGGACACACAGTGAACTCTTAAACACCACGGTTATAATTATTATCATTATTACTAGCCTTAATTAATTGCCCCCTGGGGAACTGAGGCTGCGCTCTGTCTGGAGAGTGAATGTGAGAGTGAATTCTTGGAAATTTTTTCATCCTTTCCTCCCTCCTCTTTTTCATGATCTGATGCCAGACACCGAGAGGGAGTGTGGTCTAGTGGGATGAGCATGGCCTCAGAGTCTGCAAACCTGGCTCAGCCATTTGGGAAGCCTTCAGCCAGTCATTTGTCTGGCCCCTGGGCTCCTCACATATGAAAGGGGAATAAAATGCCTATTCTCCCTCCCCCTTAGAGGGTGTGTCCATTTTGGGGGCAGGACTCGGGTCTCATCTGATTATCTTGCATCTACCCCAGCACTCGACACATAGAAAACACCTAATAGAAAGCATCAAACGTTTTATTATTTTAAAATGAAAGCTATATCGCCCAAGAGAGAATTTAGCACCAGGCTGTTGTTTTTCCCTTTTATCAAACAGAGGCAAACAACGATACCTTGTGGATTTCCTTATGGGACCCGAAATGAGCTTCACGTAAGACTTTGGAAACCAACCCTTCTGGCCTTGAACTTCTCCAAACCACCACATGTCTTGCTGCTCCAGGACCGTGATGACATCGTTTTTGTTGAAGTTGAGATGGTTGTCCTTTTTGGCCCGCCAAGGATACAGAGCTTGGGCCTGGAGCCCCTCCACCTTTTCACCCTTTCACGGAGGAACGGAAAGGCATATTTCAGTCAAGGACACGTTTACAGTCTAGAACGAAGCCCTTTCTCAGCCCTTCGGAAGAAACCGAAGAGCGAGTGGCTTGGTGGATCGAGCCCGGGTGTCAGAAGGACCTGGGTTCTACCCCGAACTCTGTCATATGTCTGCTCTGTGACCCTGGGCAAGACACTTCACTTCCCTGGGCCTTAGTCACCTCTTCTGTCAAACAGGGACTAAAGTAGGAGCCTCAAGGGTGTTGCCATGGTTGTATTTTAAAGCATCCACAGCAGGTTGGAGGCAGTGGGCTGGCAGCTTTCAGGATGCCAGATGGGTTCCAGAAGGCATCACTCACTCGAACCGACAGCCGGTGCCCATTTACCTGGCCCAGGACAGGAGAGGGCGAGGAGCCCGTGACGGTGGCTGGGGTAAAGGCCGATCTCTGTCTCAGCTGCCCGGTATTTGGCACTGTGAGGGAGGGCTGGGCTGCCCAGGCATCCCAGTGGTCAGTCTCCGCTTTCTCATTAGTGTTGCTCGGCCACCTGGAAGGGGGAAAGACAGACAAGAAAAGAAATGCTTTGGCACGGACAAATCACTGCGGAGCTCAGATCCTCTTTATGAAATAGAGCTAATAGATCAGATCGCAACTTTTAGACTCTCAGCTCCTCTGAGGGTGGTTTCTACTAACTCTAATGGACTTGCCCGAGTGTTTAGAAGAGTGCCCTGCACGCAGTGGGTTCTCAAAGTCTACTGATTGATTGCTTAGGTAAAATGATATGAAATAGAGCTAGTAGGTCAGTTACCAACTTTTGGACTGTCAGCTCTTTTGAGGGTGGCTTCTACTAACTCTACTGGACTTGCCCGAGCGTTTAGAAGAGTGCCCTGCACCCAGTGGGTTCTCAAAGACTACTGATTGAATGGTTAGGTAAAATGAGTCAGAAAACTCAAGCACTTTGCCACCAGTCAAAATTAACCTTTGCTCAAGCTCAGATGTATTCATGGAAGTTTCCCCTTTAGTGTCCGCCACACCTCAATCCTCCCTCCTTACTGTCACAGCTCCAAGAAGCTTTCCCCAATTCAGCCCATCCACTCTATCCCCTCAGTTCAGTATTGCCATGTTAGATGTAAATATTCATGCTTATCACTTGTGGTTCGCCTGTCATCTTTCCTACAAAACTCTAAGATCCTTGTGGGCTACAAGTGCATCTATTCTTGAACATTTTCGACAGTGGATGGATACACACTTTGACAAGAAACAGGAGTGAGGAAGGGGGAAATGGAGATGACAGAAGAGGCGAAAAGAGGATCTGTTAATGCTCAGGCTGTGTAATATAGAATCGAACACAATACAGGTACTAATATTAACCTTAGAATATTTTTTTTTATCTCCCGGCATCTCACTGATTCTTGTACTTACTATTTCTCTGACCAAACTGATCATTCCACCTGTTTTTACGGCATCTACTTCATATTGAAGTTACTGATTTGGTGGGGAGCACTGAGTGTTGAGTTAAAGGGGAATGCTGCCCGAAAGGTTCAAGTATTTCTGTCTACGTATCGGCAAGATGGAATGCGTCATAAAAACAGCTTCAATCTTGTTTAGACTCCTTTGGCTTTCTAACCATCAACTGCAGGAGCAACCCCCAAACTGCACAAGGAGAGCAACAAAGACGACCAGTTTTCTGTCCATCTTGTCCGTATTTCAAGATGCAAACACTGAAACCACGTTGTAGCTTTTCAAAATTCAGCTGCTACTGAACATGGCTGCATTTCTGATCGGCAGTCAGGGTTGGTGACCGAAACAGAAAGACCAACCCCTGCTGGTTAGGGTTTAAGATGAATTCAGCTCACGTGAAAATGGAGAATGGGCTTCTCAGGTTGCAGTGTTTGAATCTGTGTGGTCGAAAAGGAAATTGTTCAAAAAGTTTCATTAGCAATTCAGGACTGGCTCAGTTTTCTTGGAACTGGTGGTTTACAAAGCGAATAATAAATGATAGTTATGGCATATGTTAAGCTCTTACTATGTGCCAAGCACTGTACTAAGCACTGGGGGTGTATACAAGCAAACTGGGTTGGACACAGTCCCTGTCCCGCATGGGGCTTGCAGTCTCAATCCCCATGTTACAGATGAGGCAACTGAGACATCGAGAAGTGAAGTGACTTATCCGAGTTCACCCAGCAGACAAGTGGAAGAGCCAACATTAGAACTCATGACCTTCTGCTCTATCCAGAACTCCATGCTCCTTCTTCTACTTAAGCACTTACTATGTGCCAAGCACTGTTCTAAGCGCTGGGGTAGATACAAGTTAGCTAGGTTTGACACAGCCACTGTCCCACAAAAGGCTCGCATTCTTAATCCTCATTTTACAGATGAGGCCCAGAGAAGGGAAGTGACCCGCCCAGGGTCACCCAGCAGACCCGTGGTGGAGCCAGGACTAGAGGTCACGAGTTAGGTCACCAACACTGACTCCCAGGCCCATGTTCTACCCACTAGGCCACGGTGCTATAAACCCTGTAAGTAAATTCTAATTTGGCTCTTCTCATACTCTGGCATTTTGACCGCTTAAAAGAGGTCTTACAAATGGGGAAGGCAGTGTGACTACCTTTTAAGAAGAAAAGCACAACTGGACCACTTACTTGAAAAGCCATAAATGAGCCCCAACGGCCTAAGAAAACATTTATCAACAGGCTTCTTGGCCAAGAACAAGAGAAAACGGAATACATTTCGGGCTAGAAGATGGATTCTCTTAACTACCATACTGTCTCTGTGATAAAACACAACATTTTAAGAAGGCTAATATGTTCATGTGCATATCGGTGGTGAAGATTTAGCCAATCCCTAAAATCTGAGGCATGGAACTCTAATGGAAACTCCGATGCTCAACCGTACGTATTACCATTTCAATCCTCTGCCTTCTAAAAGTGTTCCAGTACCACTAATCCGGGCTGAGAGGGGAGGACGAGCTAGCAAGCAAGCATCCCTCCATTCCAATTTGCCAACACGCGCAATGGGCAAAGGTGGCCAGCTTGACGGGAAAGTTTTGCAACTCATTTTAGATGCACATCGAGATCCACTCACGTTTAAAAATCGAAAACAGTTCAGCCGACGAGGGAGGCGGCTTTGAATAAATGCTATCAATCACGAGTACTTACTGAGAGCTTACTCTGTTCAGAGCACTGTACTAAGTGCTTGGGAAAGTACAACGGAGTGGGTAGACACAATCCCCGCCCACAAACAGCTTAAGGTCTTCGGGGGAACCGAGACATAGATGACGGATAGGGGAGATAGTCGAATATAAGGCTATACACATAAGTGCCGCGGGCTTAGGGGGAGAATCGAAGTGCTGACTTCAGTGAGAAGGCAGAGTAAGAGGAGCTCTTCCCAGGACCAAATGACAATTTTAATTTCGACAGGTCTCTGAACCAAAGAGGTTAAAGAACGCTTCTTTCTCGCAGAGATGAATAAGCTTGAGTTAGACATCAGAGAGAGCTCAAGTGAACGGCGTCAGTGACAGAAAGCAGTCAGGGACAGTGAACGCCCACTGCGTGCCCGACCCTGTTGTCCCAACAGTGTGAAGCCGGCCCGGAAACCTATCAGTTTCTGCTCTTGACTCGTTCTCCTACATCCCTGGAAGTTGGTGGAATGGCGAGACCGGTGGGGAAGGCGGGATCTCCCCGCCCGTCGGACGGTGACCGCCATACGTACGTGGAACTGAAGTCGGCCCAGTTGTTGGAGGCCGTGGACGAATCGGACGAGGCGGGGGCCACGGGAGTGGGAGTTTCCCGCAGAGCGGCGGGAGCGGGAGGGGGGTCCGCGGCAGGTTTGCTCGGTGCTGGAACTTCGCTTTCAGGGATCCTCTCGGCATAGTTGGCGGGAAACCATCCCGTCTTTCCCTTCAACTCCCCGCCAAGCCAGCCAGGTTCTCCGGTTTGGCTTTCATCCACCTGCGGGGAAGAAACAGAGTTTGACAACTGATAAAGAGGGAAGCTTACCTGGATATGAACCCACTCCTGCTGCAAACCAAATCCTACTTTTTCCCTCGAGTGGACACTCCATTGTGATATTCTGGTTCCAAGTGTACATTGATCAAAACATAAAAAATCACCTATCGACTTTACTCTGAACACCCTAAGCAGAGCCTACAAATCTGCATGATTTTCTATCTTTTAACCAGGACATTTTTCTCAATAGGAACACAGAGGAGCAATGCTCCTTTACCCTCGTGAATGGGGGACGTGAAAAGCTTATGTCAGGTGCTGAGTAAATGTCTTTTCCTACCTTAAGAGTTGGGGGAGCAGGACTGTTAGAGTGTTACCCCGTTCCTGCTACTACTACTACTACTAATAATTGTGATATTGGTAAAGCGCTTACTATGTGCCAGGCACTATACTAAGCGCTGGGGTGAATACAAGCAAATCGAGTTGGACACAGTCCTTGTTCCCCGTGGGGCTCACAGTCTCAATCCTCATTTTACAGATGAGGAAACCGAGGCCCAGAGAAGTGAAGTGATTTTGCCCAAAGTCCACAGCAGACAAGTGGTGGAGGCGAGATTAGAACCCATGACCTTCTGACTCCCAGGCCCAGGCTCTATCCACTACGCCATGCTGCTTCTCTAAGTACTATCAGTACTATCTCTACCTATAACAACAATAATAATAATAGTAATAATTATCATTTTAGACAAGTCTTACTCTTCACTTTTTTCCTCACCAGCTCCCTCCTCTAAAAAATTTGGCCCAGGAAGTTGACTTTTTTGTTGTTTTTTGCGTTTTTTTTTAATGGAATTTGTCAAGTGTTTACTATGTGCCAGGTTCTGTACTAAGCACTGAGGTAGGTACAAGGTAAATCAGATAAATCGGACTCACAGTCTTAATTCTCATTTTACAGATGAGGTAACTGGGCCACAGAGAAGTTAAGCCATTTGTTCAACGTCACCCAGCGGGCAAATGGCAGAACCGGATTAGAACCTAGGTTCTGGCTCTTTCCACTAATAATAATAATAATGATGATGGCATTAGAGAAGCAGCGTGGCTCAGTGGAAAGAGCACGGGCTTTGGAGTCAGGGCTTATGAGTTCGAATCCCAGCTCTGCCACTTGTCGGCCGTGTGACTCTGGGCAAGTCACTTAACTTCTCTGTGCCTCAGTTCCCTCATCTGTAAAATGGGGATTAAGACTGTGAGCCCCACGTGGGACAACCTGATTCCCCTATGTCTACCCCAGCGCTTAGAACAGTGCTCGGCACATAGTAAGCGCTTAACAAATACCAACATTATTATTATTATTATTATTATTTGTTAAGCGCTATGTGCAAAGCACTTTTCTAAGCGCTGGAGAGGATACAAGGTGATCAGGTTGTCCCACGTGGGGCTCACAGTCTTCATCCCCATTTTACAGATGAGGGAACTGAGGCCCAGAGAAGTGAAGTGACTTGCCCAAAGTCACACAGCTGACAAGCGGCTGAGTCGGGATTTGAACTCATGACCTCTGACTCCCAAGCCCGGGCTCTTTCCACTAGGCCACGCTGCTTGAGTTGCCCATCGTGGGGCTGGAGTCCGCGACACTTTGATGAAGAATCTCCTGCCCTATTGACCGAGCTAGGCGGGACTGGAAATTGATTTACAATCTCTTGAACTTGCCCAAGTTTAGAACACCGAACACTGTAGGTGTTCAACCTATTCCACGGATTCATTGATTATAGGGAAAAAAGCCCTGGATCCAAGAAGGGTAACGTGTTGCCAGCCCCAAGACATTCAGCTGGAATTGCTAAGGGTGTTTTGAAAAAGAGAGTCGTTTAACAAACCCTTGGCAGAGTGCTCTGCAGAGAGTAAGCGCACCAGAAATACCAAGGATTAAGAGGCTGCTTCCAGAGGAACCTTCAGAGGAGATCCAGCTTGAGGTCCACTGAGCATTGACTTTTACCCCTTGGGCCGTTTAAGAAAATAAAAACAAAAACTGTGGTATGGGGGTTTGTGTCAGACCTGATTATCCTGCATTATCCCTGGTGCTTAACACAGTGCACATCACATATTAAAAGTTTAAATACCACTAATGAATTATTGGTACGTTTTGATAGGGAGGAGCTATGAACTACAAAAGGAGGGAAGGAATGACTATGTTTTAAAGGGCAGTAAATCAATAAAAGAGCATCGAAACATATACCCTCATCTTATTTTCTGCTGGCTTAAGCTGTCACAAGTTATTTAGTCAACTGAACCCCATTTGGGGGGAAGCAGTTTCAATTTCATTCCCTCCCCAGAGCAGTGGTGGTGTGAGGGCGAGGGCGTCCTTTCTCTGGGAGTAACCACCAAGGTCCCATAGAAATTCCAAAGAAGGGGGCTAGAGGGGAGGCTCCCTTCTAGCGGTGTTTCCACACTCCTTTTAAAATGTAACGATTTGCTCCTCTGTTCCAAATCCACACCCTCCTTCTAGGAAAGACCTGGAAGAGCAGGAGAGCAGGCATGTACCGGTTGCTGGAAGGTGCCTTAGGCTGGTTCCTCCTTGGCTCACAAAAATCAATTAACGTATTACAAACTTTCCCTTTGCCAATGTGGGTGGATTTTGTCCGCATGCCCCAGGGTATACTTGGGAGAAGGCGTGGCAACTAATGAATGCACTTCTCAACTCTCCTTCCTCAGCAGTCTGACATCAAGAAAGCAGAGAGGCAGCGCGGCTGCTGGAAAGAGCCCAAGCCTGGAAATCAGAGGACCTAATAATAATCATAACGATTGCAGCACTTTTTAAATGCTTACGACGTCCCGGGCACCGTTCTAGGCGCTGGGGTGGATACAAGCAAATTCAGTTGGACACGGACCCTGTCCCATTTGGGAATCCCAATCTTAATCCCCACTTTACAACTGAGGCACAGAGCAGTGAAGTGGCTCGCCCACACAGCGGACAAGTGGCAGAGACGGGGTCAGAACCCAGCTCCTTCAGAATCCCAGACTCGTGCCCGATCCACCAGGCGACGCTGCTTAATCCCCTTTTCCACCGCTTATTTGATGTGTGACCTTGAGCAAGTCGTTGAACCTCTCTGTGCCTCGGTTACCTCATTTGTAAAACGGGTATTGATATTGTGATCCCTGGGTGGGACAGGGATTGTGTCCAACTCAATTATCTTGTATCCACCCCAGCACTTAGTACAGTTTCTGGCACATAGTACACACTTAGCATAAATTCTTTTTTTAAAAAGAGAAGATCCATAGGGGATTTATCTTAATCTACTTTATTCTCCTAAATGCTCAAAACACGGGAGGCATTCAATCATTACTACAGATTGAAGGCTGACTCTGAAGTTGACGCTGAGCACCCCATTATTTGCTGATATTCTCTTTCTCAATCACGGAAACAATGAGTTGTCGGCAATAGAGAGCCAATCTTATTCTTTCACTGGAGTATCAAGGAGAAAATAGAATGCTTTCAAACCTCAACCACGCTGGAAAATTGGACATCTTTTCCCCCTATCAAATGTTCTCAGTGTGAAATTACTAACCAAAGCAAATGAAAAACTTGTCCAGTGCGATCTTCAAGTAACAGAAACCACATATTTCTCCAGCTGACTGGAGACAAGAAGTCTGAACCAGGGGAAAATTCATGTCTAATCTGATGCCAAGCATCAGATCCCAAATATTCCAACCGAGGGCCCTTGGAAACAATGTGATATTCGGGATGGTTGGTTTTTAAGTCTGGCTTGGATCTTGCATTTCCCAAATGGCTTTTCCGTAGGAATCAAGGGGAACTGAAATTTCTCCAAATGTCCACCACGGAGCCAAGAGAACATCCAAATGGAGGAACCAAGCTGGTGGCCCTGAGTTTTCCTGCCTTTCTGGGAAGTTCTGCATTCTTGAGTCTGGTTTTAGCTTCTGAGAGGTGGCTCTCAAGGCCCATTTCCAAGGCTCTGCTTTACACGGGGAGTTGAAGTCAATCCCGATTTCTCACTAAGCAAGGGATTTAGGAGCAATTTTGATGGAATTCTATTCCAGTTCGTACATATCGTTCGCCCTTTTCAAGCCCAACCTGAGCAGGTGGGAAGGGTTTAAAATACAGCAAATAATCACCCAGCTGCCTTGCACAACAAAGCAAAGTTCATCACTGGTCTGGGTTTAGCCAAGTCCACAGGCAGTGGACAAAATTTAAAGCAAAAGGATTAACGTGTCTCAACAACTGACTCACTGTCAACAACCATCTCTTGTCCTTCCTTATTTCTACAACCAGGTATTTCCCAGGTCCACTTAATGACGGTCAGGGTGAACAGACCGGATAATAGTGTTTATGCTTTTTCCACGATCGAGCATTAGTGGCTACCGCATTTCATTTGCTTTGAAATGTATCCAACGTACTCAGGGGTCTGAAAGTTCAAGTCAATGCCAGCACCTCTGATTCCTCCTAAAGGAAGCACTAGAGCCTGACCCAAAGCGGTAATGGAAAAACGCTTGGGTTCTTGGATATGGACCAAGAACCCAAAGCAAGGACGGGAGAATGTTTTATGAAAAATTAGGGAGTGCTAAATTACTCTACCAAACCATGCCTCCCAAGGGGGCGGCGGGGGGGGGAGGGGACGGGTGGATATTACATTCATGGGGACTTCACTATGCTGAAATGAGAATAAAACAACAGAACTTTCACGCCCATTGAAGGGACGCTTCAAGTTAAGAAATCCTTCCCATTGAACAGTCCGGAATGCAAAGAAAGTTCAGTTTATTAATGGCTTTGACACTGTCTGAATTTCAGCTGAGGACGCTCCCATCCATCAACCTGGTTGTTTTATCCAAACTCACTGGGGACAGAGCATGCTAAAAGGCAGAAGTCTATCTCCCTGTGGTAACCTGTTCTCCTTCGGCTTTGGTGAAATGTGTGGTTTCTGTTACTTGAAGATTGGACTGGACAAGTTTTTCATCTGCTTTGGTTAGTAGTTTCACACTGAGAATTGGTGAATATCTACCCAAGAGCTCTGCATATCTTTCAAGGGCTTAATAAATGCCAAAGGAGGGAATGTGGACCTCTGTGTCCTATACAGGTGAACTTGCTTAAGGGGGATTTTCCCCAAAGTGGTGGGTATGTGAGGAGAATCCCAGAGAAGCAACTGTAACTTAATAAAAAAAGCCACAAAAAACTATAGAAAGCCAAGGACCGACACCCCTTTCAAAAAAAGGGTCACGCAGCCCTGCTCAGAACTTCCCCTATCTCCCATCCGAAGAATGAAATGTGTTCCCAGCAGGAGTCTTCAATCTATCAATCGATCAACTGCATTTACTAAGCCCTTCCAGTGTGCAGAGCACTGTACTGAACTCTGAGAGATGTACAACAGAATGGAGTTGGTAGACCCATTCCCTGCCCACAGCGAGCTTACATTCTAGAGATAGAGACAATAATATAAATACAATAGATTATGGTACATCAGTGCTGGGGAGCTGAGGGAGGGGTGAATAAAGAGTGCAAATCCATGTACGAGGCAGAGCAGGAGTGGCAGAAGAGGAAATGAGGGCTTAGTCGGGGAAGACCTCTTGGAGGTCATCCTGAACAATCTCCACTGCTAAACTAGAAGAACGTCACCACATCTAATAGATGTGGGGGAGGCAGTGCGGCTTAGTGGAAAGAGCCCGGGATGGGCCTTCTGCCTGACTTTGGGTAAGCATGTAACCTCTCTTGGCTTCAGCTTCCTCATCTGTTAAATGGGGCTAGGAAGGCTGCGAGCCACTAATGGGAACCACCTGATATCTTTTTATCTACCCAAGAACTCGCGTATCTTTCAAGGGCTTAATAAAAGCCACAGTTATCTCCATGACCTTCCTGCACTGTCACCCTCCCCCCCATACCACTCAACAAGCTATTTCTGCTGCTGAAATCACAACCTCTGTCAGCAACTGGATCTCCCGCGGAATGTGAAATGTTTCTGGAACGTGTGTTATTTAGGTTGCGGGTGCCACTAGGCACTGGGTCGGTCAGCGTGATGGGTGGGCTCGGAAACGTCTCCCGGGTGGGCCGCGGGCCCATCCGGACTGGGCTGGGAAGGGGGAGATCCTGGGGCCAGGGTATTCCAATCTCTGAATCTCATCCACAAGTGAGGTGGATTGCGGAGATCTCCTCCTCATTTGGAGACAACGGGGTGATCTGTCCCACAACAGACTCCCTAGGGGAAAGGGCCAATTTTCCAACTCGGCAGAAGTCACTTGAAAGGATTTGCGCAACACACCACTACTTCCCCTCTGGGTAACCGTGCTAAATGGGGCCAATTTCTGTGCAAAATGGAAACCGCAGAAAATTCTGGAACCGAACACGGGGCTGTAGGTTTTCCAGGATTTTGAGGCAGTCACCACTCACTGTGCTAAGCAAAAACTGCTTGGATGCCCTACTCGGAAAGCACGATTTCAGACATTTTTCTTTATGTCACATCTCGATTCAGTTCCGCTTTATGAAACAAAAAAGTAAACAGACTGGAAAACTGACATTTACCGAGAAAGGGAAGAACTGATTTTAAATGAAGACATCGACAGTCTCTTTGAGAGAGACAGAAACACAGAAAGCAAGGAAACACAAAAGAAGGGGCATCGTGGTCATTTCACACACTCTTCCTGATGGAGACTAGGAAGAGCTTGCTCTTACACAATCAGCCAATGAGATGCTGGTGTATTCCACATTTCATTGCATGCTGGGGCCGCAAAGAGCACTTTCCATCTGGAACTAATATACGCAGTTTATTTTTTTCTCTTCGCCCCCTAAAACCAGCCCTTAATGTCTCTAGCAAACACATTCTTTGGACACAGTTCAATGGATTGACACTTTTTACTTAAAAAATATAGATATATATATATATATATACAAATTTCTCCGTCGACAAAACTCAGAAACATATTTTTGTTGCCAACCCACAAAACAAAGATATGTTTACTTGCACGAGTTAAATGAATAAAAAATACATTTAAGAAGATGTAGACTTCCTGACAATTATTCAGGACTTACCCAGACCCCTTTTACCTCCACCAGGAAAGCAAAGATTTGAAAGTAAGGCAAAATTACAATAGGTTTCACAGACATAAATGAATCTTACCAATAATTCTAAGTTTTGCCCAATGAGTCGAGCTGATCTACGGTCTATGTCGGAAGAAAACCGTTTCATGTCATCACGAATCTGATTTGGGGGCGATTTTTTCTTCTTCCAAAATAGAGGTGAGATTTGAAATTTTTAAGATCACGTAATGAAATAAATAAGGGAGGTCGGCCAATTATTCCCCTTGATTGCGGTATTGTTCCAAATTTCACAAAGCAACATTCCTTCTTAGAAACTCTCTATAGACCCTTCGTGATTTGGTTTTTTAAAGAGAGACTTCAAAAATGGAACACGAATCAAACTGTCAGCCACTGAACGGGTCTTATTTAAAATGGGTCCCAGTCACATTTACTGAAAAAATGGGAAAATCCACAAGAGAGGGCTCAGACCCCTAAGGGCAATGGATATTGTCAGAGATTGAACTTTGGTCCATCGCCTGCATTTTGGATTCCCAACTTTCTCGCGAGCTTCAGTGGGCAGCTGTAAGACGAAATGTGTCTACCCTACTGTACCATCTCATAATTTTCATCTTATACACATGCTCATAGGAACGCGAGCAGTGCCATACTGGGCTAGATCCACAGTCCATCCAGCTTAGTGTTCTGTCTCTGGTTTCATCACACCTAGAGTCACGTATGCGCTCTTGCATGCGGATAGTTCAGGGATTTTTTTTTTTTTTTAACAAATTGGAACTCACTTTTAGGTCCGAGTCCTACAAGAGAGAAGCAGCGAGGCCTAGTGGACAGAACACGGGCCTGGGAGTCAGAAGGACCTGGGTTCTAATCCCGGCTCCTCTACTCTTCATCTGATGTGTGGCCTTCGGCCAGTCACTTAACTTCTCTGTGCCTCCGTTACCTCATTTGTAAAATGAGGATCAAGTCCATGAGGCCCGGGTGAAACACGGAGCGTGTCCAACGTGATGAGCTTGTATCAACCCCAGAGCTTAGTACAGTGCTTGGCACACAGTAAGTGCTTAACAAATACCATTAAAAAAAAAAAGTCCCTGACTTTACCTTGGCAATCAAAGGGAGTGGGGGACCGGGGAGTTTCCTAGGGCTACGCTTGAACTCTCGAAGGGGAATATAATCTCTCTAGAGAAGCTGCTTAAAAGCGACGATTTAAATGGTGTAAGAACCTCATTTTTTCTTCAGTTAGAAAAGAACATGAGCGGTAAGGCCTGCACTTCAAACTCTCCGCCTGTTACCCTCAATCACACACCTTTCGTGCTGTAACTTCCCTTGAGTAAAATTGTGAAAGGAACAGAAGAGAGAACAGATATTCTCAATTAGCTTCTGCTGTGCTCTCTCTTACCATGACTATATCTCCAGGCTGAATCGTGATTTCATCATGGCTCCTGGCCTCGAAAGGGTACAACGCTCGGTAATACACTACCTTCACATCCTCCTGTGTGGAAATAGTAAGCGGGCCCTTTTCTGTTGAAGAAGAGAAAAAGGACAGAGAGAAAACACCACTTTGAACCAAGTATTAACTCCCCCGTAAATAGCCTGAGCTGAAGTCCTCCTTCCAATCTCCCTTAACCGCAACTGAAATACTAATATCCCATTTGGCATTTATTAAGCACAAAGACCCCACACTAAACAGATTATTGGCTAAATTATTAACTTCTTCCTATGCCTCCCCTTTTCTTGAGAGTCCCAGATATCAACTCCAGCCTGGGAATTTATATTCTGCATCTCAAAATTTTGGTAACCATCCTAAATATCTTATTATTTAAGGCACTGATTCATCTACAAATCTCTTTGCTTTCTCCCTCTGATTTGCAAATCATTTTGGAGCCTGCCTCCCCTGTTGGACCACAAGCTTCTTGAGGGTAGGGATCCCCTCTGCCAAATTGAATGCACTCCCCTAGGCGCTTTGCACAGGACTCTGCCCGCAGTACTTGCTCAATAAATGTCACTGATCGATCGAGATGGCATTATTAAAAGGGATCGTTTCTTCTCCAGGCTTCTGAATCCTTCATTTTCCTCTCAGACTAATTAATCAAAACAGAGTGCTTACTGTGTGCCCAACACTGAACTTCGTGTCTGGGAGAATACAACTGATCTATTGAAACAGCGGTCATGACTGAATGAGGGGAGGGTATTTTCCCGAAAATTTGTAGTGTACGAGCTCAACTCTACCAGACTGCATGAGGAGATGGTAAAGGCACAAATCTCGGGGGCATTCTGACTATTCTACTTGGTCGGGGAGACTATTTTGCAAATCTCTAATAATTTACACTGTCTTTAAAACCATTCCTGCGGTGATCGCTTGCTAGATTCAGTCCAACAGTATACTGCCTGATCATTCACTTAATCTTTCCCAGGAAGCCGTACTAATTTGGCTTCTTTTCACAAATAAAAGCCCGCAAACAGGTACAAGGCTTTGAAATACAGATAAAAGGGTCCATCATTTGATAATCACCCCCGGCCTCTGCCCTATAGCACTTACGTACATATCCGTATTTTATTTTAATTCCTGTTCCCCGCTTTAGACTGTAAGCTCCTTGTAGGCAAGGTGCTTGTCCGCCCATTCCATTGTATCGTACGCTCCCTAGCGCTTAGTACAAGGCCCTGTCTGTAGTAAGCGCTCAATAAATACCATCGGCCGACTGGTCGACCTCAACGGGGATGAGTTGTCACCAATTCAGGCCGGATGCATTGTGTATCGCCTATCAATCCGTGGGGAGAACCAACTCCACAAGAGACTGAAAATGGCAGTGTGAGCTGGGAGAAGGAGAACGCACGAGGAGTAGTGGCTGGTTGTTCTTCCAGGGATGGTTCGGGAAGGTATCAAGACTGCGATTGACAGAAAAAGTGGTATTTGATGTGCACTGTGCACCGAACACTGTGGTAAGCACCGGGGGAGATTCAACTGAAACAGCCCCGCGAGGGAGGCTTGGTGAAGCATCATTCTTTCGTTCCTTCGCCTCTAAATGATCTTTCCAAATCAAACTTAGCAATGCCCCGAAACTAGCAAAAGCGAGGAAGACTACGGCACGTTCTTAAAGAGATTAGCTCTGCAGCCCAGAAAGAACAGCAGAGTTGTCAAATTTTGATGGTGAGAACTGGAGATGTGACTTTCGATGGCAGCCACTGGTTCAATGATAACGCTGACGCCTGTGGTATTTTTTAAGTGCTTACTATGTTCTGGGCACTGTACGAACTGCTGGGGTGGATTCAAGCAAATCGGGTTGGACACGGTGCCCGCCCGACGTGGGCTCACGGTCTCAATCTCCATTTTACAGATGAGGTAACTGCGGCCCAGAGAAGTGGCTGACCCAAGGTCATGCAGCAGACAAGTGGCAGAGCCGGGAATAGAACCTATGACCTTCTGCCTCCCAGGCCCGTGCTCTAGCCACTCCGCCACGCTGCTTCCCTTGAATCAGGTCCCACATGGGGCTCACAGAATAAGTAGGAGGGAGAACAGGTACTGAATCCCCATTTTTCTGTGGAACAGAAAAGTAAATTCTACCTTTTTATCTATTTTGATGCTATTGATGCCTGTCACTTGTTTGGTTTTGTTGTCTGCCTCCCCCTCCTAGACTGTGAGCCCGCTCTTGGGTAGCGATTGTCTCTATCCATTGCCGAATTGTACTTTCCAAGCACTCAGTACAGTGTTCTGCATCCAGTAAGTGCTCAATAAATACGACTGAATGACTGAATGGACTTGCCCAATGTCACCCAGAAGACAAGTGGTGGAGCCACAGTTAGAACCCAGGTCCTCCTACTCCCGGGCCTGCGCTCTTTCCACTAGGCCACACATATACCTGCACTGGACCACGGGGCTTGAACTGCTGGTTTAGCTGGTTCCGGATGCGGCTTAAAAAGTTGACTGAGTTTCTCCTGCATCTCTTGTGCACCTTTCTCCTCCGTGTCTTTCTTCTTGGCCGCTTCTTCCCTCTTTAGCCTCTCCTCCTCGTGTGGCTTTTTAGGCCGGTGGTAGTCTTCGTCCTGCTGCGCCCGGTCCGGCCACGGTTTCTCTCTCTCGTGCGCTCGCCTGTCCGAGAAAACGTTCCAATTTCATTACGACCGAATGAACGAACGATCGAATGGCGGGGCAAAACGAAAACAAAAAGCAAGTAACTGATAGTGTTTGCTGAGCATCTGCTGTGTGCGGAGCACTAGACCGAGCACCTGGCAGGATCCAAAAGAGTAAGTAGAGGCCAACCGGGTCCTCGAGGAATTTACCAACTAGGAATCCAGGGCAATCCACTGCTCTTTTATGTCCCAGATGTTCAGGCCTGAGGGGAACTCAACCTCCTAATAGGGTGGAGTGATTATCTTTAACCCTTAAACAGCCCACTCAAGAGCTCTGAGTTCTAATCCTGTCTGAACTGCGGGTTTATTTCTACACTCCAAGGTGCGAGGAGATTAAACATCTTGCATGGTTTCTTCCCTCACTGTGCTACGCAAGAACAAACTTAAAGAACGGAGTTCCGACCCACTTTAGAAGACTGCGAGAAAAAGGGAGCAAGACGCTTTTCAATTCGAAAGGAACAGATCTTTAACTGCAGAAGGAGAGGGAAAATGTAGGGGCAGGAGTAAGATGGCACAATAGACCATTGTATTATTATTAGATGCAGCCGGGTTTTTAGCAACTGAAAGTTCAGGCTGAAATTCTCAGTAAATGCGGCAGTTGATTCAATCTGAGACCTGAGAATAATGATGGCTTTATTTAATCTGGAGTTCAGAGAGTGGGAAAGCCTAAAGTTGTTTTCTCCTTTATTACCAAAACATTCTTCTTGTTGAAGGTAATTGCCAAATGGGCATAAGAAAAAGGAAAAACTTATGCTAAACATTTCCCAAACTTTAGGCGGGTCCAACTTCCACTCCGAGTTTCACAACCGACATTTTTTTACAGTCTCCTAGCCAGAGAGATATAATTTTATGTCACAAGGTTTTTGTTCAGAAAGAATGGTGGCTAGAAGACTCTTACAGGAGAAGGGGATACATTCAAATTGTGGCCTCACAAACGCACGGACATTTCATTTCAGGATATTCAGAGATTCTAATTGTATAGATGGCTTCCCTACATGATGCAAGTGCTTAGAGGCAAATCAGTTGTGGATGTACATCTACTAATCTATGAAAGAAAACAAAATCCCCCAAAACGTTTTACCCCAGGCATCACCCAAAGAAACCTCGCTTCAGACCTTTCCTTACCCTGCTTAGCAGGGATGGGAAAGATCAGCTCAGTAGCTCACCAAGCTCTTACTTTAGAAAAGAATAAAATACATACTTTGAATGAATACCAGCAGTAAGACTTGCATTTACTGAGCACCTACTTGGTGCAGTGCACTGTACTAGATGCTAGGGAAATACAGAAGAAAGAAGTAACACGGATTCACAGCACGTTCATTCTCTGACGGGTGAGACAAACAAAGGTATTTACAACTTGAGTGGCAAAAATATAAAAACTGACTATGAGTGTAATGGTTATGACTGGTTATCTCCATATACAGTTCACTAGGAATTAGGGAATAGGAGGGGAAGCAGTTTTTATAAGACCGAGGAGGAGATGAGAAAAATTCCGGCTCCCTAGTATTCCTGATTCATAGTCAGGTATTCAACTACTACACGCCACACCGTAAAGAATGAATTTCTCTTACTGTCTCAACTGAGGTCCAAAGAAGCCACATGACTTGAGTCAATTTCTTCCTCTCAAGCCTTCCATCCTCCTGTTGAACGAGGAAGCACCACTCCCCACTCTGGTATGCCCTGAGATACTAAGACTTTATGCTTATTTCAAACCTGGAGCAAAAATTGCAGAACGAGTACCTCGCTGATTGGAATTAAGTGTCCGACAGGTCTAAAATGACATGTTCTGCGCTTGATCTTTACTCAGAAATGGACTCAAAGTGGACAGTAATGTGGCACAGATTCTTTTGGGAAAAAATAAATGGACAAATAAATAAAAAGTCTGTGTGTGTGTGTGTGAATCTGTTTGCACTCTAAGCAGCAGTGGCGATTTTCTCCCCCTTTTCTATTCAACTTTACACTGGGTACAGGGAAAAAAAGCGGGGAGAAAAAGAGCTTGTGAACGGAGTGACACGATGCGTCAGTCTCGCTGTAGAAACACTCTGTGCCGAAAACCTTGCCCAGATCCTTTGATTCATTCCCAGATCTCCTGAGCGGCGCTCTTATTAAAAAGCTGTGAACTGGAAACGCATTTTGGTTATTGGGATGCAAATGAGCACCCCGACCGCCCCAATTTCCTTGTATGATTCCCAAATCTACATAGCAATGCTACTGGAAAGCCCTGGAAATCATGTAAAACTCTGGAGGTGCTTGGGTGGGGAAACACACACACAGTTCTAAAGGAAAGACCGAAGGATCTCTCTTTCTGACGTTGTGATTATTTCCAGACTAGGAGAAAGGAATAAACCCTTTAATCCGCTTTCGGGCCAGACTGAAATAAACCGATCCCACTTACCTTTGGACGTCTTCTTTCTGCTTCTCTAATTCTACTGTCTTTTTCTCTTGCTCTTTCTGTTTCAATCTTTCAGCTTCTAAGTTCTTCTGTTTCTGGAGTTGTTGCTTGCTATGGATTTCTCTTAGTTCCTACAAGCAATCAATATACATTTGCCGTGTTATAGGGCAATAGGGAATACGACCGCTCAACGGGCCAGATGTCCTATAGGGAAAACGCTGGTTTAAGTGAGAGAGGACGGTACCTGCAATTTGAAAACGGTTAACTCTGAAAACTAATGTTAGCGATATTCCGATGTGACTCTTGTCCACGAGCTGCTTAAAGTGACATGTTACTGAGTTACAGGAACAAAAACTAGCTCCATCACCATTTGTTTTCTAAAAACAACTGCCAGGGTCCTACCTAAGCTACAGGGGTTCAGAAGACAATAGTGGCTCATGAAAGCTTAACTGAAGCTAGGGCTTTGAACACCTCATTTGCGGGGGGAACTGAACACTCGCCTGAAGTAGAGGTGATTATTAAATATCAACAGTCCATTGAGGGCAATATTCTGTGATGACTCTAACTGGCTTAGAAACTACTGCACATTTTTTCTTAGAGAGAAAATCCATTGTTTTGACTAAGTTACTTCCTTTATCCAATTCCCCCAGAGGCCCTGCAGCATCGCGCCGGAAAACTCACCCACCCTTCTTATTTCACATTTTTTCCACTGCTTTAAACAAGGAAACCACTTCATTCATTCCTCCACTCATATTTACCTGGGGCTTATGGCGTGCAAAGCACGGCAGTAAACGCTTGGGAGAGGACAGTCGTGTAGTGGATGGAGGGCTGGGAGTCAGAAGGTCATGGGTTCTAATCCCGGTTCTGCCGCTCATCTGCTGGGTGATGTTGGGCAAGTCACTTTACTTCTCTGTGCCTCAGTTACCTCTTCTGTAAAATGGCGACTGTGAGCCCCACGTGGGACAGGGACTGTGTCCGACCCCATGTGCTTGTATCCACCCCAGTGCTCAGAACCGTGCCCGGCACTTAGTAAGCGTTTAACAAATACTATAATTATTATTGCAATCTAACAATGACCAGATACATCCCCTGCCCCCAGCAAGCTCACGGTCTAGAGGGGGAGAAAGACATAACCAAAATAAATGACCTTGCCATTTTTTCCTCCTGACTCTCAACTTATTCATTCATTCAATCGTATTTATCGGGCGCTTCCTGGGTGCAGGGCACTGTACTAAGTGCTTGGGAAAGTGCAATACGGCAATAAAGAGTGACAATCCCTGTTCACAGCGAGCTCACAGTCTGGAGGAATTTACCACATCCTCCCTTGGAAAAATACATAGGCACTCTTAAAGCTCACCTCAAACAACATCTCGTCCATGAAGCTTCCCTAAACAGAATGGGTGTGTCATATTCATATTTTTTCTCTCTCTCTCCCCATTTGATAAATAGTATTTGTTAAGCACTTACTTAACACTGTTCTAAGGGCTGGGTAATCCTAGGTAATCTCAACCGATGGCAACTCCCTTTGAGAAAGAGAAACAGGCCTCGGCCCTGAGTCTTCGGGCCGGGGGGGCTGTTCAAAGGGACTGATCTTTCGTGCTAATGGTTTGCACAATGGCAGTCGCACTAACTCGTTCCTGCAGGTTGGGTTCCCGCTGGGACAAGCAAGTGAATAGGCTCACAACTGCACCTGAGCCACCCGTCTGGGTCAAAGATGATGCGACTGACGGTGAGATTTGTGAGCCAAACATGTTGGGGTAGTAGATTAAAAAAAAAAATACCAAAAACCCCCCAAAACTTATGTACTACTGACAATTCCTTTCACAGCAAGTGCAAATAAAGTTAAGCCTTTTCTGGGATGCTGCATTTGTCATTTCCCATACGGTGCCCAACTTCCTTGTCCGCGAAGAGTCGGTTCATTTCTGAATGCCGTCCCCCAGGCTGATCTGTGGGCTACTGACGCAACCAGGAGTTCACAGCTATCTGCCGAGCAGGTGAATTTGGCAGGCTCCTGGCCACCCAAAGGCATGGTAGATACCAGATAATCAGGCCCCACATGGGGCTCACCGTCAAAGTGGGAGGGAGAAGAGGTATCAAATTCCCATTTTACAGATGAGGGAACTGAGGCACAGGGGAGTTAAGCGACTTATCCAAGGTCACCCAGCAGGGAAGTGGCGGAGCTAGGATCAGAACCCAAGGAGAACCAATTAACCACACAAATGCCCATTTTCCACTTCACTGCCGCTGCCCAGCACTCTTTCAGTCAATCTTTCTCGGCATTTTCCCTATTAAATGCTGCATTATAAAATTCTTTTCAAAAGGTTGCTAAACTTCCCCAGGGCTAAGTATTAATAGTACTAATACATAGTTAGCACTCAGAGGGTGCAGAACACTGTAATGGGAGAAAAATACAGGTGGGAATTAGACACAGTCTCTGCTTTTTTTTTGTTTTTTTACGGGGGGGTGGTGACGGGGGGACTGGCTCACAATCTAAACCATGAATAGAACCTAGGAGAACACAATCTCTGAAGAAATGATATGGACATATCAATTTACAACATCCAGGGCCAATCACGACAGGAGAGTTAGATACCGAAAAAATGGCAGGACATGATACCTGCAGTGGTACTGAATGGTCCCCGAGTTTACCAAAGGCTTTACTGTCCCATCAAAGACACGTGGATCAAGCCTTTGTCACGGTTAGAACGATGTGATGATGGGGAGAAGGCGTTCACTACAGCCACAGACTACATCCGTAAGCTCCACACACGATCGTTTAGGGATACAAGTGCCCTCTGACAAGAAGTCCTATGCCCAACCATGTCCTCAACAATTTAACTTTGGTTTTAACGTCACTTTCACTCCGGTTCTAGGCCACCAAGACGATGACAGAAACGGAGAATTTGTCAAGTCACGTGAGCCTGAGCTGAAGTCAAATCACGGGCAAGTTAGAAGCGAACCAAACAAGGGACTGTGGGAAAAAAAAAACACTCAAGGACGAGGTTGGAGAAACTTAATACAAGTCAGAAACTTTACATCCAGAGCATCTTGTGCTGACATAGCCTTTTAAATGACAGGTCTAGTTCATTTGTTCTTTTTCACTGAAAACATTTATAATCTTCAGGTTAAATTTTCTGGCACCAAACATTAGCGAACACAATCCGCTGCGGTTTTAAGATGGATCTGTCACTACCACTGGGCTACGAGAACTGAAGCACTAAGTGCTATTTTCATGGATATGAGAGACTGCGGAAGTCACGGGAAGAAGAAAAAGTTTTCCGGCATTCCGTCTTGGTGCCAACTTCACGTTCCTTTTCTGTGCCGCGCTGGGATTTAAGACTTACATAAGGCAGACGTCAAAATAAACACCAGTGTGTGGTTTTCGTTCCTTCGGCTAGCTTTAAAGTAAATCAAGTTAGGCGTGTAACAAGAGGTTGTGGGTTAAAAATGGAATTTTAATGACCGTCATTATCTGGCCACAACAAAGTAACCCTGAAAGGCCTATCAGCAGTCTGAAGGAAGGCATATGGCCTATTATCCTTCCACGTGAACTACATTTTCTTGATCCTATCAATTTAAAAAGGTAAAACGTAGCCCGTCTTAAATTTCTCCCTCATTTTCTATTCTGGTTCAGTGACAGGTTCGATCACATTGTACGGTGTTTCAATAGCGTTCTTCTCACCGACAGTTCTCTCGTTTTCGGCATCTGGTGGAAGTCCAAGAACCACTGAACAAATTTAGTGACATTAAACCCTTCTGTTAACCAGAAGGAAAAAAAAGCCCAAACAAACTAGAATCGGTGACAGTAACAAGTAGCAAGTTTCATCACACTGTGTCAGCTTCTCAACATGCTGATCCACATCACAGTCACATTTCCCAGCCCGTTAAAGCAATGAGTATCTTGCCAGAATAGATCCTCTGAATCATTACTCTTTGTAAAAATAAAAAAAATAGAAAAATGCCATAATGAATGGGAGATTCTTTAGAACCAGACCTACCTCATCTGTCAAGCTCTCTCTGGGAATTTAATTCTTTTCTACCCAGTATCACGAGTTGCCTTTCATGATGGTAATAATAATAATGATGGTATTTGTGAAGCGCTTACTAAGTGCCAAGCACTGTTCTAAGCACTGGGGTAGATACAAGGTTATCGGGTTGTCCCACATGGGGCTCAAAGCCTTAATCCCCATTTTCCAGATGAGGTCACTGAGGTATGGAGAACTGAAGTGACTTGCCCAGAGTCACACAGCGGATAAGTGGTGGAGCGGGGATCAGAACCCATGACATCTGAAGCCCAAGCCTGGGCTCTTTCCATTAAGTCACACTCCTCCTCATGATTGTAAGCTCCTTACGGGCAGGGAACGTGTTGTATTCTACTCTCCCCAGTGCTTAGTACAGTGTTCCGCACATAAGATGCATTCAACAATTACCACTGATTGATGCACAAAGATGACATTGCTGAAGGGGAAATTAAGGGTATTTTTCCCCCTAACCTACTATATAGATGCATACCACTCACTTCTAGGCCAGAAAGATGGCTAATAATGATGCTGTCCTCAGTATAGGTTTTCCTGACTTTCTAAGTTCCATTTCAGGAAGGTGCTATGTAGTCCTCTGGGCAAACCAAGTCATAAATTGGGCTCTGTCTTCCGATTGCTTCCCTAACAAAACACATTATTCAACCTCAGAGACTGTATCATTCAGACACACCCTTCAGGGGAGATTTTGGCTGTGCTTAACTCCCTTTTGTCACTGTATTTGATGAAGAGGAACCATGAAATAGGCACTGTTTCTTTCCAGGATGCCAAGAGAATAAAAGCATTAATATTTCTATAACCAATAAGCTACTTAGATGGCTCGACTGGAAGCATTTCATCTAAAAGGCATTCTATTGCATCATTCACAATGGAACAAGCATTGGCAATTGAATTACATTTGACTCCTGAATTAATAGAGAAAAATCAATTTTCCCCTACAAACCCAATAATATCCTTTCCTTCCTCCCTACCAAACAGACATCACAGCATTTCCAGAGCATTAAGATATTCAACGAGAAAATCCGAGACAGTCTGATTTATTCCTCCTGAAAAATTTGGCAACACCCCAGATTCTTGTACTCCATAGTTTGTTCAGAAACACTTGAACAAGGCTAGTCACTAAGGCTAATGTTCAGATTAGTGCTCAGGCAGAGAAGGTGTATTAAATAATAATAATCGTGGTATTTGTTAAGAGCTTTCTAAACAGTGTGGCAAATGCTGGGGAGGATACAAGCAAATCGGGTTGGACCCTGTCCCTGCCCCAAACGGCACTCAAAGATCAGAAGAGGTATCCAGATTATCCATATTTCATACAGTCTTTTTGCTTTCTTAGAAGTTCCAAGGCAGGAATCATTAACCGCTCAGTAATATTCATGATGGAATTGATTCAGTACAATGCTAAGTGGTGGAGAAGATAATCTGATCAATCGCAGGCCCTGTTCCACACCGAGATCCCAGTCTCAGAGGGGAGGAAAACAAGTTTTTTCATTTTACAGATTAGAAATCAGGCACTAGAAGTCAAGTCACTTGCCCAAGGTCACATGGAAGGCAAGTGTCGGAGTCAGGATTCAAAGAGTTTTGGGGGCCTCTTGCTAACCCACAAGACTGGCCTTTAAGAAGCCGGGGCTCTCATCACCAACACGCGGGGAAGAGACGCTTGGGCATTTTCAGTGAATCGGGGCAAATGGGAATTACTCAGAAAATGAAACCCAGCCCAAATCACGTTACCACAGTGACCTGCCTATCACACTATTTCAGGTATTACAAAAAATGACACAACTGTTCAAATTCAATTATACTAAGTGTGGTCACTTAGCTATTTCTGTTCCCGGTAGCCCAGCGGGCAGCTCCGTTGTCTGACAGGTTCTGCAGAGAGGGGAAACCCCGGCATGATGCCTTGTCCATCTTGTTATTCAGAGGATTTACACCACCACATACACAGCTAGGTCACAGGGCAGACTGAATCATGCTTCTTGATAGGAACCTGGAGTAACAACTAGTTTTTGAAAGAAGACTCAGCGCTTCTTGTTCGAAGCTGCATGGTTTAGTGGATAGAGCGCAGGCCAGGGAGTCAGAAGGGCCTGGGTTCTAATCCCGGCTCTGTCACTCATCCGCTGTATGACCCTGGGCAAGTCACTTGACTTCTCGTGCCTCAGTTCCCTCATCTTTAAAATGGGGATTAAGAGCTTGAGCCCCACATGGGACAGAGACTGTGTCTGACCTGATGAACTATTTATGCCAGCACTTAGAACGGTCCTTGCCACATAGTAAGTGCTTAACGGATACCATATTTATAATTACTATTAAATCCTAACTTCAACACCACACACATTGGTTACGGGGGGGAAGCGAAGCACAAAGCTGGAGGTGGTACAACGTTTTTAGTCGGAGACAGAGGTGCGTCGCCTGTATAGTGCCCGGAAACCTGGAGAAAACAGCCTAAGCGGGTGACACAGCCCAGGAGACTGTCACATCACTTCTTCCACGGCCACTGACCGGAAGAAAGCAACGCTCAAATGTAAAACAGTCATTCCCGCTCAGAGTTGCCCGGGATGCCACGACTAGACGGAGACCGACGGCGACTCTACGATTTTCACACACATCCACGATGCCACCCAGCCTCTTCCGGCAACTGGTCCATTACACGGGGCCTGCTTGGCGAAGCTTCTCCGTACAATTTACTTTGGTGCCTCTTGCTTTCCGCTGCTGGGAATTCAAGGGCTGAGGTTGCTAGGTTTTAAATATCAGCGTGCTCAGTTAGGCACGTAAAAATAACTATTGCCATCAGTAGCCAACAAGCTGCAGTTCCACTGCTCAATGAGTTTAAGTCACTGATGCTATTTGAAACCTGCCAATACTCGAATTCAAAGTCTGTATTATTTGTAATATCTGAGGGAAAACACATATATTCAGAGTGTCTGCGTGTTGTGGAGGTTCTATTCCCAAAAGAGGCATTTTTCCTTCAAGGAATATCTCCCCAAATTTAAGAGGATTTGTTTTACATGTATAGTTGGAATGTCTCAGAGTGACTCTACACTGTAAACTCTTTGTGGGCAGAGAAACGTGCCTACCAACTCCGCTGAATTGTCCTCTCCCAAATGCTTAGTAGAGTGTTCTTTACATAGTACGTGCTTAATAAATACGCCTGGCTGACGCTTTTTAAGTTTCTCCTTGGACAAAAAGCAAGATTTCACCCTGGGCCCGTGCTGGGGATGGGTTATGCAATTCCACTTGAGGCCTCCTTTCCCAAACTCGGACCTTCCAGTTTCCTGAGCAAAGCGGCCAGAAAAACTGGTATCGGCAAGGTCAGCGGGAGAGCCGGACTGCTGCCTGGCCTTATCAATTCATATTTCAAGATCATATTGAAAATCTTCTCTTCAACTCTTAGAGAAAGAGCAGCAAAATAACTCTGGCAATAAAAGGACTTAGGGAGATCATGCTGTACTATGTTGTCAAGGTTTCAAGAGAGGTATAGGAATTTCAGCTGTATAGCCAAACACTTCAACCCATGCATATTGTCTGCTGTAAACATATAGAGACACCTGTGTATGTGTGTGTGTATAAATCTTTCTAAGTACACAAGCGGCAATGAACTGAGCAAAGCTGGCTAGTATTCCTCTTTCGGTCTTCTTGCTGAAGAATTCCCAAGTCAGGAAGTGTGTGACCTGCATTGTGGCTTATTGTTCCCAGAGGACTGAGCCAAGACCTTCGACTTAGATCATCGGACAAGAGTTTGGACTAGAAATTCAAAACATAAAGGACATCAAAACTTGAGCTCTGCATTCTAGTTTTTTGCACTTTGGAAAAAGATACCCCAAGGGCATTAACGAACAGCATCCTAGCCCACTGATTCCTATCTTTATAAAAGAATGAAGGCCTGCTGCTTTGTGGACCGTCCCATCAGGAAAAAAAAAAATGTTTGCATAAAAATGGTCTTCCTGATTACCGCCATGAATGAAGTATGGTAAAGTAAGTAATCGAGATCAAGTTGAGGGTAATCAAGTTCAGTATTTCCATTCTCTCTGTAAAGCGAAATTGTGCTTTCAAATTCTTAGTAATAAAAAGCCAGTTAATAGCTAAAGGATTAAGAGAAAGTCAAAATTCAGAGAGGGTCATTGGCTAATCCATGCAAAGCTTAGACTCTTCTCCTCTGTCAGCTTTTGTGCCTTCTCCAATTCTCCCTGGGTTAAAATACGTCAAACTACACCATTCCGACAACCGAGACGGAACAACAAATACACCGAAGGACAAAATGAAAATTCCAAGGAACGGAACTACATCAGGAATGAGCATGACATGGTGAGGTGTCGGAAAAATTATTTTTCTAGAAATGCAAACAAATTCTTGGAAGGGGAAGAAAAAAAAAGATATGAACTTGGAGCAGTCCAATTTTCCAGATGTGGAGTCAATCTACTTGACAAGGGGAGGAAGTTAAGTCTGCAAGCCCATGTGCGTGTGCATGAGAGAAAGATAATTTGGTTCGGATTACTGGCACACGACATCCGAACCCGCTTCCCAATTTGGCTTTATCTTCCTGTTGTCCTTCACGTTGTCTCTCTCTCTCTCTTTTTCAATAAAAATGGAGAGGAATACAGTTTGGAATTTACAGACCCCTTGGAGAAACAATTTGGCCTTTTAAAATGTGGACAGATCACCACATCAATACATTTTTCTGTCTGGGATTAAAATACCACCCAGTCATCTGGACCAGGGAGAGAAGTAAAAAAGGAACACATTATGGACACACCCAAACCCAACAGTTACCTTCAGCTGATTGTTGAAAATATCAATCTCCTGCAACTTGGATCTGGTTTCTTTCTCAACTTCATCCAGCTGGTCTCGAAGCTGCTGACGGGCTACTTCTTTTGCTTCTAAAGCTCTCTTCAGGGTGAGAAGTGAATCTCCTGTTTGAAAGAGCATATTGTGGTGATGTGAATAGCCTTTACTATGATAGGCAAAATCAGCCCTTAATGTTTCCCTTTCACCTTTAGAAGTAGCAGTAATATTCACTAAGTGCTTACTGTGTGCGGAGTACCAAATTAAAGGCTGGGAAAGGATACACAGGTGGGGGAAAGAAAAAAAAATCAGACAGCCCCACGAGAACGTAAACTTCAAAAAGAAAATACCTACTGTGCAAACTGTTCTGCTGAACTTGCTTTAACTGGTCATTGAGTAACTGCTTTTCTGGTATCAACCTTCCGAGCATCTGCTGAGACTCCTGGGGTCGGGGAAGAGAGAATGCAATAAGTAAAATGACAACAGGCAGGAGCAAATTTCAAGGAACACATGGTGTCCAACCCGAGTTGCTCGTATCCACCCCGGCGCTTAGTACAGGGCATAACACATAAGCGCTTAACGAATACAAAGTTATTATCTTTCCTCCAAGTCTTTCCTACTGACCTCGTTTCCTCCAACAGATATCACCTCGTTACTTTCTGGGGTCAGCCCTCGCAGCAGAAACTGTATTCATCTCCGATCAAAGGGGGGTCCTGCTTTTTGCCAGAAAGTTAACTCCAAAGAGCCGGTTGCATTATATTGGAATACGGTTGAGGCAGCTGTAACTTCCCACGTGCTGTGTTTGTTTCTGATGACTTTAAAGGCGGTCCATATTGGACCAAAAAATGAACTCAAAGAGCTGCAGGAAGTGACGGCAGAAATAAAAGCCCAACTGGTCAACGCAATTCAAACACTGACTGTGTGAAGTCTTCGGGATGCCAGTTTAAACAGCACTCATTCGAGACAAACTCAATCTTTCTTAAACGAATCAATCAACGGTTGAGCGCCGTTGAGCATTTACTGCGAGCAGAGAACTCTACTAAGGGCCTGGCAGAGTACGATACTTGAGCCGGTGAACACGATCCCCGCCTCTGCGGTATTCACTTTGGAACTGATTAATTCTATTATCCCCAAAGTGCCTTTTAAAACTATAAATAGGATAAGTAAATATGGGTCCCATTTAACAGCAGAACTAAAACCAAGCAACCAAAAACCACTGTACCCGATCCAAACTGCCTTAAAAGTTTTTTCCTAATAATCCCTAAAATACTAATTGTTACTCTTCATCATTTCATCAAACACAGCAAGGAGTCTACATGGGTCTGGAAGGGCCTAAATCTGTTTTTACTTCTTTAGCTGAGCACAGCAGATTGCTATCTCGTCCTCTGACCTCCATTCAAAGTTCAAGACCAGACCTTAGTAAGCAATCTCATCTCTGAACAGGAAGTTACAATCTATCATTCGTCAGAAAACTTCAGCTGCCCTGACTGAAATGGCACCTAGCCCTAAACCCTCCAGGCTACTGATCTTGAGAAAAACGATCCAAGAAAAATGTGATATTTTTCCAAGAAAAGTAGACTCGGCTCTACAATAAATATACTTCGAGTAACATAATTCTGGTGACCAGTGGATAGGAAAGCTACTGATAAGCAACTTAATCTCATATGTTTAACAATATTAAATATTAAAGTCACATCACCTCCAGAGGGCCTTCCCAGATTAAGCCCTCTTTCCCCCCACTCCCTTTACTTTCTGTGTCGCCTCTGTATTTGGATTGGTAACATTTAAGCATTTGATATTCACTCCAACCTCAGCCCTACAGCACTTAGGTACATAATTTTCTTTTTCTTACAGTAGTTGTTAAGAGCTCACTGTGTACCAGGCACCGTTCTAAGCACTGGGGTAGATACACAGTTCACGTCCCACCTAGGGCTCAAAATCTTAATCTCCATATTACAGATGAGATGACCGAGGCACAGAGAAGTGAAGTCACATGCCCAGTGTCAAAGGGCAGGCGAGTGACAGAGGCACGATTAGAACCCAGGTCCTCCTGCCTCCCGGGCCCTGCTCTAGCCACAAGGCCGCGCTGCTTCTCCCGGATCCAGAAGAATTATATTCATAGTTTATATTAATGTCAGCCTCTTCTTCTAGACTATAAAATCCTTATCTGCGAGGAATGTGTCTGTCAACCCTGTGGTATTTTTGTATGCTCCTCAGCATTTAATTCAGTGATCTGCACCCAGCAGGCATTCAATAAATGCCACTGATTGACTGACTATTAAACCTTGAATAATTTAGCAGAAGTAAAGAAACGTACCAGAGCTGTCCTTGGAGATACTCACACACTATGAGGTGAAATCACCTTAGGACCATCGGAGTCCTTTTCAGGCGGAGAAACTGAGAGGCTCTATTTCAACGCCCAATCTCCATTTGACCCATTTAATAAGAGGCCATTTAATAAAAAGGGGAAATCCATTTCACGTATACAGTCACCCAAAATAAGCAGGTTCGTTCGACTGCAGCTCCCTGATAACTGGAACTATTTGTGATGAGTGAAAGTAGATTCTCAGAAGCTAAAATTCCTAGAGTTTCTTCCTTGGCCAATTTTGTTGATCTACTGGGGGGCTGGGGCGTCTAGCTCTGCCACTGTCCACGTAACTACGAAAGCTTGAATGCATTTAGCCTTGCTAAACTAAAAGGGGAAACAATTCTCTCGTTCCCTACAATATACGGATATAGTCCCAAGTGAGTCCTGTGAGAAACGAGAAACGCCTCGCTCGTGAGACGCTGTCTGTGAGACAAACCAAGTACCCACATGGCTGTGACCAGAAGCACACAGAAATGGAGCTCTCGAGCTCTCTCAGATACTTCAGTGAAAACGTGCACAGGGACGCTAAGAAAACTGTCAAATAATGCCGACTGAGACAATGCGGGGGGAGGTCCATCTGTATAAACACTCTTTACCATTTTTGAATGAGAATTCCCCTTAACGCAGAAGCGTTTGAAGTCAGCAAATCCTACCTATTGAGGTTTTTGACACTGCTGTGCCAAACCATTAGAGGTGGGGCGGGCGGGGGGTAGGGAAGACTGGGGGCTGGAACATGGGCGAGGAGAGGAAGGGTCCCCTCTGAGACCCGCAGCCCCAGAAGGGCCTCATTTGGCAGTTCCATGCCTTGTCCCCGGATACCCCACGGTGCTTCTAACGCCTTGGCGGGGGATGGGTTGACAGCAGAGACTGCTGGAAAGGCTGGAATGATGCCATGAAAAGATTTAGTGATGAGACAGCCCAGACCATGGCGAAGGCAAGGGCATTTTAAAGCTCAGAGAAGGTCATCGCTCTCACCTGTAATTGCTGCTGCAAATGGGTGATTTCTGCAATTCTCAGCTCTCTAGATTTGTTGGTGCTCTCGATTTCTTGTCTTTGTGTGGATAATCGACATCTGATATCCTGAAGTTTTCCTTCTAGTTGGTGCTTTTTATCGTTCTTCAAATGAAAGAGCAAGACATTGGAATTACTATGATAGGTGAGCAGAAGCCCTCTAGATCTCTAAAAGCCACGCTGTCATCAACTTTAATATGGAAACTCGGAGCTTTTGGAATGTGCCCCGATTTTCTCATCATCGATACTTATCAGGTGCACAACGTGGGCAGAACATTATATTCATGCTTGGGAGCACACTGTAAAAGTAGAAAACGGGAGCAGGAATAAATAATAGCTGTAACTGATGAAAATGAAATAAAAAATGAACACAAAAATGGAATAATCAGCTATACACATGCAGAGTAAGGGCGATGGGATGATATGACCAAGGAAAGATGGAGACCGGCCCTTTCTTGCTATGGTTTTTGTCCTCTCTAAAATAACCAAGTCGGGTTCGATTTGGATATAAGAATTATTTTACTAATTGTTAATGTTCTGGGACAACATCGACTTTATTTTTTACTTACTAGAGCTTCCAACTCAAATTCTAAAGTCTTTTTCTTTGCCTTCAGGACAACTATATCTTCTTGTTCTTTGTTTCTTTGATTCAGGAGTTCTTGCCGCCGATTTCGTTCCCACTCTAGTTGGCGTTGCCTTTCAAGTTCTCTCTTTGCAGCCTATTGTGTGAAAAATAGATTTGTTACCCATGAAGCCATTTCACTGCACTGATTCCCTTCTCACAGTTGGACAAGACCTTTTAACTCAGATGGAAATATGTTCCCAGGGATGCTCACCCCCACAGCATTTACATACCTATCCCTAATTTACTCGTATTAATATGACTCATATTAACGTCAGCTTTTCCCCCCCTTAAACTACAGGTTCCCTGTGGATGGGGGACACGTCCATGAACTCTATTATATCGTACTCTCCCAAGTGCTTAGTACAGTGTTCTGCACAGAGTAAGCACCCACTGAATACCAACGGTTGATTGATTTCATTCAATCATATGTATTGGACGCTTACTGTGTGCAGAGCACTGTAGGAAAATACTGTCGGAATCTCATCACCCCTCAGACTGATACTTGAATCCGTTGAGAATCGACAGGATTAACTCCACACCAATGTTTATCGCAATAAACCACACACAGAGGTGATGGACCTGTGGGGTCCACAACACTCTGGTACATTTCAAGCCTTGCCTTGGACCCTCTATTGTTTTTCTCTTCGTGCCCCCGGCTGAAGGAGCGTGGAAGAAGCAGTGTGGCAGTACCAGCGTGGCACAGTGGACGGAACAAGAGCCCGGGAGTCAGAAGGTTGTAGGTTCTAATCCTGCCTCTACCGCTTGTCTGCTGTGTGACCCTGGGCAAGTCACTTCACTTCCCTGGGCCCCAGTGACCTCATCGGTAAAATGGGGATTAAGACTGTGAGCCCCACGGGGGACAACCTGAGTATCTTGTCTCCACCCCGGCGCTTAGAACAGTGCTTCGCACATAGTAAGCACTTAACAAATACCATCATTATCGTTATTACATTACTCTCTGGGCCTCAGTTACCTCATCTGTAAAATGGAGATTGAGACTGTGAGCTCCAAAGGGGACAACCTCCTTCTAGTTATTTACCTCGCGTCTTTCGATTTCTTTCCTCCTCTCCTCTTCCCTCTGGCGCTCCAGTTCGCGCTGCTTTTCCAGTTGCTTTTCCAGCTCCAGTTGGCGTTTCCGCTCCTGCTCCTGGCGCTCTCGTTCTTTCCTTTCTTGCTCGGCCCTCTCCAACTGAGCCAGCCGCTCCTGCTCTTTCCGCTGCTGCTCCAGAAGGGCCTGTCGTCTCTTTTCCAGCTCCAGGTTACCCCGTTCGAAGTTCTCCCGTTTTTTATCTTCAAATGTCACTTCAAGGCAACAGAATGGGGATGGTGAACATTCATTCTGCCTTGCTCAGATTTAAAAAGTAGAAATGCACAACTCCATAAACTATTAAATAGGTCACTGGACACTGAACGGAGGTAACTCGGTAGGGATGCTAAAGGCCGATGCACGACCATTAAGCTATCACCTTGGCTGCTGATCCATCACTGGTATTTCTTGAGCGTCTACTGTGTGCAGACCACGGCACTAAGTGCTTGGGGGAGTCCAATACAATAGAGTTGGTAGATGGTAATAATAATAATGATAGCATTTGTTAAGCACTTACTGTGCGCCGAGCACTGTTCTAAGGCGCTGATGCAATCTCTATGCTTAGGGCAGTGCTCTGCACACAGTAAGCGCTCAGTAAATGCGATCAAATGAAAAGGAGCTTACCGTCTATAAGGGGAGACAGACGTTAAAACAAATTAGGGATAGGGGACGTTTGAAACTGTAAGGGAGCTTACCGCCTATAAGGGGAGACAGACGTTAAAACAAATTAGGGATAGCGGACGCATGAAACTGTAACAAATACCTTTAAAAAATAATCCCTCTCCAGCTGACAGGGCAATCTCAGACTCCCCTGCTTTCACCCTGGGATCTCTTACAAAAACGTTGGAAACTATTAGAGCAAATCCCAGTGAGAAATTGCTTTTGTGGGGTGTCCTTACAGATGGCAAGGATACCGTGAGACCTGAAAACCTAAGCATGAAAATCTACTACTTAAGTGGCACACTCTAATGCTCTGGAGTTAGAGATGGGTTGCTGAAGTTAGAGATTTAAGCCTCAAAACTTGTCACTGGCTAGAAACAATACTCCCTGTAGACTGTAAGGCCTCTGTGGACAGGGATCATGTCTACCGACTCTATCGTATTGTACTATTCCATGTAATTAGTAACAGTGCTCTGCATACACTAAGTGTTCAACAAATATGATTAGTTCAATACCAGATCATGTTGAACCTTAATGCTTTGTTCCCAGAGAAAGAATATATAACCCACAGATGGGAAGCAAATATTAATGGAATAAATGGATTAAAAAAATCACATTCTCTCCAACTGCTACTGACTCTAGTCTCAAGGAATGTAATTCACTTTGAACAGGCAACACGTTGTTTTAGGTATTTGATGAGGCCAAATGCTCAGAGGGAGTTTCACATCTCAGACCAACTAAGTGAGCAAAAAGGAAGATCTGTAAAGGAAGTGTTCCTTATACTACTGCCAATTCATCAGTAAGGATTCAGCGATATTAGCATTTTTAAAAACTGGGTTGTAAACTAGTCATCAATTGCAGAAGTTGCAGATGTGTTCTGATCTGCATTTCCCCATAGACTAAATGCTCCTCATGGGCAGGTACCGTGCCTACCAATTTAATTGTATTGAACTTTCCCAAGTGCTTCTACAGTGCTCAGCCCACAACGAGCGCTCAATCGATACCAATGATTGATAGCTAGGCTTCGTTTTTCATAAACACGAGGCCACATAATTACGCAGCATTAGTTACAAACACCTATTTATTTTCAAATCCTAGCATTTATTGGATTCATTCTTTCTGAGGCATTTCAGTCATCTGCAACCCAGTAAATGCTCAGTGGATTCTACTGAGTGACCTACATGAAGAGAAGAACACTAAAAGATACAAATCAAAGCTAAATAATATGGCTGTATTTCTAGACTACATTCATGTCCCACCTTAATATCTTCTGTTCTCCCTTGCCCCTACAGCGTAAGAAATAAGCCCTCTTCTGGTCTACTCTCAGTCAGCACAACAAAAGAATCCCAAAATTCAGTTTGTGGCTTCTCCCCGCACTCAAAATACAGATTCTTAGAAAACATAAGGTAATGTAGAATACAGCATCATGGAGAATACCAAGCAGTTTTGAAATCATGTGCCGCTCACCTGGCAATTTCTTTTCCAGCTGCTGCTGCTCTTCTTCTAATGCTGGTTCCTCTGGTAACCTCTGATCCACAGACCCTGAACTCATAACGGAAAGGCCACTGCCAGAGCGAACTCTCCTGCAGGTATGAAAAGAATGAGACCATTACAGAAACCACGTTTTTGTCACCCAGTCAGCCGGGGGATAAACTGAGCAGATTTGAAATGGAAGGTTGCTCCGTCAATGGGGAAAGGCTTGAGCAATGCGCGGGACACAGGGGATGACCGGGTCTAATCGAACAACCTATATATTCCAGCACCGAGCCCATAGTACAACTTGACAAATCGATTACTAGAGAAGCAGTGTGGGTTATCGGAGAGACCACAGGCCTGGGAGACAGAAGAACCTGGGTTCTAGTCCCAGCTCCCCCACTTGTCAGCTGACACCCTGGGCAAGCTCCTTCACTTCTCGGTGCTGCAGTTACCTCATCTGTAAAATGGCGATTAGGATTCTGAGCTCCATGTGGGACACGGACTGTGTCCAACCTGATTAGCCTACATCTACCGCAGCACATAGTAAGAGCTTAACGAATACCATCGGTATTAAATGGCATGATTATAAGTAAGGTATTGACTGGCAGCGCAGAATCTGAGTCCGAGTGAGGTGGAAGATGAGACCGACATGTAGCTAAGTGGGGAAACAGCTGATGGAAAGCTTTCAAGTCAAGTGAGGTGTTTTTGTTTTTTTTTTGTGAGATGAAATCAGGAGCTATTGGGGGTTTGGGAAGAAGGAAAAGATGTATTCTGAATGACGTATGACCTCTAGCAAATGAAGAGGGGAGTGGCTTGAGACCAGGGGACCGAGAAATATTCTGTTACAGTCATCTGGTTGGGAGGTGATGAGGGGTTGAATAGAGAAAGCAAAGTTGGCACCTGGGAAAGTTCGAGTCTGACAGTCTCTATTTTATCAGAAAGTAGTGAGCACTAGAAAGGAAGAAAGTGGGGGTACCAGAGGTTCAAGAAGAGCTTAAGGATCTGGAATTGTTGGTGGGGCCATAGGCCAGGAATGCAGATGAAAGGGTGGAGATGAAGCAGGAGAGGGCCAAACTTTAGCATCAAGGGTCAGCACGGCTTTCCTGGCTTTGGGATTTCCATCAAGACGGCTCCAACGTGCGCAGGAAGAAGTGGAGGGAGTGAACTGTAGGGGTGATAGGATGAAAGCGGCCAAGGGATAAGGGAGTTAGGAAGGTTTGCCGAGAGGGCAAGGGGAGGAATGATATTTTGAGCTAGGGGTCCAGAGACCAGAGGTCTCAGTAGATGCAGAGAACAGCTCTCACACAAGACACGGTAAACACTACTGATTGAGAAGACGATTTGGGGAAAGGGAAGAGATGGGGGTAAAATGGCAGGCCTGAAGGGCAGAACTGGAGATGTAGGGAATGGAGTTGGGGAGATCAGAAGTGTTGCAGCACTGTTAAAGAGATCCAAGGAGTGTACACGTTGGCTGATGTGGGTTGGAGCGGGAGGTCAGCAGAGTCAGATCTGAAGAATGGAACAGTCCGGCAATATATCTATTTTCAGACATTTACCAAGGGAACCTCGCCGTACTTTTCTTTCGGTTTCTTACTAGTCCCCCAACCGCTGTATTTCTAGAATCAGGGAAAATGGATTCTAGAAACAATCAATGAGGTTCAGTGCGAAAAGCTTGGGACTTGGCCAAGATTTGCATTTACTTTCTAAGAGGAAATACAGTCAGAAGTTGATTTTCAACTGACTCTGGTTTGAAGGCCCGAAACAGAACAAGAGCGACATCTCACTTACCTAAATGAAGGTGGAATATACTCTGGAGGCAATACTGGAGGCAGGGGTTGGCCAGACATGGCCACGTCGATTAAGTGCATAGCCAGGATAAATTCTTCTGCTGTGAGTTTTCCATCTTGATCGATGTCCGAAAGATTCCTATTTAATAAAACAGTTTATTTTTACCGAAACGTCAGGGTTTGTGTGATTACTGGCGGATAAAGACTTTTTTTTGTTTTGTTTTTCTTTCCACCCGGGCCAAATGGCCACCACGAACACCTACGTGGAACAATCTGTCGGGGATTGTTCTGGGGGATCTGAGCCAAATCACTGGAAGTCTGTGAGGTGGGGGAAAAGGTACATTAAACCCACTTGCTAGGGTTTTATCAAGTTCCTTTTGGTCTCTACGATGCCCAGAGCCACCTGCTGTTTTAAGGCAACCGCAGGCACCTGCAGTTGGGAACATTGCCCCTCCACCCCAGGGAGTAAATGTTGAATAGCTTGGCGTCGATAAAATCGCACTCCCGGCTTGTCTCACCTAGCACATACTCTAAGACCACTGTTTTGTTCTCAATAAACACTGCCAGGTGAAGCCACCTTCATGGCCCAACAGAACAGCAGGGTTTTTCTAAGGGAACCAGTGACAGTGAGCTGGAAATTCAGTGCCCGGCACACACCCGCATCACTACTCAAACTCAGAAATTAATTCAATATACTCAGGAATACCGTAAAGAGCCAAAAAAATAAAGACAATTTTCAATTTTTTTTGAAGTTTAGGGAATGTCCGTTCTTTACCATATCGTAGCCAGCTGAGCCTGGGGTAAACTTGATTGCATAAGGATAGTTCTTGCTTGGGGACCTGACAGAAACCAGAAGGAGGTTAAAAAGATGAGTTGGCAAATCCCGGTCGGCGCTAAGAAAGAATCAGAATTCAACACGCTACATGGAATGGGATTGTTGGTCCAGTTTATGCTGGGGCCTGCCTATAACTAAGCAAGTGGAAAGGAGCCCACTTTATTTGGAAATTGAGAGCTGCCAACGGTGCTTAGTAGAATGATAATAACAATAATAATGTTAGCATTTGTTAAGCGCTTACTGTGTGCCAAGCACCGTTCTAAGCGCTGGGGTAGATACAAGGCAATCAGGTTGTCCCACGTAGGGCTCACAGTCTTCATCCCCATTTTACAGAAGAAGCATCAGGGCACCGGGGAAAACAGACATATGAGCTTTACTAGTTAGGGCTGCACAATATAACCACTTCTCTCAGAGTGCCTGCTTCATATGTAGCCAACTCTTAATGACCATGGTAGCAAGGTGGGACAAAGGTTGGTCTAGATAACAGAAGTATCCACCTAATAATACAAACACCTTTTTCTGGCCAATGGTCTCATCTGCTTCCTCACTCCCACCAAATCTTTTATTTTAGCTGTCAACATTTGAGTTTCACCTCCTGTCATTTGCTTGACTCACAATCTAGGATCGCTCCTCTGTAAAACCACCCCAGATTCGGCACACCGCTCCGGTCACTCTGTAATCCTCAATCCTTGTCTATCGAACTATTCCCATTTGTTCCTTTGTCACGTGTGTTCTCTAGGATCTCTTAGGTGTTTCTGATTTTTGAACAGTATATCCTTTTCTGGAGAATGAATGGTTATTTACAAGTAGGTATTTGCTCTGTCCCGACTTGAGCTGCCAATGGAAAGATCCGAAAGAGCAAGAGTGAAATCTTAATCCTTTTTTGTAACCCTTGCTGGGCCTAGTTCCAAGTGCACCTTAACTGTCTGCGGATGTGAATGAGAGGGAAATGGTAAAAAAAAAAAAAAAAAAAAAGAAAAAAAGCAGGCAACTGGAGGCAACCTGGGATAACGAGGATCATATGGCTAATCTACCGACTGGATAATCAGCCCCTGAAAAAATCAGTTGGCTGTATGCTGCTCCAGCCACCCTACCAAAAGGACAAAAACTTGTTTTATACCATACATGTGCACACAGACACGTTTACGAATCGACCCATCCTACGTCCTCTTGCTTTGTTTTCCTTTTTTTGTGTTTTTTTTTCAATATAACAACAACAGAAATCAAGAAGGCCAGCACAACCTATGGGAGACTGTCCAACAGAGGGGGACGGCAAACCTGATTTCAAGCTCCAAACCAAACTACAGGCCTACCAGGCCGACCCGTTGCCCAACTATCTCGACGGCTGTGAGACCTGAACCGTACGAAGTTCCGCCACCATCATTTACGGGCCACACTCGATATCAGATGGCAAGATGACAATCGCCAATGAGGGAGTTCTGGATCGGAGTCAGTCTCCCAGCTGCAGAGCTATGCTCACCCTAACATGAGTATGACGTGAGCAGAATGAGCGACAGCGGCATGCCCAAACAGCGGCTAAAAAGAGAGCTGAAATTGGGAAGCCAAAAGCAAGGAGGGCTGAGGAAATGAAGCCTCAGACAGTGCAGCAATCCAGTTCAAAACTGGGGGTCAGTGGGTGAGGCTAGAGCAGCTTTCAAGAAGGGAGTAGCTCTCTTTGAAGAAGAAGTCTGTAGGGAAATAGAGACAAGGGGCAAAAGAAAAAAGACCACCAGGAGCCACAAAAATTCAATACAACATGGGACAACCTCTTCACGTGCCCAATACGGCCAGGACTGAGGATTCCCAAAATGGGCTTTTTTAGTCACACACACATGCACTGGTGAACTTCCCCATCGGAGGAGTCTTTGAATTCGAAAGACACCTAGATCTGCCCTGCTGAATCAAAAAATAATAAGGGCTCAATTTATGAGCAACATTATTTGCAGAAAATGTACGGGTAAATATAATAAAAGGTGAGAAGGAAATCAGCTTATTCAACTGGACTAGCAAATGACTAATTACATTAAAATGTCAAAGCATATTTGAACAAGGTTCAGTTTGATAATGTCTGACTGTTGGTAAACAAACACTGAATTTTTCATAACTGCCCTCCCAAAGGCACAAATTCAAGTGGGACTGACTCCTGAGTTTTAGCTTGCATAATAAAACCGCACCGAGATTAACTCTAAATATCAAAGCATTTCCAAGCTTTAAACTAAACAATAAGGCATGGGCTGGGCAGATGAGTTAACAGGCTGAGTGTGTGATTGTTTCTCAAAAGGCGGTGGGGAGTTGGTTCTTAAAGTTACCAATATTTTAGCCCTTTTTGCTGACTCTAACTACAACAACTTATCGACAACTCTTTTCCCTGTTCGCAATCTCAGAAAAAAAGCGGGTTTCTCATGTAGTTAGGATACACCAATTCAAGGAAATGGCCTTGATTAAGGCAAAGACCACTTGAGGATGAAAGAGAAGACAGTGGAAAGACTAAAGTGAGCCATGACAGGGAATAAACGGGTGCTTCTAGGTAAGCATACTCACATGCACATCTTAATAACCAATAAATTAACGTCAAAAGTGAGAGTTAATGACAGTTCTGTCATTCTGAGAGCACCTAAAGTGGATCGAATCTGCTTCTCTCATTGGAAAAATGATTTAGAAAAATTTTCTAGGGATGAGCATGAACCCTTACTCAGCTTCTTTTGTATCTGAAAACAGTTCACGTACTTAATCCTGCTGTTCTTTTTTTAATGACATTCCCCCCGATATTATCATCAACTTGTTTTTCTTTCTATGAAAAGCTTTTCATTTTTTATAACTGACACCCATCTACCTTTCAAAGGTGTTTCTACTAGGCATCGCCCTTATTTGTCCATCCCCCATTTAAGAACATTTCTCCTACAGAATCCAGTCTTCCTAAGCATAAGATGGAGAGCAGAAATTTAGCAGGGGGAATTATGTACATTTTTTTCCAGTGGATGGGGGAAAAAACGGGAAGGGGGAGAAAAATGCTTAAAGAAAAAAACCAATTCTACCCACGAAAAAGCAACTTAATACACGATTTGAAGTTTTTTGGCTTGTTAAAATTTGGGAACTTTTAGATCCAGAATGGATACTATGTACCCCAGAGTCTACTTCATTGCTTAATTTCGTCTGGATACCTGTGAGGTGGCCGCTCATCGTTTTGTCATGGCTATTGAACAGCTGCCTATACTTCAACCGAGATGACTGAGGGACAGCCCATTCCGCAGCGGGAGGTACACTAGAGGAGAGTCGGGAAAAGAGAATCAAGAGTTAATCACGTTATTCCTTTACAAAAAAATACAGAGACAGGGAGAGGACCCTACGTTTTTGACGTAAAGTTAACTCAAATGATTGTTTTCCTGCCCTACTTCAGACTTTTTTTGAAGGCTATTAGTTAAGCGCTTACTATGTAAAAAGGGCTGGGGTTGATACAAATTGATCCGATCGGACACAGTCCCTGCCCAACACAGGGCCCGTTATCTTAATCTCCATTTTACAGGTGAGGTAGCTGAGGCCCAGAGGAGGGAAGTGACTTGCCCAAGGTCACAAAGCAGACAAGTGGCAGAGCTGGGATTATAATGTTGGTATTTGTTAAGCGCTTACTATGTGCAGAGCACTGTTCTAAGCGCTGGGGTAGACACAGGGGAATCAGGTTGTCCCACGCAGGGCTCACAGTCTTCACCCCCATTTTACAGATGAGGTAACTGAGGCAAAGAGAAGTGAAGTGACTTGCCCAAGGTCACACAGCAGACAAGTGGCAGAGCTGGGATTCGAACTCATGACCTCTGACTCCAAAGCCCGTGCTCTTTCCATTGAGCCACGCTGCTTCTCTCACTTCAAGTTCCCATAAGGGTCTCCAGTTATTACTTGAGCTTTGTTACAACCTCAGATGAATCATTTACCCACAGCTACTTAAAAGGTTGAAAGAATTCTCCTCACTGGGCAGACATATTTCCGAGTCTGCAACATTTATCTTTCTAGCCCAAGTTGGTGCGGGGAGGGGGAGACTAGCAGCTATGCAGATAACCACCGCTGAGAGCGTTTGCCTTTCAGTACTTTTCACTGACCGAAGAGAGAACAGTGTTCATTAGGGTGAAACTGACATAAAACCCAAATTCAAAATTATTTTCATTGCATTCAAAGGAAGAATTCCCTGATACGGAAAACGATGGCTTGAATAGCCTTGCTGAGGCATCCCAGCAAATCAGTATGTCAAAAAAGAGCCAAAAATCCAGGGTTCTGGACATGCGGTCATTCCTTCTCTAGATCGTAAGCTCACTGTGGGCAGGGAATGTGTCTGTTGATTGTTATGCTCTCCCAAGTGTTTAGTACAGTGCCCTAAACACAGTAAGTGCTCAAAAAATACCACTCATTGATCATGGCCCAATGCTGAAAAATTCGTCTCCTCTCAGACCTTAAGAAATAAACTCCTAAAGTCAATTAAGGGTCTTCTTGGCCCATGTAAATGCCCAATTAGAACAAAGGGTTTGACATTGGCAATTCTCTCTTACGGACTGGACAGGAGCCATCGAGTTGGGGCATCTCAACAGCCATCTGATCTGAGAATAGTTACAGTGTTACATTCCGAAGAATATAACTGGAGGTCATCAAAAAAAAAATAATTAAAATCGACCCACATTCCGTAAATGACTACTCTCCCCTCTTCTGAAAAAGTTAAAACGAAGGTAATCTTAGTCTTACAGCCTAATTCATTCATTCAATCGCATTTATTGAGTGCTTACTGTGTGCAGAGCCCTGTGCTAAGTGCTTGGAAAGTATAATTCCCTACCCGACAGCAGGCTCGCGGTCTAGAAGGGGGGAATACGTGTTCTCTATGCATACGACTATGTATGCCAAAAAAACCTTTATGTAATTGGAATGAATATTCTAGAAGCAATTGAAAAGGGCCAGGCAATGTCACGGAAGCAAAGGGGCCTTGTGGATACAGCATGGGGCTGGGAGTCCAAAGGACCTGGGTTCTAATCCGGATCTGCCACTCGTCTGCTTTGTGACCTTGGGCAAGTCACTTACCTTCTCTGTGCCTCAGTGTGCTCAACCGTAAAATGGGGATACCTGTTCTCCCTCCTACTTCAACTGTGAGCTCCTTGCGAGACAGGGACTGTGTCTGACCTAATTTACTTGTATCTACCCCAGAGCTCAGAGCAGTGTTTGACACGCGGTAAGCGCTTAGCAAATACCATTAAAAACCCCACCACCAACAAAAAAAATCTATTCAAACTACCTGCAAACAGATAGATCTCATATACAAGTCCCTATACTGAAGGACTTTAAAGTTCTGTACATTTTTTTCTAAGGGCCACAGTCCTATCTTTAAAATAATTACTTTCAAATTATCATAAGAAGTCATTTGTCTTTATTACTTTTAGAAGTTTTAATTAAAAAGCAAACTTACAACAGAGAGGCCTGCTGTGAAATCCACTGCATCAACTCCTTCATTTTAAATGAGCTTTAAATTTGTTCTAACCCATGCCTGTTTATCAAGAACCCAATTATCTTTCAACAGCATATGAAGGGTGTTACGCATGAAACAGGCCACGTGCCTTTCCAGACCTAACAAATGCCGCTGCATTTTTTTAATACCCATATTACTAGTTACGTTACAAATCTTTGTTGGGAACTTAATGTGTCCAATTCAAAAATGAGACTTGGAAGTCAGCTGTCCCAAATTCATTGCAATGACAGTAATTAAAGCAACGCAACCTTTTTTTAAAAAAAAAGGAATCCCCACTTTGAACGGTGGAGAGGGAGAAGGGAAGAAGGGCACATCCCCATTGCATACTGTCTACACCCACCCAATCCCTTAAGAGCATCTCAGAATTAAATTCAGTAAAAACAAATCAGTTGGAATACAAACTAAACATCCCCCTCACCACTACCTCTCTCTCGCACACAAAGTACCCCTGTAATCCTATATTCCTAAATTTCAAATGACTAATAGCCTCAATTAGATAATTTCCTTTCCCACGTCTTAAATTCTACTTTGCTCTCTGAAATTCTTTTACAGTTCAGAGAATGGAAGCTTTAAATATAAAACTTGACCTTCTTGGGAATAGCTTTTTGAGCAGATGTGAAGGGGGCAAATTTGTAAGCCCAGCAATAACTTATCAGTCCTAGAGCATTCTAATTTTCAGGAGAAATCCTAGAATAATTAACACCATTGCCCAGCACGTACTGAATGCAATAATGACTTTTAATTACAGAAACACTGGAGTAACCAGTAACTACACAATAACAAAGGTCTGTTACAAACTTGGCTTTCACCCGACGCGAGAAATACTAATGAAAGGCTTGAACGGATTCAAAAAAACCAACTTACCTGGCCACATCAAACGATTGTGCCTTCTGTAGTTTAGCGTTTAACTGAGACCCTTGACCAGATCTACTAAAAGAAGAACTCTTTGGCAATGTGGCTGCAAGGAGTGAAATACAGTGTTCATTGATTTTAAGTATGCACTGTTACAAACCTTCTATCAATCCATCTCTGCTCCAAAAATTCAAAGCAGAGTTCCTTATCCAACCCACATTATGAGGGAAAAATAATAGACCATTCCCCATTTCTCTTCTCCCTCTCTTCACCTTTGAACCAAAATGTCAAATGAGCTTGTCTCATTCTAAAAAAAAACCAAAAAACAATGAAAAATCACCTCCCTCACCCCTCTGGCTATTTTGCATTCCAATTTTAAGTGAGGCATATTTCACACTGTTTAATTAACCCGCAGGTAAGCATCTGGTAGGGTTCAAAAAGGCAGCTGAATCAAAAGCTATATCCTGTGTGCTCGATTTATACTGTTTTGACGGTTGCTTGATGAACCTGACGTGGATGTGTAAGAGCCAAGTCATCTCAGTGAGCGGGCAAATGTACACATGACAGGAATAGGAATTCTCATCTTCTTCGTTGTGACTTAGCATCACGGTTGGAAATGTGGACAGGGTGTGCGTTTTAGTTCCCACTACCGGCTCAGGGACTGTGTAACGGCAGCCCGCTCTCGGACCAGGAGAAGCATGCGATGTAGGGAATACCGATCTACCGCCCGGGCGGCAGGATGTGAACGGCAGCCTCCGTGAAGCGGTTCAGCCTCGCTTCCAAAGCCATCCCTCCACCACCTCTTCTGAAACCAGCAACCTGCTAAACTGAGGGTGGTTTGTTTAATGTTTTCAAGAGACTTGTTGGAATCGGGTTTCGACTCGGGTCTCTCATCGAGCTAAGAGTGTGGTCTTACAGTTGCCGTCCCCGCTAGATGCTTTAATTCCTGCTTCCCTGGACCCAAATGAAGTCCAACCCCATACGACTAGCATTGAGGGCCCGGGAGAAAAGATAGGGAAGCAAAAGGCAGATTTGAAACGGTCCGTCGAGAGGCTAAGCTGCGGGTTCAATGGGTCGCGTACCGGGATGAGCAAAAGCAGGCAGAGGCTGTATGACCGAAGACGTGCCGTTAGCCAGGGAAGGCGCTGCTGCTGAAGGGACGGAAGATACTAGAGGCGGGGACATTCCGACTACTGGAATGGATGGCATTGGCACTGGGGCAACAGCTGTGAGAGACGGCATGCTGGCGATGCCTCCTATACCTACGTGCAGAAGAGAGAGAAACAAACAAAAATATTTCCCACAGAACGCCGGATGATGCTACGCCCGCAACTGCTCGAAGAAGGGTCGTCAGTCCTACGATTCCCGTTACTGGTTTCGGATTCGTAGCTTTTTAACCCACAGTCCCAGGAACCCGTCGGGACATGCCACTAAGCCCCGGGCCAGGAATCAAAACTATTACGAACCCCATCTAGTAAAAAATTAGGCCTCTTCAGGGTGGAAAACATTTCTTTGGACTTGGTCCCTCGGTCTCCTCACTGCAAAAGGGGCCTAAGCAAGAAAAATGACCGTCAAAAATCAGCACTGGCCAACTTCTTTTAACTAAGGGGCTGTGCGTATTACGTCTCAGAAGGTGATTCAATGTCAAACATTAGTTTTTAATTTCAAAAGGTGGCAATCACCGGATAGCATATAGTCTAGAGAAGTGAGGAAAAGTGAAAGGGAGAGATTTTTAAAAAAATGCATCCCCTCTGCTGTTACAATTCGAAGGCAGTAATGCTAAAATGGCAGCTCACTGTGGGCAGGGAGTGTATCTACCAAATCTGCTCTATTGTACTCTCCCAAGCATTCAGTACAGTGCCCTGCACGTGGTAAGCACTCAATAAATACTACCGATTGATTATATAACAGAACTGAGGAGATAAAGAAAAAGATAATGCAGTTTTCTAGTGACTAAACATGTCATCTACTAATCAGGACAGAGATTTGTTGTGTAGCGAGCATTTGCATACTGTAATCATTAAATAATAAACAATCCATGATGAAGACTCTGAGTTGCTAAAATAAAGGAAAAGAGAGGGAAAGTCTGGGGAAAACTCAAGTGTGCCCAGAAGTAAAGAAAAATAGGCAGTGGATGTAATAATTGTTTAAAAATTCTGCTGCTCCCTTTCTAGTTTACACGAACTTTTTTGCCCAACTTTTGCACAGAATTCTCGTGACAATTTTAGTTCTAAGGGAGGGAGAAAAGAAATGGCGGGAGGGGTTAAAACCTGATCGGGTGATGGATGAGAACAGTTTTAATGGGCCTGCGGATTTGGGGAACATCTGTGAGTTCCTAGACCACACTGAGTTGAATTTTAAAAGTTCACTGTCTTCGAAATGTACATCAATCAACTCTTAGCGGGCCACCCTGAAGAGTTCATCTCCTGGTGACAGACCTCCCTTTCTTGAGGGGCAGGGTCATGCACTTCCAACATAGAAGAAGGGACCAGACACCCTGCAAACCCATCAGCAGTGACCCTGAAGGTGAAGGCGGGGGCTCCTGACATTTGGTAGCAAAGGTATCAGCTCCGGCTGGCTGAAAATTAATCGCCAGCCCCAGAAGAAATCAGGGAATGGCCACAGCAAGTGGCCCCTGCCAATGTGGGGCGCCAGTTGGATTTTCCAGTCGCCTCCAATTCCTCTTTTATTTCCTTTTCCAGATCCCTTCCCGCTTACTCCATTTTGATACAAGTTCAGTATGGTAAATTTAACGGAGTCCGGCCTCATCCGGCAGATTTTCCGTGCTAGCTAAATGAACCTACAGTGCAGTAAAATCAGGACGGTTCTCTGAGCTGTTTATAATAATAATAATAATAATGGCATTTGTTAAGAGCTTACTATGTGCAAAGCACTGTTCTAAGCGCTGCGGGGATACAAGATGATCAGGTTGTCCCACGTGGGGCTCACAGTCTTTAATCCTCATTTTCCAGATGAGGTCACTGAGGCACAGAGAAGTTAAGTGACTCACCCAAAGTCACACAGCTAACAAGTGGCGGAGGTGGGATTAGAACCCCTGACCTCCGACTCCCCAGCCCGTACTCTTTCCACTAAAGCCACGCTGCTTCTCTTATAACCTCTTACAATCGATGCGTTGTCAGCCGCAAGAGGGGACGATTGGCAGAAGAATCTGAAGGAACGTGAGAGCCAGTCATTCCTAGCCAATTTTCCATTTGGTCTCCCTGGGTTCTGGAAGCTGTTCTGGATTTTCACTCAATGGGATCGATGGGTTTGATAACAACGGGCGACATGGTCCAGAGGCTAGGGCCACAGGCCCACGAGTTCTGACTGGCTTGTGCCCTGGCTGCCGCTGGGGATTATCCACGGCCACCAAACAAATTCCCCGAAGGCAGAGTCACCTCAGACACCTTCCCCCTCGGCTGAGAAGCCGGCAAGAGACTTCCTCCTGCTCACTGGACTCAACAGGCAGTCAGAACCTAACAACTCGTATCTGTCAGCTCAGAGGGTGGGAGACGATCTTCTTTCCCAAGCTGGGTGATGAGACCCACATCTCCTACTGGTGGACTGTTACAAACCTCTCTACTTAAAAAGAGGTTAAAAAAAAAAATCCCGATCAATATCCAATTTCCCAGTCATCTGCTCGAGGTCCGGGGATCCCCCCTCACTACAAGCAATGAGATCGGCCGTTTTTTGCCTGCTTTTTCACAGTCACGTAAGCAGATGTAGGTAAGGAATGGGGGAGGCCTCTGTCGATAGCTGGCTAGGGAGTGGCTGTCACTGAGAAGGGGTGGATCGGGGGGAAATGGAAAAAGAGACCTCCCACTGAGCCAATCTATTTGCCAGCTAAGTATCCTCTGCTCTTGGCAGATCCACACCAAAAATCACGGCCGGCTACAAAATACTACGCAGCAGAGGCCTGCTAAAAGGATGACCGTTTCCCAGGCTAGAGTTCCATGGATATTTGCGTTCTGGATGCGGGCGCATTTGGAATAAATCACACAGGGTGGACGCTCAAATATTAACGAGGGGCAGTTCCTAACATTTTATTTCAAGTTTTCAACAGGAAAATGACTGGGTTTATTAGAAATTTACATTAACAACAATTATTATGAAACAGAGCAATAACTGGGGCTCAACCTCATTCCCCCGTTCTATATCCAAATGACTCCGTGGAGGAAAGTCCTGGGGAAAGGCTTTCAAACCAATGCTACTGCCCACCGCCGGGAAGAGAATTGACAAGAAAGTGATAAGAAATGATCTTGACAGGAAATGGTGCCCGTGGCTTAAACGCAGCAAGGACCAGAGGAGGCCAAATTAGGAGAAACACAAATGCTAAGGGAACAGGAGACCAGAAAGGAGCCCGAAAGGGAAGATCCGGAGTCAGTGACGGGTAAGAAGAGTCACGGGGGTTAGTAAGAGTTGGCAATAGGCTGGAAGGGATTCTGGACAGGTTAAAAGTTCCTTTATCTCCACTTTGTTTTGCTCCCTTTGCTTTTCCCAAAGCAAATATGTGCCCTTGAACTCCCTCCTAAGCTTCCGTTCTAGGGACCATAAGTTTTCAGAGCAACTGCCACTACCACGCATCCCAGAGACAATGGGCATTCCTTATGACAAAAAAGGGATTACAGGGACCCAACAATGAACTTCATGCTTACCAAATGCTGGTGCACCGGAAATAGCAATGGGTTGCTGTTTCATGATGGGAGGAAGTGCAGAGGGAAGCTGATAGCCTTGGAGCTTCAGTTTGATCAGTTTCATCGCAATGGAAAACTCCATCTGATCCATTCTACCATCATTGTTCATGTCAGCCAGGGCCCTGAAATCCAGTGGTGACAATGACATATCAAAGACTCGTAATGGGAATGAAGGGGTCTTCCCTGAGCCCCTCTTCCTAGAAAAACACCATCCGCCCAAGTCCAACAGGCGCTCTTTGTGAAGGATTTCCTTAGATCTAGAAGGCCTCGCAATATATTTACCCTTCTTTAAATTATGACCCAATCTTAAATTCTCTTTCTTTCCTTAAATGGGTGACCCGTGACAACCAGATACTCTAGAATTGCATTTGAATGTTAACCCCCACACTCCCCCCAAGCCCAACCGTGGAGATGTGCGTAGCCTACTTAGCAGAGTGCTTAGAAACCGACAGCAAATGTCTACAGAAGCTCAGTGAAAATGCACAAACACCACTGGGGGGTTCTGCAAACTTCACTGGGAGCATACAACACTTTTTAGCTGACGGGTCCATATTTAAATAGCTACTCTTGTCAATTCCCTTTAGACTCCTGCCCTGTACTACTTGACATCACTTTAATTGAGCCTCCTCAAATGTGTTCATTATTAGGAAATCGTACTCCAACGTGAACATCCAAGTTGGGTCATTGAATGGGGCTTTATGGAGATTAGCTTTTTTTTAAGTAAGCAGTAAGTTAAAAGACAAAAGGGAGCCCCTGCAGAGTTCATGAAAACACTATAGTCCTTTCCATCAGCTCTTCCAATTCAAAGTCGGTATTTTGCCAACCAAAACATAAGGATATTAATGATTCAACCACTTCTCATCGGGATTGTTCCACTCTCCCTTAGGCAGATTTAAAAAATATCTATCCTTAATATAAAAACCCAGGGTTAGTTAACGAAAAAGAAAATATGGATTCTGGACGTCGAGAAAATTCTCTACATGATAAGACCAATCACCCTTATTAAAATACCATGAATATCTTTCAAATGAATCGATACCACGATAATATGAGCAAGTAACCAAAGGGAAAATTGTCCTTTAATGACCAACTTCTTCCCAAAACGGCTTTACATAAACTTACCATAAATAAATAGGGTCCACTTGAGCTCCTAGACACCCTCTACACACACATTACATCTGCCCTCTCTTTTCAGCCTCCTCCTTTCAAGTCTACGTCTCCTTCCGCAAAGAGTTACTAACGGAATCTGATATGTCTTATTTGGACACTCCAACTGCAGTGTTCCATACATCCAACCACGAGCAACTTAATAAAACCCAGGTATTTGATTTAATTCACCAGTTTTCTTCCTAGAATCTAGAGGTACACTTTTCATTTTATTGACGGTATTTGTTAAGTGCTTATTCTATGTCAAGCACCATTCTACATGCTGGGTTAGACACAAGATCATCAGAACAATTCCTGTTCTACACTGGGTTTACAGGATAAATCCCAGAGAGAAAGATTTCCATTTTACATATGCGGCAATTGAGGCCCAGAGAAGTTAAGTGATTTGCCCAAGGTCTCAAAGCAGACAAGTGGCAGAGTCCAAATTAGAACCCAGGTCCTTTGACTCCCAAGCCAGTGCTCTTTTCACTCTTTAATTTCATAAAGTAAGTGAGGTGGGTGAAGACCAGAATTAGTTCCACCAAAGTCCTTCAGCCACTGTTTCCTCTTTAAGCATATTGCAAAAGCAAATGAGCAACATACAAGGAGGGAATCAGGTGCATTAGGAAACTAAGTGATTGGTCTAACGTCACGGGAAGTTGGGGGTAAGGATAAAGTTAAAACCCTGACTTCTATTCCTCCATCCTTCACCAACTCCTCCGCTTACCTTTGTTCTCTCATGAAAAATTAATAAGTTACTATTTTGAGAAAAAAAAGTCGTTAATTTAAACTAAGAATGACATCTACGCTTGAGAAATTCATGGGTGACATTTCCCTCCAACAACTGCTTATAAGAAGCACGTCCCCAAATATAAACTTATTTATTGATGTTGGGCAAAAACTTTCAACTTACCATATCTGTGCTAAAACGGGCTGAGGTAACCCAGATTGAAAAAAAAAGTTCCTAGCTTGATCACCTGTAAAAAACAGACAGAGATTATTTGGGAGGAAAAAGTAGCGCTCAGAAAGCAAGTAACCCAGCAGGGACTAATTAAGGTAACACTGCTGACTAAGGAAGTTGAGGCTGCTGCAAACAGAGCACTCTGCCTCCTTAAGTGCTAAAATGCAAAGAAGAACAACTTTAAACCTGATAAAGATGAGGCGGACATGGGGACTCTAATTCTTGTCAAACGTTCCCTAGGAGAATCTGTAACATTTGCACTAGTCAGGCAGTCCCACTTGGAGATAATGGGAAACAAATGCTTAGTTGTAACATCTGCTGAGAGGAAGACAGGAAGCATATGTTTCCTTCTGTCCAGAGTTTGTGGAGAGTTGCTTCTTGCTGGGGATGTACTGCCTGAGAGAAATGGTGAAGAAATCTTTTTTTTTAAAGGAAAGATCATTCCCGATCACGTCAGTATCATCACACTACACTTTATGATTCCCTTTCAGGAAGATCAAGTCTTAGGAACAACAAATGGTTTAACTCAAAGCCAAACCTCTCTGAAAGCTGTGAAAGTGGGCCATCTGCAACTATTTTCTCCCCCCCACCATTAGTCGCAAACCAATTTTTAGGGAAGCCAACAGCTCAAGTAAAGTAAAATCTGAAAGGGCAGGGTAGGGCAGGAAGCGTACTAAAGGAGTAGAGTCATCTGACAGCAAATTTATAAAGGGAAATTGGTTTGATTCTTGTAAAAATGCTTTATATTTGCATAGTGCTTTTCATCTTCTTCCCAAGCATTAAAACACTACTCATCTCATTTTGTCCTCTGAACATTCCCGTGAAGGAGGGAGAGGCAAATATTATTCTTTCCACTGTTGAGATGAGGAAATTGAGATCTTGAGAGCAGGCCCGAGTCAGAAGGGGGTCTAAAATCCAGCTCTCCCGACACCCAGGTCTATGCTGTCCACTAGATCACACTACCTGTCCTCTAAAGGTGGAATTTTGACTTAGATATAATATGTGCCCAGTACTCTGCACCACATCAAATGGATACTCATTATATGCAGCTGCTGCTATTAAGCTATGGATGGTGAGATTGTATTCACTGATGGAGTATCTTGCTGAAAATAGTGAGGGCACAGTGTTTGCGCACTCTTACTCATTTTGCCCAAGCTAATTCTTTCTTGTGGTATTTATTAAGCGCTTACTATGTGCCAAGCACTGTTCTGACAGCTGGGGTACATACAAAGTAATCAGGTTGCCCCTGTGGGGCTCGCAGTCTTAATCCCCATTTTACAGGTGAAGAAACTGATGCACAGAGAGGTTACAGGACTTGCCCAAGGCCACAGAGCAGACAAGCTTCAGACCCGGGATTAGAACTGACGTTCTTCTGACTCCCAGGCCTGTACTCTTTCCACAAGGCCACGCTCTTCTAAGTCATTTGGGAGCAATAATTATGACTAAACTAGCCCTTTGGTGGTTCTGTCAGAAAGTGACAGTAGAGCCCAGAGGTTCAGGAAAGGAGCAAGTGAGCAGACGAGTTGGGGCTGGATCCCAGTCGAAGGCTCGGTTTTTACCCCCTCACGTAGCTTTGGGAATCCAGGTTGTCTGCCTAATTACGGAATCTTCAAGCAAAGAGAAATAAGAAAAATAAAGACAGTTACCGGTGATAAATCCAGATGTGGGTTTGAGACTGTGAAACTGCTGATCGTGCTTTGCTCTTTCCTCCACGGTTATGGCCCAGATATCCAGGGTGCCTAATAAATCCGTAAGAAAAAATTTTTTTAAAGAAACCCTAGTCTCTGGATTAAAAACAAAAGAAAAACCTAAAGCTACAACCTAAAACCAGACCCTAATTTGAGGGTCTGCATACAAAACATCCATTGGTTTACAGTACGATGTATTTATCCTATGAGTTACACCCATGACAATTTTAAGCTTTACACTTAACGAGGATATGAGGCAGCGGAAACGGGCTGGCACAAGGGAATTTCTTTCTAAGAAATCCCATCCAACAGCGTTATAGTTAGTAAATGGAGGCAGCCGGCAAGGAGAATGAGGAATCACTCTCAACGACAGATGGGGGTTGGGGAGGTGAGAAATCCTTCCGATATTTCCGAGGTCCCTTTGGGCGGTTCCCCCCTACCTGGGACCCCTGACAACTGGAGTAGAAAGAGCAAAGAGAAGCCGGTCCTGTCTTTTTTCAACTTCCATTTTATCAGGGATTTGAGAGCGGGGGCTATATCTTAGCAAAGTGCACGGCACCTCGGTGTTACACATGGATTGAGGATCCAATAAATATTAACTTCTAACACGATACGACCGACTGACTGACTGACTGCTGACTGGAGACTTCATTCATCTGGAGAGATTGGAAAATCGACCTGGTCCCTGGACTACAGCATGAAATTTCTGAATCCCAAGACCAAGAGGCACCATCTCCCTGCCTTCGGGAAGGAGCCATTCAAGAGAGCTGCAATTCTAAAGGACTCCAGGCTTCTCCTGAAGCCCTGCTTCTGCTTAAGAATTCTGACAAGAAATTTTGCCAGTTGCCACATCAAACTCTTGACCTCAGACTTCAGTGTTCTCCCCTGACTCACTGGGAGATAGGAGAGGTTTGGAATCTCCGACTACTTTCCTGCAAATCTAGTTGCTGCCCCCGCAGAAGACTGAGTCACCACAGATGCCAACCCTGTCTGGAATGCCTTCTCCCTTGACGCTCCCAAACCACATCCTTCCTCCCTTCCAAACTCTACTACAAGCTAGGTCCTCAACAAAATAACTGTGGCATTTGTTAAGCACTTTAACTCTTCTAGAAGCAGGAGGGAGAACAGGTATTGAACCCCCGGCTTACAGATGAGGGAACTGAGGCACAGAAAGTTAAAAGACTTGCCCAAGGTCTCACACAAGTGGAGGAACCGGGATTCAAAGTTGGGTCCTCTGACCTTCAATTCTGTGCTTTTTCCAGCAAGCCACACAACAGGCTTCTCAGTTAAAACCCAGCTGCTTAATGTCTACGACTGCCTACTTTCTGCGGTTGTCTCATCTTTCCCTCTGGGATGCAAATTCCTCAATGGGTCTTGGTCAAACTTTGTGACACTCCAAAGTGCCCAAGGTACTTTTTACACTGACGGTATTTCACACTTAGTTGACACTGACACATGACCTAAAATTCTTTTGAAGTAAGGCCATTTTCTCTTGCTGACACACAATGAAGATGAACAAGCATCAATCACTATTGTTCACATAATAATCCTTCCTATTCTTGAAAAACACTGTCACCCTTCAGCCTTCTCTTTTTCATTTTCAACCATTCTATTTTCTATCCCTTCAATTGAGTTCGCTGTTCTCCTCTAAACTCTCTACAGCTCTCCACTGCTGAACCCCAAATTAAGGGTTCAAACCTTAAAAAACCTTACCCAGGGAAGAACTTCAGTGGTCATGGACATGTTTTATTCATTCCCACACACCTCTGCACCCTGTTGCTGATCCTTCTGGAATCACTGGACCCCTCCTACCCCTCGAGTTTCTGCAAGATTTTTCTCCATCGCTTGCAGAGCACCCGACTCTCTCCGCCTGAGCATTTTCTAAGTATCAGAGACTGTTACAGTGAAAATATTTTCCGTTCTTAACATGAACCTAATGCCAACAATATGGGAGACACACGACAGGATGTAGTTAGCTATACAGACTGTCGTCATGTTCACAATTTCCAGTCCCGCAGTGGCAACTCTGTCCCACCAGCAGTCTGCCCTAACAGTGGACTATTCCACCACTACAGAATTCTCTTAAAAAGACAATCTGTGTTCAACACATCTGCTTGCTGCGCCACTCTACAACAAATACAATCAGAAACTCATGGCAGGAACACTCCTGCAATCGGTCATATTACTTGAGCGCTTACTGTGTGCAGAGCACTGTACTAAGCGCATGGGAGAGAACAATCAAAGTTGGTAGGCATGCTCCCTGTCCACAACCGGCTTCTAGCCTAGAGGAATATATGGTTTAGATTAGGTATTTTTATTATTTTTATTTCAATTTTATTATTAATATTAACATAGTAGTATTTTTATTTCAAAAATAAAAATGGCAAACCTTGAAGATTGAAGAACAAGAAAAAAATTCAAGCAGAGAACTCTGAACAACTTACCCCCGAAAGGAGCCGGAAACTGAGCCATGGTTCCGTCACTTTTGGCTTCCTAAGTGATGCCTAAAATAAAAAAAAGAGTTTCACTGTACACGACCATTTGAATCAATCTATGGCTTTCCCTGAGCACTCACTGTATGCAGGGATTGTTCTAAAGGCTTGGGAGAACAGTCGTATTTCATTCTGCTGCCCGGATCGTTTTTTGACACAAACGTTCAGAACGTGTTTCCCCACTCCTCAAAAAAGTCCAATGGTTGCCCATCTACCTCCGTATCAGACAGAAACTCATAATTGGCTTGAAAGCACTGATTCACCTTGCCCCCTCCCACCTCGCTATTCTTTTTAGCAGTTAGAGCAACTAGCTATTTCTACTATAATTACAAAACATGATCGGTCTTTCAGTAAGCACTCGATAACCTTGAACTTGAAGCTATAAGGACTTCTTTAATTCTGAGTGTGGGAACTGGTTAGTGAGGTTATTGCCAGCAAGCTAAATCATGAAAAAAACAACAGAACAAAACCTTTCACTTGACGTAAGCAAAAATGTGGTTATCCCAATGACCAGCTGGGATCTTTCCTCTCTTGAATCTTTCATTTACCAGGACACTGACCTAAACCAATTAAAAGGCCTCCTTAACTTTAGCTTCTGGGTTATTGTTTTAATTCAGTATATAATATTTTGCCTTGGACTTTAAACCAACCAGATGAACCCTACCTAAGAGAATCCTCTTTCCTAAGAGCAATAGAATATTTTGGGTCCTTCAGGTTTTGCTGCTGAAAAACACACTGGAAAAAAAACTGAGCGATTCTACGACACGGTTACTTAGGCCTTGAACTGGAAGGTTATGAAAATTTAAGATGCATTCAAGTATCCCTGACTTAGAGAAGCAGCATGGCTTAGTGGAAAGAGCACGGGCTTGGGAGTCAGAGGTTGTGGGTTCTAATCCTGGCTCTGCCACTTGTCTGCTGTGTGTCCTTGGGCAAGTCACTTCACTTCTCTGTGCCTCAGTTACCTGCTCTGTAAAAACGGGGATTAAGAAATGTGAGCCCCATGCGGGACAATCTGATTACTCTCTATCTACCCCAGCGCTTAGAACAGTGCTAAGCACATAGTAAGCGCTTAACCAATACCATAATTATTATTATTATTATTCTGTAAGCAGAGTCCTTAACGACACCATAACCTATCGTATTCATTGATACAAGGAGCCATCTTATTGATTTTCAGACTTTAAGATGAACGGAAAAATAATTTGTCGCTACCTTCCGAGAAAAGGTAGTTCTAAAAAAAACTCGGTGTTTGCGGCAACGACGGGAACTAAAACTTGGAACTTATTTATATATCGATTACCGCTTCCCTCTCCAAATTCCGTCCGCTAATAAAACTTGGGCAGAGTTCCTTACAATGTCAACGTTCCCTGAGGTCGTTTTCTTGGGACGATGGGGAGCGGAGGGAGCTGCCAATAACGGCAAGTAACCCAGAAACTTCCTGTCGGTCTGGATTACTGCTTACGTGAACGAAAAGCAGGCAGTGAATCCACTAGGAGAAAGGTCATGAAAGGAGCCTATGTTTCTATAGGAGAGGCAGAAGTTGCTGGGGCCACTGCCAATGGTCCTTGATGAATTCCAGTTAAATCAACAGCGTGGCTCAGTGAAAAGAGCCTGGGCTTGGGAGTCAAAGGTCATGGGTTCGAATCCCAGCTCTGCCACTTGTCAGCTGTGTGACTGTGGGCAAGTCACTTCACTTCTCTGTGCCTCAGTTACCTCATCTGTAAAACGGGGATGAAGACTGTGAGCCTTACGTGGGACAACCTGATTACCCTGTATCTACCCCAGCACTTAGAACAGTGTTCTGCACATATGCCTAGGGCTGAAGAAACCCCAAAGGGAGAAGTACATTTACAACTCATCGGCATGTCTGGTTTTAGTTCACTGTTTTCAATAACAGTAATAATATTATACATTTGGAATAGGAATATTAGAGAGATGAACGATGGTTCCTTCTTGAGCAAACCACAGATTGAGTAAACCGTAATATTTTGCCAACTCCAAAACTGCCAGTCATAAAAGATGTGGAAAAAAATAAAACAGCCATGCCATCGTTTAAAAAAGAATATGGCACATACACAACTAGTTTTCCAGCACAGGAAGGGCACAATACATTGGTTGAAGATACTTCGTACCGCAAACTCCCCGCAGGCAGAAAACATGACCACCAACTCTATTGTACTGTACTCTGCTAAGCACTTAGCTTAGTGTTCTGCACAAGGTAAGCACTCGATAAATGCCATTGACGTGGCCTAGTGGATAGAACATGGGCCTGGGAGTAAGAAGGACCTGGGTTCTAATCCCAACTTGTCTGCTTGTGTGATGTTGGACATTCTAATCCCAACTTGTCTGCTTGTGTGATGTTGCGCAAATCACTTTTACCTTCCTGTGCCTCAGTTACCTCATCTGTAAAATGGGAATTTAAAAAAAAAGCCCAACGAGAAAGGTAACCAAGGTAACAGCAGCTCCTATACGTGGATAGTCTGGAAAGACGACGGCTAGGAGGGGATGTGACTAGAGGTAGCATTTATGAAGGGTCTGGTCGGGGCTTTCCTCGGACTCCTGTTAACCAAATCTCATTCCACCGAGACAAGGGGCTACCCGCTAAAATTTGAAAGTGGAGGCTCAAAATAAATCGAAGTAATTTTGCACCCACCAGGTGACAAGCATAAAGAATTCATTGGCACAAGGAGAAAATCCCCGTACGTTAAGGGGTGAGATAAATCTATCTCCAAACATGTAGTTCTGCCATGACATGTTTTTTCACTATGCATTTTGGCCAGACTTCTGGGAATTAGGGAACCTTCTTTTGATGGTAAGTTTGTTTTGGATACAGGGTGACACCGTGTTGGAAGAAACAGTTGTGCACATATCCTCCCACACACGCCTTTTTTATCAGACACGAATGAGGATACCACATGAGTTTTTCTTAGTGTGGAGTTTTGACAAATTAATCCCCACAATACAAAACTGGGTGCGATTCTGTAATAGGAAAATGGAGTGCCTTTTGCCAGACACAACACTATCTGTACAATTAGATGTCAAGGAAAGGTAACCTCTACATTGCTCTTCTAAACATATTTATGGGCCACGAGCTGGGGGTAGAAGACCAGGCTGGATAGTCCACCGTTTATGTATGTTCATGATCAAAACGGCTTGGTCAGAAAAGAAAACATTGACTTTGCACTCTGAGGTTTTCTGCAAACAGCGACCGTGGAATTTTAATACGAGTTACGTTAAGGCTTTCAGAAGCTTCTAACATTTTCAAGAAAACAATACTAAGGGAAACCAATACTTGGTTTCCACTATATGGGGACATGTCCCTTCACTTCTCAGTCCTGCTACCACCAAAATAGACGAAAACGCAACAAATGACGGCGTGACTTCTAGTAAAGCAATATGTTTCCCTCCTCTCCATTCCCCTAAATGAACAACTACTTAGTTGTAGTCCTACAAGGTGACCAATGCCAAATGTCCTGTACAGCACGTAGAGTGAAAACAAAAAACTCTCTATATTCCTTGCAATTACATAGCTTGGGGGCATAAGACCTGCACCCCATCTTTAAGAGATAATATTAGACTGCCAACCCCAACATTTGGTATAATCAAGGCTGTAAGTTCGTTGTGGGCAGGGAATATGTCTGTTCTGTTACACTGTACTCCCCCAAATGCTTAGTACTCTGCACACAATAAGCGCTCAATAAATACAACTGACTGGTGGGCGCTTAGCTATATTCCCTCCTTACACATTACAACGCCCCCCATCCCTCCTGTTGCTGACAAGTTCCCCACTTTCAGTCGCAGCTGGGGGAATTTGTAATCTGTTAGAAATTGGGGTTTCTCCCTCGAAAGACTCAGGGTGAAGGTCACAGGGCCAATCTCTGGAGGAACAAGCCCCGGGTGAGCATGCTTAAGTCATGTCCTTCTCTCCCGAGAACGCTACAAAGCAGCGGCCTCCCGCAGCATCAGAGTGTTTCTGGATCATCTGGCTCTGACTTGATTCTGAAGCACATACTTAAAATAAGCACCACTCTCTTTTGAAAAGAGAAAGGAAAGAGCCTATGAGCTAGCTACACAGAAGCAATCACATGCGGGTTTATTTCAGTATTTTATTTTAAAATCCAAAATACAAAGCTAAAAATGAAAGCCGGTGGAGTCTGCAATCCTCGCTGATTGACGCGGCGATTAGAATGCCTATTTCCACACGACTCCTCTCTCCTCAACCCACAGGCGGAATAGGTGTGGGGCTCAGGGATGGGGGGAAAGCGTGGAAATTGTCAACGAAACGAAAATAAATTTCTGAGATTCCTTTTAGCAGGAAACAATCCCCAAACAACTCAAGCCATTTCTAGACAGATGAGAACAAGATAAAAGGAAACTTCATTTCCAGTAGCGCTCTTCATGGGAAAAGCGTCAGGACATAATTACATAAGAAAGATGAGGCTTTAGATTCAAACGGGCAATTACAAAATATACTTGGAAAGGTGATGGGAAATACGGGAAAAAAGTCAAGGAGGACAGTGCTGAAAATAAGCCGCCCTTTAGGGCAAAATAAAAGAGAGAGAGAAACGTAATTATATCCAGAATTATTCACAAACCAAATTCCCTGTGACCAGTGTCTCAGCCTACAAGTAGCTGAAGTGAATAACTTTGCCAGTTTTCAGTCCATTCTTGCCTAGGATATTATTTTAATACATACACACTTATGGATACATTGTTGTGTAGCTATCTACAACCATACGCGGTGCCATCTAAAAAGTGTGACTATTATATTACTATTAAATAATGAGTGGACTCAACCAGACACTGGAAATAGGTAGGAGGAAACATTTGTACAAATAAAGCTGCACCTTGGTTTACTGAATGGGCCACTGAGAAATACAGTTTTTCCACCTTTTTTCCTTATAGACAGGACAGATAGTAAGTTTTCCTAAGAAGTCCAAGGAAAAACTATTCATAACGAACTTTAGTTCGAGTGGCAGAATGAACTCCAGAGATTAGGGGACTTGTCCAAAATCACATGGGGTCAAAGGCCGGGGCAGGTCTCCAGACACTAACACTTAAATCAACTTTGCCCAGGAATTCCTTAAACTCCCCATACAGATGAGAGAAAATAATAACAATAATAACAATAATGTTATTTGTTAAGTGCTTATTATGGATAAAACTTCAAAATTATCTTCTCAAATCACCAGCCCCTCGCCTCGAGGGAAAAGGCCTAAATGAGCTTTAAAACTGAGATTTAGGATACTCCTCATTTCAACTATCTGACTTTTGGTCAACTTTCGAACATGCCTCTTCAACTATAGACCTACCCATTTTAGGAGATTCAAGTAGTATTTAGCTCAGCATCCCGCAAACATCGTGACTAAACAATGCACACAATAGCCTGTCTAGACTTAAATTAAAGACTTTGCGGAAAACTCGAAAGCAAAATTTTTAAACCAGCCAGACTAGATTTCTTTAAAACTAAAAGTTCCAAACATCTCACTTCCCTGGTCTATCTGCCGTCAACCCACATTTATGATCGTACGAAAAGGACGACATGATATTTGCTTGGATCCTAAGCTAACGTACACACGCGTGGTTATTTATAAAGCAAATTTTTATACTACCGGAGCCACGCGGACTTGGCATCAATCGCTCGGGAATATTTGGCAGGAGAACGGGAATAGGAAAGGGGGTAGGGGGAGGGTCTCTGAGAAGTTTAAGCCCAAGCAGGAGGACCAGAAGCTTAAGGTGCTGTTGGAACAGACTGGGTCTGGCCTGAAGGCAGCATCTCTGGCCAGAGAGTCACTTCACAAATAAGGAGGAATTCCGACTGGCAACAACATTCCTAATTGGGAATCTGGAGCCGGTGGGTTGGACCCACAGATTTCTTGAAACGCAGAGGGAAAAAAAAAATCACACTGAAGCCCGGATATGACAGAGAAAAGAATGAACCAGCTCGGCCCATTTCACCAACCTGATCGCTGATAGTCTCAGTTCTGAAGCCACAGCTGCTCCTTCAAAAATACCTCCCTTTAAGAGCGATAACTCTTTCCTTAGTAGGAAAAGAGCCCTACTGATCCAATACGAGGCGAATCAGTTTGCTTCCATTTTCGGAGATACGAGGAAGATTAAAAGCAGCACAGAGGGCAATGGGCTGTAGTTGAAAAGGATCTGATTTGTTTCCAAATATTGCTCCCCTAAAACATTAATAGAAACTTTGAAGAAAGGATTTCTGCTGCCAGGGTTGTGGGTAAGGAAGGCTTTCAGGCTGCATAAACCTAAGCTCTCCTCAAACTGGGGCAGGCACTTTTCTCCCCTCGTATTTAAAGGGAGCTGGAGGGGCGGGGGGGAATAAGCAAAACAGTAATGAGGAATTATTACCAAGGCCTAGCTATCGGGGTATCTCTTGGCAACGCGCACTGGCAACTCAGACTGAATTGTCCATTTATCACGCCCACGTCTCACAGGGGGAAAATGACAGTAACATCTAGCTTGTTTGCCTTCCACTGCTCAGATTTTGACTTCAGTTCCTCCCAAGGGCTCTCACTTTAATGTTTGTGGATGGGATAGAGAGAGAGATGAAGAAAGAGCAAGACAGAGAGAGAAAGAGAGAGCGAGAAAAGGAGAAGAGTGAGAAGAGAGAGAGAGAGAGAGAGAGAGGTGAGTCACCATTCAAGAGACACACAGAAAATACTGTAAGCTCTCATAGTTCCTTCCCCCTTGCTTTGCTCGTTTCCAGTTAAATCAAATTCTGAATTCCTGAAGAATGATCTTTGGCTCCAATTTGGATGTTAAAAAAAAAGCTCGGGCTCCTAAATTACAGCAACATGAGGCGAAACTGCTATCCATAAAATTATACCAGGGTAACTGAAGAACCTGACCTCTAACTACAGATGTTTCTGAGGCTTGCGGGACTAAATACTAAATGGGGGATCGCTAAGTAGATAAAGCATTTCTAATAATAATAATTATAACAGTGGTATTTGTTAAACACTATGTGCCAGACACTGTACTAAGCGATGGGGTAAATACAATAGAGAAGTAGCGTGGCTTAGAGGAAAGAGCAAGGGCTTGGGAGTAAGAGGATGTGGGTTCTAATCCCGGCTCCGCTACTTGTCTGCTGTGTGACCTTAGGCAAGCCACTTAACTTCTCTGTGCCTCTTAAAATGGAGATTAAAACTGTGAGCCCCAAGTGGGACAACCTGATTACCCTGTATCTACCCCAGTGCTTAGAACAGTGCTCGGCACATAGTAAGGGCTTAAATACCATAATTATAATTATTATTATTACAAGCAAATTGGGTTGCTGTCCCTGTCCCATGTGGGGCTCACAGTCTCCATCCCCATTTTACAGATGAGGTAACTGAGGCACAGAGAAGTGAAGTGACTTGCCCAAGGCCAGGCAGCACACAAGTGATGGAGCCGGAATTAGAACCCATGACCGTCTGACTCCCAGGCCCAAGCTCTATACATCACACCACGCTGCTTCGCCTAATAGCAATAGAGAGCCTACTACTTTGAGCCATATGGTGGGTGAAAACGGGAGGAATCTCTAAAATGTCTGCAGCACAAAGCAAAACTAAATTTCAGGACTTAAATGCAATTATACCAAGTGAATAATCTTTATAGAGAAATGGTGCGTACAAATAATATATTCAATTACTAGCATTTAAGCAGCACGGCCTAGTGGATAGAGCATGGACCGGGAAGTCAGAAGGAGCTGGATTCTAAACCCAGCTCCACCACTTGTCTGCTGATTGTCTGCTGAGTGCAAGACATTTCACTTCCCTGTGCCTCAGTTACCTCATCTGAAAAATGGAGATTAAGACTGAAAGCCCCATGTAGGACAGGGACTGTGTCCAACCTGCTGACCTGTATCTGCACTTGTGTTAAGTACAGTGCCTGGCATATACTAAGCATTTAACGAATACCACAGTATGTTATCAAAAGAAATGATTAAAATACTTATATTTCCCTCTCCAAGCCTTCTATTTCCAAACTCCGGTGTTGTTTTCAAAAATGGGCTGTCAATTCAGACCCAGAATTAAGTAGGTTCAAAGTCACTCTAAGATCTAAGAAAGAGAAGTCAAAAGTTGTTTACGGCTCATTAATGAAAAAGATAAATTATATCCCACAAAACACAGAGGCCCCACAATATCATATACCTCTATTTGATCACATCAGCAACTTCACAAACCACGCACAGAAAACACATCCCAGCCAAAATGGCAATGCAGGGAAAATTACGATTTCTTTTCTTTGCAGGAACAAAAATTTCAATTATCAAGGCCCAAGGTTACAAAGCACTTGAACAAGTCTACACTTCTAAAGAATCTGGCACCATCAAAAGATTCCCACTGAAGTGAAAATGAAGCTTTTTCGTTAAACTTTCCCCTTTTCACATTTTTCCCCACCCCCGTAAGCACTTTTAAAAGTTCCTGTTGTGGGTGTTGAAGAAAGCTGTGTAAAACTGGATGGTTTCTAGACCTTTAATTAATGATACATACTCACTGGCTCCCTGGATCTCCTCCACATACTTATTCTTGTGATTTGGGGGCCCTAACGGTCAGTCGGCAACCCACTCTTTTTCTCGGGCTATTAACCAACCTCCAGCAGAGTTTTCTGAGGTCGTACTCAGATTTCAGAAAATAAGCACCCACAAAACTGGAAAGGAAACTCTGTCCAATTACACACATATGAACAACGGGACCAGATTCAAATTCTTTCTGCCACAATCACGGATCATTCCTGTCAAAATAAGGCACTGAAAACTATAAACATGTCAAAGGAACGTTATTCAAGAGGTTAATAACGTCCAGTGGCCGCTCAAAAAGCACTGTTACCCAACAGAAAAAATTACACTGAAATCATCACTCGCTCTTGTTGATGAGCAGTCCTGGAAATGGCACTAACATTTCAAATTCATTGTATTAATTAAGCAACCACCTCTAGACTAGAAGCTTGTGGGGGCAGGGAATGTGTCTGTTTATTGTTGTACTGGACTCTCCCAAGCGCTTAGTTAGAGTGAATGAATATTCAGAATGTGTTAAAAGACACATTCAGACACAGTACAATCAGATCAGGAACAATACCTGTCCCACGTGGGGCTCCACAAAGTAAAAGATTAAAAGAACATGGCATTCCCATTTTGCAACCACACCATCGGGATAATAGAAGCATTTCATCATCTACCTTTGAGGTCCTCACGGATAAGATCTCCCAATTCTGTGACTGCTATTTATTAAGGGCTTGCTCTGTGCGGGGCACTGTACTAAAAGCTGGGGTAGATACAAGGTATCAAGGTGTAATAGGTCCATGTTCCGTGTGGGGCTCACAGTCAATCCCCAATTTACAGGTGAAGGAACTGAGGCACAGAGAAGTGAAGTAACTTGCCCCAGATCACGCAGCAGATGAGTGGCGGAGCCAGAATTAGAACCCACATCCTCCGACTCCAAGGTTTGGGCTCTTTCCACTAGACCTCACTGCTTGTCCCCACTTCCACCGTCTGGCTTTACAAGGGAGGCCACTGCCCACCCTGCTCCCTCAATCCAGCGTGGCTCAGTGGATAGAGCCCGGGCTTAGGAGTCAGAGGTCATGGGTTCTAATCCCGGATCCGCCGCCTGTCAGCTGTGTGACTTTGGGCAAGTCACTTGACTTCTCGGTGCCTCAGTTCCCTCATCTGGAAAATGGGGATTAAGACTGTGAGCCTCACATGGGACAACCTGATTACTCTGTAACTACCCCAGCGCTTAGAACAGTGCTTGGCACATAGTAAGCACTTCACAGATACCAACATTATTAATCCTAGGACCATTGGTTTTCACTTCGGGCAAAGACCATACAAACGAATGGTAATATTCAGCACAGGAAAAAAATAATGGGATTCAGGTCCATTCGTGATAATTAAGGAGGGGGGAAAAAATCATCTAATCACATCCACTCGGGATGGAACAAACATTTTGGGGGAGACTATATTGATTCCAAAAAGATGTTTAACCTCTAATTAAAAACCATTTAACCAGGAATTCCATTTTAGCTAAAGTTTCAACCCTTCACAGTTGAGCTTTTTGTGAGAAGGAAATAATCTCAGTTGTCATGTTCCATCCTATGTGTTCGCTGGGCTTTAAAATCCTTGAGTTTTAAAGAAATAAAACAAGCTAACCACTGAATTCACAAATGGTCCTCTAGGGGGAAAAACCTACTAGCTAATAAAAGTATTAGCGTAGAAACCTATAAAATGCTTCCATTTAGGCAATGAGATAGATTCCATTATGCCACATTCTAGTGAATGGTGAAAAATGGTCCTTGAGGGATAAAAATATGCCCCGCTTGGTCTTTATCAAAGGGGACACTTTTCTACAAAAGTCTGAGCTAACGCTTCAGGGGACTGAATTATAGCAGATGAAGAGACATGCTCCTTGTTAGACCAGTGATCATTTCAAAGGGCTTTCCATTCACAGTGCAAAAAAAGGATTTTATTAGGAAGAGCTGGGTGTAGCGCTTTAATCAAGAAATAATGTTTCCAACAAATCATGGATAAGAAAAGGAAAAAACACCCCCCGCTAAAATTCCCCTAGATTCAAAGACATCTGCTAGTTTTCAGTGCTTGGCGCATAGTAAGCGCTTAACAAATACCATTATTATTAAAAACTGCTGCAGACTTAGACCCGTATCTACACTATCGAAATCTTCCCGTATATTTTTCGGCATTTTGGTCAGGAACATATACATCATAAGGTCATTACAAGGAATCTGACTACCAAAAGGTTGTCGGTACTTTACTGGGCTGCGGAGACAATAACAGCAGGTCGGCTGCAACACAATTGGATTCCCGTTGACTCTTTAGCCAAGACACACACATGACAATATCAGAAAGCTTTAGCTGATACTTCGCACTACCAGCTGAGAAGGGTACTATCCTGGAGTGAGTAGAAACACCACATCTTTAAGAAGCCATCCTTGGCTACAAATAAAGAACCAACTGCCAGGTTTTCTAGTCCAAAGAGTCAAAGCATGCTGGCCAAAAATAGGAATGTCATCGTCACAGTGGGACAGAAACTATTCAACCGATCGGTGTCCACAGGCAAAGCATCAGTAACCATTTTGGGACTTTAAATATCAATTAATTGAATATTCTATTTACACACTTCCTTTTCCATTCACGAGGGGTTAGGTGCCCAAGCATGGTGACTGATGAGGTTGTGAATATAAAAGGCTTAAACTGCAATGATGTTCCAATTTAAATCTCAATGATCCACATCTATAAAGAGCAACTCTATAAAGAGCAATTGGAGAATTTACTTAGTCCCCCTTACGAAGTTAGATTTTGGCTATAGCTACAGAAGAAAGGTGAGAGAAATATTCATGTGGATTAATAAGATTTCAAATATATTATTACTACTATTATAGCATTTGTTAAGCGCTTACTATGTGCCAATCCTGTTCTAAGCACTGGGGGAGGGATACAAGGTGATCAAGTTGTCCCACGTGGGGCTCAAAGTCTTCATCCCCATTTTACGATGAGGTGAAGATGAGGTAACCGAGGCACAGAGAAGTTAAGTGACTTGCCCAAAGTCACACAGCAGCCCGTGCTCTTTTCACTAAGCCACACTGATTCTCTAACCTTTGAATAGTAGCAAAGCAGAAAAAAAAAATTTCTTCAGTGACTAGGACCAAGTCATTTTTTTCCGCCCAATAACAGAATATCAAACTACCTTCTAAAAAAAATTCACCAAATTAGTGTTACTCGAATGGGCCATAAATTTCCTAAATTTCAGATATAATGAGGAACTGGGTAGTGGTAGTCGAAAGGCAAATTTAAAAGCACAAATTGACAAGCACAAATTCCGCACAAGGGTACTTAGGGAGAACCGGGTAAATGTGCCAGTCTAAATAAAGAATCACGGTGAGAGCTGGAGCGTGGGAAGAAAACGATAGCAAAGTCAACACTTCACAGGCCTGGTTCATATAAAGTTTTCTAAATCTTTTCAAGAAAGAGAAAATTTAAAAATCACATTCGCCTTCTTAGAAAGGAAGAAACCTAATCAGAAAAGGTTTAGATATTCCTTGGTATCTGCCTCACCAAGTTCTATAGACTCCTCACCCTCTTTTAGTTGAAATCATGTTCCTAAGTTTCCTCTTCAGTTTGAGGAAATTCATACCCCTTCAAGCTCTGGGTCTGGTAATAGTTGTAGTAATAAAGGTATTTATTAAGCAAGTGCTTGAACAATGCACTACATTAAGCCTTTGTGGGAGGGCAACAGAAGAACAAGAGAGGCCGCCCTTTACGCTCAAGACAACATTCTTAGGGCAGAGACAGGCATAAAAATGGCTGTTAATTCAGAAATCAGTATACACAAGTGTTGAGGATGGATATAAATGAATTATTACGCATCAAAGGTGGCTACTGGGCTGATTCCAATCGGAGCGTTGGGAGTAATCGAGGGAAAGCCTGTTTGAAGGGGTGGGATTTTAGGAGGGCTCTGCGCATGAAGGAGTTTTGGTCTGCTGCATTGACGAGGGAGGGAATTCCTGGCCAGGAGACACAGCAGAAACAAAGGGATGAATTAAAAATAAAACGTATTCCAGGTACATGAGTCACAATGGGTTTCACAACAAAATTCAGCAGCCACTTGCCCCACCCTTCAGGTTCAAATGACAATCCTTCAGACTGATCCACGGAGACCAACGTGTCCAATGGCTACTTCGCAAAACAGATGCATCTCGTGGCTGCCGCTCAAAACTAACATTCCCCGTGGCTGCCACTCAAAAGACAATACCAAGCTTCCCAGGAGAAGGAATTTCACAGCGAGACACGCGTTCCAGAACTGGCAAAAAAAGGAAGAAGGACAACAATCTAGATCGAGACGACCGGGAAACCCCAACACTGTTTCGGATGGTCCTGGGTCTCAATTTGTGGATAACGCAACACATCACATACACAAACTGAAACTCTCCGCTCAAAGGGAAGAGGCTGAGCATAGACACGGAAGGGTATTGGGCGGAGTTCAACTACCAGGTCAATAATCTCCCCACCTTGCCCAAACCCATCTCCTTTCAAGAGTGATAGTGATAGCACCACCTCATATCATATGTACGAAGTAGGCTGATAAGCGCAGGGGGAGAGACGAGACAATCGGCTTGGACATGTTCCCCGTCCCACATTACAGATCCCCACTTTACAGATGAGGAAAATGTGGTTGAGAGAAGTCAGGTTACTTGCCCATTGTAAAACAGCAGGCCAATGGCAGAACTAGGACTAGAACTGGGTCTCAGCTTCTAGGCTCACGCTCTTTCCACTTAGGCCATGTTGCCTCCCACTATAAATAGGAGGTCAGAGCAACACAGCTGCAGAAAAAAATCCAACAGAATGATCAAAAATAAAAAACCCACAGAATTTTGGGTGTTGGCGGGCTGGGATGGGGGAAGGCAATACTTAATCAATCAGTGGCATTTATTAAATGCTTACTCTGGCACCGATGTCAGCCCTTCTCAGAACTCAGCGCTTAACAAATACCGCTATTAATTATTATTATTAATAACTATCAGTACTGCCATTAAAATACTGGGAAGTGAATCCTGAGGCGCCTAGGAAGACTCGCCCGAGCAACTGTCGGTGAGAGGTGAGGGAAAAAAAATGATCTTGAGGAAATAATCAGGTAGACTCTTATACGTACTTTGTTCTCCTCTGATAAGTAGAATCGCTATCACTAGGAAAAACATGACTCGAGTTAGATATAAGATAATGGGGCAACAAAATTTCCACGTGTCGGTTCGGCCCAATTAGTCAGAGCAGTTGCAGGATATCTGGGCCATAACCGTGGAGGAAAGAGCAAAGCACCATCAGCAGTTTCACGGTCTCAAACCCACATCTGGATTTTTCACCGGTAACTGTCTTTATTTTTCTTATTTCTCTTTGTTTGAAGAGTCCGTAATTAGGCAGACAACCGGGATTCCCAAAGCTGCGCGAGGGGGTAAGGACGGAGCCTTCGACCGGGATCCGGCCCCAAATCGTCTGCTCACTTGCTCCTTTCCTGAGCCTCTGGGCTCCGGTCACTCTCTGCCTACCTGCTTCTCACTATGTCCAGGTATCTGCCCCTTTGTCAGGGAAGGGATCATACGGGTAGCGGGCTGTCACTTTCTGACAGAACCACCAACTTGCTATCGGACTCACAGTTTTTGCTCCCAAGTGACTTAGAAGAGCGTGGTCTTGTGGAAAAAGTACGGGCCTGGGAGTCAGAACAACGTCGGTTCTAATCCCGGCTCTGAAGCTTGTCCGCTCTGTGGCCTTGGGCAAGTACATTAACTTCTCTGTGCCTCGGTTTCCTCATTTGTAAAATGGGGACTAAGACTGCGAGCCCCACAGGGGGCAACCTGATTATCTTGTATCTACTCCAGCGCTTAGAACAGTGCACAAAGTAAGCGCTTAAATACCACAAGCAAGTAAGAAGCAAATTCTTGCAAGGTAGAGCATAAAAGATACCTAAGAAAGCTAAATTGAATTATTCGGGTACAAAAGTGAAAAATGGCAAGGAAAAAGTCATGTAGGAACTCTGGTCACCTCCAGCAGATGGTACGCAGTGAATTTATCCCAAACAATTTTCTCTTTTGCCTTTCTTATTTCATAGATTTACTTAGACACATCTGCTCGAACAGCAAACAGCCACAGTATTTGAGCTGTCTTTCAATGGGCGTTGTCCCAACTATTTTGTTGGACCTTAGAGATTTTCTCAAACAGCGGCACCATAGTAATGAAAATGGAGGAATTCACTAGCCTCAGAGTGATTCGGTTGCTACATTTTCCAAAAGCACTTAGAGCAGCTCCACTCTTACGGGTACACAAGATGATATATTTCAGTGTGTTTGGGGATCAAATTAATTCGTTCTGCAACAATGCCTCCCAAATTCTTTAGCCCAGGCCGGAGTTCTTTGTTGAGAAAAGCTCAAAAAGAACCTCCCGGCAAAGATATTTATAGAGACTTCAGCTGGGGGAATACCAGAGGACAAGCCAGTTCACAGGTCCATACTGAGAACCACCAATATTTCCTGCATTCCCCTCAGCAGGGTGGGTTCATGCATTGTGCTGAAGCATATGATTCAAGGCTCAGTCACATTTTAGGGACAGTGATTAATGACTCAAATGAACAATGCAGGGCAAACTGGCACAGCGACCGGCTCCCACAGAAAGGTCGGTTGTCGGGAAAAATCCGGCACCTTTTGATAAAAATGTGTAACTTAAATTAGGAGTAGTCAGGGACAAAATTTCTGGATAATTCGAATTAAATTAAATCACCTACTTCACCAGCCGTCAGATATTTTCAGAGTAAATCCAGCTGTAATGAGCAGATCTTGGGCACTCCTTGGCAGAGTCATTATCCTCGTGTTGGATGAGAAGGAGACCTCTATGAACCATCAGGGTGGATTACCCAGAATTATCCAGATCTTTCGCTGCTTCTTCTCTTCCCACTGCCGGTTCTTTAGTCATTCATTCATTCATTTAATCGCATTTATTGAGAGCTCAATGCGTGCAGAGCACTGTACTACGCACTTGGGAGAGTACAAAACAGCAATGAACAGTCACATTCCCCGCCCACAACGGGCTTACGGTCTGGGGAGGGAGACAGACATCAATGCAAATAAATAAAATTACAGTACACTGCTCCGCACACAGTATATAAACTGAATGAATGAGATTATTTCAAGTCTAATATAAACCAAGAAATGGCACAAAAGATTAGTGAGTGGGGGAGCTACGTCATTAATCCGTGACAGAAATTCTTATGAACTGTCTCCAACAGATACTGCATTTGGGTACAGTAATCAAGATGGTTGAAAGCAAGCCACTAAGCCCTTATCTCTGTGTACTGAGAAAATCCCACGGCGGTGGCGGCTCCAACCAGCAGGGATTGGAAACGATTTGATGGCCAGAGCTGATAGAGAGTTCCTGCCGTCATCTGATCTGGTGGCTAACCATTTTTGGATATCTGTACTGGGGAACGCGCGTGCTGCAACCTCGGCAAACACCGAGGCAGGAGCGCACGATCCCAGCAAGTACCCTAGGAAATTTCTACTGCTATAGGGCTATCGATCGAGGGCAAACCAAGATACAAATAGTCGGGCCTCTACTGGGAACTGCATGAAATCAAGAAGAGCCGTTATCGGTAGACATAATTGTCATTCCCAGTAGCCTTTTTCCCAGTGTAAAACAAAGAAGCAGTGGGGTCTAGTTGAAAGACCATGGGTTCTGAGAAGTCAGTGGACCTGGGTTCTAATCCCAGCTCCGCCAATTGCTTGGTGGGTGACCCTGGGTAAGTCACTTCTCTGCACATCAGTTAACGTCTGTAAAATGGGGGTTTAAATCCTCCTCCCTCCAACTTCGACCGTGAGCACAACTGGGGCCAGGGATTGTGTCCAACCTGATAAACTTTGATCTAACCCAGCTCTTAGAACAGTGCTTGACACCTAACTGCTTAAGAGATGCAATAAAAGTTCAGCTCTCTGAGACTGCCGACCGAATAGCCATCGAAACCTCGAACATAATTTGTCAACTACTCAACTATTGATTCACTTTCTCCCCATCTATATAGGGAACGTAACTATCTACTGTTGTACTCTACTCTCTCAAGCACTTAGTAGAGTGCTCTGCATGCATTAAAGACTCATGAACACTGGTAGGTTGCTGCAAAATCCAGGGCTACAAAACTCATTAAACCAAAGACTCGCATATGCAACTGAAAAATCAAAATGACTCAATCCACACTGCAAAAGCCACCTGCATAATATACTGCACGTGCTTTCCACTTTAAGAATGAGGTCTTGAAGAACCTGTCAGGAATGAAGACACAACCCATCAGAATCATGAAAGGTGGGTATGTTTCCGGATGTCATCCGCCAGGATACACAGGCTTGGAGATGACTGTATGTGTGGCTTTATTTTCCACATAGAGAGCACTGAGAAAATGCCACCAGACTTCAGAGTTGCTATCATCGGGACCACCTTAAAGAAAGGAAAAAGCACTCCCAACGCGAGCCATGGTAGCGTCCTCATTGCTTTCCACTGGGGGCAAGTTTCTAGCCAGAGTCCCTTCGGACCAACTCCGGAGATACACTGCTCATCAGATGTTCTTCTTGGAACCTGTAATGTGCCTCAGACCACAATGGAGCATAGCAGATAGGACCTCATTCACTCCTCATAGACCTAATAAAAATATCTGAAACCACCAAAAGACCTTCGGTCTTAAAAGTCCTGAATAAATTTAGTTGACAAAATTCAACAATATCCATCATGGAATGGGATGGCCAGCTGAATGATTTGAAGGTGCCCTATCCTGTTCAGCTGATCAGACGTTAAATCAGAGATTTTATGAAATTGATTCTCCTGAGAACCCTTTCTGGTATCGAAATTTCATGGAGCTGCCTTTCAATTATTAGGTTTTACCTGTCTTTTTTTATGGTATTCGTTAAGTGCTTACTGTGTGCCGAGCACTGAACTAAATGCTGGAATGGATACAAGCAAATCAGCGGGGACACAATCCATGTCCCACAGGGGGCTCGCAGTCTTAAGCCCCATTTTACAGATGGAGGGAATTGAGGCCTAGAGAAGTTAAGTGATTTGCCCAAGGTCACACAGCAGACAAGTGGCGGGGCCGGGATTAGAACCCAGGTTCTCTGACTTTCAGGCCCATGCTCTTTCTACAGACCATACTGTTCTCGTGTCCCTCCACTAGCATCCTTTTACAAAATTCCCAGAAAACCTACTGCTGCTCACCTCCATCATAGGAAGGACTGAGCCTTTCCCATACCACTCTTCTTGTGTCCTTTTTGCCGTTTGTCTTGTTCATCCTTCCCCTGCTGCTCCGCATACTTTGATTTCCACTCTGACGCTGCTCTCCAAAAATCCTTAGGGGAAATTGGATGAGGAATGTGAACTATCCTTGCGTCTCCACTCGAACCTTACTTTTGGGCTCTAGGAGGAATAACCAACTCAAACTCCCCCGGTGGGAATCGGACTACTGGAGCTTGATTTCTGACACACGTTTTCACTTGGAAATTCGAAACGATCCCCCTCCGTGTCGTTAACAAATGCAGTCTTTACAATGTAAGAGGAGGAAACGGCAACCATGTTTGGGTATTTGCAGACATTTCCACCATGCCTCGCGTGTTAACTGCCCTTGCCAACCCCGTCGGGACATCGGGGAGAGGCAGCTGGCTCATCGCAATGCAGTAGTGAAACTAGAAGAATAAAGGCAGTGGGGAGACCACATTACAATCTCACTGCAGACCACAGTTCAGTGAAGAGGGAAAATGGACAGAGAGACCAAGAGCACACATAAAATACCATACCCGTACTAATGTTAAAACATCTTTTTTATACCAACTGTACCTCTCCCCCCTTTAGAGACTCTAAAAACACTATTGGAAAGTAGTAGCACATTCATAAATAAATCCATGTTCTCAACACACAGGTATAAGGGAGACATTTCAGTCACTTTCTCCAATAATTAACCCCACATCCTCAGTTAAATCAAGTAAAGAAGCAAAATATGGAGAGAAAATACAAATAAAATCGGCCTCAAATACAAGGCAGCCAGCTAGGTGGACTTACGGCAAAATATCACAAGCATTCAGCATCCTTCTGGGCAACATCAGCGTGACCACCAACCACAGATATAACAGTACGATGCTAATTACTGTATAGGTGTTTCCTGTAGACCAACTGATTAACTCTCAGCAACAAAGGAACGGGAACTCTAAGAAACTGTGCATAAGTTAATCTACGTGTTCTGGTTAGAACTATACATGTCAGTACCCATCGCTGGTTAACCTACTAGGTTGCCCCCAAAATGAAGCTAGGCAAACATCCTGCAATCCCTTCAGAAGGCAACACGATGCATCCCCTAGTATCATCTCGTCTGGCTGTTCTGGGACCCTGTGACTCCTGGAAGGGGCCCAACGCCACTGGGATACGGGAGAATTCCTAGCGTCTCACTCCAGCCCTCGGAAATAACGCAAGGGGGAGTGGGAAGAGTAAGGGAAGGCAAGGTGCTCAGGGCAGGGGGGACCAGGGCTCGGTCTACAGTTCAGGATCCCTGCAGGGGCAAGAACAGTTCAAATGGGCTTGGGAGGCCCAAGGGCATCTAGGATCAGCCCAGGGACCTCTGAGTAATAATAGTAACAATAATAATAATACTTCTTAAGTACTTACTATGTGCCAAGCGCTGCTCTAAGCCGCTGGGGTAGGTACAAGTTAATCAGGGTGCACATAGTTCCTGTCCCACAAGGGGCTCACACTCTCAATCCATTTTACAGATGAGGTAACTGAGGTGCAGAGAAGTGAAGTGACTTGCCCAAGGACACACAGCAGACACGTGTCAGAGCAGGGATTAGAACCCGGATCCTTCCGACTCCCAGGCCTGTGCTCTATCCACTAAACCACACGGCCCAGTAGGGAGGCGGGTTGCCCGATTTGGGGAAAAAAAAATAAGCAATTTATTTCTATATTTCCAACTATAGTAGAAACCTGGATTAAAAATTAGTTCAGTGGAAATGAAGTTCAGATATTGAATATGATTCCGAATAATGAAAATTCAAAGCTAAAATTGAGACACAGCATGGCCTAGAGCAGAGGCCTGGGAATCAGAAGGATGTGAGTTCTCATCCCGGCGCTGTCACTTGTCTCCTATGTGATCACGGACAAGTCACCTAACTTCTCTGTGCCTCAATTCCCTCATCTGTAAAATGGGGATTAAGACTGTCACCCCACGTGGGACCTGGATTGTGTCCAACCTGATTATCTTCTATCTACACCAGTGCTTAGTCCAGTATCTAGCACATAGCAAGTCTTTAACAAATACCTTTTTTTAAAAAAAGTCATTTAACCTAGATGTGAGAATGTGTTCAGAAATATCTAACTGAGCACCAGCAGCAGCATAGCAAGGAATGACCCAATATGAAAGCTGTTCTAATAGAAAATCTAAACTGCTGAGAACTAGAACCTCCATTCATTTCACCTTTTCTCCCCTGCAAAATATTGTAAACCATTTGTACCACTTAAAACATTCCATCTGCCAGTATTTTGGCACGACTTTAGTATGCTCTACTTCGAATTGACCAGAGAATGAGAGAATTGGGCCCGTGGGAATCCATTCATTAAAATTTCCCTAGAAGCAAGCCATAAGACAGCACTTCTGTACTTTTTATTTTCTTTAAGGCCAATTCCTTTCGCCTTTACAATCTGACTCACCTTTACTTTTTAAATGTTTATGGATATATCAAGATATACCCTTTGATAGCAACGTTCACATTCTAAAGATTGGCTCTCGACCATTATTTTTTTCCATGTCCCTCTGTGCTTCTCTCTTTCCATTAGAGCCCAGGGCATTGTCTGTTTGCTGACGCTCACTTGGGAAGTGTGAAATTCAAGAACTCTCGGAATCTCTCACAGAATTTCCACCGCTTCTAAACCAATGGGCAGCGTTTTCAATTAAAAGTTCCATTTTCCAATAAAATGCACTCTGCACATTTCAACTACTGAACCAAACTACTCTAGCTTATCACTCGCAAATCAAACATGAATCATTTTAGTTATTGTCAGAAGCACCACAATAATTCCAGAAATCACACGGAACAAATGACGCCGCGCACAATGAAATTGAAAGAGATATCTGAAGGCTTTGAAAGAGAAATACCATTAGTCACTGAAAAGCCTGACTACTCTTGTTCAGGGAAGCAACAGAACCCTGAAAGTTAGCCCATGAATTTTATTGAGAATAATACTAGCCTGAAGGGCAGTATGTGAAAAACCATAAGCTTGATGAACCTATATATCCAAAGCTATTCCTTTTATGTGTCTGGAGGAAGAAGTTGTCAGGGTAAACAATGCACATGACCATTATTTTACCAAACCTTCCATACACAACTTATTTGTTTTCACAAATAGAAGCTATGGGGCACTGATTTTAAGGTTGGGCTTAGTGGATAGAGTATGGGCCTGGGAGTCAGAGGACCTGGGTTCTAATCCTGGCTCCGCCACTTGTCTTCTGTGTGACCTTGGGCAAGTCACTTAACTTCTCTCTGCCTCAGTTTCCTCATCTGTGAAAAGGGGAAGAGTGTGAGCCCCACGTGGGACAGGGAGAGTGTCCAACCTGATTAGCTTTTATCTATCCCAAGTGCTTAGAACACGTGGCAAGCGCTTAACGAGTACCATAATTATTATTATTACAAAACCATGTGGTTTTCATATTTAGCTCATCAAAAAAATTGACTGCATCACATTATACCCACCTCCTTTAATACTATGCCCGTCACTTCTATAATAAAGGGCAGACGTAAATAAACTCAAGACTCTGACCGCTTCAACTTCCCCTCTTGACTTGGAAGTTATGTAGTTTTCAAATATTTAGTAAAGTCAGAATGTACCTGAACTAAAATTATTTCATTTTAGGGAGTCAAAATTAGTTGTCTCAAAAAGATCAAAGTAGGGATAACAGCCTGGAAATAAGAAGCCTGATTTCTTCCGTCAAAAGCACTTTAGACCTAGTTTTCCCATGTACTTCCTCGTGCGTTGAAACAAAGAGCCCTATTTTACAGTGGAGGAAACCGAGGGATATAAAGAAGTGGCTTTAATTGCATTCAAAGAACTAACCAGTAGCTGATAATCAGTAATTGACCAATCTTTTTTTTTTACTGAGTGCTTACTCTGTGCAGAACACTGTATTAAGCACTTGGAAGAGTACAATGCAATAGAGTGGGTACGTGAGATACCTGCCGGCCACGAGGAGCTTGTATTCCATTCTTGTGAAAGCACCAATTTCAACCAACTCCGGTCTGGAATCCAGGCTTGAAATATTGGCTGATTTACTGCGGGGGATCCTAGTCCTCTGGACTCCCCTGCGCCAGAAACGAGAGGTTCCATCCTTGCGGCTAGCTTGCCGACAATATACTCAGATCAGACACCGTCGCTGTTCCACAAAGGACTCGCAGTTTAAGAGGGAGGGAGAACAGAAGTTGAAGCCCCATTTTTCAGCTGAGGAAACTGAAGCATTGAGAAGTTAAGTGACTTGCCTACAGACCCACAGCAGGCAAGTGGCAGGGCTGAGACTAGAACTCAAGTCCTCAGGCTCCCAGGCTCATGTTCTTTCCACTAGCTGTTCCTGACAAACCAAAAAGGGAACTGGAAGTTAATTAAAAACAGCATTTAAATCTCCAAGAAAACTTCTGCCCCTATGGACGGCCACTTCCCTTAACAAATTCTCTCCGATTGATTTTTCTTCCCAAAATACTGCTGCCCGTGCACAAGTAACAGCTGTCTCTGTAAATCCTTTACAAGGCAGTGAGTTATGAAACAGTTCCTACTGCTTGTCAAAATACTGCAAACCCTGTTTGAGTATGTTGCTAACAGGTAAGCAGAAGTCTTAAAAATTGAAAGTGAATTCATCACTGGAAGTTAATGCTGATCCAATATTTACATACATCACAAAAGTCCCAGACATTCTATATGCTCTCAGCCAACAGCTTCTTTCCAGAATCCAGGACTGCAATTACAAGCAGTTAGGGCAGGACCTTGGCATTTAACTAGAGCCTAAAATTTAAGGCCAGATTTTTTCTTTTCTCACCAGTTAGGTGATTTCATTTTCATTTTTAAATCCTAAAAGTCAAAAACCTTAGGGAATTTTTTTTTCCCACCTAAGGAAAATGAAGTGTGCTTCTAAAGTGTCTTTGATACAGTTATCCAACGATTTCTACATTTTGTTTGATACATGGGTTTCAGAGCAGTAAATGCATAAAGAAGTAACAGTGACATTTTCTTTGATAAATAGGTGCCAGAGCAGTAAACACATAAAGAAGAGTGACCATACCTTAATGTACTTAAATTTTGATAAGGACATAAGCAAAACCATGCTTCCCACATCAATCACCTTCATCTTAGTCTGATGCAGAGACCTACATGATCAAAAAATGTACCGGCATTTGGGAGCTGCTTAATGATATAAGATTTGATCAAAGAAGCCCATCCACCTCCGTATCATACAAAAGCTCCTCACCACCTCATCACTCTTCAGAGACTCACTGAAGGCACATCTCCTCCAAGAGGCCTTCCCAGACTAAGCCCCCTTTTCCTCATCTCCCACTCCCTTCTGCGGCACCCTGACTTGCTCCCTTTTCTCTTCCCCCCGCACCAAGCACTTACATATATATCTGTAATTTTATTTATTTGTATTGATGTCTCCCCCGACCTCTAGACTGCTCACTGCAGGCAGGGGCTGTCACTCTATTTTTGTAATGTACTTTCCCAAGTGCTTAGGACAGTGCTCTGCACACAGTAAGCATTCAATACAATTGAATGAATGAATACTAAGCGCTGGGGTGGATACAGGTAGATCAGGGTGGACACCGTCCTTGTCTTACTGGCGGCCACAGTCTCCATCCCCATTTTACAGATGAGGTAACTGAGGGCCAGAGAAGTGAAGTGACTTCCCCAAGGTCCCGCCACAGACAAGTGGGGGAGCCAGCATTACAACCCACAACCTTCTTACTCCCAGGGCTGTGTTCCACCCACTTCAGCCATGCTTCCTCTCTAAAAATGCAGCTGACATGCCGAGTCGACATAATCCTTCTTCCCTCCTCCCCAGGACTCTCGAGGGAAATACGGGTGGGGAGGGGAGTCTAACAAACAGTAATTCCTCCTGCGAGAGCAGCCCCTTGGAGGAAAAAGGGGGCCGGATCCCACAGCCCACTCCTCAATCAGAAAGCACAAAACCTGAGGGCAATTACCATAATTTACTATACCCTAAGGGACGGTGGATGTGTGTCTGTGTGGAAATATATGGAAAAAGGGGGAAGGAAAAAGAAAGAGTTGAGAGTGATTGGGGTCGGGACCCCGAGGAAGCAGGGTCACAGAGCAAGTCTTCTTGGCTCTACGTCTGTACTGCTAATTGAGAGGAGAATGGGAACACTGGGAGGGAGGCTGCAGTGCTTGATGGAACAACAGAAGACGCTACCGAAACCTCACAGTTGGCTGAGTTAAACATCCCGAAATCAATACCGGGGTGGTAACCAGGATTCCCATTCAGTCCACGCCTCCCCATCGACTGCCAGTGGTTGTCCATCCACCTCCGCATCGAACAGAAACTCCTCATCGGCTTTAAAGAGCCCGATCAGCTCACGCCCTCCTACCTCAACGGGCTAATTTCCTACTACAACTCCATCCACACACTTGGTTACACTTGGTTCCTCTAATGCTGACTGAATGATGGTTCCAAATCTCGTCTATCTTGCCACCAACCCTTGTCCACAGCCTCTCCTCCCCTTTCATAAAGAGACCACCACTCTGTCTTCATAGCCTTTTTGAAATCACATCTCCAAAAAGCTTTACCTTTTCCTCTTTCTCGGATCTGTACCCTTTAAGGACTTGATATTCACCCTCCACCCTCAGCCGCACAGCACTTATAGCCAATCCACAATTTACTTTAATATCCCTCTCCCTCTCTAGATGGTAAGTTGCTTATGGGCAGGGAATGTGCCTACAAACTCTGTTATAAGATACTCTCCCAAGAGCTTAGCAAACAGTAAGCGCTCAATAAATACCACCAACTGATTGACTGAAGCACAAGAAGTCTGACTGTCCTAAGCCCCAGCTTAATGTGCAAAAAAACGATGTGAGGTCATGTTTCATTTAAGTAAAGAGACTTGAGAGGAAAGGTCAGAATTCAAGTACAGACCCCCAAAAGCACATTATTTATTCATTTATTTTTGAATGCTATTTGTTAAGTGCTTGCAAGGTGCCAGGCACTCTAAGTGCTGGGGTAGATACAAGGTTGTCGGCTTGGACGTCGTCCCTATCCCACATGGGGCTCACAGTCTTAATCCCCATTTTACAGATGGCGTAACTGAGGCACAGAGAAATGCAGTGACTTGCCCAAGGTCACACAGCAGACTAGTGGTGGAGCTGGGACAAGAACCCAGGTCCTTCAGACTCCCATGCCCGTGCTCTATCCACTGGGCAACACAGCTTCTCTGCATATATATATTTTATTTCCATTATTCCCACTGTGGTTTCATTCTGAAGGTGAGGAACCATGAATTGGGAGTGTGGAGGAGAAGCAGGGCTATAAAACACCCGTCTAGGGATTTGCTCAATTAGCATTTTCAGACACATTTTAAAAAGGAATATAAACCAGACTATCCCTTACTAGACACTCTGGGAAATGTCTCTGTGCTCACCTGGGCTTTGGCCAAATAGATACATACTCTCTGTCTCCCTCTGACCAACCTCCTTTCTTTCTCTCTCTCTATCTCTCTCTCTCATAATTTTATTCCATCATCACATTGACTAACTGAAGGCATTGCAAAAAACTGCAGGAGAATTCATTCATGAGTTGTTGAACGCAGATGACTTTTCCCCCAAAATACCAAATGTTGGCACTGAAAAGATGCCTGATAAAATCTGTTTGCCGGCTTACCTAAGGAAACCTGATATAAAATCCAACGATCCTTGTCGATAGCACTCGGTTAAGAATCCAACTATAAATCTGTTTTGAGGCAATAGCCGGATGATTAACGAGGAAAGTGTACCAATCAACCCAAACCTGCTCATGGACAGGCTAGGAGCCAGAGCATTAGGCTTCTGCCTAGGTCCCTCAGCTTCTTTCACACTGCACGAGCTACTTAGGGGCATCGGGGAAGGCTCCTGAAAAGGTTTCTTTCCTAACATCTCCATGCACAACTTCACAACACGCGGCAGAACTTTGCAATAAACGGCGGTACGAGAAACCTCAAATAAGTGAGGTTTGAATGGGGTGATTTAAGCCACAGTTCCAAACAGGCCCCGCGACTGTTACGGGGCAAAGGCTGAAAGCAGGATGTAAAGGCTGCAGTCGAATGGACAAGTAAACAAAGTGAGAAGAATTTCAAGGACCTACCAAAGTACAGTATGAAGCATAGGGCGATCAATCCTAAAAGCTGTGAATGACAATGGCAGGTTGGTAGACATGATCCCTGCAGAGTAACAGAATGAGAAAGAAAGGAAAATTCCACGAGGGAGTTTTCAGGGTGAGGCAGGAGAGAGAGAAGAGGGGAGAGGGAGGAGAGAGAAAAGGAGGAGGAGAGAAGCGAGAGGAGAGAGAAGACAGAGAAAGAGACGAGCCAGCTCAGACTGTGTGAGGGCTTTAAGTGTTTCCAGTCATAGAGGAGTCAGAAGATAATAATAATAATGGCATTTGTTAAGCGCTTACTATGTGCAAAGCACTGTTCTAAGTGCTGGGGAGGATACAAAGTGATCAGGTTGTCCCACATGGGGCTCACGGTCTTAATGCCCATTTTACAGATGAGGTAACTGAGGCACAGAGAAGTTAAGTGACTTGCACTTTAGACATGAGAGAGGGTCTGAGAGCTCACTGAAAACAGGAGATCACCACACCGCTAATAGCATCCCTCCTTTTACCATTTGTGATGACTTTCGGAGCACGTAACCCATCACATCTAGAAAATTATACATATCCAAAGTTTTCCCAAAAGATTCTGTAAACATCTGGTGACCTGAAAATAAGGGGAAACATCCTTAAAATACCGCTAAGATTGGAGGGCCCCCAACCACACCCTTTTTTAAAGGGGCCTGGTAGCGTGCTTGATTCCTCTCACAGTTAAAAATGAAATTCTTTCTTGTATCCACCTGAACTCAATCAATGCTATTTATTGAGCACTTGCCGTTTACAGAGAACTTTACTGAGCGCTGAGAACCGAGCATCAAACCTCTTCCCTCTCGCTGAAGCCTCTGTGGACTTGGAGAACAACTGGGAGCAGACTACTTGTAAAAAGCTGCATATACTTCAAGAGTCATTAAACGACTGTCCAAGAGGGACAGGGACCGTGTCTAATTCCCTCCTGTCTCTACTCTCTCCCAGCCCTTAGTACGGTACTCTGCACTGTGTGACCTTGGGTAAGTTCCTTCACTTCTCTGGGCCTCAGCTACCTCATCTCTAAAACGGGGATTGAGACTGGGAGCCCCACACGCAACAGGGACTGTGTCTAACACCATTTGCCCGCATACACCCCACCCCAGTGCTTTAACAGAGTGCCCGGCACACAGCGCTTAACAAATACCACAGTTATTAAGCGCTTAATAAATGCTCTATTACCCGTCTCCTGATTCTACGACTCCTATTCCTTTGACTTTTTTCTCATTAGGCCCTGTTCTCCAACCCTTTAAATTCCTTGTTCTCTGGACGATCTCCAGCTTCTCCGCATATTTTTTCAAACTTGGTGAACAAACCCGGGCAACACTCTGAGGGACAGATCGCTGTAAAACAGAATAACGGGTTTACTCCCTTTACTCCAGCCTGTCACACCAGAGTCACGCTGGCTACCTTAATAATGATACTCCACTGCTGACTCAATCAATCAGCGGCTCGATGACGACTCCCAATCCATTCCGGCCAATATTTGTTCTCGGCCATTCTTTCCCCACCCTGTTTTTGTCAGCCTCCCTTCGTCCCGAAGAGCACTACCGTGCACTTGTTTGGCATCAGATTTTTCTAAATCGCTTGGAATTTCATTCCCGTTTAGCAATCCTACCCCAGCCGGGGTCCACTGCAGACTTCAATCAATCCATCCCTCGCAATGAGCGCTCACCGTGTGCAGAACACTGTCCTAGGCGCTTGGGAGAGTATAATAAAATCATATAATAGAGTTGGTACACCAGTTTCCTACCCGCAAGGAGCTTACAGTCTAGAGGGACTTGACTTGAGGCAATTTCCATCTATCTACCCAGATCACTATCACTCAATCATTAGTGATTCACTGAACATTTACTGGGTGCAGAGCACTGAACTAAGCACTTGGGAGAGTAAAATATAGCAATAAACATGCACATTCCCCGTCCATAATGAGCTTATAATTTAGAGATTTACAGGCTAGACGTAGAAGACAGGAACCCTACTTTCAAGAGGCTACCGATTTAGCAGGGGAGACGGACACAAAAGCATTTACGGAAAGAAGGGGAAATGGCTATGTGGCGGAGTAGGTCCCGGTCCTCCAATCCAATCCCGCAGGTACCTCACTCCGTATGACCTTTGATTGGGAGGTGACCCGTGAATGCCTACCCTTTGGGTGTGGATCTCTCTGATGGCGTAATGACACTTTCCCTCCGTGCTTGCATTCAAAAGAAAACTTAGGCAACATTACCATTCAGTCCTGTACATAAACCCATCAAATCGTTCCCTGGGGAGAGCAGCTGACTTCATCGATAATCATCTCTTCCAGGACCGCAGTAACTCACGTTGATAAGCGGGATCTTGGGAACCTAAGGGGACGAGATCAGGAAATCCCCTGGCTCGGATCAGATCTGAATGATCCCACACAGTTCAAAGCTCGACAGATCCTGGTCTTTCAACAGGGCGGTGGAGGAGGTTCCGAACTGGCGCGATAAGACTGAACCAGCAAAAAGAAAAAGTGATTTGGCTTTTTTGTTAAGATCCTGTCCAGATAAAACCTCGAGCCCCTTTGCTACAGAAAAGCAATAAATTTAAGACGTGTATTATTCTGCGGTTTGGACTCAGGTCTCCTAGTTACTTCTCACGGTGTATTAGCTGTTTAAGTTCCTAAATGGATTCTTCATGGAAATCCACGGGACCCTGAGATTCTGCTTAAAATAGTCACATCTAGCTCTATTCAGGAACATTTTACTTCTGAAAAAGAAGCTTTGCTTCTTAACACACAAGTTAGAGTAAAACACAAAGCGAAGTATGCCATTTCTGAGAAGAGCAGATACTGCTTTTACGAGTTGCACTCAAAACCGTCTGCACGTTCAAGGGTTCAAACTTTGTAAACTATACCACCTCCATAGCTATTTACAAGCCAAGAAATGCAGTGACAAAATGTGTTGTTCAAAAATATACCAGAGCCCTTCTCGGAGAATACTTCCGAAGCATGGTTGCCAAGGATTTTTCCCGCCCCCCAACAATCAGGGAAGCCGAATGTAAAGCCCCGATCTAGTCAGCTCCCTCTCCCAATCAATAGTATTTACTGAACGCTTACGTGCAGAGGATGGCACCAAGAGCTTGGAGAGTATAATAAAGTAAGCTGGACAATGGGCCCTGTTCTCTAGGAGCTTACAATTTAGTACATGAACGTGGAATATTGGTCACTAAATCCCACGCAACCAAGACTAGGGATCATCTCCGTGGCCTCGTGGAAAGAGCACGGACCAAGGAGTCAAAGGACCCGGGTTCTAATCTTTGCTCTGTCACTTTATCTGCTGTGTAACCTTGGGCAAGTCACCTCGGTTCCCTCATCAGCAAAATGGAGATTCAATATCTGTTCTTCCTCCTACTTAGGCTGTGAGCCCCATGTGGGATCTGATTATCTTGAATCTACCCCAGTGCTTAGCACAGTGCTTGGCATATAGTCAGTGCTTAATCAAAGGCACAATTATAATTATCATCATCCTCTGAAACTTGGAGGTGGTAGGCTTAAGTTAAATAATAAGATTTCCCTCTTCAATCAATCAGTGCATTTACAGAGCACCTTATGAAGCATTTGGAGAGTACAATATAACAGAGCTGGTAGACACGTTCCCTGTCCTCAAGAAGGTCCAGAGCGGGGGAAAACGTTAAATATTTAGAGGGAAAAGTCTGTAATGTTAAAGTAACTCGAGTTAGCATTTAAACCTCACTGCAGAGGAGTCTATAGTGAGTTATACAGACATGTGACCCTCCATTCTTAATGGTGCTATCAGACGTCAAAGAGGTCTGATCCTGCAAGCCAACTAATAGTAAGCACTTTTAAAAATACCACAATCGCCATGTGCCAAACACACAGTCCGTCCCACCGGTCGCAAATGCTGGAGAGAGAGAGAGAGAGAGAGACGGTGTAACGGTCTGGATGTATCACTGATCCGATCCACTGGTGATGGCATTTTGACTCACATCACCCGGTTCTGGTTCTCTTGGAAGTCAGAGGTTGAAACTCACTGCCCACTCGGACCGCTGACTTGGTTGCTTGAAATTAAGAGCTGCGAGATAGCGGGTAATCAAGGATGACATCAAAGTTGTGGCTATCTAGCACAGGGAGGATGGTGGTATGATTGACAGGGATGGGAAAATGGGGAGGGGCTATGCCAGTCACCAGTGGGCACTGGGAAAACAGAGCAGCTCTGGAGCATCCCAGTTCCAAGGAGCCTGGGGAGAGAAGTCCATTCTGAGCCTGCCTGTGGAGACTCAAGTTAAGGTTTCATGAGCATGGAAGCCTGTTTGCCACCCACTCCCTTGAAAAGGTCAGTCGTCCAATCAATCAAGGATCACCAACAGAGAGATTCTGAAATTCAATCAGGCTATCAGCATCGAAGCAAAGCTCATCACAAGAGAGTTTCACCGAGGACAGGTATAAAGAAAGGACAGCAGGACACCCGAGCGGCTGCTGTTTAGAGAGCTCAAGTGGGAGGAGCCACAGTCAGAGAGGGCAGAAGAAATCCTTCAAAGATACGATGAAGCCCAGCCTCGAAGGGTGAGGACTAGCCGGAGACCACTGGGAGACGACACCCGCAGGCCGACCCGCTTGACATGTGGCGAACATGGGTGGGGTGGCTCTTCTGGAGCCGGTGCTTTGGGAAGCCTGGGATAACCAGAGGCTGAATTGAAAACAGCACAGGCACTGCCAAGGCAACCGCTTGGCAAATCTTTATAAGCAAATAAAAGAACCATCGGTCACACATCAGTCTTCTCCATCACGAATGGCCAAATGGACAAAGTTTCATAGCCAGTACTGTCTCTTTGACCCTCAAGCGTATGTCCTTCAGGCTATTTTTATTTATAGATACATATTTACTCGCCCGTAGTGACACCCCGGGCAACGTGGCAGATTTAAATATACTGCAAGAGGACCCCTGTCTCATTTGATCTTATTTATTGAGTGCTTACGTGTGTCGAGTACTGTACTAACTGCTTGCGAGAGTAGCAGACAACAGAGTTGGTAGACACGCTTCTTGCCCACAAGGGTGTCACTGTCCGCCTCACCTTGCCAGATCTTTTCCTTGCAGTGAGCGGCGTTATTTTTTTCCTGCCTCCAACTACGAAAAGGGGCCTGCAGAGGAAGTGGGAGATGCCCGACCGGGATCCCCAATCCCAAAACGAAGTTTCCTTCAGGTTAGAGTTTAGCTGCCATATAGCGGGAGGAGGCTTTGTCCTATTATTTGACCAAGGGTGGGGTCTGGGGAATGTCCTTGGATCCCTTCCCAGGGTGAGAAGACAGACACGGGGGTTCCCTGGACCTTGGGAATCCCCGTATGTGGGACTGCGGCAGAAAATGACGATGATGATATTGGTTATGTTATATTGTACTCTCCCAAGCTCTTAGTACAGTGGTCTGCACACGGTAGGCGCTCAATAAATACGATTGAATGAATGAATGGTTAAGAGCTTACTATGTGACAAGCACTTGTGACTTGATGAGGGGTCCAGGGTCATTCTTCAACCTCACCCAAAAGTCAGAAGGGGAACTACAGCTGGGCTAAATCCTTTCGAACCTATTTGATAATTAAGTTTACTCTCCACATACCTGTGCAGACACCTATTACGGCCAGTGCCTTTTTCGAGTTGACTTTGAGCCAACCCACGACTCTAAAGGATCAATGAGAGGCTGAGGGGTCAACAAGGGGTTACTGATCATGCAGAGAACAGCTGGGAGAAGCTGGTTTCCATCCCAAATTCTCATGGTTTGGGCAGAGCCAAACATCATTCTGTTGCTTCAGGCTGCTTCCTGCTCCCTGGGGTTCAATCCTCTAGCTAGCTCGACACTCCCAAGGGAAGACTGGGTTAGCAAGAAGCATACAAACATTTGCTCTAACCCATTTCTTTGCCTACAAATTGAAAAGAACCCCATCATTCCTCTAACGGTGTTGGGTGGACTGGGAGATATTTTTTAAAAAAAGGTACTTGCTAATCAAGTTTTACAGAAAAATGAAGCTCGGGAGACAAAACTGCTCCTTTAATAGACGGGTGGCAAATATACTTCACAGATGTTTCTAAACTCCTTATGGGCAGGGAACGTGTCTGCTGATTCTTTTGTATTGTAGCCTCCCAAGCTCTTAGTACTGGGCTCTGTACATAGTAAGCTCTCAATGCCATTGATTAATTCAGGTTATAGCTTCTCAGCTGAACAAGATGAATATTATAAAGTCTAAATATGTGCACAGAGAAAAATAAACCAAGATAAATCATCTCAATTCGTCTTTTCCATGCATAATAGCCATTTTTGATGCTCATTTCATTAAAGAGTTTTTTTTATTATGACTATTATTGTTATTAGCGTAAATCTACAAAGCTTCTTTCTCCAAGGAACTTAAATTCAATCATATTTATTGAGTGCTTACTGTGTGCACAGCACTGTTCCAAGCGCTTGGGAGAGTACAATACAACAATAAAAAGACAAATTACCTGACCACAATGAGCTTACAACTTAATAACCCTTTGTCATTCACTCATCAGAAATCCATAACTGTGAACAGTGACCATTTTGGAGCAAATCATGTTCAGCCTTAAAGTCTTCCCTACCATTTAAAAGAATGTGTTTGGAGCCATCAATAACTGTAGTCAAGTGGTCTGATATAAAGCAATACAGCAGTTTAAGGGGAATAAAATATCTTCTCATACACCGATGTCCATGTGTTCATTTTTTAAAATCTATTTGCTCCATTAGTTCTTTCTTGAAAAGATTTTATGAATTAAATAATAGTTGATATGTTCCATAACATAAGGCAGCAGAATGAAAATGATGCAGCTAAACGGTTGTCAATTGATAAATTAACAACTCTTAAATGAATTTTATTTTGTTACAGCAGTCTTAGAAAGCAAAAGCAATGTTGGCCAAAACTTTAAGCAATTGTTGTATTCTCAAAGAGTGAAATTCTTTTGAATTTGACATTTCAATCATCACTCCTTTCAATTAAATGAACCCAGGCCCATTTTCTACAACTCTAACCTTCCTTTAAGGATCGATTAAGTCAGGGCTTAGTAAAGCGCTCTGCATACAATAAACATCACTGATTGATCTCCGTGTCTGCTGTCACAAAAACTGGACGCAACTCTGGGGTCTCAAGCGTATAGTTTAATGAGAAACAAAAAATATGAAATGAACAACAGCCAGGTGAGATTATTCATCATCATCATCATCAATTGTATTTATTGAGGGCTTACTATGTGCAAAGCACTGTACTAAGTGCTTCGGTGGGTAAGAGCTGGTTCATCGCAAGGTGTGAATCGGAAAAATCCATCTTTCCATCCTTCGACTTTCAATTATCAAAGGTCAGGGGTTCCAATCCAGGCTCCGCCCCTTGTCTGCTGTGTGATCCTGGGCAGGTCCCTTCACTTCTCTGTGCCTCAGTCACCTCATCTGTAAAATGGGGATTGAGACTGTAAGCCCCATGTGGGACAAGGACTGTGTCCAACACAATTTGCCTGTAACCACTCCGGCGCTTCGAACAGTGCCTGGCACCAAGTAAACGCTTAACGAATGCCACAATTATTAGTATTCTGATCTGCACTAATGTAAGGAGAAAGCAGTATAGGAAATTTAAGGCAAGACAGGAACGCGAGCCTGTTCAGGGCGGAAGGCATAAAATGAGCTGGCCACAAGAGGAAGTGACCAGTAAGATGGTTCGGGAGATGAGAAAGCAGGCAGCTACAGCAATCTGTCCCCAAAAATCCCAGGAGGTGGAAGAAAATGGACAGGTGCCCACCTCCCAGACAGAAACGCACTTCTCTTCCAATAAAACCCAGGTCTGTCAGCGGCCCTTTCCACTCTCTGTTTTCTTCTCTTGCGGGGCCTCATCTTTTTTCAGGCTTAAATTGCTCAATGGAATCTAAGGCTGACTCGGCTCCAGATAAAACCTGGAGAGGGGGATCCAACTCCTTGCAACACTTCTGTGGCTCACCCAGTGGAGCTCAGAAACCAGAGTGGGTTTTCAGTAAGAAGACGGAGGCTGGGACGGCGGTCCTACGTGATCAACACGATGAAGCAACCCACACTGGACATTTTAAAAAAGGTGCTTAAAAATGCTAACTTTGTGACTTTCCCTAACCAAAAGGTATTTTGCAGAAATATTATGCACTCCTTAATGTGAAATTAAGGGGTGGGGAGGGACACACAGATAAACATGCAAGGAGTGAAAGCTTGCTTGGAATTCATTTTGGGTCACTGAAAAAATACATTAGAGCAACTACAAAACACCTCAAAGAGACTAACAATGAGAAGCACTACGGCCTAATGGAGAGAGGCTGGGCCTGGAAGTCAAAGGACTTGGGCTCTAATCCCAACTCTGCCACCGGCCTGCTGTGGGACCTTGGGCAAGACCCTAAACTTCTCTGTGCCTCAGTTACCTCATCGGTAAAATGGGGATTAAGGCTGTGAGCCCCATGTGGGACAGAGTCTGCATCCAACCCAATTATTTTGCATCTACCCCATCATTTCGTACCACGCCTGGCACGTGGTAAGCACTTAAAAGAAAAAATGTAATCTAATATCATCAACAGATGATTATTGAGCCCCCACTGTGTACAAGGGGCTGTATTAGTACCCTCAGCCCATCTTGTTAAAGAAGAGGGAACGCTCTGAATCTTTCAGACTACAGGCGGAATAATCCCCATTCCTGAACAAAATTATTGTTGGGAAAGAGTAACAAAGCGCATTACTATTCAGATACCGAGGTGAAACTACAAGATGTAACAATAATCATTCTCTCGCGTATACGCTGATCACCGCTGGGGTCTGCAAGAAATCCCCCTTCACAAGGCACAGGCTGAAGCCAAACAGCTTCAGCTGGAGGCAGTTATACTTGACTCTGAAATTGCAGACACTGGCCAGGAGATAGGTAATTTGGTGGTCTAAAGGATTCCAGCCTGCCAATTCCGCTGTAGTAGCGAGGTCAAATGGCAGAAAAGGCACGTCGGAAAAAGAAATAAATTGAGTGACCTTCTTTCATTTTCGACCAAAGCATACGGGGACGGGAGTCTTAGACGGTTCTGTTCCTGGGTGAAAATAATTCAGGATACTGTGTTAAGGCCGGCAAGGGTTCTAGGTAACAAAATAATCATACAAACTGGGGGGCTCCCGAGGCAGCATTTGGCAAATCTGCTGCGCGCTTGCGAGAGAACGGCACAACAAGCAGTGTTGACTGATCAACACGCGAGGTTCACGGATACCAAATTCTAGGGCTCCGACAGAACGTCTCGGTTCAAGGAGCCACTTTTTATTTCGGATGATCACTCCAACAGTCTCCGGCACTATCCAGCAGCCCGAGGTCTAGCCCAGGTCCTCCCTACCCCTCATCACCCCAGCTGCCTTCATCAATCAGTGGACTCTATTTATTGAGTGTCTGCAGTATGCAGAGCACCCTGGAGAGGAGGAGAGTGATGAAAGATAAAATCTCTGCCCTCGGGGAGCTTGAGTGAGGGAGAGAGACAAAACTAGGTGCAATTAACAGACAATGGGAAGATGGATAAAATCATTAAATAATTATTTTTTAAATAATATATTATATATTAATTAAAAATAATTATTTAATAAATGGAATAAAAATTGCTTCAGTAGTTGAGGACACAGATCGATATATTTAATAATAGTAATAATAATGTTGGTATCTGTTAAGCGCTTACCATGTGCAGAGCACTGTTTTAAGCGCTGGGGTGGATACAGGGTCATCAGGTTGTCCCACGTGAGGCTCACAATTAATCCCCATTTTACAGGTGAGGTCACTGAGGCACAGAGAAGTTGAGTGACTTGCCCACAGTCACACAGCTGACGAGTGGCAGTGCTAGGGGTGGCTGGAAGAAGTGATTGGGGGCTGGAATGTGCCTCGACTACCCGGAAAAGCCTCTAGGAAGAGGTGGGATTTCAGGAGGGCTCTGAAGATGGGGAAATTTGCAGCCTGGTGGATTTGAAGAGGCAGGGAGGGTGGAAGGGATGAATAAGGGAAGAGTGAGAGAGGACGAGATGGCTTGGGGGAAGTGGAAAACGGGGTATGGGATGAAAGGAGCCCACGAATAAGGATAAAGAACTCGGTGGAGAAAACTTTCAGGCCAATGGTAGGGAGTTTTCGCCTGACTTGGAGGGAAATGGAGAGCCATTAGATGTTTTTGAAGAGAGGCGAGGTGTCGAATGACATTTTAGAAGGTGACCCAGGAGGCCTGAGTGTAGAGAGGAGTCTGAAGAAAAGAGAGAGGTTGAAAACCTAAACAACCACCCACGGCCAGTTCCTCACCTTGAATCCTCACCTTCAGTAAAATAAACTTGAGCACTTGGACACTTGAGGGGAGGGTGTTTACATACAGTGTTTGCTTTCAGAAACAGGGAGGGCTGTCGACAATACTAGAGAAGAGAGGACAAAAATGGAACTAATATTTGGGGTAACCCAATCCATTAGAAGCCAAGACTCTACCAAAAGCAACAAAACCTATCGCACGGAAGACATCTTGCTACTCCTAGTTTTAGGACCCATTGCATTTTTCTGAGAAAACGAACCACCGCCCGGCACCCAAGAACATTCAAGATTTGCTCGCTTCCCCACTCGTTCCGACGGAATAACAACAGTGTTTATGGAAGTACTATATCACCTTCGGCGATTCCAATTAGAAACAACGAGGAGACGTTACCACAGATATGCCGAGTTATGTCAAGCACGACAGTAAAAGACATGGCTTGCGGGATTATTTGCAAGAAAGGGAGCTTTTGAGGATTTGGTAATGGTTTCAATGTGACCACCAACCACAAGTCTGAAACAGTTCACAAAACATGACAAGTTCCTTATGACTCCATTTAGATACGGGGCATAATTTGATGGCTCTAGGCTATTTGTTCCTTTTAATACCCTCATCTAGAAATAACAGATCAGGCGACTATTTAAAGCCAAAGCAACAGCATCTAATGAGAAGTACAGCACAAATGATATCTCAAATGCCTGACCGATTATTTGAGGTAAAAACGGAGGCTGAGAGAGAACGAAAACTTCTGCTTCTTGCCTTTCATTAACAGCTAAAGATCGAGTCAGGGAGAATAAGAACTCTCGGGAAAACCCGTGAGCTTCAGCAATAACAAATTCCGAGCCTCCTACGAAGACACCGCTAGAGATATACTCATCGCAACGTAGTAGGAATGGTCTAGAAATCAGCACATTTCACCATTTTTGCCTACACACCCTCGGATCATTTGAAATTCCTCTCCCCCCCCAACAAGGTCTTTAATGGAGCCAGCTGGCCCTTCCAATGTCAAGATGATCTACGAGAGCCGCTCTTCCTCGGAGGCACATTAAGCAAAACATTGGTTTTAATATCCCCTCTCCCGATTGGGAAATACCTCGACATCTGGCTTTTGCTCTTTCGAACCTCAGCTAAACGCTGGCGGCACCGCGGCTGAGTTTCCAATTTCCTCCGTATCCCTCGACGAGGAACTTTAACTCTCCGGCCGGGCGACCCAGATTCGGACGGTAAATCCCCATACACCCGCCACGGACCCAGGTTCCCGGCGGCTCATCCTCAGAAGCCAAGATGTCTTTCCTACTCCCCGGAAAAGAGCGGCCGCAGCGGAACAAAAGATGCCCACGGGAATCGCAATCTGCGGAGTTGCCTCCTAATCCCGAGCCGGCGGGAGCGGAGGGACGTGGAAATGATCCCGTTCTGGTTTTCCTTTCCTGGGGGGAGGGAAGGCTCGGGAGACACTTCCCCGTTCCAAGGGATTGCCCGTTTCTCCAGCTATGAGGCGGATTTCGCTGCCTTCCCCTCGCACCACGAAAGCGGGTGTGTGCGGGAAGAATCAAGGGCCACCGGGGAAGTGTGTCGCACACACAACACACACACACCCCCCTCCCAGATTTCGACTGAATCCACCGCTCAGCCGGGAGCTAATCCGCTGCAGGCTGTGCCCTTCACCGCAGAAAGGACTGGACTAGACCCTGAGCTCGTGGTGGGCAGCGATTCTCCCTCTCTAATAATAATAATGGCATTCGTTAAGCGCTTCCTGTGCACTGCTCTAAACGCCTCTTTATTGCTCTGGCGTACTTTCCCAAGTGCTTAGTCCAGTGCTGTGCACACTGTAAGAGCTCAATAAATACGAATGGACTGTGGGATCCCCCGACCCCTGATCTTTGCTGTCCGCCTCCCCCCCTTTTAGACCTTGAGCCCGTCGCTGGGCAGGGATTCTCTCTGTTGCCGAACTGTCCATTCCAAGCGCTCAGTATAGTGCTCTGCACCCAGTAAGCGCTCAATAAATACGAATGAATGCCTGCTTCCTTGCTTTGATGTCCCCCCCTCCGGTAGACTGGTGACCCGTTGTGGACTGGGGGTTGTCTCTCCTTGCTGCTGGAGTTTCCCAGCGCTTAGCCCAGTGCTCCGCACACACTTCATTCATTCGGTGGTATTTAGTGAGCGCTTCCTGGGGGCGGGGGGCACCGGAGTAAGCGCCTGGCATTCAATCGATCCTATTTGCTGAGCGCCTTGCGTTCAATCGATCCTATTTGCTGAGCGCCTGGCGTTCAATCGATCCTATTTGCTGAGCGCCTGGCGTTCAATCAATCCTATTTGCTGAGCGCCTGGCGTTCAATCAATCCTATTTGCTGAGCGCCTGGGGTTCAATCGATCGTATTTGCTGAGCGCCTGGGGTTCAATCGATCGTATCTGCTGAGCGCCTGGCTTTCCATCGATCGTATTTACTGAGCGCCCGTGGTTGGGCAGGGAAGGTCTCTGTTGCTCAACCGTCCATTCCAAGCGCTCAGTCCAGTGTCTTGCGCGTAGTGAGCGCTCAATAAATACGACTGAATGGAAGAACTGGCTGAGCGCTTGGCGTTCAATGGGTTGCATGTATTGAGCATCGGTCGTATTCAGGGGGCGCTTAGGATGTGCGGGACTCTGTAGTAAGCGTTCGGCAGGGCCGGGGAGGGCTCAGCGGCGATGGGTGGAGCGGTGTGGCCCCCAAGGGACAAGCCGGGGCAGGGGACAAAGCGGGGGGGGGGGAGAGCGAGCTCTGCACATCCTCAGCGATCAATAAACACGATGGGGTGAAGGAGGGATTGACTGATTGATTGATTGATTGATTGATTGGGGGGGACAAAGAGGGGGAGGGTCCCCGAGGGGAGAGTGAGCTCTGCACATCCTCAGGAATCAATAAACACGATGGGGTGAAGGAGGGATTGACTGATTGATTGATTGAAAGGGGGGGGACAAAGAGGGGGAGGGTCCCTGAGGGGAGAGCGAGCTCTGCACATCCTCAGCGATCAATAAACACGATGGGGTGAAGGAGGGATTGACTGACTGATTGATTGATTGATTGGGGGGGACAAAGAGGGGGAGGGTCCCCGAGGGGAGAGCGAGCTCTGCACATCCTCAGGGATCAATAAACACGATGGGGTGAAGGAGGGAGGGATTGACTGATTGATTAAGGGGGGGGGACACCCCCTTTTTGTCCTGGGGCGGGGGGGGGGGGGGACTTCGATGGCCTGCGCCGCCTCCCCCCCAAACCGGGCCCCGCTCCGAGGGGACACAGACGATGGGGGGGGGACAAGGAGGCTGGGGGGAGGGGACGCTAAGGGGAGGGAGAGGGGACACTAAGGGGAGAGGACACTAAAGGGACACTGAGGCTGGGGGGACGGAGAGAGGACACTAAAGGGACACTGAGGCTGGGCGGAGGGGACACTAAGGGGACACTGAGGCTGGGGGGATGGGGAAGGGACACTAAGGGGAGGGGACACTGAGGGGAGAGGACACTAAGGGGACACTGAGGCTGGGGGAGGGGACGCTAAGGGACAACTGAGACGATCCTGAAGCCGGGGGGAGGGTGCGGGGGTTGCCCCCCCCCCCCCCGATGGCCGCCTCAGCAGACGGGCGGCGCCGGGCCCTCTCTCCCTCTCTGCGGCCCCCGCCCAGGGCGACCCCTCTGTCCCCTCACACAGACACAGACACAGACACAGAGACTCATCCCCTTGTCCTTTACCTCATGTCCCGGCGGGCTCCCGCGCCGCCGCCGCCGCCGCCAGCGCCGCCAGCGCCGCCCCGCCGTGTGGGGCCGAGGCCGGAGCCGCCCCGCGCACCATCCCCTCCCCGCCTCCCCTCCCGCACCGCGCAGCCTCGGCGCCGCGCCGGGATTGGCCCCTCCGGGCCGCCGTACTACGGGCCGTCCGAGCCCGGCGGGGCCCCGCCCCCCCGTCGTCCCGGCGACGGGCCCGGCCGCCTCAACCTCCCCCCCCTCCCGGACGGGCAGGCCGCGCAGCCAATCACAGCCCGGGAAGGCGCCGCGGGGGCCGGACGATGACGGCCGCCCCCCTCCCCGCTTCACCCAAGGGGCCCGGAGGGGGAGGGCGGGGAGCGAGCGGGGTTGGGGGGGAAGAGGCCGGGGCGGAAGTGACGAAGAGGGGCGGGGCGGGGCATGCCGGGAGTTGTAGTCCTGGGGGGGGCCTCGCCCCGGGCGGCCAATGGGCTCGCGGCTCGGCGCTTCCGGCGGGGGGCGGCGCAGCCAATGGGAGCGGCGCCTGCGCCGCTGGGGGGCGGGACTTGGCGCGAGCCGTCCTCACCCGCGCCGCGGCAGGAGGAGAAGATCGTCTTCGTCGTCGTCGTCGTCGTGGTGGTGGGAACCGTTCCCCGGTAGGCGCCTCGGCGGCGTCACTGTCCCCTCCGCTGGCTGCGAAGGACCGCCCGACCCTGCGCTAAGCGCTAAGCGCTGCGGTGCCGCCCCTTCCTTAAGCCGCCAGGCAGGGGTCCTGGGTTCTAATCCCGCCTCCGGGCCGGTCCCTTCGCCTCCCCGGGCCCCCCCCCCGCTCCCGAGCGCTTAGAGCGGGGCTTGGCACATAGGCTGTTGACTGTCTACACGGATAATGATGTTGGTGTTTCAGCGCTTCCTCTGGGCCGAGCACTGTTGTAAGCGCTGGGGGAGAGACAGGGGCCTCAGGTGGTCCCGCGGGAGGCTCCCAGGCTTCATCCCCATTTTCCAGATGAGGTCACCGAGGCCCAGAGAATAATAATAATGATGATGGTGTTTGTTAAGCGCTTACTGTGTGCTGAGCACTGTTCTAAGCGCTGGGAGAGATCCAGGGTCATCTGGTTGTCCCGCGGGAGGCTCCCAGGCTTCATCCCCATTTTCCAGGTGAGGTCACTGAGGCCCAGAGAATAATAATAAGGATGATGGTGTTTGTTAAGCGCTTACACTGTGCAGAGCACTGTTGTAAGCGCTGGGGGAGAGACAGGGGCCTCAGGTGGCCCCGCGGGAGGCTCACCGGCTTCATCCCCATTTTCCAGATGTGGTCACCGAGGCACAGAGAATAATAATAATAATGGTGTTTGTTAAGCGCTTACTCTGTGCGGAGCACTGTTCTAAGCGCTGGGGGAGAGACAGGGTCATCAGGTTGTCCCACGGGAGGCTCCCAGTTAATCCCCATTCTCCAGATGAGGTCACTGAGGCCCAGAGAAGTGAAGTGACTCGCCCACAGTCACCCAGCTGACAGGTGGCGGAGCCAGAATTCGAACCCATGACCTCTGACTCCCGAGCCCGGGCTTTTGCCACTGAGCCATGCTGCGTTAGACTGTGAGCCCGTCAGTGGGCGGGGATGGTCTCTCTCTCTGTTGCCCAATTGTCCCTTCCAAGCGCTCAGCACAGTGCTCTGCACATAAGCGCTCAATAAATACGACTGAATGAATATACATCCACATACACATATTTATATTGTTTAAGCGCTTACTGGGTGCCCGTGGGACAGATGCAAGATAATGGGGTTGGACACGGTCCCTGTTCCCCATGGGATCCCGGCGCTTAGAACAGTGTTTGGCACATATGCTACTTATTAGATATATATATATATATATATATATATAAATACACATATATTAAGCACTTACTGGGTGCCCGCTGGGATAGATGTAAGATAATCACCCTGTTCCCCATGGGATCCCCGCGCTTAGAACAGTACTCGGCACTTATGCTATTTATTTTATATATCTAAATACACAAATATTCATTCATTCAATAGTATTTATTGAACGCTCACTATGTGCAGAGCACTGTACTAAGCGCTTGGAATGGACAATTCGGCAACAGATAGAGACGGTCCCTGCCCATTGATGGGCTCACGGTCTATTGTTTAAGCGCTTACTGGCTGCTCACTGGGATAGAGGCAAGATGATCAGGTTGGATACAGTCCCTGTTCCACATGGGATCCCAGCGCCTAGAACAGTGCTCGGCACATATACTATTTATTATATATACATAAATACACGTGTTGTTTAAGCGCTTACTGTGTGCCCGCTGGGATAGATACAAGATAATCAGGTTGGACACAGTCCCTGTTCCACAAGGGATCCCAGCGCAGAGTAAGCGCTTAACAAATGCCGTCATTATTCAGTTGTATTTATTGAGCACTACTGGGTGCAGAGCACTGTACTGAGCGCTTGGAATGGACAATTGGGCAATAGCGACCATCCCTGCCCAACGACGGGCTCACAGGCTAGAAGGGGGCAAGACAGACAACAAAACAAGTCGTCAGGCATCAATACCATCAGGAAAAATAGAATCATAGATACAGACACATCAAACAAAACAGAGTAATAAATAATATATACAAATAGGAGTACTGTGGGGAGGGGAAGAGCAGGGGGAGGGAGAAGGGGAAATGGAGAGGGGCAGAGGGAAAGGGAGGGCTCAGTCTGGGAAGGCCTCCTGGAGGAGGGGAGCTCTCACTAGGGCTTTGAAGAGGGGAAGAGAGTTAGTATGGCGGAGGTGAGGAGGGAGGGCGCGGGCCAACCAGCAAATCCCGGTCCCACGTGGGGCTCGGGGTCTCCATCCCCGTTTGACAGATTGAGGAGGCTCAGAGACGTGAAGTGACTTGCCCAAGGTCCCACAGCAGACAAGCGGCGGAGGCGGGATTAGAACCCAGGACCTTGTGACTCCCAGGCCGTATCCACTACGCCAGGCTGCTTCCCATTCTCACTCTTGAATGGGTGGCCGGTGTGTGTGTGTGTGTGAGTGTAAAAGCCCACCGTGGGCAGCGATTGTCTCGCTGTATTGCCCTATTGCACTTTCCAAGCGCTTAGTACAGTGCTCTGCACATTGTAAGTGCTCAATAAATAAGACTGAATGAATGAATGTGCGTGATAATCACATCTCTTATCATAATGAGAAGGGTATTTGTTAAGCACCTACTATGTGCCAGGCACTGAACTGAGAAGCAGCATGGCCTAGTGGAAAGAGCCCGGGCTTGGGAGTCAGAAGGTCACAGGTTCTAATCCTGGCTCTGCCATTTGTCTGCTGTGTGACCTTAGGCAAGTCACTTCACTTCTCTGGGTCTCAGTTACCTCATCTGTAAAATGGGAATTAAAGTTTTGAGACCCTGCCTCCCCCACCCCATGGGACTAGGACTGTTTCCAATCTGTTTATCTTGTATCTACCCCAGTGCTTAGAACAGTATTTGGCACAAAGTAAGCGCTTAAATCCCATAATAATTATTATTATTGCTAAGCGCTGGGGTGGACGTAGTCCCGGTCCCACATGGGGCTCACAGTCTCAATCCCCATTTTACAGATGAGGTCACTGAGGTGCAGAGAAATGAAGTGACTTGCCCAAGGTCACAGAGCAGACAAGTGGTAGAGGGGAGATTAGAACCCATGACTGTCTCCTTCCAGTCCCAGGCTCTTTCCACTACGCCGTGACTAAGACTGTGAACCCCTTTGTGGGTATTCATTCATTCAATCGCCTTTTGAGCGCTTACTCTGTGCAGAGCACTGTACTAAGCGCTCAGAAAGTACAATTCGGCAACAGATAGAGACCATCCCTACCCAACGACGGGCTCACAGTCTAGAAGGGGGAGACAGGCAACAAAACAGGTAGGCAAGGTAGTGGACTGCATCCAAACCAACGAGTATATACCCAGTGCTTAGTACAGTGTCTGGCACATAGTAGACATTTCACAAATACCATAAAAAAAAAAAAAAATTTACCTTCACAGAGTTCCTGGGATGCCGGGTCCAGCTTTAAGCAGACGATTAACTCTCCTCCTTCCACATCCCTTTGAGGACTGGACTTGGCACATGCTCCACTCTAATACATAGTAAGCGCTTAACAAATACATCATTATTATTAATAGTAATAATAGCATTTGTATTTATTAAGAGCTTACTATGTGTCAGGCCCCTCGGCCTGGATCGCAGTGTAGATTCGAACAATGACTGAGAGACATTTGGCACTTGATTATCCTTCCTTTAAGTTACCTTTGATTTTTGTTTTTTAACCTTTTCTTTGTTGAAAGAATTGTGGAATAAAAGAATACGATAACATAGGTGTGTCCCTTGCCTGCTTGCTGATGGTGACTAAAACTCCCACAACGTGTATGGGAAGCCCTTGGCCTTAGATCCAGTTGGTTCCCGAAAATTGTGCCTTCAATCCAGACGCTCTAAGTCGGATCCAGTTTTCCCACTAGACAGAGTTAGATCCGGAACCAAAGTTGGAGACGCTATTTTTATCCAAATTGCCCGGAATTGTGTCTTTGAATCATTTACAGATGAGTAATGTAGCTGCATTCATATATTCATAGTATCAGAGAGGTTTCCACAATAGGGTGGCTGACTTTTTTTTTATTTCATAGGAAGTAAAACGTTAGTGTTGAGGCTCCCTGGTTACTCGACCTGGGGGTCGGGGAACCCCCAACCACTCCCACTCCACATATCCCCCTGCCCTCTTGAACCCGCAAAGCCTCTTTCTCCCCTTCCATCATGACTTTTTAAACTCTTTCCCCGCACCCCACCGTCTAAGGCCCCACGGCTAGTGCCGTAAAGTCCAAGCAAGAGTGACGTCAGTCTGAGCGACGGTGTAAATTTCGAGGTGGTTCCAGTGTCTTTCATCTTAGCTCGCGACACGTTAAGTCAGCGGATTTCCGGGGTCCCGCAAATTCGACAGGCCCGTACTGGATTCCTTAAATGAGCTTCTCTAGAAAAATGTTGATTGGGACTGGTCATAAAACTGTGTTCTGCTGGATTCTTGATGTTGACACTGAATCCCTGATGACTACCCTGATGATGGAGAAGCAGCGTGGCTCAGTGGAAAGAGCACGGGCTTTGGAGTCAGGGCTCATGAGTTCGAATCCCAGCTCTGCCACTTGTCGGCCGTGTGACTGTGGGCAAGTCACTTAACTTCTCTGGGCCTCAGTTCCCTCATCTGTAAAATGGGGATTAAGACTGTGAGCCCCACGTGGGACAACCTGATTCCCCTATGTCTACCCCAGTGCTTAGAACAGTGCTCGGCACATAGTAAGCGCTTAACAAATACCAACATTATTATTACCCTTTCGCCCTATCCTCCATCCCATTTCGCAAGAAGCAGTGTTGGCCTCGGGGGAAAAAGCCCAGACCTGGGAGTCAGAGGACCTGGGTTCTAAGCCCAACTCACCCATTTGTGTCTGCTGTTTGACCATGGGCAGGTCACTTTCACATCTCTATGCCTGCTCTTCCTCCTGTTTTTACCGCGAGCCCCACGTGGGACCCGATGATCTTGCATCTATCTACTCTAGAAGCAGCATGGCTCAGTGGAAAGAGCATGGGCTTTGGAGTCTGAGGTCATGAGTTCAAATCCCAGCTCTGCCACTTGTCAGCTGTGTGACTGTGGGCAAGTCACTTAACTTCTCTGGGCCTCAGTTACCTCATCTGTAAAATGAGGATTAAGACTGTGAGCCCCATGTGGGACAACCTGATTCCCCCGTGTCTCCCCCAGCGCTTAGAACAGTGCTCTGCACATAGTAAGCGCTTAACAAATACCAACATTATTATTATTACTCTAGTGCTTAGAAGAGTGCTTGGTACATGGTAAGCCCTTAACAAATACCACGAGAAATACAACATCATTCTTCCTCTAGACTACGCTTCTCGTAGGCAGGGAATGTATCTTCCAACTCCGTAGCGTCATATACTCTCCCAACCCCTTAGGGCAATTCTCTTCACCCAGCAAGTGCTCAATAAATACCAATGATTGATTGATTCTCACCTTATCAATGAAGAGGGTGGGTGAGATGAAATCAGAAGACTAGGTAAATCTCTTACGCTTCTACGTTGTCCGTGTGATCTGCCTCTGTGTACGAGCGAAGGCAATTAAAAGTGTCCAGCCAAGTGTCCTCTTAGCAGAGCCCACGTCTTCATATCTTAGACTCTTCAAATCGACTTATTATTGGTTTTAATCTCGTAATAAGTGTTTTCATGTTGCTAATCATGACTTCCTTTAAAATGTTAGGTTTATGGTCCTGTAAAAAAAAAAAAAAATCATCGAATAATATACAGGTGCATTCATGGTATTTAATAAGCGCTTCCTGTATGTGGAGCGCTGTACTGAGGCTTTCGGGGAGAGTTCATTTCAGTAGAATAGGGAGAGGTGAACCCTGCCCAGGAGGAACTTAGGGGCCAGAAAGAAATGAAAATAAGGGTGTGTACAGAACTGTCGAGGAGGAGCTGGGGGAAGGGTGAATATCGAAGTGGCGAAAGCGTACAGACCCAAGTGCGTACATAGGTAACGGAGAAAGGAGGGCTTTGATAGAGAAGGGGGGGCTTGGCAAGATCAGATTTTAGGAGGCCTTTGAAGGGGTGGAGGGGTGGTGGTCTGTCTGATATGGCGGGGGAGGGAGAATCAGGTCGGAGAACACGGGCAAGGGGTCGGAGGTGAGAAGGATGAGACGGAGGTAGAGTAAGTAGGTTGGCATTAGAAGAGTGAAGTGTTTGGGTTGCCTGTAGTAGATCAGAAAGGTAGGAGCGAGGCGATGGCTTTAAAGCCGATGGTGGCGAGTTTCTGGTAGTCAGGAAAGCGGATGCGCATGAAACCACTGGAGCTTTCTGAGGAGAGGGGAGAGCTGAATTGAGCAAAGGGGACGATTAAAATATATTTTAAACCTATCTGCCGGCTCGGAATATGCTCGATAGTGGCACTGGTGTTCCCCATGACACCCACTGAAAATCTTTTTTTCTGAACGATTGATTCTAGAAAGTAATTGTCAGGTGACAACCACATTTTACCGTTTTTTCATACACGTTTGCTTTCAGGTCACTATGAAAGGCTTATATGTCCAGCGAGCTTCTTCAGAAGATGAAGTGAAATTTGTGTATCAAGAACGGGTGAGTCTTTTTTCCACAAAAAGTTAAAGGAACTTATTTTTACACTCGGGAGACCCAATACTGTATTGAACGATCTCTTAAAAGTATCTCTTGTGGGTTTATTTTCTGGCTCTACTAGAGTTCTCCATGCAGTTGCATGGAAATGTAATTCTAATGGATTCTTCAAATAATGTTGAATAATACATTTTATATACTTTAAATGCTTTTATCGTTCTCAAACATTGGCCCTAACGTCAGTCATTAGTATTTATTGAGCGCTTACTCTACGCAGAGCACTGAATTAAGTGCTTGGGAGAGTGCAGTAGAAGGGGTGTAGATGATCCCTTACACTTCCAAGTTTTCTTTAAACCCACCCCTTCAACTAAAGTATTTCTTTGGATTAATATAAGGGCACAAGCTTTTTGCTGTACTATTAAAAGTGTGAACTGTAGCCTGTTGGTCTCTGGATTTAATCTCCGTCGGATTCATGGGAAAGTTCAAGAACCTGGTCTTTGCCAAGGGTTGGATTTATGAGATAATTTCTTGTGAAATGTATTTAAATTATCTTGACTGAGAAAAGAGTCCTAGAAAATAACTGGTAGGTCATTTTTAAAAGTGATTCATTTGTACCTACCCCCAACACTTAGTATTGTGCTTGGTACATAGGAAGCACTTACTAAAAACCACTATCATTATTATTATTATTACTATCATCATCCCTATAATCAAGGGTAGGTGTGCAAGTCTTCCCTCAGTTTTTTGGTATTTTTGAGCATGTGATGTTTTCATTTTTAATTCTTTTTTTAATCCACTGTGATTTATATATCTTTATATATAAATACCAAACCTAAGAAATTTAACTCGACTCATTTTGGGTCTGAGGATCAAACAGCTATGCTATCCAAGAGGGTGGGTGGGGAAGGAGTATGCAGGTAACCCCAAAAGGCCATATTCGAAACACTTATTATCTGTGCAAGTGTGTACATACTTATATTAAACATCCAAGAAGCTATTAGATTAGGACCACAACACCATATAACTTTCCCCAAAATGTCCTTTAGGAGATTTAGTAAGACAGGAATATTTTCATTGTAGGTATATTCCAAAAAAATAACATCTATGCTGGATTCCACATTGGCTGGTAGTTAAATATGTATTTATTTTTTACATTGGAACGGAAAGACTTTTTAAGGCATTTCATGTTCCGAAAGGCCTGTTTTGTCCAACTTACTAGCAGAAATCATTTCATTTCTTTTTCTTCCAGAAAAATATTCCTGTGGCAAGTGACAATTATGTGACACTTCAAGTTAAAGCCTGTGCTCTAAGCTGGATAAATGCAGAGGTATTTGAGGAACTTTAATGATGATAAGGAAAATAAACTGTATTTCTTTCACAACTATGTTTAGTACACTAATATAAACTGGCATTTGAATTCCCAGAATTTTTTTCCAGAAGGAGAGAGCAACTTCTTCTCAGCCGTTCTCAAGAGTGGCTACATAAAGCGTTTGCATGCTTTTCTGCCCCACATCCATCCTCTCTCTCTTCCTTTCTGCCGTTTCTTTCCTCTCCCTTCTCCTCTTCCCACTTCTCTTCCTGTCCTTTCCTCCCCACACACTCCTGTCCAATTTAATTCTTGGCCACAGAGGACTGAAGTGACCCCTAAAATCCAACCCTGTGGTAAAAATGAAACCTACTACCCCAGCTATTTGAAAAGTCTAGTTCTTTGACCTTTCTAATGGGAGGTCCAGGTGTTTAAGGCACTTATAAATGACTCCTAATTTATTAAAAAAGATCAAAATGTTTGCAATCACCTGGTTCTTTCCTTTTTGTGTAGATTTCATAAACCTCAAGTTTGACAGTGCTTCCTGCTGTTAAAGTGCTTCACAGAAAGAGATGACTATTATTCTTATTTACTGCATTATCAACTGGGGCCATTATAATCAGATAAAAATTCATTTTCATTTCAAAACTTTGATGGGCTGTGGGGTGTTTTATGTCAATATGCCACATCAGTTTGACTGTTTTACGTATTGTTCAGTAAGACGCATCGGACTCCAACCTATTTTGCATCTTAATATCTGGTGCATCATACATGGTGTGGTAAATATGGTTCTTCGATGATGTTTTTAAATTATGATTTCCGCTCTTTCCTACACTGAGTTAAAATGTATTTATATCGGGAGAATTCTTAACCATTTTTATGATTTAGCTTTTGTCAGAAATAAATCCGGAGGAGGATTTTTTCCCTGTGGGGAGAGAAATTGCAGGAATAGTTTTGGAAGGTAAGTCTTAATACCAGGCCAACTGAGAAAAAATTAAACTAACTAAATTCCATCAAAATACTATTTGAAAGTAACTGAATGAGAAGGATGTTGGGTTTTTTTGGACTCTGGCAATATGATTGCCATCAAACTATTAAAATTGCAATTCAGAAAAAGATGGAATGTTCACCAGTTGGCTAGCATGTGCAGCTCTGCTTTACCACTTCAAGTGATTTTAAGTAAAATGGAAATCGTGGACATGGCTGGCTTGTTTTTAATAAAAATCTAGTCAACATGGAAATGTATATATTAGTAACTTGGGCTAGGGTATAAATTTTTCAAGAAAACTATTCCACTGCCTATAAAGTAATTTCTTCATGTTAATTCTTTGCAGTTGGAAATAAAGTATCCTTCTTTCAACCAAATGATGAAGTGGTTGGTAAGTTACAGTGCTTGGTGGCTAAAGTTATGTATTACCATCCATTTCACTTCTCACTTCATTCCTCCCTATACAGAATTTGCTTAGAATTCTCCCCTCTTTCACAATATTCCTCCTTTTTTTTTCTCAGCCTCTGCCCACTTCCTTTTTACCCTCGATACCAGAATAACTGAGTAAGCAGTTGTCCACTTTGCCTCTCATGAAGCCTTTGTACTGTGTGGCTGTGAGAAGATCCATGGGGAAGAGAGGCTTTCACAATTCCTCAGAGAAGCAAGATAATAGAAGATAATGATAATAAAATAGGGAAAAAGCCTTGTGTTTGAACAGGCAAATAACTATCATTGGTGCTAGGATTTTCCTCCCCATCCCCCCCTACATTGTTCCTCAGACAAAGTTTACAAGTCTCATGGAGGATTTACTGTTTCCCCATCTCCCAAGAGCACTACACTCTTTCACCCCTGAAGAATACTAGTCTGGAATACAAGATTTCTCCTGGGTTTTTTTCAGGAATTTTACCGATGGATTCTGAAGAATCTGGCCTTTGTGAAGTGATCAGAGTTCACGAGCATTACTTGGGTATGTTGCAATAAAGCCTTTTCTAAAGTCACTTATTTAGAATCATTGCTTCGCTTACACATAGTAGGCTTGCAGCGCTTTATTTTCATTTTGTTTAGGGAGGGCTTTTCAGTAATTACTATCCTAGCATTTTGTATTCTGACTAAACTGTGAGAAATATCCTTTTTCTTTCCCTCCCACTTTATCAAAGTATTTCACTTCCTCTTCCCATTAATTCTTCCCCTCTGAATGTCAGGGTTTCAAAAAGTAATTCCCATCTTTGCATGGCAAATTCATATCCCGAATGAGATTTTGTGCTCTCGCTCTGATAATTCATCTAAAATTAAAATCAGTGTAGCTAGGCTAAGAGCCTCCACCAGGTCTGAGTCCTAGAGATTCCTATCTTCTGACCACATTTGGCCTTCTTTTACTTATAGACCATTAATTGATTGATTGAATTTTGATTATATCTTTGCTTCGGCTTTGTTTCCCTTAGAAATGAATGTCTGCTCTGTTTCTCTTGGGAGGATACAAATGCCCTAAAATCTTTACCTTAAAATTACAGCCATTTACAATTTTTTAATAGTATTTGTTAAGCACTTACTAGGTGTTAAGCACTGTTCTAAGTAAAGAGGTAGATACAAGCTTATCTAAACAAGTGAAGCGACTTGCCCAGGGTCATCCCCCCCCCCCCCCCCCCCCGATTTGGCTGCTGTGTGACCTAGGGCAGGTCACTTCACTTCTCTGTACCTCAGGTCCCTCATTTGTACAATGGGGATTGAAACTGTGAGCCCCACATGGGAAAAGGACTCTGCCCGACTCGATTTGCTTATATCGACCCCATTGCTTGGTACGGTGCCTGGCAAATAGTAAGCACTTGACAAATCCCATCACTGTTACATTTATCAGTTTGGACACAGTCCCTGCCCTACATGGGACACACAGTCTAAGTTGGAGAGTGAAGGATTTGATCTCCATTTTACAGATGCGGTAACTGAAGCTCAGAGATGCTAAGTGATTTGCCCTAGGTCACACAGCAGACAGTTGGCAGAGCTGGCATTAGAACCCAGGTCCTTCTGACTCTCAAGCCCATGCTCTTTCCACTAGACCACCCTGCTTCTGCCGATGATTTTTTTGTCTGTTGTTAATAGTATTTGTTAAGCGCTTACTGTGTGCCAGGCACTCTACTCGATGCCGGGGTAGATACAAGCTGATCACGTGAGCCACAGTCCTTGTCCCACATGGGGCTCACTGTCTTACTCCCCATTTTACAGATGAGGTAATTGAGACGCAGAGAAATTAAGTGACCTGTCCAAGGTCACACGGCAGACAAGTGGAAGAGCCTGGATTAGAACCCAGATCCTCTTGACTTCCAGGCCCATGCCCTGTCCACTAGGCCACACCTCTTCTATTTCTGTTTAGAACTCCAATATGCTTAAAAAGTAGTGCCCCTTCCCTAGCTGCCTCTCTTTACCTACCACTGTGCCCACTTTCCTCAGTAGAGGGTCCCCCTGGACCAGCTTTCCATTAAATTGACCGCAACAGATGTGTTTATCTGCCCCGTGAATCTATTCAGCAGAAGTACTTGTTGAATCAATGTTACTCCCCCGATAGATGAAGAATACTTTCTCATCTGCGTCTCTTGGCAGGAAAAGCGTTCTGCTAATCGGCTCTCTCTTATTCAGCGATTTCAGAGAGAGGCCAGCCACGGGCCACATTTCAGGAAGCCGGGTGCTATTTTTGGCCCCAGAGAGCATCTCTCAAAGGCACTTAATGTACTTTTTCCATTTTCTTCCTCCTTCTGATGAACCCAGTAAAAATGTGGGTTCCGTGGAGGAGACTTCATTCATCCGTTCATTCAGTCATATTTATTCAACGCTTACTGTGTGCAGAGCACTGTACTACACACTTGGGAAAGAACAATACAACATTAAAGAGTGACAATCCCTGCCCACAATGAGCTCACGGTCTAGAGGCGGGGGAGAAAGACATCTACACAAATAAATAAAATCACAGATAGATGCAGATAAGTGCTGTGGGGCTGGGAGAGGGATATTTATACTTCAGTCTGTAGACTTGGGATCTGGCTCTTAACCAGGGGTGGACTTGTTGTAGGCGACATTCTTGTGGACTTGGGAAAACAGTATCAATTTACTGTAGTAAGTGTGTTTTTTGAACACCCCCTTAGGTGTGACACATTGTGCTATGGGAGAGTGAGGGGAAGAAGCTTAGTGGAAAGAGCACGGGCTCGGGAGTCAGAGGATGTGGGTTCTAATCCCAGCTCCACCACTTGTCAGCTGGGTGGCCTTGGGCAAGCCACTTCACTTCTCTGGGCCTTAGTTAGTTACCTCATCTGGAAAATGGGCATAAAGACTGTGAGCTCCACGTGGGACAACCTGATCATTTGTATCTACCCCAACGCTTAGAACAGTGCTTGGCACATAGTAAGCGCTTAATAAATGCCATCATGATTATTACAACAGAAGCATAAACCCTGTCTGTTCCCAGGGCACAAGGATCGTATTTGCATAAATATATCTACACATGGGTCAAGGGTGGATAAACTTGAGTATCTAGATGCTTATTAGCCTTCTGGGGAGTCAAACTCTGCTGACCTAGGAATTTCATCTTCTAATGTCCTTTTAGAAGAATCTGCCCTAAATCAGAGGTAATTCCAAAATCTATCGAGACAACAGAGAAAATGATTCATCGGCGTAATAACTGTGGTACTTGTTAAGTGTGTACTACGTACCAAGCACTGTTCTGAGCACTGGGGTGGATACAAGTTAATCAGGTTGGACACAGTCCCTGTCCCACATGGGGCCCACAGTCTAAGGAGGAGGAAGGAGGATTGAATCCCCATTTTAGAGATAGGTAACTCAAGCACAGGAAAGTTAAGTGTTAAGAAGTTAAGTTCCTCACGTTAAATTCTCAAGTTAGGAAGTTAAGTGACTTGCCAGAAGTCACAGACCAGAACTGGGATCGTGACCCAGGTTTTCTGACTCCCAGACCAGTGCTTTTTCCAGTAGGCCATGCTGCTTCATTTTGGGTTTTATTTCCGGAGGGGCAAACAGAGGCTGCAATCTAGGTACCTTTCCTCCCCTCCCGCCCTCCCAGAGAGTATTCTCCTTTCTGCCAGCAGTGTCAGAATCTTAAGGCTTCAAGGGATTTTGAGAGGCTCTCCCTTTCTGCCTCCGAGAAGACTTAAATCCCGCTTGAAAAAAATAGTTTACCCTTTGCTCCACTTCCCCATACTCATTAGGTAATGCAGTACAGTGAACTCTAGCTTTTATGATGAAATGGAGGTATTCTGTTAGGAAACAAATAACAAAAATCCAGCTTTGTTTTTTTTCCCCCTCTTGTTTCCCCGAAGCAGCAGAAAAAGGTGGTAGATTATTACAGGCATTAGTCATTTATTCATCAGAGCATAGTAAGCGTTACTTTTCTCTCCCTCCACGTTTAACAGTTCATAAGCCAGAAAAAGTCACTTGGGTCGAAGCAGCGGGAACGATCCGTGATGGAGTTCGTGCCTATACAGCTCTGCATTATCTTTCTCATATTTCTCCTGGAAAATCAGTGCTGATAATGGACGGAGCCAGTGTAAGTATCAGAAATACTTCTCTCAAACCGCCCTGAACTCTGTAGGAAACAGAGCATCATTTTCACTAAGCAAATTGAAGAAACGGGCAGTGGAAGTCATGTGCTTGATTTCTCCCCAAAACCCTCTCTCCCTCCCCCACCGGGGCAGCACACATTCCCTGGTATGAAAGGGATTCTTTTTGGACCCCAATTCTGGCTTCAGGGCGGCGGGGGTCCCTAGCTGATGCCGATCTGGTGAGCTGCTGTATTAATCTGCTCATGAATGCTCAGAAATCCTGGAAGCCTGGATCTTGGAGATTTTGATTTTCTTCAAAGAGAAAAAGTATTCTCCCTTCCTCAACCACATCTAAGTCTTGAATTCTGAGACTCAAAATTAAACCTGTTTGGAGAATATGGCTTTTGCAGAGCCCTATTTTGATAGCAGTATATTTAACGAAGCTATTAAAATTCAGACCATTTCAGGCCTTTTTCAGGAATCCATTCATAAAGTTTAAACACTTCCTGAAGAGCTTGTCTTATGCCGTCGAGTCGTCTCCGACCCCTGGCGAGCCGTGGACACATCTCTCCCAGAACGCCCCACCTCCATCAGCAATCGTTCTGGTAGTGGATCCGGCGAGTTTTCTTGGTAAAAAATATGGAAGCGATTTGCCATTGCCTTCTTCCGCACAGTAAACTTGAGTCTCCGTCCTCGACCCTCTCCCCTGCCGCTGCTGCCCAGCACGGGGGAGTTTTGACCTATTGTAGATCGCCTGCCACTCGCTAGGTTCTGCCCAAGCTAGGAATGGAATGGACAGGCCTCTGCTCGACTCTCCCTCCCCTAGTCGAGACTGGTAGACTACTGGAAACTCTCCAGGTGTGACCCTGAGAGGGGTCCTGAAAAGCAGTGGGATATTAATCAAAGACCTAGCAAGACCTTGGGTCCCTCCCTTAAATAAGCAAAGGACTGACACATAATCTCACTCTTCTGTTGAGCAAGGATTGCACTGTTCCAAAACCTCGGGTTAACTCATGCTGTAGACTTGCCCATTCTAATATGATGTGTTTGGAGAAACGTCCTCTAATTCCTTAACCAGATGCTAACCAAAACGCAGAGTGAAAACACACGTTTTGACAGAATCCATCAACTGTATTGACTGAGCGCCCACCTACTGATTGCAGAGCACTCTGCTAAGTGCTTGGGAGTGTACGGTAGAATTAGTAGACATGATCCCTTCCTTCAAGAGCCTGACGGTCTAGCGGGGGAGTGGGGGGGAACAGGTGTTAAAATACATTACAGAAAGGAGGACGAAACAGAGTATAAAATCCTTTATAAGGCTATATGAACCTAGATTTCCTTTTTTTCCCTCCGCAGTCGCTTGGTATAATAGCTATTCAGTTAGCACACCATAGAGGAGCTAAAGTTATTTCTACAGCATACAGTCCAGAAGACAAAGAGTACCTTGAAAAGCTGAGGCCAACTGTTGGTAAGTTATATTCCTGTTCTGAATTCTGAAAGAAAATGCACTTGAAAACTAGTTTACATTGACTGTGTGATTCTCAAGAGCCCTGCCTGGGCTAGACTAGACTGTAAACTCATCATGGGCAGGAAACAAGTGTCTACCAACTCTTTTATATTGTCCTTTCCCAGGTAAGCACTCAGTAAATACAATTGATTGATTCATTCATTCACTAGTATTTATTGAGCGCTTACTATGTGCAGAACACTGTACTCAGCGCTTGGAATGTACAATTTGGCAACAGATAGAGATAATCCCTGCCCAATGACTGGCTCACAGTCTAGTCAAAGTTTAATTGATTGATAGATTGATGAAGCTGCTGTTTGGTCATAGGGTTGTGTAACTCTGCTGGTATTTATTCTTGACTTTGCCCTTTTTATGTTGTATCTCTATTTGTTGTTTCACCTTTCCTAATGTGGCCAGCCTCCAACCTTCCCTTCTGCTTTAGATAGTGAGCTTCTTGAGGGCTAGGGATCTTGTCTGATTCTCAGTGCTTAGTATGGTGTTTTATCCCCAGTAAGTAATTACTATCAGGAGTACTACCAAATTTGAAAGTGAAAGTTTTATTTAAAATTCAGGCCCAAACTCACAATTTTGGTGGAGTTCCATCCACAGAGATTACCGCTTCTGCGAAAAGTCATGAATGCCAAGCTGCTTTTCTGTACCGTAGGGTTGGTATACTTTGTCCAAGTGCTTTACGTCGCTCCACCCACCCCCCACAACTGGGAAGAGTGTCTTCCCCTCACTACTGTGTTTACAGTCCCTGGGTAACTTAGCAACTGGAGAAAAATTGTCACCTGATCCCTGAGAAAAGGCACGGGGAACCCCAGGGGAACAGGATGAGACAGAGCCTGTGACTATGGCAATAAAATTGAGCCTGTATTCAGCTCTTTAAATCACTCCCCGCCCAGATTCAGCCCGGATTCAATCAATCAATCGTGTTTATTGAGCACTTTATTCGAGCAGACCATTGTACTAAGCTCTTGGGAGAATAGAGTCGAGTTAGTAGACGTGATCCCTGCCCTCTTGGAGCTTTGAATCTTGTGCGAGAGACCGACACTAAAATAAATTCCAGGTCGGGGAGGTAACAGAGTTTGAAGATACGGATAGAAGGGCTGTGAGGGGAGTGGTATGTTAATGCTTATGGGTCATATACTCAAGTTGATAGGTGATGGGATGGGGGGAAATGGGGCAGGGAGATGAGAAATAAGTCAGGGAAGACTTCCTGGATTAGATGTGATCCTTGTAAGGCTTTGAAGATGGGGAGAGCAGGGGGTCTGCTGGATGGGAGTTCTAGGCAGGAGGGAGGGTGTGAGCAAAAGACTGACTGCAAAAGAGATGATAATAATAATAACTTTGGTATTCATTAAGCCCTTACTATGTGCCAGGCACTGTAGTAAGCGCTGGGGTGAATACAAGTGAATCGAGCTGGACACAGATGAGGTGACTGAAGCCCAGAGAAGTGAAGTGACTTGCCTAAAGTCACACAGCTGGCAAGTGGAGCCAGAATTTGAACCCATGACCTTCTGACTCCCAGGTCAGCGTGGCTCAGTGAAAAGAGCACGGGCTTTGGAGTCAGGTCATGAGTTCAAATCCCAGCTCTGCCACTTGTTAGCTGTGTGACCATGGGCAAGTCACTTAACTTCTCTGTGCCTCAGTTCCCTCATCTGTAAAATGGGGATTAAGACTGTGAGCCCCACATGGGACATCCTGATTCCCCTGTGTTTACCCTAGCGCTTAGAACAGTGCTCAGCACATAGTAAGCGCTTAACAAATACCAACATTATTATTATTATTATTAGGTCCGTGCTCTATCAAGGCCCGTGCTATCATGAAGAGAGATAAGGGCGAGGCCCATTGAATAAATTGACATTAAGCTCCAGGACAAAAGCATCCAGGGGCCAATCTGGGGAGGGGAAAGTGCCTTGAGCGAAGTATTTCCGTTCCTTAAATAGTCTTCCCTTTCCTCTCCCGCCCACAAACCAGGTTGTGAAATGGCAGCAAGCCTGGGACCTCTTCAGGGCAGTGTGTACAATCAGTGCTCAAGAAATAGTGCTAGTCTACTTCCCAAAACTTATATCCAGTTCGATGAAAACTTAGAAGAGGCGAATGACACCTAAACCCCTAACGTCTGTGGTTTTCATTTATTCACTCAACATATTTATCATTCTCCTTGTCTTTTTAGGTGGTTTTTCCTGTTATTTCAGTCTTTGCTCATGTGTCTGAAGCCATTACCCACAACCATATTCTGATCCTAGAATGTAAACCCTTGTAAGGGACAAGGACCTTGTCCAACGCTCATCGCTGTATTTTGTTCCAGCTTTCAGCAGAGTGTTTTGCCCCAAAATACTATTGAATGAATTTTGGTCAACCAGTTTATCTTTCCATGTTGCCATGATGCTTATCTCTAAAATGCGGTGACGCCGTGTAAAAAAGTTGCATTTCCAACCGGTATGGAGGTCTTTTCATGACTCTGCATAAGTCATGACCAAACATCGTACTGTGACGTTGCTATCGTCAAGGCAGAGAAGGGGCGAGAGATGGGGACTAGAACATGTTGAGAAACCACTCTGTATGTATCTTTGACTCTATTCAAGAAGAGGAAAAATCTGAGTGTAGATTGTTTCTTTTAGTGTACCATCGGTTTCGATTTAATAAGTACCATCAAAGTTCTAAAAGTAATTTTGTTCATGTTTTTCTTTTCCTTTCTTGGGCGATTATTACTGGAAAGGTGTGAAACAGCCTTTGGTAGGTAAGTGAATTCTGCAAAAAATGTTGCACGCTTGCATCTTAGTGATACGTTCGTTTGTAATTTGCTTTGCGGGTGTTCACTTGGGCAGAAATTCAATCTTACGATTTGGAGGTGAAAAAAAATCCGCATATAAAGTGCTGATGGTAGGAACCTCCCTTGGCCTAGAAACTGAATGCAAAACTTGAAGAGAGAAAATGCTTTGTTGGTAACTTTCATGCACACTAAAACTGGGTGACCACTTTTTGTCTCTTTTTACAGTCTCTAGACTGTAAGCTTGTTGTGGGCAGGGAATGTGTCTAGCAACTCTGTTGTACTCTCCCTAGTGCTTAGTACAGTGCTCTGTGCAGTAGGTGCTCAATAAATACCACTGATGATGGAGGACAAGGGCATCATTAGAGATCCTAGGAGAATATGCTAGTTGGTAAATAGTTATTGCTGCTAATAACTGAAAAAATGGAGTTATTGGATTACACCTAAATGTATATACAAAGAGCTACCCAGATAACTATTTTTCCTATTCAAAGATGGTGCTAGACTGTGAGCTCTTTGTGGGCAGGAATGTGTCTGTTGTTATACTGTACTCTCTCAAGCAGTTAGCACAGGGCTTTGCACACAGTAAGTGCCCAATAAATACAATTTAATGAATGAACGAATGCTACTGGTGATGAGCTCTTACCTGCCCATGCACATCAGTGTAGCTGGAAAGACCCTTACACACCGTCTCTTTTTTTTTTTTAAATGGTACTTGTTAAGTGCTTACTGTGTGCCAGACCCTGCCCTTAACGTTTGAGTAACAACAAGATAATCAGGTTGGACCCAGTACCCATCCCAGAGGGGGCTCACAGTCTCTTCTGCCATGTCAAAGGGTTCGTCAATATCTTTTTGCCGGTTTTGAATCAGCCTCCTAGAATCCCAGTCGCCCCAAAGCCTCTGCCCAGGGAGCTTCACCCCCTTTCCGGAAGCTGTCTACCCATCCGGTCCATCTGCGGTCACTTCTCAATAATCCCCTAGCATCGAACAACCCTACTGCCTCACTACCTCTTTTATCATTTGGCCGCCCCTCCCTCCTTATTTGCTTCCTGTTACAGGTCACCATTTAATCATCTGTATCGTGAGAAGAAGCGTGGCCTAGTGGAAAGAACCCGGGCCTGGAAATCGGAAGGATCTAGGCTCTGATCCCGGCTCCCCACATGTCTGTGTGACCTTGGGCTAGTCACTTCACTTCTCTGTGCCTCAGCGACCTCATCTGTCAAATAGGGAATACTACTGTGAGCCCTATGGGGGATGGGGACTGTCCAACCTGATTATCGTCTGTCTACCCCATGGTGCCTGGCACATAGTAAATGCTTAACCAATACCACGATTATTTCTATCATCATCATCACTTGAAAACTTTTGGCCAGATCCATAATGCATAGATTTGTTAGGGCTCTCGGATAAAAGCAGGACATCAGATCCTGTGAAGTAAAAATGTACCCGTCACCCTGAGCAAAAAGTTCATTTGTAATTTGTAGCCCCTGCATCATTTTGGAGAATAGAAACTTGGTTCACGTCCCCAACTTTGTTCCCCATCTGATGTCTTTTCTTATCATACAAAGCCCAGTATAACCGCCCAATCTTCCATCCTTTCCAGCTCGAGTGATAGATGTGTCTAACGGGAAGGTTGCCGTTGCTGAAAGCTGTTTGGAAGAGACGGGCGGCCTGGGAGTCGATATCGTTCTAGATGCTGGCGGTGTGTTATCTGTCCAAGGAGGGGATCGATGAACTGGGTTTGGGAGTGTGCCCCATTCCAAGCCCTTGTTACAAAAAGCAGTGTGGCGTAGTGGATTAAAAAAAGGGGCCTGGGAGCCAGAAGGACCTGGGTTCTAATCCCGGCTCCGCCACTTGTCTGCTGTGTGACCTTGGGCAAGTCACTTTACGTCTCTTCGCCTCAGTTACCTCAGCTGTAAAATGGGAATTAAGACTGTGAGCCCCACATGGGACAGGGACTGCGTCCAATGTGATAAGCTTGTATCTACTCCAACGCTTAGAACATGGTAAGCGCTTAACAAATACCATCATTATTAGTGTTATTAACTAAGGGCCCTATCGCCTGCTGCTGGAAGGTTTGGTAAACCTCTGCACTCTGTGCAGATACAACGTTTGTCTTTACATCAGGTACTGTAAGGAAAAATGACATAGTATGAGGAAGGTCGCACTCTTGCCAGGGAAGTACTGATTTGTTAGCGGGGGAAAAACTGTGGCTTTCCAGGACTGCTGACTGTTCACAGTTTTTTGGCACCAAAGTTCACTCAAGGAGAATTGGGGGGAAAAATAGAAGAAGCGTTAGGCGTTGTAACCTTTTTTATCCAGTTACTAGAAAAGGCTTTTCATCAGATGATGTGCTACTCTCGATTTAATGAGAGTGATTTGATAGAGGGGTGCTAATTTCAAAGATTTTTTATCCTTTGCAGATATTTAATTTCAGGGTTAAAATTATGTAGCTTCAGAGCAGTGTCTGACGGCTTAGTTGCCAAGTTGAAAGAGCTCTTCCTGCCAAAAACCTTTCCAAAAGGTTTTTATGAAACAGGCATTGACCAGTTCCCTTTCAACAGAGGAGCAAATAAAAGGAAATGGGCAAAAGTTTCAGCAAGAAAGGATTTTTTTTTACTTTGACCACTGGCTAACGGCACCCTCACAGATACGAAACGAAACGAAATTGTTGGTTTCCAAACATTTAAAAGAACGCTTGGTGAAATTAAGTGACCACTGTCTGCAACATAATTAGAAATGTTTTGGACATAGGTCATATATTAAAGATGGAAATTATCTGCTCATTCTTACATATGCGAAAAATAAATTTAAAAAAGGGAATATTTTGAGGAACACATTTCCTTAATTGGAAGGTATAAATATATTTCTTCCTGTTTTTCCTGTCCCTCGGAAGTGAGACTGTATAGTAAAGAAGATGAGTCACCTTCAAAGTTACAACTACTTCCACACAAGCATGATATCATCCTGCTTTTGAGTGTCGGTGGGCACTGGATCACCTCAGAAAAAAACCTTCAGGTAAAATATCACTAACCCTCGAGTGTTTCTTTCGGGTACATTTTCATGAACAAAGCAGAGTGGGAGTAAGAGATGTAGACTTTTAGATAAGGAGAGGTCAGTTTGGAGAAACCCTTAATGCCCAGAATGAGCCAGTAAACGCAAGCTCTTTTGTCTTTAACCATAGAAAAGAGTTTATTCTGTTGAAAAGTGCATTTTGAATGATTCAGCTTTTGCCACTGATTTGTACTACACCAGTCACAGCAATTCATTATTCAAAATCACTACATTTAAAGGGATTTGGTTTAGTAGCAGTCATTGGGTGTCTTTAAAAAAAAACGAATCTGGAATTTGAGCGCTTACTGTGTGCAGAGCATTGTACAAATAGCTTAGAAAAGAACAATACAGAGTTGGGGGGGAGGGGGGGTTCCCAGCCCACGGGGAACTCTAGACCCAGGAGGAGCTGACAATCTGAAGTAAGAGCCATTCTGTGAACATCTGAGCATCATTCGGTTAATCTGTTTGCCCTGTATTCAAGTTGGACCCTCCAGACAGCAACTGCCTGTTCCTCAAGGGAGCCTCCATCTCTTTCCTCAATGACGAAGTGTGGAACTTGTCAAATGTGCAGCAGGGCAAGTATCTTTATATCCTTTCCCAGTGGCCGGAGACTCTAAACCTGTAGGAAGAACTACAGGGTCAAAGCCGCAGTCAACGGAAGAGATTTAAGTACCGTCCGTTCTTCCCGTAGCCTAGACTTTCGCTTTGGGTTTTGGATGGAAGTCTGTCAGGGAATGAAACACTCTGCTTTGCTCACTCTCCTCCAAGAAGCCTTCCCTGACTAAGCCCTCCTCCTCCTCTTCTCCCAATCCCTTCTGAGCCGCTCTTACTTGCTCCTTCATTCATCGTCCCTCCCAGCCCCGCAGCACATAGGTAGATAACTGTATATAGCTGTAATTTATATACATTAATATCTGTCTCCCCTTCTAGACTGTGAGCTCGTTGTGGCCAGGAATGTGTTCTGCCTGTTTGTTGTTATATTGTACTCTCCCAAGCGCTTAGTACAGTGCTTTGCACACAGTAAGTGCTCAATAAATACAATTGAATTTACACTCATCATGGCCTAGTGGATTGAGCAAGGGCCTGGGAGTCAAAAGGCCTTGGGCTCTAAGAAAACTGACTGTTCATGGGTGTACGTGAGATCGTATAGTTCTTGTCCCTCCACTGATGTGCAATGAGGTGCCACATATCCGATGCCCTCCCTAAGGGTTCTGCCAGGAAGCTAGTTCCATTTCAGAATATCTTTACTCTTTTAATGAGAAATTTAATGAGAAAGTTGCACCTGTTTCCCTAATACCTGGGAATAAGCGTTTTTAGTTCACAGTCGAAAGCTCAGTCGGCTTCTGCCCACACCCCCCAATGCCCTTAGACTCCTTAAAGTGGAGACCGGGAGAACCGAGTCACAACATCCCCCTCACCTCAAAATAACTTTGACCCTCCTGGGACCTCAGGTCAGGCTGAGGGAGAGTCCCAGAGAAGCCTCAGGGGCTTCTCCCAATCAGTCAGACGTATGTATTGAGAACTTACTGGATGCAGAGCACTGTATTAGAGAAGCAGCGTGGCTCAGTGGAAAACGCCCGGGCTTGGGAGTCAGAGGTCATGAGTTCGATTGCTGGCTCTGCCACTTGTCAGCTGGGTGACTGTGGGCAAGTCACTTCACTTCTCTGTGCCTCCGTTACCTCATCTGTAAAATGGGAATTAAGACTGTAAGCCTCACGTGAGACAACCTGATTACCCTGTATCTACCCCAGCACTTAGAACAGTGCAGTACTCTGCACATAGTAAGCGCTTAACAAATACCAACAGTATTATTATCGTACTAAACATTTGGGAGAATACAGTTTAACAGAGTTGGTAAACAAGTTCCCAGCCACAACCCAACCAGTCATATCTCACTGCCCTCGATCCTTTTGCATTTGGGCACGTGGGTCATTTTTCTCCAGGTCGTTCAACGCGGCAACTGTCGTGCTTTATGCTCTTCGGTGCCGCATATCCGATGCCCTCCCTAAGGGTTCTGCCAGGAAGCTAGTTCCATTTCAGAATATCTTTACTCTTTTAATGAGAAATTTAATGAGAAATGAGGTGCAAAATGAGAAAGGGCTGGTTGAGATGGTTTTCATGTTTAAAATTCTTATTTTCTCCTTCCCAAAATGTACTTGCAGACATCGATTCATTTACTGTAGTTTCCCTCGGCCAACCAGGTGAGATACCAAGGATGACCTCCCTAGTTGGGCTAGAATCCTTCTGCAGATCACTGGATACAGGAAGGCGAGGATTAAACCATCCATTATCTGCATTACTAAAACCCTTGCAGAAAGGGAAGTGCTCTTACACAATAAGTTATGCATTCGTTATGCAGCACGTGCTCCAAGAGGAAGGAGAACAAACAAGCGTTTTCATTCACAGTGTGTTGGAATGAAATGTGTGGAGCCAGGGGGAAAAATGATAAGTACTGCTGGCATTCCTCCATTATTCCCACTTCCCGGTTGGCTGTCTGATCCTCTCTTCCTCTGCCCCCTGCCACTTCCCCCTCCTCCACCCCCATTTCGGGAAGCAGGAAAGTGGGGTTTCCTATCAGTGTTTTCCACCACGCCCAAGAAGCCAAGGTCACCTTGGCCAGCCGCTGGAGGCTTGCTCTGCCCTCTCCTCCACCGATCCCAAGCTGCGGGCATGTTCTCTTGCTCTTCAGTTCCCTCTGCAGCACACCTTCTCCTTCTTCCCTGCTCCCTTACTTTTGAAGAGAAGCTAAAGTATGCCACTTGTGCATTCTTGTATTAGCCAGCAGAAAGGCTATTAATTTATTTATAGTAATGTCTGTCTTCCCCTCTAGACTGTAAGCTTGTTGTGGGCATGGAATGTGTCTGTTTCTTGTTTCTGTTCTACTCTCCCAAGTGCTTAGTACAGTCCTCTGCCCACAGTAAGCGCTCAATAAATACAATTAAATGAATGAAGGAATGAGAAGCCAGCCCAATCAATCAGTGGTACCTAATGAGCGCTAACAGAGGGGGAAATTTATGTTCTGAGTTCAGCGTTTACAAAATTACAGTTCGAATGACCACATTCAATATTGCACTTTGTCAAAACTGACGAAGGGTAAAGAACCCATTCTGAATGCTTTCTACCTTGAATTACTTGAGTAAATTATCATTATAATACTGGTTAAATGCTTACTATGTGTCAAGTACTGTTTAAGCACTGGGTTAGATACAAGATCAACAGGTCAGACACAGTTCCTATCCCACATGGGATTCACAGTCGAAGTGGTGAAACCATTTATGTAGTCCTACCTTAACCGTACTCTCAGATACGTATCTTAAAAGATGTAATGGAAAACTTATCAAATGGCATCTTCAGGTAAGCATTCCTATTATTATTATTATGTGCCATCGAGTCATTTCCGATTCATAACGAGTTCATGGATATGCCTTCTCGAACGTCCTGTCCCCTGCCATAATCTGCAACCTTTCTAACGGTTCTTCCGTTATCATTGTTATGGTCTCTCTCCCTGCTGGTCTGCCTCTTCCACGTTTTCCCTGGACTTTTCCTAGCAATAGTGTCTTCTCCAGAGAATTAGCCCTCCTGATTAGGTGTCCAAAATGTGCCAGTCCAAGTCGAGTCATTTGGCCTTCCAAAGACCACTTAATTTAATTTGCTCCCAAATCCATTTGTTTGTTTTTCGGGCCGTCCATGCTATTTGCAAAAGCCTTCTCCAACAAGCTTTCTTACACTCAATTCTTATAAACACTTTTCTCCCCTTGAACAGCTTTAACCAGATAGATCTTGAATTTCAGATAGACCGTCGGATGCTTCCAAATGGGAAACAGCGTCATATAGCACAGAGCCCCCTCTCGCCTGAAATAATTTTGCTGAATGATTTTTCAAAAATAAAAGAGATAATACTATGAGTTAAATGTCATCACACTTTTTTTTTCTGTAAACTCTGGAGTCTCTCTTTAGAATTTCAAGTAGAAACGTCTTTAAATGCTGCATGGTGAGTGTTCCCTTGATGCCCAGGGGCTGTGAGCCACAACTGCCTCTTCGAACTGTTCTAAACCCGACAGTAACTGAGCACCTTCTGAGCACAGTGGATGGTGCGTAGTTCTTAGGAAGTACAATAAATGCCCAATCCATGCCCTCAAAAAGAGCTTACACTTTAAATCTGGTTTTCGTTGCCTGCCCAGCTTCAGAACAGCACTACCAGAACTCTGTCTTAACACGAGGGTCAAAGAGAGTCGGTGGCATCTCTGCTGGAGGAGAGGGATGGTGAAGATACTCCAGCCGCCTCCGTCTCCTCTGCCAGTGCTAGACCCAGGGCATTCGCCTCGCTTGCTCTCTCCCTTCCCCTACCTCCAGACTTACAGCCGTGGGGATTACAAAGGAGAAATTAACCTCAAAGAATTTACCGTAGGATGGGGACCACCACTTTCTAAAATACATGCCATCATTAGTTGCTCAGCAGTTACCTTTTTGGACGGGTCGGGTGTGCTATCAGTCGTGAACCGGAACGATGCTGCTTTCCAGGCTTGTGAAGCTTAGAGGATAGGAAAAAGTGGCCAACATTCCTAAAGAGAATACTGCCTTCTTTCCCTCAACATTTTAGATGGTAAGAGACTAGGAAAAGGGCACCATCTCTTTTCCCTTTTGTCTCACGGCATTGTTTCTAGTAATTCAAAAAGATCTTTAGAATTTTCTTTTTGTCTGGGAATTACTTTGCATTTGCTCTGGTAGACTAAGCTCCTTGAGGGCAGGGATTGTCCCTTCTGTCTTGCACTTAATACAGTGTCTGCGCACAGTAGGTGCTCAGTAAATACTACTGACTGATTTCTGTTCAGAAAAGTCAACAGCTTGACTAATGTGAATATTTTTCTGTTGTCCTTGGTCTACAGACTAGATTATTTTCATTAATCTTTTTTCTTTTTTCCTGCAGGCCTATGTTGGATGAACCTGTTCCTCTGTATGAAGCCAAAGGGACCATGGAAGTTGTTCAGAGCAATCAAGCAAGAAAAAGACAAGTTATTCAGTTGTGAACCCCCTTCTGGGTTTACAAGCCAGAAGGCTCAAGGCTTTTTTTACGTTAGTGTGTAAACGTTACGATAGTCACTTCTTAAGTGACTCTGTAAGGGGAATTTTAAGCTCCCCCACCAAACACACAGACACACACACCCCAGTTCATAGAAAGGAATTCTGTGAGAGGACGCGCTGTGGCGATATCTAGTTTCTGTTCATCTAACATATTAGAAACTGTTAATCGCTTTAAGATTTATTACTTCAAAGAAATGTGACCCCCTTTAGAACAAGAGGCATCTGCTGCCACACTAGGCATAATTTTGTTTTCTTGGTGGCTTTCAGTTTTTTCTTTCCCCTTCGCTCTTAATATAAACCGTTCTATATGTTTTTTTTAAGGGTGGTTACAACTCAAGTGTCCAGATCTTGAAAATATTTAATGTCCATTAAGCACCTCATCTTTGCCCACAGAGTTATTTTTTCTCACAAGGTCTAGTTTATGTCAAACGGGTACTTACTGACCACCTCTGGGACTTGGTCCTAATGGTCCAGTCCCCTTCATTCCTCCTGACTGGGGAGACTCTTTTAGGGAAAAAGCTGATAAGCCTTCAAATTCAAAATGTTACAGTTTGTCATCTTTCCAACTTTACATAAATCGTGACCTGTATAGATTGTGCTACTTTAGTGTTGGCATATATTACTATGTGTGTTCTTATTTTTACAGGCCATGATGTGTTAATAAGCAAACTTTTCTCTATTCTTTCTCCTGTAATCTTTCAGCCTTGACTAATGTGGAAAACAGCGACCGTTATGCTTGTACACTGTAAAAGTACCGCCTGGTTATTCTCTGGCCCTGTATTAATATGGCATATATATTTTGCTGATCATCGCTCCGCATCTCTGAGTTTAGTGTTGAACGCTAGATATGAAGCAAGGGGTAGCAACCCAAGTTTCCCAGGCAATAGGGTAGCCACTGAAGAAGCCACGAGTGAAATTCCGTGCGTTAACAGCAGACACGGGTCCGGGGCCTTGACCCGTGCAAGAGACAGCCAGAGCAGAGTCTGGGCCAGGGTCTACAGCCCCTCTGTGACCTTGCCACCCGCAGGCCTAAAGGATAGACTTGTGGTATAGTGCAGCTCACCAGAATAGCTTTTCCAGCCATTTTTCTTTTACCAGAACCGAGTTCTGGCTTGTTTCTTCTCACCCAGGGTGCTTGGCCCTGCAAGGTCCTCACAACACAGGGAGGGGAATCCCAGCTGCTCCCTTCATGGAACAGTTTTACATGGAGCAGGAGCTGGAATGATCCAGCTGTGTTGAGAGGGATTGAGGAGAAGGGCATTTTCTGACCCCCTTGGGGATTTCAGGGGAGCAGGGAGGCTGGTGTCCCCTTCTCCCAAGCCTGCAGCTCAGAAACTGGTGAGCCAAGAAAGTGGGTTACACTATGTTGCGGTGGGTGGGAAAACTGAACCTACACCCTTGGCCTGGCACCTGCCCTACTCTATCCTTTCATGGCTCACAGGGCATCATTAACCAGTCAGTGAGCGCTCTCCCTTGTACTTATCCCCACTCTCCTCTCCCACTACAGTTCAGCTTAGACTCCATCCAGTTTCTCAGTGTTTCTCCTTGTCTTCTTTCCCACAGGTGTACACGCCACAATCCTTTCCCATTCAGATCCCTCGGTTCTTCCCCCAGTTTCAAAGCACTTCAGAAATCTCTCCTCCTCCAGGCTTTAATCCCCCATCTGCCACCTGAGTCCTTTTGCATTCTCAAGCACAATCACCTCCACCACTTCCATATGCATCTTCACACTTAGTTAAGCCTGAACTCCCTTGGATTGTGCTCTCCCAAGCATTTAGTACGGTGCTCTGTCCACACGAAACACCCAGTAAATACCTTTGTGGATGACGATCCCCTTTTCTTTCTTCCTCCGTCTGCCTCCCCGGCTCAAAAGTAAGCGCCTTGCAGGCAGAAGTCACGGCGACTAATCTCTCATCCTTCCGCGTTCTTAGTAATAACAATTATGGCATTTGTTAAGCACACTGTACTAAGCGCTGGGGTGGTGGGGTTCAGTCTTAATCCCTATTTTTACAGATGAGCTCAGAGAGGTGAAGTGCCTTGCCTAAGGTCACACAGCAGACAAGTGGCAGAGCTGGGATTAGAACCCACGTCCTCTGGCTCCCGAGCCCGTGCTCTTTCCACTATGTGGGATAGGGACTGACGACCTTGTATCTACCGCAGCGCTTAGAATAGTGCTTAGCACATAGTAAGCGCTTAGCAAGTCCCATAATCGATGCTGTAGAATGAACAGACCTCGGGAGGTCCCTCCAACCTCGGCAGGGGGGACGGAGATGTCAGAGAAGCAGCATGATCCAGGGGCAACAACGCGGCCTTCCTCCGCCCCTTCTCTGCTGTGCGACCTTGGGCCAGTCGCTTCACTTCTCTGGGCCTCAGTGACCCCCCTCTGCAAAATGGGGATGGAGACTGCGAGCCCCGCGTGGGACAACCCCATGACCCTGCACCTACCCCCAGGGCTTAGAACAGGACTTGGCACAAAGTGAGCGCCTAACAAATACCATTATTAAGCATTAACAAACACCATCGTTATTCTCTGGGCCTCAGTTATTCCATCTGTAAAACGGAGATGAAGCCTGCGAGCCCCGCCTGGGACAACCCGATGACCCTGCACCTACCCCCAGTGCTTAGCACAGGGTGGAGCGCTTAACAAATACCATTATTAGTAGTAGTAGGATTAACAAATAGCATCATTATTCTCCGGGCCTCAGTTACTCCACCTGCAAAAGGGGGAGGAAGACTATGGGGCAGCACGATGGTCCTGCACCTTACCCCCATGCTCAGCAGAGTGCTTGGCACAGTGTGTGCGCTTAAAAGACACTGTAACTACGAGTACTATGAGAGGTGGGAGGCCGGGCGGGCGCGCAGGCGCGGTTGTCAGGGGCTGGGGGGGGCAGGAGGCTTGGGTGCGCAGGCGCGCGGGGCGGGAAGGGGGGGAGAGGAGGCCTGGGTGCGCAGGCGCGCGGGGCGGAGGTGGGGCGAGGAGGCCTGAGTGCGCAGGCGCGCGGGGCGGAGGTGGGGCGGGGAGAGAGGTGGCCTGTGTGCGCAGGCGCGCGGGGCGGAGGTGAAGGGGGGAGAGGAGGCTTGGGTGCGCAGGCGCGCGGAGGGAGCTGTCAGGCACGGTGGGGGGGGAGCTGGTGCGCAGGCGCGTGGGGGGCGCTGTCAGCCGGGGGGGCGGGGCCCCGGGCGCGCGCGCGGGAAAAGGGGAGGCCTCGGCCCCCCCCCCCGAGCCCCCCGTCATGGCCGACCCCGTCCCGGCCTACTCGCCCAGCTTCAAGAAGCCCGCCGACACGCTGCGGCTCCGCCGCAAGCGGCCCCGGCCGCTCGGCCGCCCCGGCCCGGCCCCCGCCGCCGCCCCCTCGTCGTCGTCGTCGTCCTCGTCTTCGTCGTCGTCGTCGTCGTCGTGGTGGTGCCCGACGCCCTGGCCGGGCCGGGATCCCGGGGGCCGTCATGGCGCCAGGCCCGCCGGAGGGCCCCGACCCGCCAGGAGAAACCCCTTCGCCCGGCTGGACAACGGCCCCCGCGCCCCCGCCGCCGCGCACCACCCGCCGGGCCCGGTGAGTGGGCGCCGCACCTCACCCACCCCACACCTCACCGGGCCCGGTCACCCCACCCCAGGCCACACCACACCTGATCAGGCCAGACCTAGACCGGACCAGGCCACCCCAGGCCAGACCAGACCAGATCAGGCCAGACTAGACCAGGCCACCCCAGACCAGCCCAGGCCAGACCAGATCAGGCCACCCCAGGCCAGACCAGACCAGATCAGGCCAGACTAGACTAGGCCACTGCGGGCCAGACCAGGCCACCCCAGAACAGACCAGAACAGACCACACCAGGCCACCCCAGACCAGATCAGGCCACCCCAGGCCAGACCAGATCAGGCCACCCCAGAACAGACCACACCAGGCCATCCCTGACCAGGCCACCCCAGGCCAGACCAGATCAGGCCACCCCAAAACAGACCACACCAGGCCACCCCAGACCAGATCAGGCCACCCCAGGGCCAGACCAGATCAGGCCAGACCAGACCAGATCAGGCCAGACTAGACTAGGCCACTGCGGGCCAGACCAGGCCACCCCAGAACAGACCAGAACAGACCACACCAGGCCACCCCAGACCAGATCAGGCCACCCCAGGCCAGACCAGATCAGGCCACCCCAGAACAGACCACACCAGGCCATCCCTGACCAGGCCACCCCAGGCCAGACCAGATCAGGCCACCCCAAAACAGACCACACCAGGCCATCCCAGACCAGATCAGGCCACCCCAGGCCAGACCAGATCAGGCCACCCCAGAACAGACCACACCAGGCCACCCCAGACCAGATCAGGCCACCCCAGGGCCAGACCAGATCAGGCCAGACCAGACCAGATCAGGCCACCCCAGAACAGACCACACTAGGCCATCCCTGACCAGGCCACCCCAGGCCAGACCAGACCAGATCAGGCCACCCCAGAACAGACCACACCAGGCCATCCCTGACCAGGCCACCCCAGGCCAGACCAGACCAGATCAGGCCACCCCAGAACAGACCAGGCCACCCCAGACCAGAACAGGCCACCCCAGACAAGACCAGATCAGGCCACCCCAGACCAGGCCAGATCAGACCAGACCAGATCAGGCCGCTCCAGATCAGACCAGACCAGATCAGGCCACCCCAGATCAGACCAGAACAGACCAGACCAGGCCACCCCAGACCAGACCAGGCCACCCCAGACCAGAACAGGCCACCCCGGGCCAGGCCAAAAAGACCAGACCACCTCAGACCAGACCATTCATTCATTCAGTAGTATTTATTGAGCGCTTACTATGTGCAGAGCACTGTACTAAGCGCTTGGAATGAACAAGTCGGCAACAGAGACGGTCCCTGACGTTTGACAGGCTTACGGTCTGATCGGGGGAGACGGACAGACGAGAACCCTCCGTAAAATGGGGATTAAGAGTGTGAGCCCCATATGGGACAACCTGATGATCTCGTATCTACCCCAGCGCTTAGAACAGGGCTTGGCACATAGTAAGCACTTCACAAATACCATCATTATTATTCTCTGCACCTCAGTTACCTCACCCGTAAAATGGGGATTAAGACCGTGAGCCCCATATGGGATGACCTGATGGCCTTGTATCTACCCCACGCTTAGAACAGTGCTTAGCTTAGAACAGAGTACACTTATAATATCGATTTTTTTTCCTTAGAATTCAGATTCTAATCAAGAAAATGATTTTGCCTGGGAAGAAGAGCTTTCAGAAAGAATACCTGCTATAAAGCAATTCAAGGTAATGTTCCCTAAGGATTTGTTGAATTGTATTATTTCAGTATATGTAAGGTTAAATATTGGCTAACACTTGCAGAAAATCCTGAGAGGTGGTGGTGAAGATAGCGGTGGTGAGATATTGATAATAAACTGAAGTGTCAAAGGTTCCATGACCCCAATTTATCCAGAGCTTTCCATGTTAAATGCTTTGAAGAGTTGCTTGATTCTTGTAAAAGAAATATTCGTGCGTGTGAAATAGTACTGAGTTAATAAATGGGTAAAATTTTGACAGATGTGTCAATGTGGGCAGGGAATGTGTCTGTTATATTGTTATTGTACTCTCCCAAGTACTTAACACAGTGCTCTGCACATAGTAAGCCCTCAAAAGATACAGTTGATTGACTACTAAGTGTCAGTATTGGCTGATAACATATTTAGGTCGGAAGTCCTTTTCTTCCATTACAAGAGTTAACAATTCTCTCTCTTTCTAAAAGCATCCTGACTCACCCCTCTCCAAATCCGATGATACTTTATCCTCAAGAAGTGCAGAGCTTCCGGTAGACTGGAGTATTAAAACTCGCCTCCTTTTCACCTCTTCCCAACCTTTCACCTGGGCAGATCATTTGAAAGCACAAGAAGAAGCTAGAGGATTTATCCAGCACTGTAGAGCAACAGCAATTAGTTTGCCTCATAGCATACAGGTATGTCTTTTTTGCTTGAACAACAAATGAGTGCAGTAACTGCCTGGGATTAAGTAGGAAATCAGCGTCACTTTACCTGTTTCAGGAAAAATATTTGCATTGTACATTGCTGATCGGTTATATTTGATTTCTTTTCATTTTTCCCTAAAAGATGAAGCCTTTTCCTCCATTTAAATAAACCGAATCAGAGAGCTAGTAAATGTAATAAGAAGATTTGTTTGAACTGAGCTGTCCTTTTTACCTGTATTTTGAGGAAAAGGAAGCAGAAGGAAATCTTTGAGAAGAAACATTTCCATAGCAAGACTCCCAAGGCAGAGCACAGTAATTAAAGAAAAGCTGTCGCAGCAGGATCACATAGGATGCACATTGAGCCTGCAAGGCATTTGCAAGAGCTTCAGATCAGTTTTCTCTCCTTGTCCCTCTCCCGGAGCCTAATCTCAGATCGATTAGAGACAGATCTGTAATATGTTAGAGAAGCACCATGGCCTCCTGGAGTCAGAAGGACCTGGGTTCTAATCCCCGCTCCTCCACATGTCTGCCGTGTGACCTTGGGGAAGTCACTTAACTTGTCTGGGCTTCAGTTGCCTCATCTGTAAAATAGGGATTACGAGTGCGAGTGTGGGACCAGAATTGTGTCCAGCCCGATATGTACGTACCTCAGTGCTTAGAACAGCGCTGGGCACATAGTAAGTGCCGAACAAGTAACAGACACACAATCTTTTCCTCTCCTGCCACCCTTGCCAGCCTTGCCAGGCCCCTACTCTCCTGGGTTGGCCTTCCAAGCCACCTACGGCTATTCCGTCCGTCACAGACTCGATCCCCTATGCAAACCCTTCCCTCTCCCCGGCTCGCTTTCCATCGAGTTCAGCTCAGTTGAAGCCTCCGTCAAGGTTCTCTCCTGCCTATTGTCAGAGGGTGACAGAAAAATATTTGGAAAAGTGTCTTACACTTACTTGTATTTTTGGTGCTAGGAGAGGTCCATTTTGTGAAGTCTTGGTACAAAAGGGAGCCCGAGTTAAACATTCCCTTTGAATTCTAGGACCCCAAACTCTCCACCGAGCTTCGCTGTGCCTTCCAGCAGAGCCTCGTGTATTGGATCCACCCGTCACTGCCCTGGATGCATTTGTTTCCACGGATTGGGGCCGATAGGAAAATGGTCGGGAAGAACAGTCCTTGGTCCCAGGATGAGACGCTGCAGCAAGTGCTGATGAGCGAATGGTGAGATTAGTGAAATGGACTTTCCAAACCAATCCATCCATTTCCTTCTCGTGATTTGTTTCTTTTGAACTGCAGGGTGAACCATTTATGACTTTTAAGTACCTTTTTTAGAACTTTTATTCATTCAGTCGTACTTATTGAGTGCTTACTGTGTGCAGAGCATATTATGGCATTAGAATGAGTGTCATAGTGACAGTTACTTCTCTGTTTGTAGGTCCATCAGTTTCACTTCTCTCTATAACCTGCTGAAGACAAAGCTTTGCCCCTATTTTTATGTGTGCACCTATCAATTTACCGTGCTGTTCCGTGCTGCTGGATTAGGAGGATGTGATGTAATCACAGCTGTCATGTCCCCCACTACCAGAGGTTTAAGAGAAGCTATGAAGAACGAAGGTAATCCCGAAGTTTTCTTAGTTGATTTGAATTGATGTACCGTAGCACATCAGGGGATTTTAAATCTAATGAAATCGAAAGTGATTTGTGGTCAACTTGAGTTTAAAAATCTCGACCCATTTTTCTTTTTCTACTCAGGTATTGAATTTTCCTTGCCTTTAATAAAAGAACATGGGTCTAGGAAGCAGAAGGCACCCGAGACAAGCTTACAGACTACAGATCGTAAAGCAGAGCCAGAAGAGTATGTAATAAAAATCACGATTCCCTCAATTCAGAGGCTCATGGGGCTCAAGGATTCATTTGGTAGATTTAAAAGTTATTTATTTGAAATGGAACCTAAAATTTGACATGGTTTTTTTCTAGGGAACAAGCAATAAGTGATGAAGATGAAGAGGAAAGTTATTCTTGGCTCGAAGAGATCGGAGTAAAAGATAAAATTAAGAAACCGGACCTGGTCTCTGTTAAGCTGTATCCTTTCGAATCATTAATGGAGTAATATTCACTGAACTTATTTTCCATTCAGCTCTGTGGACTTACTGACTTGTGGTTTGAGAAAATACAGAAATTGTACTGGTGATACACCTGTATTTGTGATGACACTCGGCAGATATTTTATAATATTGGAATGGTCTGGAATTCTGTCGCTAGAGTGCTTTAAAATGATTAAATCCTAGGCAACCAATCGGTATTTTAAATTAGGTCATATAACTTCCTACTTTACAGACCGCTATAATGACGTAACCGTAAATTATAAAAGGTATTCCACTGTGAGGTAAAATGTTTCTATTTTCATTTGCTAGGTTTTTATTCTCCTGGGATAGCCGTCTTCTAATAAGGACACTGGGGGTTAGATTAGGTTAGTTAGGTAGGCAGCTGCTAAATTGCTTGATTGCTTCAAGTAGGGAGATCGAGGACAATTGCCTAGACCAGTTCTTTTCGGAATCACCGATGCTGGAAATGGCAAAAAGCTTCACTGTTACCTTGATTTTCGGGAAGGGGAGGCAGGCAGTCTAGCTAGAAGGCATGCCAGATCTAGTCAGCAGGGACCAGCGTGCCGTGGCGAAAGGGTTTCTGCCTCACCCGAAATCGAACCCTCACGTTCCGCAATTTCCTTGATTCGGTCGCCGTCAGCCACAGAGAGAAACACGAGGTGCAGATGGATCACAAACCCGAGTCTGTCGTCCTGGTGAAAGGAATGAACACTTTCCGGTTGTTGAACTTCTTAATAAACTGTAAGAGCCTAGTAGCCTCTGCGGGTCCTCAGGCAGGACTCCCACCAACCCTGCTGTCCCCTACTGCTTTCCGAGGAGCCACGATGCAGATGCTCAAGGTGAAAGATGCCGCGCAACAACTTAACTCGTTGTGTTCCCCGTCTGTGCATTCGTGACTTATAAACGTTTCCCCTCGGTCGAGGAATTCCATGGACCTCATATTTTTCCATTCTCACAAGTGTTCATTTTCTGGTTAGGTTTGTTGTCCAGCTCTGTCACATTACAATAATAATTATTAGGGTACTTGTCAACTGCTTACTATGCGCTAAGCACAGTTCTAAGCGCTGGGGTCGATACAGTTCAATCAGGTTGGACTCAGTCCCTGTCCCAATGGGGCTCACACTCCTATCCCCATTTTGCATACGATGAGGTAACCGAGGCACCGAAAATTTAAGTAACTTGCCCGTGATCCAGTGGAGCCAGGATTAGGACCCAGCTCCTTCTGACTCCCAAGCCCGTGCTCTATCCACCAAGCTATACTGCTTCTGCTATCATTTATGGGTCTTTAATTCAATTATTATTTTTATTGAAACTCTACTTCACCATCAAAAGATTTCCCAAACCTCCTTAACCCATATGAGTTCTGCCCTTAACCTTCTCATTCCGTGATTCCAATTCCATAAATCATCAGGCAGTGAACTGGTATGGTACCTGGGGTGGAGGGGAAGAGAGCGAGGGATTTATATTTGAAGATTACGCCTCTGATCATGATGTTTAACTGGGGGCGCGGGAGTGGCTGAAAAGGCCAGTATAGGCTGTAGTTCACAACGGTGATATCTGTTGAATGTTTACCAGTGCGAAGCATTAAACTAAGTGCTGGGGGAGATACAAGATAATCAGATCTGATTCAGTCTGTGTCCTACGCGGGGTTCACGGTCTGAGGAGGAGGGAGAACAGGTCTCGAATCCCCATTTTACAGATGAGGGAACGGTTCTACCACGCAGGAGCCTGTTATCGAAGTGTCTGACGTTTAGAAAGGAAATGGTTTGTAGGCCACTTTGTGTAAGAGTGGCTGCTGGGTTGTTTGTAAGTGTCTGCTTGGAGCACGTCAGACAAGAATCAGACCCAGCGCCGCTCCTGATAGCTGCTCTGAGCTGTTGGTAAGCTCCCTCTGGAGTGTCAGCTGGTTGTGGGCCGGGTATGTCAGTTTATTGCTGTATTATTCGTTCAGTCGTATTTATTGAGCACTTACTGCGTGCAGAGTACTGTACTGAGCGCTTTGAAAGTACCATTCAGCAACAGAGACAGTCCCTGCCCTCAACGGGCTCACAGTCTCCCAAGCAGTGCTTGGCACACAGTGAGTGCTCAGTGTGAATACGACTGAATTTGGGTACCCCCGGTTCAATAGGATACTGACAAGGATGCCTGTCTGTGTGCATCATTTATACGGAGTAGGGTATTAGTGATCGCAAATCGAAGATTGCCGTCTTCGCTGGGTTAGAAAGTAATGTAGTGAGCGATGTTGCGTAAATCAGTAGCGGCTATTGAGCACCTCCTGTGTGCGGAGTACGATGAGATTTTCAAGTTTTTGGTATGGCTCTTACATTTCACCTTGACAGTGCCCATTGTCTGATTTCAAGGCAATACAAGTTCATTTTCTTCCCAGTACTATTAATGCGGAAAACTTCACGCTGCAAGGGATTCAACTATGGACCGGTTGAAATAATCTGGTTTTTGTGTTGTTTTGTTTTTTTTTACCTAGGCTCGAACTATAAATGTGAAAAGACAAGTAGATGCTGGTTTTAAAGATCAATTTAGTTTGGAGATTACAGGCCCCATCATGCCTCACTCTCTGCATTCACTGACTATGCTACTCAAGTCTGCACAGAAGGGCTCTTTCTCTGCCGGACTGTATTCTCATGAACCGACCAACGTATTTAACGTCCGTACGCAGGAGGAGGAGAGCGTCTTAAATAAGGCAAGTAACCCGGGTTCAAGAAGTTCTCTTCGGGTCATATGAATTCGTTTGGTTGAGACAAAACAGAATCGTATGATCTTAAACTAGTGCAGAACCAACTTCAGGGGGTCTTGACGTGGTGGGATACCAGATGAACTGGGATTCGAGTGAACCGGCCCAGAGGGGAGGGAATAGGCCGTCGTGTCAGTTTCCAGGAATGTAAAGGGGGTTAATATCTGTCCTGTGAAACAGTATCAAGAAAGAAATAGGTAAGTGTGTTTCAGCTTTCAGAAAGTAATGGAGCATCACTGCCATGAACTTCGTACCATTTTTTAAACTTAAAAAACATATAATTTCCCACCTGACAAGGATGAGTTCCATTTCCTATCTTAAGTAGCACTTCGAAGGGGTGGGGCGGGATGCTAAGCCAACTTTGGCACGTACAGGACGTAACAAAACACTCCTCGTTCTGGGGATTGAACAGTTCACCTCCGGCATTCCTCGTAACCAGATTGAGAGCATAGCTTGTATCTCGTTTACGGCCTAGTTTAGGGATTGGCCGATTCTCTGTCTGTGAAGTCTGGAGAATTCCTTTATCTCCCAAAATCTGAAAGGCTTCTTTAAAAGTACAGGCAGCCCTGAGTTAACCAAAGCCCATTTCTAAATCTGCATGCCCGATTCCACTCATGTTAATATAGCTACATGGGCTTTTCTGCAGTTGAACACACAATTCTGGATAAGTGTAATAAAAATGGGAATAAGGCTGTAGTTGAGGAACAACCCCCCCCCGCCCCCATTTATAACATTCCAAAGAGAAAATGGTTTCTGACTTACGTTTCACTCGAGGTAGTCTTCAGGAACGACGTGGATCCGTCTGTCGTTTTCTTTCCCCACCACTTGGACTTGGAGGAAAATAAAGGGTGGCATCTGCCAAGCGCTTTCTGTGTGCAAAGCACTGTTCTAAATGCCGGAAGGGCGGCGACCTCACGCGAACAGGCCGAACGAGAGGGTCCGCCCTACGGCAGAAACATAAACGGCCGAGAGCCGGGCGGCGTGGCCGAGTCCCCGGTCCCGGCCCGTGGGCTCGTCTCTGCCAGAAGGGCCGGAGCGATGGCCCTCGGGGGCAGGGGCACGATAAACCACCAGTCTCAAGGGTGAGAGGACGACGTGCGGTTGGGCGCGCCCCCTCCTCCCTAAACGTGCTGGCGGGAACGCCCCTGAAATCCAGACCTCCCAACACCTGCTTCGTGTCTACCCTCTCGCCCTCTTCTCCCCACAACGTCCCGCACGGGCTTACGTTTACAGTCACCCGAATGTCTGTTTTCCCAGGAGACGCTTCACCTAGACCTCGCTGACTGCGGGCTACATCTCAAAACCCTGGATCAGTTGATCCGGTCACCAGAGCTAGGAAAATCTTCTATCCGGCTCCTCCAAGTGGACAATTACAACTACAGCTGGAGAGCCTGAGAGCCGACCCCGACGGGGACGGCGGGACACTGTAGAACATTTTAGCCTTCAGAGAAATAAACATGCTGAAACCTCATTAGCGAGATCCCGCTGCCTTATTCTTTATTAAAGGTCTATAAAACGTCCAGGTAAGTTCGGTTTCGGCTGTCGGGGGGGAGGCCGACATCCCCCAATTCGGAGCGTGCGCCCTTTGGTGTGAGCAGGCGGGGGTAATGTATTGATGAGCGTAAATATCGAGGAAGGACGGATGCGAGTCCTCAATTTTTCCGCAAAGATTTACGTGAAATCAGCTCATGTCAGGTGCCGGCTCTTCTCATCAGGAACTCTAACCCCCCAGTGGTAAGAGATACGCTCTCCAAGGGAGAGGAGGAAATTTTTCATCACCTTCCCTAACGAAAGCCTCCGTGATGGATGAGATTAACTCCCCCGCCCGCCGCCCCGAAAGGTCTCGGCTCCGACGGCGTGACGCAGTGTTCTTGTAAAATGAAGCGTCGCTGAGTTTTGTGTGTATATACGGGGGGGAGTGTGCGCGCGTACGACTTTTTTCTTTACAATAAAGGTGTACGGTTTAAATGGAAGAATTCATGTTTCCGGAGATAGAAAAGAGACCGAAATGACCGTAGAGGCGCACAGACCCGTCCCGGAACTGCCGCGTCGTGAACCACGCAATAAACCACACCACGCTTATTCCAGAGAAGTCTGTATTTGGGCCTTAAGCTTTTTTTAAAACAAAGTTGAAAGACACAGCATATGAGTACCACTATAATGCACATAGGAAATATTCTATCAGACCCTAATTAACACGAACTTAAACTTCCGCATAGTCGACAGAATAGTGGCCTGGTGCTGATTTTTTTTTTTTTATTTATTTATTAGGTCGGTTACAGCGTTTATTTTTCCCCTTAAAGTATCATTTCGAGTCTATCTAGTTGTAGCTGCAATTCAAAATGCACACGAAAGTAAAACTACATCACAACTCAACGCCATACTAAATCGGCTTGGCTTCCGCGGGGGGGGATTCTAGTCGATCTTCCTTTCGGATCTCCTCCTCCCGGCGTCGGTCCGGCTCGATCCCGGTCTCGGGACCGTGGGCCCGCGGGGCCGGCCGCGACGGGGGGGGAGAGGCGGCGGCCCGGAGCCCCCGCTCTCCGCTCGACGCCGGCCCGGCCTCCGTGACCGAGCGGGTCCGAGGCGCGCGGCCCCCGGCCCACCGTCGGCCCGAGCGTTAGAGCGGCCTGGCCGCGAGGGAGGGGAGAGGATCACGTCGTAGTACAAAATACAGTATAAAAGCGGGATTTAACATTCCACACCGAGGAGAGATTACTGATGCCTTCGAACGGTCGACGGTTTTCGACGTTAGCCACTTAAGAAACAGATACGTCACTAAGGTAAACGATATAAACATACCAAAACCCTGTATGGTTAAATACATTTTTCCATGGTACAAAACCAAAGCCGGGAGATGTTTGTACAGGTTTGCTTTTTACACGATGTCTAAGTTGCCAAATTATTTACAACAGTCGAGAGGAACTATTTTGGGACGCAGAGAGTAAAATGATCTGAAATGATTAATATAAAACCTCAATCTCTATCTACGTGAGGCACTCCTGAAGCAAGTGGCATTAGCCATGAGGTCCTTTGGTACAAGGCCCATTGCTTGAAGAACCACAGTAGCTGCTGTGGCTTTAGCATGCTTCTTATTAGGGCTGGCAAAGCTGGGCTGGTAAGCGCTTCCATTTATCAATACCTATTCAAGAAAAACATACAATTGGGCTGGTAAGGGCTTCCATTTCTCAATACCTATTCAAGAAAAACATACAATAAGAACAGCATCAAACTTTTATCTATGAGCTTTTTATTTTTCTCTAACATCTAGGATAATCATTCGTACAACACAACCGACACTCAACGCCACACACGGACACGCACGCGCGCGCCAATTTCTAACACGAGTATATACATATATATATATATATATATATATAACCTGAGCAAAGGTCATTTTGAACTAAGGGACGAGGGGACGCCGTAAGCTTCTGTTATTAGGTTTCTCACTAAGTAGCATCCGCTGAAAACTCCCCGTTCGTTTCGCCGGCGGCGGCAGGGGGAGCTTTGTTTGTACCGTGCTCGCCCGACCGCTCGGCTCAGTGCTCGGCACATGCTAGATGCTCCACCGACACCCCTGACGACAACTCAGCTTTTGCTCAAGCCTCCCCTTGGGGGTTGGCTGGGTAGGGCTTCGATTTACTTAAAACCAAACCGACCGCCGAGCGGTTAATCACGTTTACTCCAACCTCCTTTCCTTCCCGTCCTCTGGCTCGCCCCCCCCCACTTGGGCCCTTTTCGGTCCAGGCTACGCCTTCCCCACCCCGCGTGACGGTTGCCCCTCTCCCAGCCGTGGCTCTACGGGCCGATCCCCGCCGGGGCAGAGCCCTCGGCGAGGCAAGGGCAGTCCCAGCTACACTTCACTCAGGTGGAACTTGGGCCAACTCAAAAGGGCAGGAACTGAAGCCCCCCACTGCTCGCCTTCTCCCGCCCTCCTCCTCCCCCCCCCTCCACGTTCCCCAAATCAAAACGCTTCCCGACTGCACCTACGCAAAGGGACACCGAGGATCTTTGAAATTCATGCTCACCCTAAAGAGGAAATGTTTGCGGTGATCGGGGCCACTGTCGTGCACCAAGAGGAATTCAGGCGGCTGCCATCTCCTTTTATTACAGATCTCCATCAGTGCGGATACGGGATGTTTACCTTGGGAGGAATGGAAGTGATTCTCATTGAATTACACCACCTTCTGTGGATAAATGGAATTTCTTTCAAAATGAAGGGAAAAAAAATCAAAGGTAACGTACTCTCACCTGACAGATCCTTCATCGCAGCGGAAAAGTTCCCGGACCTCTTCTGCGCTCTCTCCCCGACCGCTACGAGACCTGAAGAGAACAAGAATCCCCGCGTGAGTCTCAAAGCCGCTTCTCGTCGTCGCTCTCTCGACTGAGATTCGGAGGGTCTCGGTGGAGGAATTCACCGTTGACGCGTCTCTTTAAAGGGGGCTTTCCCACCTCAGGCCTGCCGCTTCCACCTTCACTTTCCTCTGCTCCTTACTCGTCACTAGCTCTTCACGAGGCACGGGGCATCAGTGCTTTGGTTCCCACCAAACAGCGCTGAAATATGCAGTCTGTGAAACCCCGTGCCTCGCCGCCTCAACCGGGGTCTCCCGTTCCGTTAAACACACCACCTCCCCAGCCCCCCGGGGTAAGGTGACCTGGACTCGTCCGCCCGTTCCCCTTTCCCGTTCCCATTCCGGTGACGTTAACCGGGCTTAATATGAAGAACGCGATTTAACATCTTCCAGCCTGACCTCGAAAGATCGACCTAACGTACGGGCGGTTTGTTTTTTCAACGAATGAGCGTTTGCCGAAGGCCGGGAATGAAAGTCGGAGGAGAAAGACGGGAGAGAGGAGGAGGACACTGGGGCAACGTGCGTGACCCAGACACACTACTCTCTCTTCCAGAACCGGGGAAGGAGTATGGAAATCCCCCAACCGGCTGGACACCCCGGGCCTTGGACGGACGGGATAATAGCTCCCCGGTCCTCATCGGGATGCCCTGGAGCACGACCCTTCCCCTCCTGGGCCTTGGAGGAATCTCGTCGTCTTCTAGGAGGAGACACCTGACTGCGCTCGTCGTAACTGGACCCATTTCATTCTAACTCTTACTCGGACACCACCCTGAAATAGAGTCAGTTCGGGCTCCAGTCTGCATCTTTCAAATCGCCGGACGGAATGGGTTCGGGACAGTGACGGGGGCGGTACTCCGGATGGGGCGTGACGGGAATTTGAAGAATCGAAGAACTTAAAATTTTCTGAGTTCCCCCAAATGTTTAGAGACGGCCAGCGGCTCCCTACGCCTGGATTAATAAACAGCACTCCTCTCTCATTTTTGGCCATTTTTTAAAAAAAAAGTATATATATCTATCAAAGGCTGATCCAATGGAAAACAGGGTCCCAGGTTTGTCCCATTCAATCCGTGTTTCCTGCCCCACGCTGGACACCTAGCGTTTCTCTGTACCTGGGTTCCTCATCCCCGGGCTGGAATGGTACGACAGGAATCGTCCACGACTGGGCACTGCCCGAGGGCGATGGGGGTGTATTTACATACTTCCTGGTTATCCAACGGGCAGCCCGTGGCCTGGTTTTACGCAGGCCGAGGAGCCCCAGGCAGCCGAGGAGGCAGCAGCGGCAGGGTCCAGGCTGTTGTCAAAGATCCCGACGGCCCGGGGTCACCGCAGCAGGAGGAGCTGGAAGCAGCGGCTTGGTGACAGCGGCTTGGCTCCTCCTCCCTCCTGCTGGCTGCCCTTCCCCGCTCCCCCGCCCCAGCCCTCCCGAGCTCCCACTTCCCCGCCACTCAGCTCCCTGCGGAGTCTGAGGGGGGAGGAGGAGCTAGGACCGTCGAGCCAAAAAAAAACGGGACGAGGAGGAGGCTTGGAGGGAAGCCGGGGGCCGGAGGGGGGGCGGGGGGGAGGGCCGGAGGGGAACCGAGCGGGGGAGGGGGCGGGACGGGGCGTGGACGGGAGCACTAAAGTCGGCCTAGGGGAAATCGGGGCAGAGCACGGGGTGGGGGTGGGGGGCCAGTCGGTGGGGGGGGGCGAGACGGGCCCGGGATCGAGGGAAAGAGAGAAGAGACTCGTCGGAACAGATTAACGCAGCCGGCAAATGGACTGGTACCAACGAATATGCCCCAGCGGTTCCGTTAGACAGCCCGGACACGTACCATTCCTGCTCTACCACGTGGGACCCAATCTAATGAGATCGGAAACGTCCCCTATCGAATCTGAAAACCTTAAAGTGACATAGGCATACGTATGAACACAACGTCTGGCCGTTAAGCGATGACATCACTTCACCACCGACGAGAATTACCGCCTGCAGCCTCAGACCCCGGAGGTCTCCCGGGTCTCGGCGGACCGAGACCCTAGTCCGAACGCTTCCTCACTTTAAAGGTCAGGCCGAGTGTCCCCCGCATCCGCTTAAGGGAAAATCCGCTCCCCCGGACGCGCCAGCCATTTCTATCCCAGTTCGACCTGCCTACCAGAGACAGAGCCGGGCGGTTCGGAACGAGTTTTACCTTTACGATCCGTCTTGAAGTCGACCAGGATCGGCTCCTTGTTCCCTTCTTTGTTTTTTCCCAGTCCCTCTCCTTCGCGCCAACCCATCTTCCTCATCAGCACGGCTCCCATCCCTCCGGTCACGGGGGCTGCTCTTAGGAACTGATCCTACGGAGAGCGGCAAAGGTAAAAAGACACCCCAAACCCGGAGTTAGCGTTTGATCACCAATTCGGGGGAGCCTACTAAAGATCAGGTCATTTCGCCACCAGATCTGTTACCGGGTAGTTCTGCCCGCAACAAGTGATCGGTTCCCGTGACTTACACATAGTATACATACAAGTCTGCACATGTTCTAATTATTTTGAACATCTACAACGGCTTTCTCGGGTTCAATACAATGACTTCAACTAAGATGGTAGCTTTTTTTAAAAAAACCTGGCCCTCAGGTTAAAAAACAAATTAGAACACTCCTTTTTCATCCACTATTTAGGCTCACAGGTATCTCTCTTCTTAGCTTGCAAAATAAAAAGAAGGCAGCGTTAAACACGTGACAGTATTAACTCCCAGGCGTACCTAGTCAGTGAACAGAACTCAGAACGCATTTACGTGAAACCGTCAGATACTGCGGAGGCGTATTTCCCAAGTCCACAAATCCTTCCCCAGTCAACTGCGGAGCAGGCATTAAAGGTCTTATCGTGAAAAGCCACAGAAAATAGTTGCACTTCGCTACGACATTCTCTCCCAAGTGGACCTTAGGTCAGTCTATTCACATTACACGACAATCGAACAAGTAAGGTGCTAAAGCCTTTTTCTTTCTTAAATCTAGTTCGATGTTAAAAGACTTTAAAAAAAAAAAACAAAAACCAAAAACAAAAGCCAAAAAAACCCCCAAAAACTCCTTAAATGTTTACATACCTAGGCCCCGGGGGCCGCAGTGATGTGAATAGTAGGGCTGGCACTGACCGTGGCAAGAAGGCAGCTACAAGGATTTGGCCCTGAAACAAGTTTCCATATAGAGGGGTGAAAGTTCACAGGGGATTCTGTGAACTATCCTCTCTCGACTCCAACCCACTGAACTAAGTCGTTTCCATCACACCAGCAACGGCTTAATGTCTTAAAACACCCCGCTTCACACGTTGGCACTGTCGACACAGTCAGCGATTTCCACGGGCTAAAGACTTGAGAGGCGATGCCAAAAACTTCGAGGGCATCTCCGCACACCGGAAGACTACACAGTTTACCTCCGGTGTGCTCGCTTTGCCGTCTCTTCTCTGCCGGTGGCTTAAAATCTCTTAATACTCCGAATTCTCTCTGAGAATCATTAACTTCTCAACACCGAGGATAACGCTATTCTCTCCATGACCATTTGATCACCATTTCCTAGTGATGAGGAGTTAATGCTAAAAAAAAAAAATTTGTTTTTTCAAAAAGAAAAATACAAAAAAAAAAAAAGAAAATCCCCAAGCTACGCTGAAGCTGTGTGAACTTCCCTCCTTCCGCAGGTGTCTGAAGAGAACACTCTGGGGAAGGGATGCCAACAGGGATGTGCTTGGACATTAAGTTTTGACTGGGTGCTCCGATGGAAGAGGTAGCTGCAGAGAAAAATACACCCTGCTGGTTCGGTCCCTCTCAAGGGTGCAGGCCATGCGGGGTTAGAGGTATAAAAGAGAAAAGTCGGTTCGGGGCGGGGAGATCGACTGCCTTGATGCTCCACGGCCTACGGTGGCTTTTACTTACTTCCAGTTTCCTCCATCCCTCTTTGACAGGAACCTCTCCTGAGGAAAAAGGGGAGCCAGGCAAAGAGTGTGATACAAACCCCACAGGATGCCAAGTCCTCGTCTGTACCTGCTTTTTGCCATGTCGGAATCTCTGGGCCTCTAGGTTCGCGTCAATCCCCCGCCCCCGCCCCACCGAGCGTACAGTCAGCTCGCAGAGAGGTGGCCCGGGATCCGCTCCCCGGAAACTCGGGGGGTCTCAGAGCTCTTTCTGGTCCTTTACCTAGCGCGTCCTTCTCTGAAGAGTCCCTTCTTTTTACAGAACCGAGACGGGGGGACCCAAAAAGGCTTGGGGGGAGGGGGCAAGGGACGGCTCGGGCAGTCTGACCCTGAAGATCCGTTCCCGTCCCCGGCAGGTCTCCGCGTTACATCACGCGGTCTAGTCCCACGTGACGGCAGCGCTCGAGCCCTCGCCGAGGAAACGCATGCTTGCGGGTGGGGAGGGTCTTCCACGCTCAGCGGGTGAGAGGAGTCCCGGAGCTAGCGGAGTGGGTGACTCAAGTGCCCGGCCTCAATAAAGCCTCCTCTCGCTAGAGAGCTGTCCCTTCTTGGGACTGAGTGGGCGCTTGGCAAGGACGGACCCAGTTGCAAAAACGACAACGGGAATAGACACCAGCCGCCGGTTCGGGCGGCCAATTCACAGGGCAAATGCTGCGCTACAGAAGGGCTTCCAGGGGGACGTATCCACCGGGACCTTTCCTCACTTTTGTCGCGATTCAAAGGGAATCGATGATGGTCCTAGCCCTCCTGCTAGGGTGCACTCTAGGCAGGCACAACCTCCTTGACAATTCTATCGCTCCGGCTTGGGGAGGATAGGTGACAAGGGGCTTTACGTCTCCACGTGCTGCTGACGACGCCGGAGAGCACCCTCTTGCACGGAAACTCCCGAGGGGCAAGGAGCACCGACCATTATCGTACTTTGGCCTTCCACAACACCTTCCTAGAAGGAACGTGCTGGGCCCCAGAGTGTCCGGACAAGATGAACAATCGCATCGTTAGAGAGAAGGAAAATGAAAAATTCTGCAAGTGACGAATCCCGTGCTGTTTTCACCCAGCCACGTTCACATTGCAGGATCACTAGGCACCTGTCAGAGAAAGGGAGAGATTTTTTTCCCGGGCTAACTCCTGAAAGTAAGCATGAAGGATTCCGCTTCCGAGAGATGAGATGTCGTGCAAGAAGTTGTCCGTACGACTTGCTCCCGCTAAGCGCCGTGCTTAGATTGACTGATTTTTTTTTTTTTTTTTTAAACCTACGATTACATATTCCATAGGAATCAGAAGTCCCCGTCGGGGTCTCACCCCAACACTTTGGGAGCCGTCGTCCCCCGCCCCTCCGCCCCCCACACGAGGCGGCATACCCAGCGCACAGCTTAGAGCGACGAGCCAGGCAGAGCCGAGAAGAGCGTTTCCCAAACCGGGATCTCCGCTTTGGGATCGGCCTGACCTAACCACGCTGGTTGAGGCCAGGCTAACCCCAAGGACGCTTACGAGAGCGCGCCTCGACTCCCGGGTCCCCCAGACCCTGCTACCACCGGGTAAGTCCGTCCCGGAGGAACCTGCGCCTCCCCGGAGAGGTTTTTCCGGACGCGTACCCTTCGCACGAACCCTCGCAACATCCCCGTGAGGTGGGCGGGACGACTAATGCCGTCTCCTCCGTCGGAAGGGCCGGAGAGGCGGAGGTGCTGAGGTCTTACTTGCCCAAGGTCACCCAGGGAGTCAGATGCAGCGCCGGACAGAGAGGAGCCCTTCCCCATCCAAAAATCTATCGAGGGGGACGGCGCCGCCTGCCAGTTGCAGCACTGGTATGACGGCCAACGCTCCTGAAACGAATCCCCGCTCCCCGCCCGCCGAACCGTCTCCCTCCGTCATCGCCCGCCGGGACGCGCTTCTTCCGGAAGCCCTTCCTTAACCACCTAAGGCTCCCCCGAAGTGAGGTAGCCGTAGGTGGGCTCCACTGGACCTATTGCAGGAATGGGAAACCGGATGCACCGCCTCTTCGCTGCCCGGGTCGGCCGTCCTCGCCCTGCTTTTTTACGCCTTAATTGTCCTGGTGATCTCATTAGACCAGTGGTTCTCAAACTGAGATCTGCGGAACACTCGGGGGGAGGGGGCCGTGCAGGCCTGGGGTGGTCCCCAGCGCCCCCCCGCCGTTCACCCGCCGCCCCGCCCCCGCCCCCCCGGCCCGCCCCCGGCCCCCCTCCCCGGCCCGCGCTCCGACCCCCCTCCTCCCGCCCTCCCCCCACCCCGGGGCCGAGGTTGCCGCATGCAGTCGCTCCGGTTCTGGGGGCCTCCCCACCGCACCCCCCTCCCTCGGCACCCCACGGGGAGGTGGGAGCGGAGGAGGGGGCGGTAAGGAGTAGGGACCGGGGGTTTCCGTGGAAGGGTGCAGGCATTTCGGGGGGAGGGAGGGACGCGTGGGGATTCTGGCGGGGAGCGGGGGGACGGAAGGGGAAGAGCGGGGGGACTGGCGGGGGGGAAGAAGCGGGGCGGTGGAGGGTCCGTGGGGGGCTGTGATCCACCGGAGATAGACCTTTCGAGTGGCCCGTGACGAGGAAAAGTTTGAGAACCACTGCTTTAAGTTATTAGATTAGTAGCCCAACAGGAACCGTGGGACGTTCTGACGGCACCTGGCACACGGTTAGCACTCGGTAAATGGTTAACGACAAAAATACCACCACCAAAACCAACGACAGAAAATAAGGATTAAAAATAAATAAGTAAACAAACAAATAAATAAATAAATGACCTAAGCTTATAAACTGGATGGAGCACGTGCCGGTTTTAAACATTTTGCCATTTTCTCATGGATCGGGCCCATCTTCACAGTCCATCCTAGCGCACGTGTGAACCACGGCACGTTTGCCACTAGGTTTCCAGGGCAGGCGTCTACGGGGTGCTTTCCTTCACGCATGCTGCTAAAACATCCTAGAGATTTCAACGTCCTACTTGGACGCATACGCTTGTCTGACCGTCAAGTACCTTTTTGATCCAGGCCTGGGCGCCGGTGTTCGCCAGCTGCTCCTGGGTAAGAACCTGCACGCCGGTACTTCCCGTGAACTGGCCCGGGATGGAGTTTAACTGAGCCCAGGCATCAATCTAGGAAAAACAGAAAACAACATCAGGGGCCATCCAACAGGCCACATCCCGGAGAGTCTTTCTGACGCGTCCGGGGGGACTGTGAACTTTTTTTTTTGGTTGCTCCTATTTGATCTAATTTTCACCCAGACGCTTTCCCCGCCAGGGCTGAGTAGAGTGGCTTGCGCCCATTAGGCACTAAACACTATTATTACTCCTAGTAATACTATCATTGTGCTGACTGGAGAAATTTGAGCCATCGGGTGACGAAACTCTTCCAGAAGATCATTATGAACAAGCTGTCTACTCATTCATCATTCATACACCGTCCAGCTTTAAGCTAACGAAGGATCAGAGGGTCGATCGAATCACGGTGGAGGAGGAGGAAGAGCCGGCCCTGCTCTGCTCTCTACCGACACTTGTTTCAAAGCCGGAAAAAGAGCTAATTAAGGCCAAAAGCTTGGGACAAAATAGAGACGTGCACTTTCCCGCACGTCAATTAGGATTCCCCTCTCTCTTCGCCTAGGAAAAGACTCATCCTGCCACATCCGGAACTTGGGATCCTAACAGTCCTAGCGGTCAGGAGCTGGGGGTCTTAGTCCCAGCCCTGCCACTGGCCCTGTTGGGTGAAATGGGGCGAGTCATTTCAACTTCTTTGGACCTCAGGTTCCCAAGAGGAACAGGGACTGTGTCCAATCTGAAAATCGTGCCCTCGCCCGTCTTTAGCATACAGTAAGACGTTTAGTCCATGCCGTCGGAAAAAGGAGGGGAACGGAACAGTTCCCCAGATAATCCGAGCACCGAGAATGTGGACCTCTGGCCAATTCTAACTTGGCGGGCCTAGGTCACAACTCCGATTCCCTACCATAGGAAACCTCAAGCATAAATAGCTTGTTACGTACCCGCTCCTGTGCACGATTTAGCATGCTCATGGCCTCAAGGTCAAATGCGTTTTCGGTAAGCCTTTTCTGAGCAAGGGCCCGCTCACTCATTGCAGTAGATATGTCCACAGGCTAAGGAGAAAAATACAGACAATCATTAGTTTAGTTCTAGTAAAAAGAGTAAATTATCTGTCACAAATGCAAATTAGTATCACACTTCCATTTATTCGTTTTTTTGTTGGGGAGGTGGTGCCCTGACGGTGACTGAGTTAAGTAACATTTCGATAAGACGGTAACTTTGAAAACTAAGCTTCCTTGGCCAAAGATGTTTTCAAATTAAAATCAAGCAAGCTTCTTTCTTGGTCAGTCGCCGCTTTGCTGTCGGCCCACAGGAAAAGCAGTTGTTGGACTCTGCTTCACATTTCTGTCTGTTCTACATTGCACAGACCAAGTAACGGCCCCGGATAATTGCTATTTCAGCATCTGTCCAACAGACCAACCGACCAGAAGTGCCTGGGAGTTTAGAAACCAAACAGAACTAAGGGGCCCAGTGGACTTAAGAACCTCAGCTGAGTTCAAATATGAATCACTCTATCTTCCCACTCCACTTGGTAGACTAAAGAGCTTCTAAAAAATCCTAGCTCTTTTACGAGAAAACGCTTGAAAAATGTGATTTAACTATCGGCCAGCCGTACAGGTGCCGATGCTTATTGCTTGCCCATGGTGGCTACGTAACTTTAAACCCAAACAGTTTTAGCTATGATTTTGTTCATAGAGGCTTAACATTTGACATCATATGGAAATGGCTGAAGTGGTCTACCCATACATGACAAAACTGTACGTTGGGCAAGTTTTAATCTATCACATACTACTCATTTTAGTTATTACTTGGGCTCCAAAGAAATACATGAGTTTGCCATCAGGGAAGAAAGGGGGAAAAAAAAATAATGGCTCAAGAAAGGCTGAGTTTGATTAGGCCATCTAGGGTTTGTTATGCCTCCCAACTTCCCGTTCCTCTCATTCCCACCTTCAGCACGGTGGGCAGCTGCCACTGAGTCAGGCAACCTTTGCAGGACTTTAACCTAGACCGGGCAGAGTAATGCCAGCAAGACTTCCTCTCGTCCCATCTTCCCTACTCTCCAAGGATTTTCTACTTCTCCCTCAACACTCCTTTCCCACCCCCACGCTTCCCCAAGCAACTTTCTGACGTTGTGATCACTGAGGAACCTGTTAGTTCACTGCAAGAAAAAACTGTTAAAGGAAAGAAAATACACAGAAGAAAGCGGATTGTTCTAACTGTTCGGTCGACGGAGAGAATCGACGGGTAAGGTAGCAGTTTTGTTTTCAAATAGACGGCAGCGTCTAAGGAAAAATAGAAACTCGTAATTTGTCAAACTGTATTGTACGCATTGTCTGCGATCAACGGCCTACTCGACAGAATAGAACTGACTCTGTCCCGATTCATTTGTCTTCCTGGTCCCATATTCAAAACCCCTAAAGTCACTGTGGCTGAGGGTAAATTCTGTGTTCTCTATGAGATAATCCTTCTATCGGATTTTTTTCCCTAAGGCATAAATCTAGTTTAAGGTCTAATTCCCTACCTTCACCTGGACACAATGGAAGAAAAATAACTTGAAAGGTCCCTAATCTTTCTTTTTCTAACTGAAATATTCTGTCTCCACTTTAGCTCCCGGCCGGTATCGGTTTGGAAAGTCCACCTTCCTTGGTTCTAAAGGGAAAAGTCCCCAGGAATCAACTGTGCCCTCAATTTAGACTGTATGTATTACAAACCCTAACGAGTCACATGCTTCAGTAAGCCATGAAAATAATTACTTCCCAGAAATGAGGTTGGACCGGAAGGAAACCCAAGCAGTGGGCCTGAAAGGATCTGTCGCTCCTCTTATTTTCTTTTTTTTTTTTCTGATGGGGGGTTGGGAGATTTCCTAGGAGTTGGTGTTTCATGGAATCATATACTGGTGTTCCCTCCGTGCTGGGACATGGGGAAAGTCACTTGGGAATGTGGGCAGGTTTAGCGGAGGGAGTCTATGTGAAACCAGACTGGGGTGACGTAGGGTGGGGGTTGGGGTGGACTCCATGATAGGTTAGGAATGAACAGACTCTCCAAGGCCGCTTTAAAGGCACCTGTATTTTTAACTATTACCTGTTCTGCTTAACCAGTTTCAGAATGATCACGCTTCTGGTTTCGGGACACTCAACTTGCATCCGGAAGCAGTCTCACTTGTGGTTTGCACTTTTGCTCACAGTACTGACAGCTGTTCATCTGTGTCTGGAGATTGCCCTTGGGAAAAGCCCTTTGATTTCCCCTTAGCCTTTCTTCTTTCTATCACCTGCTTTATGGTCTGTACATACTCTTAAAACCACCTGGCCTAAGCTTCCCTCGCCTTGACCATTCAAAGCCTCGTCAACTGGTTAGCAGGCCTAATAGTGAAAATGGACGTGGTACGCTGAGAAAATCTGACGTTTAAAGCTATTTCTGAATCTGTCTTTGGGATTCAATTTTAACCAAAACTCAAACATCTTATGTCATTGAATTTCTCAACAAGGTGAACCGGGCCCCTTAAAGGTCTATTTTTTTTTCCCATTTCCAAATAGCAGGTTGATTTTTAAAGCGGTACTCACCATGTTAGAGAATACAAGGAGACAGCGTAAAAAAACAACACACATCAGAACCAGCCTAGCAACATACTGAGCTGCTTCCCAAAGAGTTTCAAAGGTTGGGAGTCCTCAGCCCTCTTTCACTTTCCAAGCCCAACAGCTACCAGCCCGCCCACAGAGAAGGCTCTCTCCATCCCGCACCCCCGGCCCCCAAGAGACGTCAGTGGACACCAGGCCACAACCAAGTGGGAGACCAGACGTCTCGGGGCTGCACTGCCTCTTGAGGATCATTAAACATTTTACGGCGATAACAGACTTGAAAAATGGAAGTGTCCCAGAAGGACCTAAAGAAAAAACCAAAAAACCAAAAAGCCCTCCAAAAAAAATAAATAAATAACAGGTCAAGGGATGGAAAGTCCCCACAACCCACTTACATACATGTGCTCGCTTGCTCTCTCTCTCTCTCTCTATACTGAAAGTATTAAATCCTAAACTGCCTTTTTATACTCTCCAATTATTACTCCAAGTAATAAATTCCATCATCTGTCAGTCACACCTTCATCCAATCTTTATTGTGACCAATTAGCAACTGGTTGGTTCCACCTATCTAAACACTGGCCACCTGACAAGTTTTTAACAAACGCCCACAGGGGTTATGAGGGAAAACCTAATCAGGTCCTCAGATCCTAGTTCTAAAAAGACCTTATTTTGTATCTACCCAGCGCTTTAGAACAGTGCTTGGCACAGTCAGCACTTAACCAATACCAAATTATTATTAGCCATACTTGGAAGCAAGCCAAAGCTTTCTGAATGGTCAATCCAGCTCTGATGACCTGACTGAACCACTTAACCTCTTTTTCTCAAACTTGCTCGGCAGTAAAGCGGATTACTGAGAATTTTGCTGGGTGGGGGGGTGTTTTGAAAAAAAGTAATCTAGGTAACACTTTGGGGATAAAAAACTGGAATTCCAACATCTTGGATTATAAACAATGCCCTTTTCTTCCTGAAACCGCCCCATAAAATTCACTTTACTCCTTTCAATGAAACCAAGTCATCAATTACCAAAACAGCCTCACATTTCTACAGAATAGTGGATAGGAGATGAGTTAAACTTTCCCTAAACTTGCTAAAATCAGAGAAACACTGAAGTAGCTACTAGTGTATGACATGAGAGAAGTGAAGGAAGAGGAGGGATGAGAACAAGAGAAACAGGGGAGAGTCACGCTGAGGCACAAATATGTACCCTTGAGCAGCTACAGTGTTCTCTCCCCGAATGAGACACGGAGCAGAAGAAATAGCGTTTTTCAGAAAAATGAAAAAGCAAGGAGAGAAAGGATATTGCATTTGCTACAAAGCATGCTTAAAAGCAATATTAATTATCAGAACATGCAAAGTAATAATACAGAAGCAGCAATATATGACAGTCAAAATAAATTTAAAAAAAAATCACAGGAAAATAAGTCCAAACAACTCTATCAACATCTTCCATCTAATTCATGCTGCACTTGAAAGGGGACCACCATCCGTCCAGGAGACTGCAGGGGTGGAAATTAAAAGACCGAATCCTTTCCATTGTCTCTTCGAGTCGGCAGGGTAACTGCAAACACTTATTACGGAGCTAAACAAAAGTTTTCAGATAAAAAAATTATTTGTATTTTAGCAGTCCGCTGGCCCAAGCACCCTTATATAGTAGGGCAGTGATTAAATATTTGTAAATTGCCTGAAATGAACCTTACTCAAAGTATTCACAGAAATAAACCTAATTAAAACGGCTCTAAAATTTCAATGTGACATAGCAAGAGATTATCTCAAAACTGGAGGTTTTTTTAAAAGGTCTGAAATACTTGTTGGATGTGGAATTTCACACCCTCTGAAACTCCTTTTGCAATACATTTTGTGATGACAGAGATAACTGTACTTGTAAACATGTAAATATTTAGTTTTTGAAGTCATTTCCTCAGAATCGCAAGATACCCATATTCAACTGTCTCGTGCTCCAAATAAATTCATACAAATGTGGCAGTTGCTAAAATATGAATTGTGACTCAGTACATGTTAACATAATTCTTGCCTGATTTGAATCTGCTGGGGAGGGGGGAAGGGGACGACCACAAACACCTCCAAACTCAGATATGCAATGTGTTTTGGGTTGTTTTTTTTTTTTACTTCTAAAAGCTGAACTGAAAACCAATCCCATAACCAAACGGCCAATTTGTATTGTACCCCCAAAATCCAGGGGGATCCGCCAATTTATTTTGACAACAAAGGGTCATCTTTTCCACAGATTTTTAACCACCGGGTCAATAAATTCAGTCAGTGAAACATGTGAACTGAATGTGGCACTCCCTAAATTACTCAGATGAAGGCACCATTGTAAATTCTATTTTTAGAGCGTATCTCCTATCGGAAAGACTTGGGCGACCCTGCAAGAGAGACCGTGTTGGGAACCACAGGTGAAACCCAAGGCGTGATTCTCTTCACCCACTAGGACTCAAACTAAGTTGCAGGCCAAATGTCAGAAAAGAGAAAATTCGACCCACTTTCTCCAGGGAAACATTTTAGGGTTACGGTGATTAGGGTGTGATGCGTATACACAAGAGAACAAAGGAAACTCAAAAAGGAATGTAGTACTTATATTAACTACCTGAAATGTGGTCTCACACCAAAGCCGCCTGCCAACAATTTACCTGGCCGCAGAGAATGTAGGCCTCTATCCCCATCTTTAGAACTTCTGGCTTGTTTTCGGGAAAAATCTTCCTCTCCTAAACTCACAATCGGCCAAGCTAACACTTCGGGCACCATCATCTCGTTCCTGTTTTTGAGGTTCTTCTCACTTCTGATAAGCCCATACTGAGATCTAATGTAACCCAGCCTACCTTCCCCAACTATCAAGAGAGGGAGAGAGAATGAGAGGGAGAGGGCGGGGGAAGGAGGAAGATAAAGAGGGAGAGAGGAGAGGAGACAGACAGGGAAAGACAAAAAGACACTCTCCTGGCAACCTACATCGATCCGCTCGCGAATGAAACTTTCCACGTTTAAAAGATGTTAGTGGCTGAGAGGGGAGCAGAGTGGTCAGCGTAGAGGAATCATGCTGTCTTCCAACTGAGCTTCCTTCCTAAAGCGGCGTTTACCACACTCCCCAAGCGTCACCCCCACCTCCGAGACCCCTCCACTCTCTCTGATTTGCTGTAATGGTCCTTCCAGAATAGTGTGGGCCGTTAGTTAGCTCATTATACCAGCCAAACCTTGGAGAGCCGAGAGAGACTTCCTGGGGCTCTGTGGGAACATTTACAAGAGTCTCCCCGGCACTCTATCAAGGAGAGCAAACCCGTTTCTGATCGGCGGACGTATCGAGGCCGATTTCGCCAACACTTCTGTTCGGACCTTCCCTCCCCAGCGACCGCCACCGCCAATTACTATTCATCTGATCAAAGGAAGCCAATTCGTTTACAGAGGTCAATGACACGCCTTGGGAGTTTGGGTTTTTTTGTTTTCTTTTTTTTAAGTGGCCGAGTAACCTGGTTCGAGAAAGGGCATTAACGACTCAGAGATGACACGGTGACTCGACAGCAGGGAAAGGGCCGAGATGGAAGAGAGACCAACCCCACCTCCCACCCTCCTCCCGCTCCACCAGCAGAAGATAGGAAAGAGCAAAAAACAAAAACCAAAAAATAAAAAAAACCACAGATTCCCAACTCTAACCCAGCCCCAAAGCCACCCCGGCTAACAAGCCCCGCTCAACTCCGCCGCCAGAGCCGGCCGCCTGTCAAAATGCCGCGGAAAATGCCGCGGGTCAAAAGAGTGCTGTAGAAATGTCGCCTGTGAGTAGCTCGGGAAAAATCCCACACTCAAAGTGTCGTGTACGCTTTCTGATTTGGGTTCTGTTTCCTCTACTTGCTCCAAAGGGGCTTTGCGCAGTTTACTTGGGGCGGGGGGCAGGGAGGCTCGGGGAAGCCGACAGTGTCTGCGGGTGGGAGGGCTCTGCGCTCTGGGCGGGCAACCCAGAGCTGCAGGCAGGGAGGGGAGGCTGAGGGTCAGGCCCGCCCGCCAGCTCGGGGAACCCGGGGGGCTGGGGGGTGGGTGGGGGAGAGAGGGCCAGCCGGGCCACGGAACACCGTCCGGGCCGGGGGGCGGGTCAGGGACCGAGCTGAGGAGGCTGCTGACCCTAGGATCTGGGGTGGTTTGGGGGCTCCCACCCTAAGGCATCTCCTCCCCAGATTCCCCAAGCTGATTTTGCACAACAAGTTAAATAAAAGTAAACTGTTTATTAAAAGATACAGCAAAGGTACAGATACAGAGATACATACAAAGATACAGATATATATATATATATATATTTACATATATATACAGTCTTGCTGTTTTGATGTGCACTCTATTTAGCAGCACATTATTGACTCAGGCGGCATTTGAATGGGGTCGTTTTGACGCTCGGCATTATTGCCGTGGCATTTTGACAAGATACCGCTCCAGCCACATATCGCAATTTCAACATGTGGACCCCGTCTCTCCACGTTTCAGTAGCAGGAGAGAGGAGAAGGAGAAGGGAGTAGAGAGGCAAGCCGAGCTTTGGGTTAAACACAAGAATCGAGAGGGGACAAGGGCGGGGAAGGCACGGGAGGAGGAAAATTAAATGGGCCCTGACGACCTGGAGATCCAGGTGTGGGGGAGGGTTTTTGGGGGGTGCTGCGTGGGGAGGGTAGGTGGTCCCCGGATGGCCTGTCGGCCGCCAAGGACCTTCTCCGGGTCCCGTTCTTGTGTTGAACCTAAAGCTCCGCTTGTGTCCCTGATCCCTCCGCCCACTAAGCTTTCTCTACCACCAGAATCTGGAGCTATAGAGCCTGGACGCCAAACGGGAAGCTAAATAGTTGTACCGAGGGCTCCCTTCCCATAAGTGCAAGGAGGGCCCGATGTTGGGCAAGGACGTGACAACACTGTTCTCTGCAATTCGATGCTGTTCGCTTTGTGGCTTGGATCCACAAAGTGAATTGCATCGAGTTACTGTCAAATGAGTAGCTGCGAGTTGTCTCATCTGTCGTCTAACCCGGCCCTGCCGTTTACCCCGGCCCTAAGAAGAGTGAAACAGAATCCAAATCAGAAATGAAATAACAGCAAAATGACATTTTTAGGTTCATTTAAAAAAAAAAAAAAAAAAAGAAAATCAAGAAGAAGATGAAATACGTCGCTTACCTCAGTAGGCAAATTGCTGCTGAAGACGTTATCGTCGTCTTTGTTCTCCTCCCCGTTTTTCTCCACCGGAACCCACTCGCCGTACACGCTGTCGGCTTCCTTCTTCCGATGTTGAGAGCCAGACGATACGGGAAATTCTTTTGTCAATGTTACCTGGTTCTTGGGTGGGGTTGGCTTGGCGGCAGCGATCTTAATCGAGAAAAGGAAAAAAAGGGCGCCACGGTTAGGGAACGACAGCCTGACCACCGAACGCGTTCCCGGATTAAGCGGGTGTATTCGGCACTAAGTCCGCGGAGACGGAACTTTTGCTGAGACTCCTCCTGTCACCTCGAGACCAAGAGTCGATTACGAGATGACTGGAAGTCTCCACCTTGGACTCAACGTTCGAGCGACGAACACCGAACGACATTAACGTACGCCCTTGGACCTCTTCGATTCATGGGACTTTACTGAGCGCTTGCCGTGTGCGAGATCTCTGTACCAAGCGCTCGGGAAAGCACAATGCAAGCGGGTGGGAAGACGTCTGACTTGAACGATAGACGTGACAGAATACTTACGTTTAAGTTGAAGAAAATGGGCTTGGGTTCATTGAGTTTAAAGGGGTGATGGTAGAAAGGACGTTCCTCCTCCTCCTCGTCCGAAACGTGAGGCTTGTTCACGATCTCGTCGTCGTCTTCTTTACTTTGAGCGATCTGCTTGCATTTCTTAAAGAGCGAAACACAAAAGAAAGGTGAAACTGCCTGCGTCCACATCCACACGGACCGTCCGAATCCCGTTCCTTCCAGAAATCAAAAAGAATCTCTGAAAGAACGGAATGAGGAGGGCAAATAAATGCCCTAACTCCAGGGTTTTTAGACACGTGGGGGGGGGGGGGGGGGGGGAGGGCTGACACGATGGAAAAGAAAGATCCTGAAAAGTTGCTCATGAAACTCTGGGGCCTAGCTTCAGAGGATTTCTGAAATCGTCCGAGTGGAACCGCCCGCTTTCTCTACTTGAGAACGCGCACCCTGCTCGTCGGTAATTCATTTCAAAAGGGCCATGAGATGAAGCAGCGGGAGGGCCTTTAAGTCCCCCCAAAATGCCTCAGCCGGGGTGGGATCAGGAGAAAACGGCCGGCAGAGGCCCGACTGTTGAGGCGGTGGGCCTCGCGGGCTTCTCTCAGGCCCCTCGTCGCAACACCGCCCACGTTTCTTTCCGGATGCAGCTGGAGAGACTGCGGCGGAGGGGGGTCCTGGGGTGTCGGGCCGTACAAATACAGCCTCAGCGGATGCCGAGAGGCAGGTCTCCCCGCGAAAGGCCCCGGGCTCAAGGCCACCGAACGAACGCGCTGAATGCTGACAAACCCCCCATCCCTGCTCTCGGCCTTACCTCCGTGAGCTCTTCTATTGTCGCGCCTCCTGACTTTTTGGCCACTTTCTCTTCCACTGTTGGTGGCGGGGCAGCAGGTTTCAAGCTCGGTGGCAAGGGCACACCAGCCTTAGCGCACATTGCTGCTGCGTTAGCTTTGGCTATTTCCAGAAGCTGGGCCTTATCTGTAAGAACAGTAACATTTTTACACAGGGGCTTTGCAACGACGCACACTGCTCAGAACTTAACAACGTATCTTTAAGCGGGGCGGGGGGGGCTCGTCCCCTCCCTCCCGGTCCCGGGGTCTAAGGCCGCTCCCTAAATTCCACCCTGGAGGGGGCCCGTCAGCTCTTTCAGACCCACCAGGGGCCCGTCCGAACCCTCCAGCGCCCGGAGCCCCAACGGTTCCCCCTCCAAGCCCAGCTCGTCACAAGGCAGTAACTCGCGGCAGCACTAGGATAACTGGGCCTGCTGCGTGCGGGCGAGGGGGAGTACGTGTGTGTCGGTGCCTCCCGCTAGCTCTCCCCGCTGGCATTCTTTAACGAATCGTTTCTCTCGACCGTGACGCCCAAGACGGGCTCGGGGCGCCGAAAGAGAACCCTTGGCCGGAGCCTGATCGCTCCCCGCAACTGACCGTCCCACCTCCGTCCTCCTCTCCCCTGCCTGGGCTTGGTCCTCCCCTTCTCCCGCTCTCTCTCTCTCCCTCGTGCGCACAACCTGCTCCGCTATCCCCAACGCTACCTCCTAATTCCTTCTTCCTCATCCACCCTAGGCCTGGGGAATTAATCTGCGGCTGGAGATGACAGTTGTACAACCGATGTCGAGCATCACCTGTAAGCTCCTTGTGGGCAGGGATCGTGTCTTCTTCTTCTACCGTACTCTCCCACGCGCTCGGAACAGTGCTCTGCACACCGCAGGCGCTCAAAAAATACCATTGAGTGATTGATTTAAGGAAAAAAGTGCCACTTGGTAAACTGTTGTTGAGCGAGCAGAGTATGAGGATGATGGGGAGGGGTGGGGATGGGGGCGGGGAGTTGGGGGGGTGTTCTAGATTTCTCTCTTCCCTTCCCCCTCAACCGACCAGCCAGACCTGCCACACCCTCCTAGCTCCCCGTCCCTCAGCGAACGAGAGAAACCTTTCTGCTCGTCTCCGTCCCGGTGCTACTTCCAACCCTACCGCTGCCAACCATCTACCGTGGCGAGCTACCGGCTGCCCGGGACTAGACGGATGACCCCCGCCCGGGACATGGACTCCTTAAAAAACAAAAGTCAAGAACCTTAGGCAGGAAAATAAGGCACAGAGATATCCCAACTCCTTTGAATGGAAAGCTGAACTAACAACTTTTTTTTATTTAGGTTCAGTCACTGTTACAGTCGCTCAAAATTGGATCCAGTTCAGACTAATAAAGCACTAAACAGTTTCACATTAGAAAAAGGTCATTATTTACATTGACATTCTAAAACATACCCGGAGGTCTGGTTTCATCATGTGCAAGCAATATACGAATGCATTTAAATAGCCACATACTCAAACTGTATCACAAATTGTGTGGAAGTTCCGGGGGCCCAAAAAAAGAAGAAAAAAAAGACCAAAAATAAAATAAAAATAATAAAAATAATATTAATAATAATTAGAAAAAAAAATCTCAGTCTAAAGCCAATTAACTCAAAAAGGCTCGGGGACGCTTACGTAGCCCGCTCCCAGACAGACACCGTTCACACGTTCAGTTTTGGTCTGAGGAGGACAGTAAAGGGCAAACTGATTTCTCGTTTATGCAAGTTACTCACCTAAATCGGTCAGCCGTTTAGGTGGTGATCTGCCCCTCTCGGACGACCGGGACCGTTTTCGGCGGAGAGGGGATCTGCTGAAGCGCCTCCTCAGGGGGGTCCGTGAGCGCCTTAGCCGGACGGGGGAGATGCTAAAGCTCCTCCTCCTCGCGGCCGACCGGGACCTCCTGCGGCGGGCGGGGCTGCGGCTACGGCGGGCCGGGCTGCGGCTGCGGCTGCGGCGGGCCGGGGACGCGCTGGGGCTCCGCCTCCTCCCCGCCGACCTGGACCGCCTCCGCCGGGCCGGGCTGTGGGTGCGGCTGCGGCGGCTGGGGGTGCGGCTGCGGGCCCGGCCGGCCTTGCGGTTCTCTTTGGAGCTGGAGCGCTTCCGCTTGCGCTCCCTCGACTTGGAGCGGCCCTTGGGGGAGCGCTTCCGTTTCTCTTTCGACGAGGACCGCCGGCCCCGCGACTTGGACCGCGACCGGCTGCTCCGCCGCCGGCGCCGGGACCGCGACCTGGAGCGCGACTGGGACCGATGAGGCGACTTGGACTTGGAGGATTTCTTCCGGGCCCGGGAGCGGGACTCGCTGGTCCGCCGGCGCGACTTGTGCTCGGAAGACTTGGAGCGCTTACTTCGAGACCTCAGGGAGGAATCGAGACTCTCCTTCCGGTCGACGGACCTCGAGCGAGACTTGTTGTCTGCCGTGGAATGCTTCTTTCTGGAATTCGAGTGATTTCTGCTCCTAGACCTGCCTCTCTTCGAGGTCGCCTCTCGGGAAGCCGAGTCGGACCGGGACGTCCTCTTCCGCTTTTTGGACTTGGAATGGGACCGCGACCGGCTCTTCTTGGACTTCTTGGACTCTTTCTCGCCCTTATCCCGGCTCTTATGGCGCTTGCTCTTCTCGTGCGTGTCCTTCACCTTCACGAAGATCTCGTAGTCGTCCTTCTCGTCGGACGAAGAGGACTCGTCGGCTCGCCCGGGGAGGCTGGGGCCCATGAGCCCGGGGGGCAGGGGGCCGGCGACGTCGGCGCCCAGAAAGCCGACGCTGGCGGCCAACGCCGCGGCTCGTTCCATGTCTTTAGGGAGGAGCGGCCTCATGAGCTCGACTTCGTTAAAATCGCTGGTGCTGGTGCTGATCCCGAATACCGAGTCCTGCTCGCCGGCTGGGGCGGGGGGCGGGGCCGGCGGCTCGGCCCCGCAGCCGTCGCTGGAGCTGGACGCCACCGCCGGGCCGCCGTCCGGCTCTCTCGCCGACGGAGGCCCCGCGGCGGCGGCCTCGGCCGGCTGGCCCTCGGCCGGCGGCGCCTCCGCGCCAACGTCTTTCGGGGGCAGAGGGATCTCGATGTCGATTTCGCTCCCGCCGGCCGGGCTGGTGGAGATGACCATGTCGCTCTCGATCTCCTGAGACGGCAGAGGCTCCTCGGGACCGGCCTCGCTGACCGGGGCCGGTTCAGTCTCTGGGACGAGCGGCGTCCCCGCCTCGCCCGTCTTCTCCGAACCGGGGCCGGCGGTCACCGCCGGCCCCGCTCCGTCCGCTTCGCCGACGATACTGGAGGAGATGGCCGACGACTCCCCGCGCTTCCCCGCCTCGCCGACGGGAAACGACGGCTCGGCGTAAGCCTCGCTAACGGTCTCGGGGCAGGTGGTGGATATAGCGCCCTGGTCGGTCTCTTGGGCGGCGAGGGGGACGCCCGCTCGGGCCAGGCTCTCGGGTTGGCTCTCGCTGGCGTAGAGCTCTTCGCGGGGCAGGGCAGGGAGGGGGAGCTCCTCCCTGACGGACGACCGGCTGGTCTCCGCTGCGAAATCACACGTTCCAGGGGAGGTGAAATCCATTCCGCTCAGCGGGGTCTCCGACGAGGCCGCGGGGCCTGCGGGCCCCACGGAGGGCTCCGGGGCCCGGAAAGCGGGTCCGGGGCCCTCCCCCGGTTCCGACGCCACGAGAGGCGCTGGGGCCGTGGCGGGCTCGGGTGCGCTCACAGGAGGCTCGACCTCCAGTACGGCGGGTCTGGAGATTAGAGAGAGTTCCGGCGACCCGCTAGAGGTCTCGGGCAGCTGGACTGTACTTTCCGGCGGCGGCGGCGGCGGCGGGGGTGGGGGCGGGGCTCCGTCGCATTCTAGCGACCCGGACGTCGTCGGAGACTGCGGCTCTCCGACCGCGTCAGCGGGTCCCGACGACGGCGCCGGCGACTCGGGCGCTACTCCCGAAGGCTGGGGAGGCGGCGGAGGGTATTCGCAATATTCGGCCGGCACCGGGGGAGGCTCGGGAGGGGCGGTCAGCTCTTGCCACGTCGGTTCTTTCGGGGGTAAGGGCGGCCCCTCGCTCGGCAAGGCGGGCCCCGCCGTGGGCCAGGACGGCATCTCAGTCGGCAGCGCGGGTCCCTCGGGGGGCAAGGGCGGCCCCTCGCCGGGCATCGGCGGCATCTCCGACGGCGGGGCGGGCGCCTCCGCGGGCAGAGGCGGCATCTCGGGCCCCTCCGCGGGCAACGGCGGCATCTCGGGCGGCGGCGCGGGCCCCTCGGCGGGCAACGGCGGCATCTCGGTGGACGGCGGCACTTCCGCGGGCAGGGGCGGCAGCTCGGTCAGCGGCGCGGGAGCCTCCGGGGGTAGAGGGGGCGGCTCGGTCGGCGGCAGAGCCCCCTCGCCGGGCAGAGGGGGCATCTCGATCGGCACGGGCCCCTCGGGGGGCAGCGGCGGCATCTCCGCCGGCAGCGCGGGGCCCTCGGTGGACGTCGGGTACGCCGACCCCTCGGTGGCCAGCACCAGCATCTCGGTCAGGGGGCCCCCGGGGGGGAACGTGGACATCTCGGGCGGGCCTTCCGCGGCCGAGGCCCGCCCCTCCGTCGCCGCCGGCTCCTCCCCGGGCAAGGCCGCCGTCTCGGCCGCCGCCGGCTCCTCCGCCGGCTCAGCCTGCATCTCGGAAGTCAGGGCCGGCCCCTCGGCGGAGGCCGCCGCCCCTTCGGGCGGCTCTTCGGGGGGCAGCGGCGGAGTCATCGGGGGCTCCTCGGGCGGCAGCGGCGGCATCGTGGGCGGCTCCTCGGGCGGCAGCGGAGGGACCATGTAAGAATCGGCGTAAGACTCGGCGTAGGACGACATCATGGAGCGGTCGGCGGTGGCGTAGGACATCATGGAGCGGTCGGCGGTGGCGTAGGACGACATCATGGAGCGGTCGGCGGTGGCGTAGGACGACATCATGGAGCGGTCGGCGGCATAGGACGCCATGGAGCGGTCGGCGCTCATCGGGCTCATCATGGAGCGCTCGTAGGCCGACATCACGGAGCGCTCGTAGGCCGACATCATGGAGCGCTCGGCCATGGGCGACATCATGGAGCGTTCGTAGGCGGACATCATGGAGCGCTCGTAGGCCGACATCATGGAGCGCTCCGCCATGGGGGACATCATGGAGCGCTCGTAAGCGGACATCATCGAGCGCTCGTAGGGGGACATCATCGAGCGGTCGGCGGCGTAAGACATCATCATGGAGCGCCTGTACGCCGACAAAAGGGGTCTGGGGGCTAACCTGTAGGGCCGAGGGACCATCCTGTAGGGTCTAGAGGACAGCCTGTAGGGCCTGGCGGACATCCTGTAGGGGTCGGGGGCTAGTCTATAGGGGTCGTGCCCTACCCGGTAGGGGTCGTGGCCTAACCTGTACGCGTCTTGAGCCAGCCTGTAGGGATCCTGGGCTAGCCTGTAAGGATCCTGGGCTAACCTGTAGGGGTCCTGGGCCAACCGGCCGGAACCTAGCATGGAGGACTCCGGGGTGCTGGACGCCAGCATCTGGGAGTCCATGGTCCCCGACGCCAACATGTGGGCGTCCATGGTGCCGGACGCCAACATGTGGGCGTCCATGGTGCCCGACGCCAACATCTGGGGGTCCATGGTGCCCGAGGCTAACATCTGGGCGTCCATGGAGCTAGAGGCTAACATCTGGGAGTCCATGGAGCTGGACGCTAACATCTGGCTGTCCATGGAGCTGGTGGCTAACATCTGGCTGTCCATGGAGCTGGTGGCCAACATCTGGCTGTCCATGGAGCTGGTGGCCAACATCTGGCTGTCCATGGAGCTGGTGGCTAACATCTGGCTGTCCATGGAGCTGGTGGCCAGCATCTGGGAGCTCATGGTGCTAGTGGCTAACATATGGGAGCTCATGGCGCCCGACACCAGCATCTGGGAGTCCATGGTGCTGGACGCTAACATCTGGGAGTCCATGGTGCTGGACGCTAGCATCTGGGAGTCCATGGTGCTGGACGCTAACATCTGGGAGTCCATGGTGCTGGACGCTAACATCTGGGAGTCCATGGTGCTGGACGCTAACATATGGGAGTCCAGGGAGCTGGACGCTAACATATGGGACTCCATGGTATTGGACACTAACATATGGGACTCTGTGGCCATCATGGAATCCACCGCTACTGAAGTAGACGTCTCCCCAACTAACGTGGCCGGCAGCGCCTGTGCTACCGTACTGTACGACTCCAGCGCCGTCGTCGCGGGCACCTCCGGGGACTCTGACAGGGTCATTGCGGTCGGCTCCGACGTCGTCGCCGCGGGCTGCCCCGGCAACTCCAGCACCGCTGCGGCTGTCGTTGCCGCAGGCAGCCCCGGCGACTCCAGCGCCGTCGTGGTCACCGCGGGCGGCCCCGGCGGCTCCGGCTCCGTGGTGGTCACCGCGGGCGGCCCCGTCGGCTCCGACCCCGTCGGCGCCTCGGGCTGCCCCGCCGCCTCCAACCCCGTCGTCGCCGCGGGCGGCCCGGGCAACTCCGGCCCGGCCGTCGTCGCCGGGGGCCACCCCGGCGACTCCGACCCGGGCATCATCATCGAGGGCCGCCCCGGCGACTCCGGCCCGGCCGCCGCCGAGGGCTGCCAGGCCGCCGGCGCCGAGAACTGCCCCGGCGACTCCGACCCGCCCACCGGCGCCCAGGGCTGCCCCGGCAACTCCAACCCGGCCGTCGTCGCCGAGGGCAGCCCTGGCGACTCCTGGGCCGACTCCAGCACGGTTGCAGGTGGCTCCGGGGCCTCCTGGGACATCTCCACGGCCATGGGAAGCACAGGCGCATCCTGTGACCACTCCAGGGCCGGCGTCGCGGGCGGCCCCGGCGACCCCAGCGCCGGCGACCCCAGCGCCATCGTCGCGGGCGGCCCCGGCGTCGCCGGCGACCCCACCTCCGTCGTCACGGGCGGCTCCGGCGACCCCGTCTCCGTCGTCGCGGGCGGCTCCGGCGACCCCGTCTCCGTCGTCGCGGGCGGCTCCGGCGACCCCGGCTCCCTCGGCGCGGGCGGCTCCGGCGACCCCGGCGCTCGCGTCGCGGGAAACCCTGCCAACTCCAGCGCTTGGGTCGCGGGAAACCCTGCCAACTCCAGCGCTTTGGTCGCGGGCGGCCCCGCCCACTCCAGCGCTGCCGGCGCCGGCGGGCCCGCCCACTCCAGCGCTGCGACCGCGGGCGGCCCCGGCGCTGCCATCGCGGGCGGCCCCGGAGACTCCAGCGCCGTCGTCGCGGCCGGCCCCGGCACCTCCGGGCCCCAAAGAGCCGGTGTTCCCGCCCACTCCTGAGGTGTCTCCGCCGCGGGGTGTACTGCCCTAGCTGGTTCCGGAAACTCAAGCGCTACGACCTCTGGCAGCCGCTCCGGCGTTCCCACCGACGGCCCGGGCAACGCCTCCGATGGGGTCTCTAGCACCGTCTCCCAGGACCTGGGCGGCTCCGACGCCGGAGGCGCCGGCCCTTCGGTCATCCTTTCTTCCGGCGTCAGCTCCGGAGGCTTCGGCACAGGGCTCGCGTACCGCTCCGGGGCCAGAGTCCCCTGGGGCTCCGCCGACCTCGGCGTCGTGGCCGCGGGGAGTTCCGCAGGCGGGGGCTCCGACCGCTCCGCCGAAGGGAACTCTGCCGTTTCCGGGACGGGTGGCTCCGGCGGCTCCGTTGTCGTCGCCGAGGACCTCGTGCCTTCCTTCAGGGGTGGCTCTGACACCTCCATTGCTACTTCGGGAGCTTCGAGAGGCACGGGAGGGGGCTCGCTCAGCCCCAACGTCATCAACAGGGGCTTCGTTGGCTCCACGGGGGGCTCGGGGAGCCCAAGGGCCCTGCCGGAATGAGCCGGTGCCATCACCGGGGACTCAGAATCAAACTTCAGATAAGAATCGGACTCTAACCCGGGCTCCTCGGCATGATGGGCTTCCAATGTCGGCTTAGAGTCTTCTGGCTGTCTTTTATACTTTTTCTCTTTCTCTTTCTTCTTTTTCTTCTTTTTATTTTTGTGCTTTTTATGTTTCTTTGCCTTTTTGGTTGGAATCTCATCTGTAGGGTCTGTCTGCACAGAGACGCATCTACTTTTTCTCGAGGCCTCTTTTACATCTAAAATGACAAAATATTCCAACTAATTTTTCAGGTCATTGCAAAAACCAACATTTGGCCAAAACATCGCACAACACAATTCCCTTTGACCTCCTGCACAAGAATGTTTTTTTCAGCACATTAATACCACTTTTACAAAGGGTCAAGCTGCTTTCCAATCGGCTTGCCGACTCTTTCGGAGGTTTCAGATTAATCGCTCATTCAGTAATTGCCAAAAGATGATCTGCTGCTGAAACTTGAGGAGAGGATTAAGCTCATCGGTCTCAAAGATCCCAAGTTTCTTAAAGATGAAAACAACAACTGTGCTATGTGTTAAGCTCTTCCTGTGTGCCAGGCACTGTCCTAAGCGCTGGGATGGACACAAGCAAATCGGTTTGGACACCTTCCCTGTCCCACGTGGAGCTCAAGGTCTCAATCCCCATTTTACAGATGAGGCAAGTAGTGACTTGCCCAGGGTCACACACAGCAGACAGGTGGCAGAGCCGGGATCAGAACCCATGACCTTCTGACTCCCAAGCCCATGCTCTATCCACTGTGCCACGCTCTTTCCAATAAAAATACATTATTTGCACATATCACCTGTCAAATTTGGCATGCTGCAAGTACTTTCTATGGATTGTTTTTGTCATTTCTGAGACCACGTTATCTTACACGAGTATTTATTGAACACTCGCTAAGAATTTGGACCAGTGCAATAAAAATGCCAAGTGTCTACAATTTAGTCGGGAAGACAGCCACTCAAACAAATTCCCTAAATGCATATGAATTCTTTCACTCTTTCAAATCAAAGCAGGTAAGGTTTTTGACGTTTACACGGTAGTGCAGCAGCAGGAATCCCCCAAGTGACTCCAAAGTGACAAAATGTCCGTCTCTGTGCCAACAGCAACTTCTTAAAAACAGAAGCTTCTAGGCAAATCCGCAAATATATAAATTAAATTTTTTTTTCCAGAACAAAATGTGATTTTACATAGCTCATCATGAAGAATATGGGCATCTTAACAACTCTATATCCTAACTAGCACAAGTTACGTTGTAGGTTTTCACTTGGGAGGGGTTATGGTTTCTGAAAAACAATCCATACCGGTATTAGATCATTCTAGACAAACAACAGGATAAATGGAAATGATTAGAAAGCTGGGCCCAACAAACCACGGTGGGATAATCCCACAGATTGGTACTTAAAAAAAAAAAAATGCAGTGAGCTGAGTAAATAGCTAAACCTGTGTACTGAGAGCACATTTCTATGTACGTCCAACTAAGTAACTTTCAAACGACTTTAACTCAGAGTTAACAACTGGGCAAAGTCCTCATTTTCACCTTTTCTGTTTCCCCTGTTCGGTGTACACTCTATGGGCAGGGAATCTGACCACTTCTTTAATCTGCACTTCCCAAATTCAGTACACTGCACCAACTGGACCCTTAAACACTAAAACAATTACCACTGCAAACTGCTTTTAGCTTTCAGAGTACTTTTTCCTAGGCCTCTAGGTTTTCCAAGGACAGACCATTAGATGATCTACTCAGAAACGTACATTTGGATAAAGAATGAATACAGTGGGCCCCAGTACCATGCTGAACATGACCGTGGATAATTATGTGATTCCGATGGTTAACTCATTTCTAAATGAAAAGAACTGACCGTTTCTCACACTTGAATTTCACCAAATCATTAATCACGTCATCACAGCCCAGGTCAATTTTTTTATGGTACTTGTTAAGCCCTTACTATGTGTCATGCGCTATTCGGAGTGCTGAGGCAAATAAACATTAGCCAGTCAATGGTGTTTACTGAGCACTTACTATGGGCAGAGTAGTCCGCTAAGCGCTTGGGAGAGTACAATACAAGAGAATTAGCAGATACGCTCCCTGCCCAGGTCGGGGCAGATACAGTCCTTGTCCCAGACAGGGCGTACACAGTCTAAGAGGGAGAACAGGCACTGAAACTCCATTTTGCAGTTGAAGAAACTGTGGCACAGGGAAGTTAAGTGACTTGGCCAAGGTCACACAGCAGACAAGTAAGGGAGCCAGGATTAGACTCCAGGTCCTTGGGCTCCCAGGCCATTGCTCCCTGCTGTTTCCTGAAATACTGCTTTTTAAATCATTTAAATTCCCTAAGTATCTGAGTGTAGATTTCCAATAAAAAGCAAATTTTAATTCCAAGAACTCAATTTCTGTGCAAAGGCTAGGTTTATTTTACCTGGTTTACATCGTAGCTCCGTATCAAGGACCCCAGTCAGTACTTCTTCTATCTTCTGCACGATTTCCTCATTTGGTAGGTTCCTGGCGCAAGCAGCTTCATCACCTGAAGGATTTCCTTCCACAGGTGGGCTTGTTTCACCATTCAGCTGGCCTTCAACTCTTCCACTAGTTGAAAAATTAATCAAAAAACCATTAGTAACAATACGCAACACCTCTGGCACATGAAGAGGGCAAAACTAACATTTGGAATTCAGAGTGTCCTCTAAGGTAGTGTTATGACCGCTGCGATTCCGAGGTGCCCCTTTAAGTTTTCTCATCTTTCCTCTGAAACAACTCCAGATTATTCCACCCACTCCCAGATCGTGGCAAACTTCTCTCCAACCAAGTTCTGCCCCCCCTGCAGCCTTCCCTAACACTGTGCCACACAACCGTCTGCAGTGATAATAATGTTGGTATTGGTTAAGCGCTGACTCTGTGCCAAACACTCTTCTAAACGCTGGGGTAGACACAAAGTAATCGGTTTGTCCCACCGGGGGGGGGGGGGGGGGCTCAATCCTAATCCCCATTTTACAGATGAGGTAACTGAGGTAACACAGCAGACAAGTGGCGGAGCCGGGATTAGAACTCACATCCCCTGAAGCGAAAACAAAAATGTAAATCGATGCACACGTGCCCCGCCCAACTGCTCTTTCTCCCCTTGCCCTTACTACAATTCAGTTTTAAATTTTAAGAACAGGAATGAGTTTTGGGACCATCCGGCTAAGCAGCATTCTACAATTTCTGGGACTGGGGGCCAAGTCATCTATTTAGCGGGCTGGAAGCTTTCCACAGAGGAATGCCGTTTTAACGCAACCTACGAAGTGTGCCAAGACATAATACAAAGTTCACTACCCTTCATATACTAATACTGGCCCCACCACCGCCTAATCCACAAGTGGTCACCGGGCAGTAACGTTCTCGGCCTCTCGCGGACTGCAGATTAACGCTACGTTAGACTCACATCAATGTGACATGGGCAAGTTTTGCCCTAAACTTGGCCTACAGCTACCTTAAACAACTTATAATAAATCATAAAAATAACCATTCTAATAAGGGTACTTGCTAAGGGCTTACTATGTGTCAAGCACTGTTCTAAACGCCGGGGTAGATGCAAGCTAATGGGCGAGGCTTGACCCCTACAGGGCTCAGTCTCCACCCCCATTTTATAGATGAGGTAACAGGCACAAAGACGTCAAGTGACTTTCCCAAGGTCACCCAGCAGTGAGCTGACCACATTAAGATTTTACCACAATATACTGTCCCTCTAGACTGCGAACTTCTTGTGGGCAGAAAACCTATCTTTTATAGTGTTGTACTGTCCCCTCCCGAGCACTTAGTACAGAGTCCTGCACACAGTAAGCAAGCACTAAATAAATACGACTGAGCGACTCTGAGGTCACCTTCACTAACATGTAAAAATCCGAAAAAACAGACTCGCTAGCTACATTTGTTCCTCTTCTCCACACTTCAGGTTTTAAAAACCTCAATTTCCAATCTCTGAAAAATTCCTGCACCCGAAACACTCCAAAACAGGTGAACCACCAAGAAGTGTGCACTTGCAGAACTGAAAAATGACCTGACTACCCAATAACTTGGCTGATTCAACTAAAAAAAACAAAACAAAAACAAAAACAAAAAAAAAAACCCAAAAAAACACCTGAGGGAGATTTCTGGAAATAGAACTCAAACTGACAGGTAGAAGGTGCCTCAACGAGCTGTGATCTCATGAATAATCTGTTCTCAACTTTCAAAAAGCTCTCGGATGAATAACTGACTTCTAAGGATCATTGGTTCCCCATCGTAAACCTTAAATACTGGACCCTTTTTATCTGCAGATGGAGGACTTTGGGAATTAAGATTTATTCTTCCCTTTCCTTCATTGTGTGACACTGTCAGGACAGGGAAAATCCGGGGCCGGCTGTGTATGGTGCACGTGACGTTCGGGCCACTAAAAAATATGGACGATGAAGAAATGGGCCTCAAACCAGCTCTCCCCCCTCTGTACTTTCCCCACGAATAAATCCCCACCTGGAGAGGATTTAATAATAATAATAATAATAATAATAATAATAATAATAATAATGTGGTATTTGTTACGGGTTTGGGGAATTGTGGATATGAGGAGGTCCACCGTCAGAACGGTGTAATTTAATCCATTTTATCCCTCTGGCCCCTGCCCCTCGGTCTGCCGGATCAACCGTTGGCCTTTGCTAAACCAGCCTCTTCCCCGCTACCTAAAAATGCCTCATTCATTCATTCGATTGTCTTTACTGAGCGCTTACCGTGTGCAGAGCACTGTACTAAGCACTTGGAAAGTACAATACAACAATAAAGACAGCCAATCCCTGCCCACAACCGGTTTACAGTCTAGAGTTGTGGGTTCGAATCCCTTTTCCGCCACTTTTGAGCTGTGGGACTTTGGGCCATCTGAAAATGGGGGTTGAAACATCCTGAATTCTTTGCGTTTACCCCAGTGCTTAGAACATAGCATTTAACAAATCCCATCATTATTTTCACTGGAGGGTACGGTCCACATCACCTGCGCCGGCGGTTTCGGTCCTCCCCAAGAGTGCAGCCATTCAAAAAATTGGGATTTCCCAGGTCACTCAAACAGTAATAATAACGATGGGACTTGCTAAGCGTTTACTAAGTGCCAAGCACCGCTCTAAGCAATGGGGTAGATGCCAGATCATCGGGTTGCCCCGCGTGGGGCTCACAGGCTTAACCCCCCTTTTCCAGATGAGGTCACTGAGGCCTGGAGGATAATAATGTTGATATTTATGAAGCGCTTACTATGTGCAGAGCACTGTTCTAAGCGCTGGGGGAGATCCAGGGTCATCAGGTTGTCCCACATGAGGCTCACAGTTAATCCCCATTTTACAGATGAGGGAACTGAGGCACAGAGAAGTTAAGCGACTTGCCCAAGGTCAGCCAGCAGACAAGCGGCGGAGCCGGGATTAGAACCCACGACCTCCGACTCCCAAGCCCGAGCTCTGGCCACTAAACCCCGTTGCTTCTGCAGGAGGCGGAATGAATTTCATCGGCTCCCTGCCTTCCCAAGGTGGGGAGGAGGAGAAGACCGAATAATCATGCTGAGGGTATCTGTTAAGCGCTCACTCTGTGCCAAGCGCTGTTCTAAGCGCCGAGGTAACAGTAATAATAATAATAAAGTTGGTATTTAAGCGCTTACTACGTGCCAAGCACCATTCCACACGCTGGGGCAATAATAATTGTAACCCTGGCATTTGTTAAGCGCTCACTATGTGCCAAACATTGTTCTAAGCGCTGGGATAACAATAATGGTATTAATAAGTGTTCACTATGGGCCAAGCCTTGTGCCAAACGCTGGGATAACAATAGTAATGAGAGTTTTTGTTAAGCGCTACATGCCAAGCACTGGTCTAGGCACTGGGATATAATAACGACGGCATTTAAGCGCTCACTATGTGCCAAGCACTGTTCTAAGCGTTGGGATAATCCTAATAATGATGATGGTGGTATCTGTTGAGCGCTTACGATGCACTGGGCACTGTTCTAAGCGCTGCGATAATCCCAATAATGACCATGGTGGTATTTGTTGAGCGCTTACGGTGCGCTAGGCACTGTTCTAAGCGCTGGGATAAGACCAATAACGACAATGGTGGTATCTGTTGAGAGCTTACGGTGCGCTAGGCACTGTTCTAAGCGCTAAAATAATACTAATAACGACGATGGTGGTATTTGTTGAGCGCTTCCAGTGTGTTAAGCACTGTTCTAAGCGCTGGGATAATACTAATGACGACAATGGTGGTATCTGCTGAGCGCTTCCGATGTGCTAGGCACTGTCCTAAGCGCTGAGATAAGACTAATAACGACAATGGTGGTATTTGTTGAGCGCTTCCAGTGCGTTAAGCACTGTTCTAAGCGCTAAAATAATACTACTACCAACGACGGTGGTATTTGTTGAGCGCTTCCAGTGCATTAGGCACTGTTCTAAGCGCTAAGATAATACTAACAACGACAATGGTGGTATTTGTTGAGCGCTTCCAGTGCGTTAAGCACTGTTCCAAGCGCTACAATAAGACTAAAAACGACGATGGTGCTATTTGTTGAGCGCTTCCAGTGCGTTAAGCACTGTTCTAAGCACTACAATAAGACTAAAAACGACGATGGTGGTATTTGTTGAGCGCTTCCAGTACGTTAAGCACTGTTCCAAGCGCCACAATAAGACTAAAAACGACGATGGTGGTATTTGTTGAGCGCTTCCAGTGCGTTAAGCACTGTTCTAAGCACTGTTCTAAGCGCTAAAATAAGACTAAAAACGACGATGGTGCTATTTGTTGAGCGCTTCAGTGCGTTAAGCACTGTTCCAAGCGCTACAATAAGACTAAAAACGACGATGGTGCTATTTGTTGAGCGCTTCCAGTGCGTTAAGCACTGTTCTAAGCACTACAATAAGACTAAAAACGACGATGGTGGTATTTGTTGAGCGCTTCCAGTACGTTAAGCACTGTTCCAAGCGCCACAATAAGACTAAAAACGACGATGGTGGTATTTGTTGAGCGCTTCCAGTGCGTTAAGCACTGTTCTAAGCGCTACAATAAGACTAAAAACGACGATGGTGGTATTTGTTCAGCGCTTCCAGTGCGTTAAGCACTGTTCTAAGCGCTAAAATAAAACTAAAAACGACGATGGTGGTATTTGTTGAGCGCTTCCAGTGCGTTAAGCACTGTTCTAAGCGCTACAATAAGACTAAAAACGACGATGGTGGTATTTGTTCAGCGCTTCCAGTGCGTTAAGCACTGTTCTAAGCGCTACAATAAGACTAAAAACGACGATGGTGGTATTTGTTGAGCACTTGCAGTGTGTTAAGCACTGTTCTAAGCGCTACAATAAGACTAAAAACGACGATGGTGGTATTTGTTGAGCGCTTGCAGTGTGTTAAGCACTGTTCTAAGCGCTACAATAAGACTAAAAACGACGATGGTGGTATTTGTTGAGCGCTTCCAGTGCGTTAAGCACTGTTCTAAGCGCTAAAATAAAACTAAAAACGACGATGGTGGTATTTGTTGAGCGCTTCCAGTGCGTTAAGCACTGTTCTAAGCGCTAAAATAAGACTAAAAACGACGATGGTGGTATTTGTTGAGCGCTTGCAGTGTGTTAAGCACTGTTCTGAGCGCTAAACTAAGACTAAAAACGACGATGGTGGTATTTGTTGAGCACTTGCAGTGCGTTAAGCACTGTTCTGAGCGCTACACTAAGACTAAAAACGACGATGGCGCTATTTGTTGAGCGCTTCCAGTGCGTTAAGCACGGTCCTAAGCGCTGGGAGAAGACTAACGACGACGACGGTGGTATCTGCTGAGCGCCTCCAGGGCGTTAAGCAGCGTCCTAAGCGCTGAGATAAGACCGAAAACGACAATGGCGGCAGCTGCTGAGCGCTTCCGATGCGCTAAGCACGGTCCTAAGCGCTGCGACGGGCCCCACGACGCTGGCATCCGCGGGGGGCGCAGAGCACTGCGCCAAGCGCTGGGGCCGGGGATGGGGGGGGGGGGGGAAGGGGGAAGGGCAATGGCGGCGGGGGAGGGGAGGCCGCGCGCAGGCCCCAGCGAGGCCCGGCCCAGGCCCCGCCGCCCCGCCGCCCCGCCGTCCTCCCTCCCTCCCTCCCCTCCTCCCGTCCTCCCCTCCGTCCTCCCTCCCCGCCGAGCGGCGGCCCACCTGGACAGCTCCTGCTGGATCTCCCGGAATTTACTGACGACGAAGGACCTGAAGATCTGCTCGATGTTGGTGGCCATGGCGGCCGCTCGCCGTCCGCCCAACTCCCCCTCGGCGGTCCTCCAGGCTCCCGGCAGGCCCCGCGCGGCGGGGGGGCCGGCCGGCCGGCGCTCTCATTGGCCGCGCCGCGGGGGCCGGGGGGCGGGCCTCGGGGCGGCCGGCCAATGGCGGGGCGCGCCGCCGCCCGCCGGGGCCGCTTCCGGTCGGGGCGGGGGGGGCGGGGGCGGGGGAGGGGAGGGGGCGCTGACGGAGCGCGGCTGGGCGACTTCGCCGCCGCCATGTTAGTGCCTGACGCAGGCGCCATGTTAGCGCCCGCCGACACCCCGCGCCCCTTTGCGCCGCCTCCTAGTCACCCGATGAGAGACGATAAAACCGCTCCGGGCACTGAGAGCCCGCGGACGGGCTGGAGTTCTAATCCCGGCGCTGCCCCCGGGCCGCTGGGCCACTTCCCTGCTCGGGGCCTCAGTGACCTCATCTGCAAAATGGGGATGAAGACGGGGAGCCCACGTGGGACCCCCTGATGACCCTGTGTCCCCCCCCCCAGTGCTTAGAACAGTGCTCTGCACATAGGAAGCGCTTAATAAACACCAACATTATTATTATTATTATTCCACTTCTGGGAAAGAGCACGGGCTTTGGAGTCAGGGCTCATGAGTTCGAATCCCAGATCTGCCACCTGTCAGCTGTGTGACTGTGGGCAAGTCACTTAACTTCTCTGGGCCTCAGTTCCCTCATCTGTAAAATGGGGATTAAGACTGTGAGCCCCACGTGGGACAACCTGCTTCCCCTGTGTCTACCCCAGCGCTTAGAACAGTGCTCGGCACATAGTAAGCGCTTAACAAATACCAACATTATTATTATTAAGTCACTTCCCTGCTCGGGGCCTCAGTGACCTCATCTGCAAAATGGGGATGAAGACGGGGCGCCCACGTGGGACCCCCTGATTCCCCTGTGTCTCCCCCCAGTGCTTAGAACAGTGCTCTGTTCTGCTGCTGCTTCTCTGGGAAGCAGCGTGGCTCAGGGGAAAGAGCCCGGGCTTGGGAGTCAGAGGTCAGGAGTTCGAATCGCGGCTCTCCCACTTGTCAGCTGTGTGACTGTGGGCGAGTCACTTCACTTCTCTGGGCCTCAGTTACCTCATCTGTAAAATGGGCATTGAGATTGTGACCCTCACGTGGGACAACCTGATTACCTTGTATCTTCCCCAGTGCTTAGAACAGTGCTCGGCACATAGTAAGCGCTTAACAAATAACCACATTATTCTTATTGCTCTGCACGTAGTAAGCGCTTAATAAACACCAACATTATTATTATTATCCCGCCTCTGCCACTTGTCAGCCGTGTGACTGTGCACAAGTCACTTCCCTTCTCGGGGCCTCGGTGACCTCATCTGCAAAATGGGGATGAAGACGGGGAGCCCACGTGGGACCCCCTGATTCCCCTGTGTCTCCCCCAGTGCTTAGAACAGTGCTTAGCACATAGTAAGCGCTTAAACACCAACATTATTATTATTATCCCTCCTCTGCCACTTGTCAGCTGTATGACTGTGCACAAGTCACTTCCCTTCTCTGGGCCTCAGTGTCCTCATCTGTAAAATGGGGATGAAGACTGTGAGCCCACGTGGGTCCACCTGATGACCCTGCATCTCCCCCAGTGCTTAGAACAGTGCTCTCCACGTAGTAAGTGCTTAGCCAACATTATTATTATTATCCCTCCTCTGCCACTTGTCAGCTGTGTGACTGTGTGCAAGTCACTTGACTTCTCTGGGCCTCAGTGACCTCATCTGAAAAATGGGGATGAAGACTGTGAGCTTCACATGGGACCACCTGATGATCCTGTATCTCCCCCAGCACTTAGAACAATGCTTGACAAATAGTAAGTGCTTAACAAATGCCAACATTATTATTATTATTAGAGCAGGGGCCTGGCAGGCCGAAGGTTATGGGTTCCAGGCCGCCTCCGCCTCTTAATACGAATAATAATAATAATAATGTTGGTATTTGTGAAGCGCTTCCTATGTGCCAAGCACTGTTCTAAGCGCAGGGGGGGATACAAGGTCATCAGGTGGTCCCCCGTGAGGCTCCCAGTCTTCATCCCCATTTTGCAGATGAGGTCACTGAGGCCCAGAGAAGGGAAGTGACTAGCCCAAGGTCACCCAGCTCATAAGTGGCGGAGGGGGGATTGGAACCCACGACCTCTGACTCCCAAGGCCCGGCTCTTTCCACCGAGCCACGCTGCTGCTTTTGTTGAGCACTCACTAGGTGCCAGGCACTGTTAATAACGGCAGCGCTCACTACATAACAAGTACTGTTCATTCAGTCAATCGTATTTAGTGAGCGCTTACTCTGTGCAGAGCACAGGACTAAGCACTTGGAAAGTACAATTTGGCAACGGATAGAGACCATCCCTGCCCAACCACGGGCTCACAGTCTAATAGGGGAGAGGCAGACAACAAAACAAGTAGACAGACATCAGTAACCATCAAAATAGATCAATATTCATTTATTCATTCAATAGTATTTATTGAGCGCTTAACTATGTGCAGAGCACTGTACTAAGCGCTTGAAATGTACAATATGGCAATAAATAGAGACAATCCCTGCCCAATGCCGGGCTCACGGTCTAAATGGGGATAGATAGATAAACAATCCACTACATCCACTAGTACAGTGCTGAGCACATAGTCAGTGCTTAACAGATACCACAATTATTATTATCGTTACTAATTAAGTGAAAGCAGCCTCATTAGAGACATGAAGTCAGCAGGGCAGGGAAGGGAGGGTTAGAGGAGACTCAGGTTCTGAGTTGTGTGACCTTGGGCAAGTCACTTCACTTCTCTGGGCCTCAGTGACCTCATCTGTCAAATGGGGATTGAGACTATGATCCCCACTTGGGATGACCTGATTACCTTGTAGCCACCCCAGCGCTTAGAACAGTGCTTGGCACATAGTAAGCGCTCAACAAATGCCATCATCATCATTATTTATTTATTATTCTCTGGACCTCAGTTCCCTCATTAGTAAAATGGGGATTAAAGACCAGGAGCCCCACGTGGGACAACCTGAGGACCTTGTATCCTCCCCAGCACTTAGAATAGTGCTTGGCACATAGTAAGCGCTCAACAAATGCCATCATCATCATTATTTATTATTCTCCGGGCCTCAGTTCCCTCATTAGTAAAATGGGCATTAAAGACTTGTGAGCCCCACGTGAAACAAGCTGATCACCTTGTATCCTCCCCAGCGCTTAGAACAGTGCTTGGCACATAGTAAGCGCTCAACAAATGCCATCATCATCATTATTATTTATTATTCTCTGGGCCTCAGTTCCCTCATCAGTAAAACGGGGATTAAAGACTTGTGAGCCCCACGTGAAACAAGCTGATCACCTTGTATCCTCCCCAGCGCTTAGAACAGTGCTTGGCACATAGTAAGCGCTCAACAAATGCCATCATCATCATCATTATTTATTATTCTCTGGGCCTCAGTTCCCTAATCAGTAAAATGGGGATTAAAGACTTGTGAGCCCCACGTGAAACAAGCTGATCACCTTGTATCCTCCCCAGCGCTTAGAACAGTGCTTGGCACATAGTAAGCGCTCAACAAATGCCATCATCATCATCATTATTTATTATTCTCCGGGTCTCGATTCCCTCATCAGTAAAATGGGGATTAAAGACCAGGAGCCCCACGTGGGACAACCTGAGGACCTTGCACCCTCCCCAGCGCTTAGAACAGTGCTTGGCACATAGTAAGCGCTCAACAAATGCCATCATCATTATTATTATTTATTATTCTCCGGGCCTCAGTTCCCTCATCAATAAAACGGGGATTAAAGACTTGTGAGCCCCACGTGAAACAAGCTGATCACCTTGTATCCTCCCCAGCGCTTAGAACAGTGCTTGGCACATAGTAAGCGCTCAACAAATGCCGTCATCATCATCATTATTTATTTTTCTCCGGGCCTCAGTTACCTCAACTGTAAAATGGGGATTAAAGACCAGGAGCCCCACGTGGGACAACCTGATCACCTTGTATCCTCCCCAGCGCTTAGAACAGTGCTTGGCACATAGTAAGCGCCCAACAAATGCCATCATCATCATTATTATTTATTATTCTCTGGGTCTCGATTCCCTCATCAGTAAAATGGGGATTAAAGACTTGTGAGCCCCACGTGGAGCAAGCTGATCACCTTGTATCCTCCCCAGCGCTTAGAACAGTGCTTGGCACATAGTAAGCGCTCAACAAATGCCGTCATCATCATCATGATTTATTTTTCTCCGGGCCTCAGTTACCTCAACTGTAAAATGGGGATGAAGACGGTGAGCCCCACGGGGGACAACCTGACGACCTTGTACCCTCCCCAGCGCTTAGCACATAGTAAGCGCTTAACAAATGCCACCACCATTATTTCTGTTATTCTGGGTTATTAAATCGGTTTTTCGGAGGAGCGAGGAGAAGAGGGCGGGTACAAAATCCTCGGCTATTGGATGAACGACCCCTTCCGGCCGCCCACAAGGTTTCCGGCCTCTTCTCCATTTTGGCGGGTGCTGGTAAGTCGTCAGAAAATGTATTTATTCGGGGTTTGGTCGGCCGGTCCCTCCCCTCCCTTCCCCTCCCCAGAATTTGCCGTCCCACTGACCCGTGGTTCGCGGGGCGGGGGCCCAAAACGTCAGGAATAATACCAGTGGTAAGTGCCAAGCCCTGTCCTAAGCGCTGGGGTAACCCGAAGCTCAAGTTGCCCCACGTGGGGCCCACAGGCCTCACCCCCATTTTCCAGGCGAGGGAACTGAGGCCCGGAGACGTGAAGGGGTTTGCCCTCAGTCACCCCGCTGATAAGGGGCGGGATTAGAACCCACGACCTCTGACTCCCAAACCCGGGAGTCTTGGCCCGAAGCCACGCCCCTTGACCCTGTGGGGGCCGGGAGATTTGGCTCCTGGACGTTTATTTAATTCTTTCTTTGTTATAGAATCGTCCATGTGCTTTCCCGTGCCGCAGTCTGTAATGGAGGAACATTTGGAAATATCTGCCTCTACTGATTTTCAGAGTATTAATAATAATAGTGATGGCATTTGTTAAACCCTTACGCTGTGCCAGGCACTGTTCTAAACGCTGGGGTGGATACAAGCAAAGCGGGCTGACACAGTCCTTATCCCACGTGAGGCTCATGACCCACGTGAGGCTCGCAGTCTCAATCCCCATTTTACAGATGACAGAATGGAGGACCAGAGAGTGAAATGACTTGCCCAAGGCCACACAGCAGACAAGTGGCAGAGCATCAATCCAAGCAGCGCCTGGACCTCTAATCCCGGCTCCGCCACTTGTTTGCTGAGCGACCCTGAGCGAGTCACTTAATAATAATGATGGCATTTGTTAAGCACTTACTATGTGCTGAGCACCGATCTAAGCGCTGGGGAAGATACAAGGTCATCAGCTTGTCCCATGTAGGGCTCACGGTCTTCATCCCCATTTTACAGATGAGGTCACTGAGGCCCAGAGAAGTTAAGTGACTTGCCCAAGATCTGACAGCTGATAAGCGGCAGAGCTGGGATTAGAACCCATGACCCCTGTCTCCCAAACCCAGGCTCTTTCCACGAGGCACACTGCTTCTCAACTTAGCTTCTCGGTGGCTCAGTTACCTCATCAGTAAAATGGGGATTAAGACTGTGAGCCCCACGTGGGACAACCTGATCACCTTTTATCTCCCCCAGAGCTTAGAACAGTGCTTGGCACATAGTAAGCGCTTAACAAATACCATCAATAATAATATGATTATTTTAATAATAACAATAATTATTATTATTAAAGAGACAATCCCTGCCCACACCGGGTTTACAGCCTTGAAGGGGGGAAGCAGACATCAAATTAAGTAAACAGGCATCAGTATAATTAGATGATAGGTATATCCACATCAAAACAAGTAAATAGGCATTAATATAAATATAAAATGGAGATTAAGACCCATGTGGGACAACTTGATTACCTTGTATCTACCTCAGTCCTTAGAACAGTGCTTGACACATAGTAAGTACTTAACAAATACCGTGATTATTATCATTATTATATGGTTATGATGATTATTATAGCTGTGTGACTTGAATATGCATCGTTTTCCAGCTAACCAATGTCTTCCCGAGTGCTTGTGATTGGCAATGGAGGGAGAGAACATGCGCTGGCCTGGAAACTGGCCCAGTCTCAGCGTGTCAAACACGTATTGGTCGCTCCAGGAAACGCAGGAACAGCAAGTCTTGAGAAGATTTCAAATGCAGGTAATGTGGAAATCCTCAGAAAGCCAGCCCGTAGCTTGTTTTACTGCGAGACATGCTGATAAAAGTTGCTACATAAAGGTGATTTTCCTAGCCTGATGCAAGTAACGCTTCCCGCGAAGTCATCTTGAATAAAATGTGGTCTCTTTACTTATCTTACTCTGGCATTGTGGACAGAGCATGGGCCCGGGAGTCAGAAGGTCGTGGGTTCTAATCCCAGCTCTGCCACTTGTTTGCCGTGTGACCTGGACAAGTCACTTTTCTGCCTCAGTTACCTCATCTGTAAAATGGGAATTGAGATTGCCAGCTCCACGTGGTTTGGGGACTGTGTCCAACCTGATTGCCTTGTATCTCTCCCAGTGCTTAGTACAGTGCCTGGCACATAGTAAGTGCATAACAAATACCACAATTATTATTATCCATATGACAATAACAGTAGTGGGGTTTGAGTGCCCACGGGATGGGATCCACTGAACCTGAGTGTTTGGAAAAGTGTAACAGAAGCAAGAAACATGTTCCCTGCCTACAAGGAGGTTACACAACCCATGTGATGAAATGTTTACAAATGTGAGGAAAACTAATTTTTGCCAGCCATTTAGAAAATGGAACTTTGTAATACAGTCCTCCCCTTTTGTAATGTTTATGGAAAAAAAAGGTCCACTCTTCTCTTTCGAGCTAAACCAGAAAAACACCATACCGCAGTATGAGAGGGTCTTCCAGGGGCATCTCTCTGCTTTGTTTTTTTCAGTGCAGCTGAAGGAAAGAGGAGGTGGATGGCATCTCTTATGCTCTCCTATTCTCCTCTTTGTGCGGCCACCGTCAGAGTCCCGAAGAATAGAGCCCGGCACAGACCAAAATTCTGGCCACGTTCGTGGCCGTAATGAATGTGGGGAAGATCCCATGGCTTCTCTAGTCCTGCTAGAAATCACCCCATGAAGTTATAGAACGCCAAGGACGTCGAACCTAAGGCCATGCTGACCAGGGCCGAATCTGGCTTACTTGTCCATCTCCTGGTCCGAAGGACAGAGCTGGGTCCACGCAGACAATACCGGGTAGAGGCTGGCACTCTAATAAAAGTATGAATTCCGTGCCATTGTCCCATACCCATCCACCAGTGATAGTCAACGGTTACCGGATAAATATTGTTTTTCAATGTTTTGTCCTGGCGCTGCTGTGACTGAGCAAAAGGAGACGGAAATACCGTGTTGTAATCCTGTGCTTCTTTCAAACCCATTCTTCCCTTGAACTATCCTTGTTCGGGGTACTGCAGTCCTATGGCTTAGAGCAGTATAAATCTCACTTTATCGTTGAAACCTAATTCTGGATTTCTCCCGCAGGATTTCCCCCCGGGTAGCTAGAAGCCATAGAAACCTAGTATTGACTTTGAATCGTGCCCAGACCACCAGCTGGAGGCTTCACAGTTACACAAGAAGTTACCCAGCGATTTCTTTCTCTCTGCAGCTATCTCAGTCAACGATCACACTGAACTCGCTCAGTTCTGCAAGGACCAGGAGATTGAACTTGTAGTCGTTGGTCCAGAAGCTCCTCTTGCTGCCGGTAAAGTTGGAACAGAGACCTGACTTGTAAAATCTCCTCCGTTTTTCATGTAGCCTTTTTTCCTGTAACAGCTCCCGGCTTTCTTGTCCAAATAGAGTAAGGTGAAGAATTCCAAACTCAGGCCCCTTTCCTTTTATTTATTTAAAAAGAAGAGGAGGGAAGCAGGGTGGGTTTCTGTAGGCAGCGAGGCCTTGTCTTGAAAGGAGAATCCCCAGTTTTAACTGCACTAGCTCCAGGCCCCAAAGGCTTTCCCTTCCATTTGTTATATTCCTATTGATTGTTTCCCCTTCCATCCTCCAAGCCTGGGAATGGGGAGACCTGGCATGCTACTCTGCTACTTGCCTGTTACGTGACCTTGGGTAAGTCACTTAACTTCTCTGGGCCTTGGTTCCCTCCTCTGTTAAAATGGGGGTAAGATAGGTGTTCTCCTTCCTCCTTTAGCCTGTGAGCCTCATGTAGGACTGGGGCTGTGTCTCCTCTGCTTTATCTTATCTGCCTCAGTGCTTAGGACAGTGCTTCAGTGCATTGTGAGCGCTAAGAAATCATCGTTGAGGGCACCGGGAGACAGGCTCAGACGCTTTTCCTAGGGATGCCCTTGTTCGGGTGACTTAATTTCAAAATCAGCTAATGTTCACGCTACCTTATTCTAAAACCCTTGTATCGATAGGGATCGTGGGAGATCTGACAGCGGCTGGGGTGAGATGCTTCGGGCCCACGGCGGAGGCAGCTCAGCTGGAGGCCAGCAAAAGGTTCGCCAAGGAGTTTATGGACCGGCACGGGGTCCCGACCGCGAGATGGAAGGCGTTCACCGATTCTCAGGAGGCCTGCGACTTCATCAGCAGGTGCGGGGCTACTGTCTGCGTGGTGGCGAAAGGCGGGGGGTTCGTCTGTAATGCTTAAGTGCAGAAGGATGTTTGTTACAGAAATCACAGTCGGAGATATTGTTCTTCTGGCTTCCCTTGAGAAGTAGCATGGCCTAGTGGAAAGAGCACAGGCCTGGGACTCAGAGGATTCTGCCACTTGTCTGCTGTGCGAACTTGGGCAAATCTCTTTACTTCTCCACGCCTCAGTTTCCTCCAATGCAAAATGGGGATTCAACTGGTCCCCTGACTCATTGGCCCGTAGTCTTTCCACTAGGCCATCCTGTTCGTTTTTCTTCATGATTATCATCAATGATATTTTTAGCCGGCACAATATCCTATGACAATGAATTCCAGCTGCTTTATGAAGAAGTGTTTCCTTCTTGCTAGTTTGGCTTCAGTAGGTACCCCTCATCCTGGCATCGTAGGGCATGTGGGGCAATAAACCCTTATTCTTCCCGACCATACCTAGCTTAAATTTATAAACACTCACATCTTTCCAGCCTGAAGACCCCCTAATGTTTTCTGACTTTCTGGTTGTCCTCTCCTTTTTTCTGCCCTATGGGGCCTCCATTCTTGATTTACAGGGTGGATCTGTTCTGGTTGTGTTAGCTGGAAAATTGTCATAACCCTGTGTGGCTGGTTCCTCCTGGAACTCCTCTCCAGCTCCAGAGGTCTGTCTGACCTCAGGGATTCCAGCTTTGGAATTAAAAGTCCTGGGATAATAAAAAAAAAAAATTTCTCCTGAATTTCTTAGATTTGTTGACCTCAAATGAATTGTTGAATGAATTATATTATGACCTCATAAAGGACCCTTTATAAGTGAGGTAAAAGGAAAGAATTAGATGTTTTTCAAAGCTTTCTTAAAGAGTTACAAAACAAATTATGTTAAGTATAGAGAGGTTTTTTTCCTGACAGACCCCGTGGTAAGAACAACCCAGGTTATGATACTCATCGCCTTGACTGACTCAGTGCATGTACCCACATCCATTTCTTTTCGTATCTACTTAGTGCTTAGAACAGTGCTTGTCACATAATGCCTAAAAAGTACCATCATTGTAATTATTACTATTAACAAGTAGTGAAATAGGCGACTCAGAGAGCTGAGGGGAATGAATGTTTAGAACTTTATGTAAGGCCGACCCAGGGTTTTACTCTGAGCGGTACAAATTACAAATTATTACTTTGATATATTTAAGATCTCTACTGTTTGCCTTTTCTCTCTTTTGTAGTAGGTTGCAGGAACTCAGAGAAGCAGTACCATTTTAATTGGGGTTTTTCAGCAATTTGATGTTGCCTGTCATTTTTCTCTACAGTGCAGACTTTCCCGCCCTGGTTGTCAAGGCCAGTGGTCTAGCTGCCGGAAAGGGAGTGATTGTAGCTACAAACAAAGAAGAAGCCTGCAAAGCAGTTCAAGAGATCATGCAGGTGAGCCGATTGGGTCTGAAAAGGGCAGGGACGGTAGGAGCAGTAGCATTTACTAAGTGCTTTACTGTGTGTGAAGCATTATGCTAACCCCTGGGAGAGAATACACTGGTGGAAATGGGGATGGGAAGGTCCCCATAAGGTAATTGTATATGTTAAAATAGTCCCAATAACAGAGAATTTTTTTTTTCCTTAAATGCAGGATAGGGCTTTTGGCGGTGCTGGAGAAACTGTTGTTATAGAAGAACTCTTAGAAGGAGAAGAGGTGTCGGTAAGTATCCTCTTAATCTTGAATAATTTTTTGCCAGTGCATTTAGATGTAATAACTAGGAACTTTCTAAACCTGTGCTAAGAAAGAGTCCTTCATGATTGCTTTTGCAAACTTCATCTAGGAGAGTTAAATGGATTAAGAAGAGAAAATGATTCCCCTCTCATTTCTGATGTGAATCTAAAGGAAACAGTATTCAGGGTCTGAGTAAAGCTGGGCGCCTCACATCCCGCTTGTCCAAGAGGGTCAATCACTTAATGGTATTTCATTATTATCAATGGTATTTATTGTGCACCTACTATGTGCAGAGCACTGTACTAACTGCTTGGGAGTACTATACAACAGAGTTGGTAGGCGTTTTCCCTACCCAGAGCAAGCTTACTATCTAGAAGGGGAGATACACATTAATATAAATAAATTTTTGGAGCACATATTCTCTGCAGAGCACTCTTTAAAGTGTTTGGGGAACGTGATCCGTGTCCGTGGGAGCTTAGCGTCCAGAGGGTGGTGAGATGGATGTTAAAATGAATTTACAGGTGGGGAAGTGGCAGAGTGTAAGAATATGTGTGACTGGTTTGGGGGTTGGGTGACAATCCTGGCTTCCGGCAAGTTACATTAGGCCTGGGAGTAGCCCAGAATAACCTATAGATTTATACTTCCCTACTGCCGCTTCCACAGTTAGAACAACAGTGGGCTTTTTAAGGAGCACCTCAGTGCCAGGGAGGTAAAAGGGAAGCTGGATAAAAGTGGATTTGGAAATAGAGGAGAAATTATTTCCACCCTCTTCCATCATAAAAATGGCTAGAGACCAATTGGAGTATTCTCTGGCTCTGTACGAGGGGCTCCTCAGAGTCGCTCGTGCTTCAGAGTCACGTGACATCCTTCTAGACTGTAAGCACGGCGTGGGCAGGGATTGTCTCTCTTTATGGCTGAATTGTACTTTCTAAGCGCTTAATACAGTGTTCCGCACACAGTAAGTGCCCGATTAAATACGACTGAGTGAATGAATGACACAAATTTCCTAGTGGAAGGGGTGGGTGGGACCCTTCTTAAACCCGTATTTTTCCAAACGTCAGTGATCGCTGGCCGTGAAAATAGGCTGTGACTTGGTTTCCCTCTGCAGTGTTTGTGCTTCAGCGATGGTAAAACCGTGGCCCCCATGCTGCCTGCACAGGACCACAAGCGCCTGATGGATGGAGACAAAGGCCCAAATACTGGTGGGATGGGAGCTTATTGCCCCGCGCCTCAGGTAGAGTGCTTCCGGGCCAAATGCCGTTTACCTTCCTGCATTTTCCTTTCAACCTAGAGAGAGAGCATCACCGTCGACTTTGCGTTATACCCTTTTCAGACCCCGGAAAATTTCCAGTTGGCCTTGAGGTGCTTTGCACTGGGGTTGGCCTTGGTTTGTCAGTGTTCCACATAATAAAAAAAATGCTGGTCCTGTGGTCACACCTGGGGGAATTTGTTTAGGTTCTTAACCTCTGCTCTGGAATCAGGCTAAGAGCCTGTCAATCAGTGGTGTTCACTGAGCACTCACTGTGTGCAGATTGCTACTAAGCATTTGGGAGTGTACGTATGAGAGTACGGCGTAAGAGTTAGTAGACACATTCTCTGCCCACGAGGAGATGAGAGGGAGAGACAGATGATATAAATAAACTACAGATATGTACATAGATCACGTGGGGCAGAGGGTGGGGTGAATGAATCTTGAAGGGTACGCATCTAATTACACACAGATTTGGATTCTTGCACAGTCAGAATTCACAATTCAAGGACAGGACCCTTTTTTTTTTTTTTTTCTTTTTATTTTTGTATCTTAAGCCCTGCCCTCCTCGCACCTGGAGAGTTTGCAGTACACTGTCAGTCTTGACTACAGGAGGGAGAGTCAAACAGAGGCCGGCACATTCCAGTCCTAGCCTGAGCGGTGGCTAGCGAGTGGAAGGCAGTCGGCTACAAGTAGCAGCGGAGGCTCACGTTTACCGCGCGGAAGAAGGCAATGGTAAACCATTTCGGGATTTTTACCAAGAAAACTCTACGGATTCGCTACCAGAATGTTTGCAGGTGGAGGTGGGGCATTCTGGAAAAGATGAGTCCGTGGAGTTGCTATAGGTCAGAGGTGACTCTTCAGCTTAAGATAAAACAATCTATCAAGCTCTTTGTATGTATCAAGAACTATTCTAAGTGCTGGGGTAGATACAAGTTAATCAGGTCAGACAGTTCCTGTCCAATATGGGACTCACCTTTTAAGTAGAAGGGAGAACAGGTGTTTAATCCCTATTTTGCATTTGAGGAAATTGAGGCACAGAGAAGTTAAGCAACTGGCCCAAGATCACACAGCCAGGATTAGAACCCGAGTCCTCTAGCCACTAGGCTACGCTTTCAGGACCTGGTGTAAAGAATAGCTCCATTCCCCAAAATATACACTAGATTAAAGTCTGTGTTGTGTTTTGTTTGTTAAATGGTACCAATGACCATCTCTAATAAAATCTGGAAAATAGATGTTTTGGTAGGTAGGTGATGCTGCGGGTAATAATTACCCAGTGACTTAGAAAAGTGTTAAGATTTCAGAACTTCTTTTGTCAGAATAAGTTTTTGGTGAAAAGAATAGATTATGTAAATTTCAGAGCGAGGTAACAGGCTCTTTGCTGTAACTTTAGAGGACTCAGAATTACTGCAGGCTACTTGCCCTTCCTACCTTCAAATCTGTCATAGAAGCAAACCTTGCCTGCCTCTAAAAAACTTTTAAATGAAAAGGTTAGAGAAGGCATTTTTCTATTGGTTATTTAATTATTTAGATAGTAGCAGGAGTAGGTCGTGAAATTTTAAGAAAAACTGAAAATGGATATTTTACAGGGGATTTTTTTTCTTCAGAAAACAAGTTCAGAAAATCATCGGGAGGTTTTAGCTCATCCAAGCAATTCACAACATGCCCAGGTCTCATAGGAAAGCTGCCACCAGACCTAATAATGATAATGGTGTCCTTTAAGTGTTTACTATGTGCCAGGTACTGTACTAAATGCTAGGATGTCTGCAAGAAAATCAGGTGGGACACAGTCCTTGTCCCACATTGGGTTCACAGTCATAATCCCCATGTGCCAGATGAGGCAACTGAGGCCCAGAGAAGTGAAGTTACTTGCCTAAGGTCACACAGGAGACAAGGGGCAGCCAGAATTAGAACCCTGCGGCAATCCCCCCAGGAATAATGCATAGTTCCTGGATCCTACCTCATGCCTCCCTGTGAGATTTTGGATATTGGAGGAAGTTACTGTGGGTTTTTACTACAAGCTTATTTCTTTACTCCGTTAGTACATTAGTTGTGAGAGAGTGTAGCCGTTTTCAGAGATGATCAAAGTATCATTAGGTCTTCTCATGATGCCTGTACCATTTTTCAAAAAGACAGCATATTTTTACATAATCATCAATGTGCCATAATTTAGTAGTACTTTTTAAAGGGAGTGTAAACAAGGACAGTGTGAAAACATTCAAATCTTCCCCTTTCCGTTAGGTTTCCAAGGATTTATTTTTGACAATCAAGAACACAATTCTTCAGAAAACAGTGGAAGGCATGCAGCAAGAGGGTACTCCATATGTGGGTAAGCCCTGTGGTCTCCCTTAAAACCCTCTGCATCTACCTCTGAAATTGCTGCGGTGCTTAAGTTCCAATTGGATGCTTCCAATTCCAGACCAAAACTATGCTGGTGAGGGGCTGTTTTGAAGTCTCAATCGTGCCGCCTTTACTGTGGGTTTGCTTTCTTGATTTAGGAGTGCTCTATGCCGGAATCATGCTTACCAAAGATGGCCCAAAAGTTCTGGAGTTTAATTGCAGATTTGGGGATCCAGAATGCCAGGTGGGTTTACCCCAGTGTTGAAAACGGCAGGGCGGGTCACTTCTTTCTCTGACTATTTCATTTCTGGGGCTCTGTGGGCAAGAAATTTCAACCATCTTCCTTCGGTGTTGCTCCAACTCCCGCAGGTTATCCTCCCCCTTCTCAAAAGCGATTTTTATGAAGTGATCCAGTCCGCTTTGGACGGCCAGCTCAGCGCCCACGTGCCCGAGTGGCTAGATGACAGCGCCGCGGTGACCGTCGTCATTGCAAGCCGGGGCTATCCCGGCAGTTACGCCAAGGGCTTGGAGATAACAGGTGAGCACCACCAGATGGGGTCCAGTTCCCTCTGGCCGACCCAGAAGCCAAGTAGAGCATGTGGTGGTTGTTCTTTGCCTATGCCTTTTCGTGCAGATCTGCTGCTGTCATTTTCGGTCTCCAGAGCTGTTATTTCACTCCAAAAGTTCTAATCCCGGCTCCGCCACTCGTCTGCTGTGTGACCTTGGGCAAGTCACTTCGCTTCTCTGTCTCTTAGTTACCTCATCTATAAAATGGGGATTGAGACTGTGAGCCCCACATGGGACAGGGACTGTGTCCAACCCGATTTGCATCTATCCACCCTAGCTCTTAGTACAGTGCCTGGCACACAGTAAGCGCTTAACAAATGCCATCATCATTATATTGTTTATTACTGAATGGTTGAGAAGTTGAGATTGGGTAACTGGAGAGAGCAGCGTTGGCTCTAAGTTTTACCCACTGGCTTTACTCATTAGCCCATTTCAGGAGGGGGAAGCTGGGAATTGATTTGCAGAGAATTGCCCCCCCAAAAAACTGGTGAACATGTCTGAAATCGACCCGCAGGAGGAACATGAAGGCTCAAGCTGTTGGCTTGAAGCACTCAGGCAGGAGGGCTACTGGACGCAGCTGCACCAGCCTCCCAGAGGCAGAGATAAGAGAGCTGGGAGCTGGAGAAAGATGGGGAAGGGGGGAAAAGAGGGGAGGAAAAGTGGGGAGGGAAGGGGTAGTAAGGAAAACAAGAGAAAAGGCTAAAAGTGCCTGATGTACAGTGATGTGTGACTTGGCCTGGTTTTGGTCATTTCAAGGCGACTTGTGGCCTTGAAATTTTTCTTAGCTAAAAGTTTCAGCTCGTGGTCGTGCCTAGACATTTAGGTGATATGTTGAGTTTTAGAATTCAGTTTGGTCTGCTATAGCTTAAGCATCTTTGAATTAAACGTTGTGATCTGTTTTAACGTGATCTCTTTCAGGCTTCCCAGAGGCAAAAACTTTAGGGCTGGAGGTGTTCCACGCAGGCACGACCCTGAAAGAAGGGAGAGTGGTCACTAACGGAGGCAGAGTCCTGATGGTGACTGCCATCCGGAAAGACCTGGTGTCCGCCCTTGAGACGGCCAATAAAGGACTTGCAGCGATCAAGTTTGAGGGGGCCATTTTTAGGAAAGACATTGGTTATCGAGCGATAGCTTTCCTCAAGCAGTCCAGGTAAAAAAAAAAAATCTCTCAGAAAGAAGGTGTCTCGGTACTTCTCAGAAGTTCTGTAACACACCTATCCAGTAGAGTGCAATTAGCCCCTTGGTGTTCTGTTTATTGTTCATTTTGTGTTTACTGTTATATTGTATTCTCCCAAGCGCTTAGTATAATGCTCTGCACAAGTGAGCGCTCAACAAATACGGTTGAATGAATGAATGAGCTTCGTTTCCCAATGTGGACTAGGCCAGAGTTAGCTGATTTCAGCCAATTTCAGCTGGGGCCAGAACTAGTCAGAGCAGGAACCAAATTGAAAGGAAACTCGGCCTTTTTGGTTTCCTGATAATTGCGGGCTTTTTAATAGCAGGCAAAACCTGGTTCTATAACGCAGCCTTGGATAAGCTGCTCTCGATTTGGTTCAAGGTGATAGGTCAGTGTCGTCAGGGTTTTTTGGCGCAGTAAAATCGTTGGACTTAATGCCAAGCAGCTCTTGCAAGGCACCGTTTTTTATTTGCAGTATTTGACAAACTTTGGATTTGACCATTTGTTGTTTCATTGCTTTGATGCGGTTATATTTTATGAAAGCAATAAAGTAAATTATAAACAGCCCCATCGCTTAGTCTTGTTTCTTATGCATGCATTGCTTTCAAATGTATTCGTTAAATTCTACGGAAAAGTTAGAAGCCGCTTCCACAATCCATAGCATCTACTGAGTATCTACTATGTGCAAGGCCTGTCACTGACTGGGAAATTCCAGTAGAAAACATGATACTTGCCCTTCTCTTGCTTAATATTTCAGCCAATGAAAAAGCTTTTTGTGCCGTTTTCCTTCGCTCCAAATTTCTTTTACGTGCTTCACATTGGGGGGGGGTCAAAGATAAAGGCAGAACCAGGCTAGACCTGACCTTTTCTGCCAAAGAGTCAGCCCTCTTGTCAGTCTTGGTCGATACTGAATTTCATTTCATTTAATGCAGCCCTGACCAACCGTCCTTAGTCTTGGTGTGAGTTGTTTAGCTATTGTTGAAATGCACAAGTGATCTTGATATTTAGGCATAGAGCCTGCTATTAATGAAGAGAAAAACTGAAAAGATGGATTGGGGGGAGTCTGAGAGCATGTGTGAAGGTGAATTCGTGGGCTCCACAAGCCAGCCCACCCCCCATTCCCCGTGTTTTCTGTCCATCCCCAATTATGTCCTGGCAACCTATTCTTCTGACCCAGTTAATGAAAGTCACTGGCCTCGCTTTAAAAGCAGCATTTCCCAGTATCTCCCAAAACTCATTTTGCTGCGCCCCAGGTCCTCAGGTCACATTTCGATTGATATTTGCTCGCCATCAGCCCCAGCTCCATGTTTGTGAAGAGCAACTGGTCCTACCCTAGCTACGGGAAGTGCTTAAAAAATGCTATTTCTGAAAAAATGGGCAGCCCTGGGAAAGGATTGAGATGAGTTACTTCCCGTTTTACTTTTTTATTCCATTTATTCCAAGTGACTGTACCTTCCCTTTCCCTTCCAGATCCCATCTACTTCCCCTTTCCTAGCAGATGAAACACATAAATACTTTTGTAGTTAACAATCTGACACCTGGTGTGTTTTTTTTATTACAGGGGAGGGGCAGATTATCCAGACCCTTAGCAGTTTTTACTGCTTCTTTACCCCATTACTGCTTGTTAGCACCTCTGCCCTGCTGTTAAGCAAAAGCAGACCAACCATTGGCTGTTTGCCCAGAGCGGCCTGCTAAAAATTTGGGTGAGGAGGAAAGAAAAATAAATTGTGTTGAGATAATCTGGTAATTTAATTTCTCCCTATTCTCCTTGTGTCCATTAAAATAGGTAATCAAAAGTAGGTTCCAAATATTCTTTGGTCTTATGCCTAAAGCCTGGTTCGTTGGACGTAATGATTAAGACATTACGGTGGGCAGTTGATGACATAACTGTTTTGAAACTTTTTTTAGAGGCCTGACGTATAAGGAAAGTGGAGTGGACATTGAGGCTGGCAATGCACTGGTTAAGAAGATTAAACCTTTGGCAAAAGCCACCTCCAGATCAGGTAAATCAAAATAAATAGTTATCCCGTGTTTAGTACCTTTTTGAAGGATGCCATCAAATTATGTTGCGAGATAAAAGGGGAGAGCTGAGTAGCAGGAAGTAGAATGGTAAAAAAGCCATAGAGTAGCAGAATAAAATAGGAGTTTCTGCTGGATAAATATTATTAAATTCAATAATGCTCCTCAGGAAGACACGCATCAGTTTTCCCGGAAGTATGTATCTGTCATGAACTGTATTTGTGTGCGAAAGGATCTCATCCAATATACAGCATAGTAAATCAGTAAGTAAAATATATTTGGGTCATCATTTGTGTAATTAGCCCACACGGTAATAGGAGGCAGAGATAAGATAGCCATCAAAAGAAACAAAACCAAAACAAAGAAAGAACACCTAGGCACACCCGAGGGCCCACTCCTTTGGCTATAAAGTCATATAACAAAGCTCACCAGCTGCACTTATTCTAATCCCCGCTCTGCCTCTTGTCTGCTGTGTGACCTTGGACAAGTCACTTCACTTCTCTGGTCCTCAGTTCCCTCTTCTGTAAAATAAAAGACAAGGACTGTGTCCAACCTGAAAGACTTCTATCTTCCCCAGTGCTTGGCACATAATTAATTATGGGATTTGTTAAGCCCTTACTATGCTCCGGAGACTGTACTAAGCGCTGGGGTGGATACACGAAAATCAGTTGGGACATAGTCCAACAAGTACCAATTATTATATTAGAGCAGTATGGTCAAATAGTTTACAATGTAATGGGGGAGATAAGTGTATGCAAATAGCCAGTAAAAACAGGTAAAACTAAGGGGACAAGTGATAAAAACAAAAGCAATTAAATGAAAATATAACAAGTAAACGTATACGAATGAGTGGTGGAAGTTTCTAATGAAACCAAAGGGACTAATCTGAGGTTTCTGTAAATGAGATGTACGATGTCTTGAGAGCTCTCTAGACAGTTCACTGTGGCCAAGGAACATGCCTACCAATTTGGTTTTATTGTACCCTCCCAAGCACTGAGTACTGTGCTCTGCAAACAGTAAGCACTCAATAAATACGACTGGCTGATCTTCATAGATAATTGTAATTCAGAGTATTTCCCTTGCATGTCCGACAGGCTGCAGTGTAGATCTCGGAGGATTTGCCGGTCTCTTTGATTTGAAACTAGCTGGTTTCAAAGATCCTCTCCTAGCATCGGGGACAGATGGCGTCGGAACCAAACTGAAGGTAAGCGCACTCTGATTCCAAAGAGAAATTCTAAAAGTGGTTTATACATCAGTATCATGCTGAGTGCTCACAACAAAGACGTTAATGAATACCCTAAGTAATTATGTAACAACATTGAGATCGCGAACCATCCTCAAAGGTAGCTGACTACTTTAAAAACAGGCCCCCACTTGGTCCGGAACTACACAGGATAGGTCCTTTTCTTTTTTTTTTTCAGTGTATTATTTTTTCCATAATACCGTTGGTTATCTACATATATTTTTAAAATTATTCAAACGCTGACTCTGTGCCGGCACAGTATTAAGCGTTAGGATAGATACAGGATAGTTGTGTTGCACACAATCTGTGTCCCACATGGGGTTCACCATCTTAATCCCCATTTTACAGATATAGGTAACTGAGGCCCAGAGAAATTCAAGTGACTTGCCCAAGGTCACAAAGCAGATAAGTGGTAGAGCCAGGACCAGAACCCAGTTCCTCTGATTCCCGGGCCCATGCTCTATCCACTAGGCAGCATTGCTTCAGTGGTTGATTAATAATTATGGTATTTAAGCACTTACTACGTTCCAGGCACCGTACTAAGCGCTGATTGATTAATCTGTTCGGCAAATAGTACACGAGGAATCTGTGCAAAATTAAAGGTAGACCGTGTGGCAAAAGCCAAACCCATATGAGACCAGGCATACGGTATATCTAGTTAGGCTACCAAGTAAGGACCTGAATGAGGAGGAAGGAATGCAGTGATCATGGAGCTGGGGAGAAGAGGTGCCGTTTATCAGGGTTCCCTAAAGGTTAGAATTGTTGGCTTTGGACTTTAAGCGCCCTGTGGGCAGGGAGAACATCTCCTGCTGTAAAAAAAAAAAAAAAAAAAAATCTCCCCCACACACTTATTGTAATGCTCTATATGTGCTCAATAAATACCATTGATAGGTGTGGGAATCCCCACCCCCCTTTTTTTTTTTTTTGGCTTCTGTTAATTTTTGGATTTAAAACCTTGTTCGCTCTCAAGAGAATGAATTTTCTTTCATGCTGTAGCCACAGCTGTCATGCTCTCTTTTCAGATCGCACAGCTGTGTAACAAGCACGACACCATCGGTCAAGATTTGGTGGCTATGTGTGTCAATGACATTCTGGCCCAGGGGGCAGAACCCCTCTTCTTCCTTGACTACTTTTCCTGTGGAAAACTGGACATTGACACAGCAGGTGCCGTCATCACTGGAATAGCAGAAGCGTGTCGGAAGGCAGGCTGTGCTCTTCTGGGTACGATCATTTTCTCCTGCGATTTTATGGTTTGACCCCAGAACTACCTTTCAGGATATAGGCTCGAATGCCCTTTAACTACCTCGTAAAACAGAATGGCGAACGCTGTTGATCCAGCTGATAGCTCTAGAGAAACTAGCGTGGATCTTTGATTTATAAAGCGCAGATGTAAGAGAGTAAACTGTCTTATAGAGTACAGTGGGGTGTGGAGAAAACTAGTCGCGGCTCTGCCGCTTGTCTGCTGTGAAACCTTGGATCAGTCACCTAACTTCTCTGTGCCTCAGTTATTTCATCTGTAAAATGGGGATCGAGACTGTGAGCCCCACGTGGGACAGGGACTGTGTCCAACCCAATTTGCTTGTATCCACCCCAGCTGTTAGTACAGTGCCTGGCACAAAGTGAGCACTGAACAGATATCATTATTTTTATGAAGCACGAATTAGAATTTAGTAATTGTGATATTTGTTAGCCACTTAACTTTGTGCCAGACAGTGTACTAAGCCCTGGGTTGGATACAAGTAAATTGGGTTGGACACAGTCCCTGTCCCACGTGGGTCTCAATCCTGATTTTACAGGTGAGGTAACTGAGGCACAGAGAAGTTAAGTGACTTGCATAAAGTCACACAGCAGTCAGGCGGCAGAGCCGGGATTAGAACCCAGGTCCTTCTGAATCCAAGACCCGTGTTCCATCCACTAGACCATGCTGCATCTCTGTGAGGAATATGAAATTGAGAGGTGAGGGAGGAGTTGCCATGTCACTAAGAAGGGAAAAAGGGTCACCAGCTTTGCAACGCAGGGGCGAGGGTGCTGTAGGAAACAGTATCTCCTCATCAGGGGATTTAGCAGGGCTAGACACGTAGAATTTACCTGGAGATTAGTCACCTAAAATAAAAGGTTCCCTGTTCCCTTTGGAAAGGGAAGTAAAATAACCCTTCTGGACTCAGTTATTTTTTTCTCAGTTTCTTTTATCCAGTGATTTGTTGTTGAAACGCAGTTCTCTGCGAAAGATGATTTGCTTTTGCTGCCGAAATGACATCTCTGAATGTCTTCTGAGATTCCAGAATTTGGCCATTTCAGTGGCAAAAACAGCTGACAGTTCATCTGTTTGTGGGCCTGCTCCGCTAAACGTGCACGTGTATAGGTCGCCCGTTTCCTGAATCGCGCTTCTCCGCCCCACTCCAGGAGGCGAGACGGCCGAGATGCCCGGGATGTATCCTCCAGGGGAATATGACCTGGGAGGCTTTGCTGTCGGAGCCATGGAGCGGGACCAGAAGCTTCCTCGCTTAGAGAGCATCGTCGCCGGGGACGTCGTCATCGGAGTGGCTTCCTCCGGGCTTCACAGCAACGGGTTCAGCCTCGTGAGGAAAATTGTGGAGGCGTCTTCCCTCCACCTCTCCTCCCCGGCTCCTAGTGGATGTGGGAACCAGACTCTGGGTAAATGACGAGACTCCAGCCCTCTCTGCTCTGGTGCTCACGAGCAGCAGCCCAGTGAGTGCTCTGGGAGTACCTCTGTCCCTCCCTCGCTGCCTTCAGCCCACTTTCAATTGGCCAGACCCCTCCGCCCTGTCGATTTGCATCATCCGCACCATTATTCCCTGCCGTTGGTGTGGACGGTCAAACGTTGATGGTGCAGAAAAGACGGTTCTGGGCAGGGAGTTATTTTCCAGGGAGGGTCGCTCCCTCCCAGTAACTTGATGTGCAGATAGACTCAATGTGTTGATCTCTCCATTTCCCCCACCCCTACAGGGGAGCTGCTGCTGACCCCGACCCGGATCTACTGCCGTACGCTGTTACCGGTCCTGCATTCAGGACGCGTCAAGGCCCTGGCCCACATCACTGGAGGGGGGCTGCTGGAAAACATCCCCAGGGTCCTCCCTGACAAGCTGGGAGTGCGGTTGGGTGAGAGTAACAACGTGCAGTCAATGAATTAGTCGTCTTTGAAATTTATTTCTAACGTCCGTCTCCACCTCTGGACTGTAAGCTCGTGGTAGGCCGGGAATGAGTCTGTTTATTATTATATTGCACACAGTGAGTGCTCAATATATATAACGAATGTTTCGAGCAATTACTGTTTGCTGAGCACTGAACTAAGCGCTTGGGAGAGTACAGTGTAAAGGACACACTCCTTGCCCACCATGAGCTCAGAGTCTAGACAGAGACACGGACATTAATATGAAGGAATAAATTGCAGCTTTCAGAATGGCGGCCACTTGGCCTTTCTGGCTTCCTTTATGAATTCAAGCTGTTTTCTCCACAGGACTGTCATGAGAGGTCTTTGGACGGTGATTCCCTGTCCCCTGTGAAAGCCTCCTTCTTCATTCATGTTCCTCTTTCTACTATCTGCACACATTGTGACTCTTCCTCTCTTTCTGGAAAAGTCACATGAGAAAGCCCTATCATTCCTTTTTTTACAAAGAGCTTGCGCCTTGCCACAGAGGAACACTTATTTCCCTTGAGGCCTGCTCCGGGTCCCAACTGCCTCAGCGGCATTCCCCGCGTCTGATGGCATAGGCAGCCCAAGATGAGGGCTAGAAAGGTTCTGGTTTTCTGGTGAAGGTTTTTGTGGCTTGTGTTTTCGGCTTAAATGTTCTGTCTGTAAGCTGGAGGACAGTGTGGGGGGAGGGTTTGCACACATGCTCGCTCTCCACCTACATATATACCCACATGGAAGTAGAAAAGCATAAATGCCAACAGATGTACTTTTTTTTCTTATGGGTGACACTAATTTGCCAGAGCATTCCCCATCTAGATGCGCGTGGCTGGCAAGTCCCCGCCATCTTCTCGTGGCTGCAGTACCAGGGACGCCTCTCGGAAGAAGAGATGGCTCGGACCTTCAACTGCGGCGTGGGAGCCGTCCTCGTGGTCCAGAAGGACCTGGCGCAGCAGGTGTTGCAGGAGGTTAAACAGCACGAGGAGGAGGCCTGGATCATTGGCAGAGTGGTCACTTGTCCTGCAGGTATGTGCTCAGTAAATAGGATTGATCGATTGATTTCTCTCTGTCTCCCGTCTTAACTCTTTCGTTTGTAGAGGGTCACATTTCCGAATCACTGAGAAATCCCAGGCAGACAATTCATGGAATCTCAGTGCGGTCATCTTGATGCTTTTTCACTTTCCACTATTGACAGGGATCAATCTTTTGCTTGATATGACCAAGGACATTTGGCTGTCCCTTTTTTTCATTATTTATACAAGGCACCTGGGGCATGTTCTTTACCCTGACCTTTTTTGGTTCTAATTCTTGGTCCACTGAATATCTGCATTGGACTTGCGCGAATTAAATCGTTTATTACAGTGATAACGTCTTCATGATGTAAAATGGTATTTAACCCCGAGCGTTCTCCACCCGTGTGTTTTCCTTTGCAAGGTTCTCCCCGCGTCCAGGTCGATCATTTGGTTGAAGCCATGCAAGTAAACAGGTCGTGTTCATTGACAAATGGTTCCTTACACAGCCACCTGCATGACCAGCCGAAAAAGGCAAGGGTGGCCGTCCTGATATCTGGAACGGGTGAGGTGTCTTGGTCTTTGTTCTTGCTTTGGAGCAGTAGTTTTCATGAACCTTCATTTTCCAGATATAACTTATGGGTTCAGATGGCAAAAGAGTAGAGTGACAGTATCTTAAGAAGCAGCCTGGCGTAGTAGATAAAGCAAGGGCCTTGGAAAAAGCAGGCCGTGGGTTCTAATCCCGGCTCCACCACTTGTCTGCTGTGTGACCTTGGCCCAATCACTTCACTTCTCTGGGCCTCGGTTCTCTCGTCTGTCAAACGGCGATCGAGACTGGGAGCCCCAAAAGGGACAGAGGACTTTGTCCTACCCGATCTGCTTGTATCCACCCCAGTGCTTAGTTCAGTGCCTGGCACATACTAAGCACTTAACATGTACCATTATTATTTGTTATTATTAGAAAGCAGTTTCCTGCCTTCTGTCATCTCTGTCATGCCTTAAGGTTACCCACAGGGTGAAATGGCCCTTGAACGTTATTGGGCAATCCTCAGCTTTGGGTGAGGAAGGGAGTTAAAAGCGGGATCTTCCATTTCTGACTGCCGCTGACACAGCTCCTTATGGGCTCCAGTCAGCTCCGTAGTAGCTGAGCGCCCGCTCCTGACTTATCCCCTGAGGCCCTGACCAGGGCCTACGACAGGCTCCGGGCCAAAGGGATTTTCCCGGTATCCCAGGGTCCAACGCCAGCGCTCACCACATTCCGATCTCTGGCAAGCAGGCTGCCCTAAGCCAACAATCCACCAAAGCTCTGGGTGTGTGTACTTCGTTTGCCAGCATGGTGGGAGGAGCAAGCTAAGTTCTCAACAGCTTTCCGTCACCACTTCAAAGTCTATTAGCAACAGATGCAGATTCCAGGCGGATCACTTTTCTCGAAATCACTGAAGCGTTTATCCCTCTACGTATCTTGGTATTGTGTTTAAGACCTCTTCTTAGTGGCACACGAACAGATGTTTAGACAAAAACATATGGTTTCTCCTCTCCAGGTACCAACCTACAAGCGCTAATAACCAGTACCAAGGAACCAACCAGCTCTGCACAAATAGTCCTTGTCATCTCTAACAAAGCAGCTGTGCTTGGGCTAGAGAGGGCAGAGAAGGCTGGTATTCCTACCAGAGTAAGTTACATATTATTGGAATGAATCCGCTTCAAAATGCCCACCCTGAGATTTTCCAGACTCTTTCCTGGGAAATAGCCTTAGTTTTGCCCAATCTGGGCTCCAGACCCTAGTGTAATATCTAAAGAGGGTGAGGATGACTGTTCCGCCCTCACCCTGGTCAGTTCACAGAGATGTTCGGCCACAAGTGGCTCTTTGGGATCAACTGGAATGGATCCTTTTATTTTTAATTGAAAAAGGGTGGTGGTTCCTTTGAGTTCCTTGTTTTTATCAGTGGTTTTATCCTGCTTGAAATCATTCATTTGCCACTTTAATATTGTAGGTCATCGATCACAAGTTGTATAAGACCCGCGCCGAGTTTGACAGCACAGTTGACAAAGTCTTGGAAGAGTTCTCTGTTGAGCTGGTCTGTCTCGCAGGCTTCATGAGAATCCTGTCTGGCCCCTTTGTCAAAAAGTGGGATGGTAAGCACATTTTCCCTTTAGTAGTGTTTATTCCCTTAGAGGCCCAAGGAAGATTTAAAGTAAAGCTATCTCATTTCTTTCACTATTCTAAAATCCCAGTCCCTTGGCCTGCACATATCATAGAGAAGCAGTATGGCCCAGTGGCTAGAGCACGAGCCTGGGAGTCAGAAGGACCCGGATTCTAATCCCAACTCCGCCTTTTGTCTGCTGTATGACCTTGGGCAAGTTCCTTCACTCCTGGACCTCAGTTATCTCATCTTTAAAATGGGGTTAAGACAGTGAGCCCTATGCAGGACAACCCGATTAACTCGTCTACCCCAGCACTTGCACAGTGCCCGGCACATAGTAAGTGCTTAACAAATGCCTCCTGCCTGTTATGTGGCCGACCGCCACCCCAAAATGTATCTCCGTGGCAAGCCTGGACAGTCTGAAATCTAACTGGGTTTCGCTTCATTCCAGGGAAAATGCTGAACATCCACCCTTCCTTGCTCCCATCTTTCAAGGGTTCAAATGCCCACGAACAGGCCCTCGAAGCTGGAGTCAGAATCACCGGCTGCACCGTGCACTTTGTAGCCGTGAGTATCTCTCCTCCTCCTCCAGAAGGCTCGTCGGATTGCATTCAGTAGCTGACCGGGAGCAGTCTTAGTCATAGGTAAAGTGGGAAAGCGTTGAGTCTTGGGTTTTTTCCCCCCTCCCTCAGGAAGAAGTAGATGCTGGACAGATCATCCTTCAAGAGGCTGTCCCCGTAAAGAGGGGTGACACGGTGGCTACCTTGTCGGAACGAGTCAAAGAGGCGGAACACAGAGCTTTTCCTGCCGCCCTACAGCTTGTGGCAAGTGGAGAAGTACAGCTGGGGCCAACAGGCAAGATTGTTTGGAATTAAAAAGAACTGAACGGCTCTGATTCCGTAATGGAGCAGTAGCTGAGTTTTGCTGGAGGCATGGTAAGATATGCCCGTGGTACTCGTTTCCAGATGGTTCCAGCTTTCACGGTGTGTTTAGGAAAGTTCGAGCTCTCCCAGCGCTTAAGATAGTGCTGCACACACCGTAAGTGCTTAGTAAATTCCAGTTCTACTACTCTCTTTATTCCTTTCCCCTTTCCCCATCTAATTCAGCAGGATCTCCCTAGCTCACCTTGTCGTTGTCCCATCAGAGGCATCGTCTTGACGGCCGCCACGTGGCAGGCCTTGGGGTTCTCGACCTTCCGGTGTGGGTCCACGAGCAATCAGGGGGATATCAGCCCAATATTTTCCCCTCATCGTCGCCAGCTGTTATTAAACATTCTCCTGCATCCCTACTGTCGTAAACGTCTGTGTCTATCGAGTCTCCAGGTACGGGGATCTAACCTAACCCTTCATTTGGTCTGAGGATGAAGGAGATCAGAGAATGACTCTCCCACAACCCAGAGGCAGGGACGAGCAGTATGAAATGGGTTACTAGAGGGGAAGGTTGAATGGGTGTTAGACGGTGCGGTGGTTAGTTAGTGCCAGAATCCCAGGCCGGACGGACTATTGGTCTGACCCTGTTTGGTATTTCGAAGGTTCATGTGTTTCCTGGACCTCTGGTCTGCTCTTGTCCTCGGAGGTCGTGTGTTCGATCCTGCATGAGGCCTTTGTGCTGGGGGCCTTGGCAACTTGCTTATCCTCTGTTTGGTTTTCATTTTCTGAATGTATATGGGATGACCCCTACCCCTCTCATCTGCTGCTTGTGACTAAGAATTACAAAGCTTTTATGGAAAGAGCTAAATAATCAGCCATAGCTGCTTCAACAGGAAATACTCTTGAAAATACAGCATTGCAAAGCCACTTTTAAAGAGTCACTGCATATTATCAGACTCCGAGAGAGTTTTGGATCTAAACCCTTCCATCTTTGATTATAATGGCACGGAACTCTTGGGCAGTCCACTTACAGAGTCGGCTGCACTGTTATAGGTAAAGCAGTAAAACAAAGCTGTTTAAGAGCATGTAAACCATCTAGAATCGACTACTGTATGATGATAATTGGACGGAGGAGGGAAATCAACCCGTTGAGACACGCTTGTTCAGCGGTCCCAAATCTGAAACATGGAAGAGGGCTGTTTTTCAGGAACTTTTCTCCAGGTGAGGCAGCTGCCTTAGAACCCCTTGCTCCCAAGAGACTTTTCCGTCCCCTCCCAATCGCACGGCCCCGCTGGCCACCAGCTGCAGGGCGAAGGGGAAGGCCCGGCCCGCTGTTTCCTTCACTCGTATAGACAAAGCCTCTTCGGTGTCTCCCGCCTCCACCTTGACCGGCTCCTGCAGGATGACAGCTCCGGTGCCGGCTTCTTCCTAAACAGTGGGTGAAAGGCTTCCCTTGGGAAGGGAAAGAAACATGCTTCCAGACAGCAGCGGTCCTCAGAGGGCTGAACGAGGCTTGACTGGGCCCAGAGCGAAAGCAATTAGAAATGGGGCCAGTATGGCCCGTTTGCTGGGAATCCGGGGGCCTTTTTCTTTGACTTTGGGGCAGGGGAAGGTATCTGGCTGGGTAGCCCTTAGGCAGAGCTCTGGCTCTGCCCTTAGGAAGAGGGTCAACCTCTTCCCCATGTGGGAATTAAAAAGACTCATCGTGGATGGTTATTAGGGACCAAGCAGGCACTTACGAGAAGAAAGCGGACGGTACAGCCTGGGAGCTTGTCCCCAGCTTGACGCTCTTGGTTGCGGACGTTCCTCCCTTGGACTGATGGCGAAAGCGATGGATAGATGTCTAAAATCTTTCCTGAAAATACCACAACAGAAGGAACCTACTCTTATCTTAGCAGTCGGTTGAGATATTCAAAAAACAAGCGGCATAGAGCAGACCAGGGGTGATGTTTCTTTCTGGGTGGTTGTTTGGTGATTTTGTCTTGTGGCTTTTTCATTATTAATGATGACTTAGCAAGCACTCAGCCACACAGACTCTACAGATACAGGTCTTGCCTTCAGTCTCTACATATTGGGTGGAAAAAGACAGTCCTCATCCAGGTAACTTGGGAAAGGTCAGGGATGGACTCGGTCAGTAGTATTTAATAAGGGCCAAATGTGTGCGGTGTGACAAAAGAGTAAACTCAATCATCCAAGGGTTGATTTTTTTGAGGAGGATTTATTCAGTCCCCTTCCTTCTCCCTCTTGGGGTCAGGTTGGCCCTTCTGGTACGTTCCATTAGACTGTCCCTGGTCATTATTGGTCTCCTGGCAGCCTAGAGTGCTATCCACAGCATAACTTCTTATATTGAGGCCAGAGCAGGCAAGGAATTAAAGGTCATTTTTTGTCTGGTTTCAGGCCCTAATCTGCCTTTACCTACAAAATGTCACTTTTGAGTGTCCCCCTGCACCTCAAATGGCAATGGGCAGAACCCAATACTAGGCCCTCAGGAACATAAAAATGATGATGATGGTGGTATTTGTTAAGCACTTACTATGTACTAGGCACCATAGTAAGCCCTGGGGTGGATACAAGCAGATCTAGTTGGACACAGTCCCTGTCCCATGTGGGCATCCAAGTCTCAATCCCCGTTTTACAGATGAGGTAATTGAGACTCAGAGAAGTGAAGTGACTGGCTCCACTGGTGGAGCTGGGATTAGAACCCATGACCTCTGACTCCCAGGCCCGTGCTCTATCCACTCCGCCATACTGCTTCTCACATGACCTGTCCTTGAGGCACTTTGTCTACTCTAACAAACAGTGAGGATTGCCTCCTCCAAGTAGTTGGCTGATGAGCTTGTCATCCCCCTTCCTTAAAGCTGCAGGAAATAAGATCTTACCATGAACCTTCAGGTTGCTCGCCCATCTCTACTCTCTTCCCCCAGCAGGTCTCACCTTCACTGGTCAGATCCCACTATTTGCCATCTCCCACACACATTCTTTCCCCTCCCTCCTTTGACCAGATAATGTGGCACCTTTTGAAAGTGCGCACACCTGTCTCCTTTGAAGGATTTCCCACCTGCCCTTAAATCCAGTCCATCACCCCAGTTAAGATCACTTGTGAGTAGCTGCTATTGGTTGTGAATGTTTTTATAACTCTGCCATATACCTATCTCTGTGTGTGGAAAGCTTGGTCATTCAGTCGTTAGCCCCATGGTGGGAAGGGGCCATGTGATCTACCGTGCAACTGGGGCTCGGTAAACTGGGACTCAGTAAACATGGCCGTCCGACGCAAAAGCAGTGTGTGGCTGAGTGGCATCTGTCACTCACACTCCTTACCATTCCACTTTCTGAGGAAAGGCCCCGACAAAATCCTCGTGAATCCAGCCAGACCAACCACCTCAATGGAGAATTCTTTCAGGACCTTGTCGATGGTGCCGTCGAATTCTTTGCGGCTTCCGAACAACGTATGATCGATGACCTAAAAGCAATTTGGGCAGAAGCAAGAAGACCGAAAACAGCAGGTGGGCATTGAGATGGACGAAAGCCGTGGGAAGCAGCATGACCTAGTGGATAGAGCGCGGGCCTGGGTGTCAGAAGGAACTGGCTTCTAATCCCAGCTCTGCCATTTCTCTGCTGAGTGACTTTAGGTAAGTCACTTAACTTCTCTGTTCTTCAGTTATTTCATCTGTAAAATGGGGATTAAGACTGAGAGCCCCAAATGGGACAGGGACTGTGTCCGTCTTGGTTAGCTTGTTAGCTACCTCAGCACTTACAACAGTGCCTGGCCATTGTTATTATTAGTAGGAACAGCAGCAGCCCAAATACACAAAATCCACATTTTGGGATTGAACCATCCTGTGTTTCCAAATGAGTTTCCCAGTGGAAATCTGTGTTTTAATCACAGTGGGGCCCAGGGCAAGCTGAAGCCCAGCAGGTAGCAGAGTGAATGTCACAAACCAGAGGCTGGCAGCATTCCTGCAAGTCCAGCTTTCAAATCCAGCCTGGGCATCAGGACATCTAAGATCTAAGGCTTTGCCAGGACAACCCCAGGACAGTCCTCCATCTACTGATGATGATGATGGCATTTAAGCACTTACTATGTGTCAAACACTGTTCAAAGCACTGGGGTAGATGAAAGCTAGTCAGGTTGGTTACAGTCCCTGTCCCACATGGATCTCATAGTCTTAATCCCCATTTTACAGATGAGATAACTGAACTGTGGAGAAGTGAAGTGACTTGCCCAAGGTCACACAGCAGACGAGTGGCAGGTTTAGAATTCAGATCATCCTTTTGACTCTCAGGCTCGTCTTCTCCACTAGGCCACACTCCTCTACTGAGGAAATTGTAGACAGTTACCCTTGAGGGTTTTTGTGGGTTCTTGAGCAACAGATACTTGGGGGAAAACCCCACTTTAAAATCCAGCCCTTTCCCTGCTCCTGCTCACCCCAGATCACACATACTTTTAGCCTGCATGTGTGAGGGGTTAATTTTTGGGGTTCTGTCACTGGACTCTTTGGCACAAGGAGGGACCCCTTTGCTACAACCCGGTCAGCAAGACCTGCTCCAAGAGGACAAGACAGTAGGGTTGGGAACATCCTCTAAAATGTGAGAGAAAGTGATTGTTTCTCCTGTCCACGTACATCCCCAAGAGCCTGAGAAATGTCCTCACTCTTGTTGGGATCCCCGCTAGGGCTGCCTCTCGGAGCTCTCGCACGCCGGGCTTATTGGAGATGACCAGGGCCGTCTGGACACAGCAGGCAGGCTCCTTCCCCAGAGCAATCAGGGCTCCAAGACCTGGGCCTTAGGAGGAAAGACCAGACAAATCAGACCTTTCAAAGCAAGGTGGAATTGTGTTGTCGAGGAAATGTTTATAATTTGACTTGAACATTCTTTTTCTCTGCTTCCCCAATTGTGAAAAAATGCAAATATTTAAACATCAAGGTCTCAGTTAAATCACTACTTCTCTAGGAGCTGCTTAGGCTTCGGCAGACCCTGGCTTCTTTTTAAAAAAAGAGTTTTTTGTTATCAAGTAGTAGACTGTTTACTGGTAAAGTCAGGGGCTATGGAATTGCCTTATAAGCTACCTCTCCCACTGCCAAATCTGACAAAAGTACTTGATGAAGAAGTAAATAGGGAAAATAAGCTGTCACCTGTTGATTGTCATCGTGCGGCATAGGAGAAAATGTATCCCAGAAATTCCCAGACACATTCCATCTCCATGGGAAACATGGGAAGAAAATCCACGTAGATGGGAATCTGGCAGTGATGGCTTTTTCCAAATCTACTGCCCAACTTTTCTGAATAACTCCCCCTCTCTCTGTTTTTAAGATGAGTGAGATGGACAAGTTCATCATTTCCCTGTGTGCTTGAGGTTTATGGGTGTTGTGAACATTACCCAAATAAGAAAACTTTCCCTTCAGATCGTCTAGGAAGACATGGAGGTACAACTCACAAGGATCATTAGTGACCCTCAAATCCTCTCCTAAGGTTCTGAAAGCCTTTCCCTGCAGGAACTGGATTCTCTCCTTGCAGAGAGAGCAAACTCACCTGCTCCAGAGAGAAGAACAGCCACTCTGACTTTGGACTTTGGGGGCCTGTCCTGGAGAGGGGATTCTTCCAGGGCTGTGGCCTCCCTCACCTGACCGTGGCCTGTCCTCAAAGCAGTTGACAGATTCTTGACCTCGAACCGAGAAGCACCTTCCTACAGGTGAGGGAGACAGAAGAGACAAAATGTGGACAAGAGTAGAATTAGACTCCCTGAGCTGGATCTTTTGGCCTAGGAAAATCCCTGATCTTGGAAGGTCCATGCTAATAAGTTACCCAGAAAAGCGGAATCCCTTTCCGGTTATGTTAAAAGCCAGATGCCTGTGCAATCTGTTTGTTGTTGAGGTCACTGAGTAAAAAAATGTCTGTGTACTTGGTGGATTAATACCTTGTGATGGCCCAAGCCAGACTGGCTGCCTCACATAAAAAGGAGAAGTTACCAGAGCTTGTTGTTGGGTAGGGATCGTCTCTATCTGTTGCCGAATTGTACTCTCCAAGCGCTTGGTACAGCGCTCTGCATACAGTAAGCGCTCGATAAATACGATTGAATGAATGAATTCCTCGGGACCCTTCTCAGAGGGAAAGCTGGAGCATCAGCGGGAGGATAACCAATTATACGGAAGGAAATGGACGAGGCAGCTGGGGTCTATGGAGAAAAGCCCCGGGGCCAGGAGGAGAGGGCCTCACGGGGAAGAACATTTAGAACTGACGTTGACCAGGAGGGAGAACCTCTGGAGAAGGACCCTTGGAAGGTGTGCCCTCCCGGGAACGGCTAAAGAAAAGGTAGCCATGTCTAAGGGTTGGGAACCTCGGGTTTCAGCTAGGAATCAGTCTGCTCATTCATAGGCCTTCACGATCATGGGGAAGGACTGAGCATTTGACCTCCCCAGTCTTAGGGTGCCGCTGGCCTGCAGGGGCCGAGGCCGGACGGCCGAATCTCAGATGCTTCCTGTGCCTTTCGGGGGGAACCAAATGGAGCCACGGGGTGCTCGCAATGTTCTACAGGGGTGTAAATAACACTGTGGACACACGGATTGTGGGGTAAGCACGAGGCCACAGCACTTAAACTGTGACTGATACAACTCATCCACATCTCTGAGTCTGGAAGTTTCAACCCTAGCAGATTGGCATGAACATCCAACTACGTGGGTTGAGCAAATAGTCAAAGCGGTACCCTGAGAGACCCCTCTTGATATAGAGGTTTTAGCACCCATCCTGGACCATCCCTGATTAGCAATCTTTTGTAATAAAAAGGAACAGTAACTTGCATGGCGGGGCACCACGCTGCCAATGAGCCAGGCCTCCTCCTCGTGCCGTTGAACTTCCCGCAGCACCTGCTCCGCCAGGTCCTCCTGGACCACGAGGATGGCCCCGATGCCGCAGTTAAAGTTCCGAGCCATCTCGTCTTCCGAGAGGCGCCCCTGGTACTGCAGCCATGAGAAGACGGTGGGGATCCGCCAGCGTCGAGCATCTGAAAAGAGGTGAACAGTTCAGCAAATTCATTTATTCATTCAATCGTTATTTCTTCAAAAGCAAGAGTTTGAGGTTGAATCCTTTACTCTGCTTCGTGACCAACTAATAACAGAAGAAGCAGTACTCAAATTTATCCCGTTTTGGATGCGAAAACACACAAATGTTAACAATGCGATTTCTGGGAAGTGGAAGTGGGACAGGCTGCCTGTTCTGAGCTCCCCGCTTCTCTCCCCATTTAGAACCTTTTGAGGGACCATCCTCACCCAACTGAACCCCCAGCTTGTCAGGGAGGACCCTGGGGATGTTTTCCAGCAGTCCCCCTCCAGTGATGTGGGCCAGAGCCTTGACGCGTCCTGAACGCAGGACTGGTAGCAGCGGGCGGCAGTAGATTCGGGTCGGGGTCAGCAGCAGCTGCCCTGTAGGAGTGGGAAATAGAGGGAGATGAACATATTGAGCCTACTTGCACATAAAGTTACTGGGAGAAGAATGGAGTTCTCAATACATCCCTTCCTATAAAATAACCTGCCCTGAAGCGTCTTCGTACAATGTACGCTCGATCACCATGCCAATGAAAGGGAAAGTGGTGCAAAAAATGCAAAATAGTTCATTCCAACCCAGGGAGGCAGCCTGACCCCAACGGGATGATAGGAGACAAAGATTTCCTGAGAGAAAGTGCCCTTAATACAGTGTTCTGCAGAGAGCAAGTGCTCAATCGATACCATCCATTGACTGATTATAGGGTGGAGGAGAGTGAAAAGAAGGAGGGGGATGAAAATGTGGAAATCTACAGAGCGTGTTCCACTCGCAGATAATCGACAGTGGGCCGAAGGAAGATGGGGAGGGAGAGAGATGGCTTTCCAGCAGCTAAAGGCCCGGGCCACCAGTTGGCCGCCACTCCCAGAGCGCTCACTCACTGGGCTGCCGCTCGAGAGCACCTGAGCGGAGTTGGGCTGGAGTCCCGTCATTTACCCAGAGTCTGGCCCCGACATGCACTAGGGGCCGGGGAGGAGAGGCAGAGGGACGACACCTCCACAAGCTTCCTCACGAGGCCGAACCCACTGCAGTGAAGCCCGGAAGAAGCCACTCCGATGACCACGTCCCCGGCAACGATGCTCTCTGTCTGGGGAAGCAGCTGACCGCGTTCCACGGCTCCCACGGCAAAACCCACCGGCTCAAACTCCCCAGGTGAGTGGGTGCCAGGCTCTTCAGACATTTCACCTCCTAGGAGTAGACAGGGGAGAGGAAAATGTCACCAGTCCTGCTTAGGGGAATAACACCCGACTCATCTTTAGTAAACCCAGATCTGCCTTAGGGAGAGAAAGAGAGAGCGGGTGTGTTTATGGTATTTAAGTGCTTATTACATGCAAGGCACTGTACTAAGTACTGGGGTAGATCCAAGCTAATGAGGTTGGCCACAGTCTCTGTCCCACATGGGGCTCACAGTCTTAATCCCCATTTTACAGATGAGGTAACCGAGACCCAGAGAAGTGAAGTGATTTGCCCAAGGTCACACGGCAGATATGTGGCGGAGCTAGGATAAGAACCTTCGGACTCCCAGGCTCTGAGGGTTTACTGTAGTAAGTGCTTGGGAGAGTACAGTTAGTAGAGGCTTCATAAGGAGCAAAATTATTATATATGTATATAATAATGATGGTACTTGATAAGCACTTACTATGTGCAAAGCACTGTTCTACGCGCTGGGGGGATACAAGGTGATCAGGTTGTCCCACGTGGGGCTCATAGTTTTAATCCCCATTTTACAGATGAGGTAACAGGCACAGAGAAGGTAAGCAATATGCCCAAAGTCACACAGCTGACAATTGGTGGAGCCGGGATTAGAACCCATGACCTCTGACTCTCAGACTTGGATGAATAGTACATGGCAGGTTTTCCTGGCTGTAGTGGTTATTTGAAACTGCATCTAATAATAATAATAACTGTGGTTGTGACGTGCTTATTACGTGCCAAGTACTGTACTAAGCCCTGGGCAGTATAAGCAGATCAGAGTCCATTTCTTACAGGGGACTTAAAATCTAAGTCTTGACTAAGTATTCATTTCATCGGAGGAAAACCAATACTCAGGCAATAATGTGCCCAACAATAGATCAAACTAAAACTATTTGCTCACTGGCTCCAGGCCTCTACCCCAGCTGTCAATCAGGGCTTATTCATTCATTCAATGATATTTATTGAGCACTTTCTGTGTGCAGAGCACTGTACTAAGCACTTAGGAGAGTACAATATTACAATTAACAGTCATTCCTGCCCACCACAAGCTTTCAGGCTAGAGGGGGAGACCTCAACCTCCACACTCAACTCTCCCACTTCTGACCCATTTCCCAGGCTATTTCCACCTCCTGAAGTTGTCCCCCGACAAATGCAGTCTTCCCATCCATCAAAACTCTCCCCATTGCTGAGAACCCCACTTTCTGCAAGACGCTTTCCCACATGATCTCTCCACACTCTGTCCAGCTCCCATCCCACCCACGGCTACCTCAGGCCGCATGTCTAAACCTGTGTATCTAAGCCAAAATTCCTATTAAAATATCCTTGCACTTTTTCTAATTGTACATTCAGGTTCCTAGATTTACTTGCCTCCCCACAGTAGACTGAATTTTTTTTTATGGTATTAAGTGATTACCATGTGCCAGGCACTGTACTAAGCACAGATACAAGATACAAGTAGATACAGACCCTGATGCACTTGGGGCTCACAGTCTTAATCCCCATTTTACAGATGAGGTAACTGAGACCCAGCGAAGGGAAGCGACTCGTCCAAGGTCACATAAACAAATGGTGGTGGAGCCGGGATTAGTACCCAGGTCCTTCTGACTCCCAGGCCCGTGCTCTCTCCACAGGCCACACTGCTTCCAGGAGAGGGCCCTGGTCTTAATCTTCTTTCATAAATTTCCTCCAGGCCCATAAAGTGCTTTGTTGAAAGAATATGAAGCCGACGCTAAAGGTGATAATGCCAGGTAGAGAAGAAAAGAGCAGCTAAACCCTGAGGAATGGTAGCCATTAAAGGCCTCTGAACCCTTTCCTGCTGTCTGTGTGTGTGAATGATGCAGTGCAGGTCCTCACCACTTCAAGCAACTCGGGCACCATCGTTGGGCTTGGTCAGCCTGGCCGGCACTGACAGACTGGTCCAGAAAAGAACAGGGAAGGCCCTTCATCCACACCCCAGGACGCCAGCGCCGAAGCGGGTTAAATCCCAACCCACTAATAAGTCCATGTGAAAATCGTGTCAAAAGGTAGGAAATTTAAAATGGCAGTTCTTATGGTTGCCGGTGCTCTTACCCAGGAGTTTGCAGCCTGCCACTTCACAGGCTTCTCTGAGGCCAACGTGGATCTCTTCCCTGATTCTCACCCCAAGCTTTCCTTGGGTCAGATGGCAGAGGAAGAAGAGGGGCTCTGCTCCCTGGGCCAGAACATCGTTGACACACGCGGCCACCACATCGTGACCTATGGTGTCGTGTTTATTACACAGCTGGGCAATCTGCAGAGAAACAGAGACAGAGCACATTTAAGCAAATGCAGAGAAAACTCTTGCGTGTTCTGAATATAAACAGTCAGTAATATTTCTCGAGCACCTACTGTGTGCAGAGCTCTATACTGTCTCATTCAGAAATATCACAACCATGGAAAACATGCAATTTAGTAATTTAGTCCCCTCTCGATTATCCCTGGGAGGATTATCCATTCTGTGAACTCTGCAGATTTTTTTTCTTCTCTCCCCAGAAGGAAGCTGCCTTCACTCTGACCTCCATCATTTAAACTCTTACTGTCCTCAACAGTGTTCTCTTTTCCCATAGATACTAAACTGGTGATGGAGATCCTTATTAGGATAATAATGATGATGATGATGGTTCTTGCTAAATGCTTACTATGTGCCAAGCACTGTTCTGAGCACTAGGATAGATACAAGCTAATCAGGTTAGATGCAGTGTCTGTCCCACATGGGGCTCACAGTCTTAATCCCTATTTTACAGTTGAGGGACCCAAGACCCAGAGAACTGAAGTGACTCAAGGTCACACAGCAGACACGTGGCAGAACCGGGATTAGAACCCAGGTCCTCCGACTCCCAGGCCCGTGCTCTTTCCACTAGGCCGGGCTGCTCCTCAGGCATTCCCCGCTCCTTGACCACGGCTCACGGGAATGTCCTGTTCTGTAACCGCCGACTCCCATCCGTCCCCAGCGATCCTGCTTAGTTGACGATTGAACTTGTGGCCTCCTGGCTTGTGGTTAAGGAAAAATAGCAGGCAGAAATGGGCTGCCGCTCTGGCTCTCTTTAAAAGCCCTTTAAAAGCAGGCCTGCATCTGGTTACCTTGATCTTCGGCCCAATACTTCTGGTTCTTGAGACCAGGACGGGGCTTTGGTAACCAGCCGCCTTCAGCTCGAAGACTCCCGCAAGGACCTCATCCCGGGGTTCTGTCTGCCCATCTGCTGGGAACAAATCCAGAAAGATCACTCACTCAGGGTCCAGAAATGGGACGGAGACCTCAACCTCGGAAAACAGAGAAGCAGCACGACGGGCCTGGGAGCCGGAAGGTCATAGGTTCTAATCCTGGCTCGCCTACTTTCTCTGGGCCTCAGTTACCTAATCTATAAAATGGGGATTAAGATCGGAAGCCCCAGGCGTGACAGGGACTGTGTCCAATCCAATTTGCTTGTATCCACCCCTGTGCTTAGTAGGGTGCCTGACACATAGTAAGCGCTTAACAAATACCACAGTGATGTCTATACATTCCAACCTGTCCGGTTGGAGTTCAGAAAGCCACAACCCATTACAGGTGTTATTTGGTTTTCTAGCTGGCACGGAGTTAGTTTTTAGGGTGACGACACAAGCCGAGCCTGACCTCTTGAAGAAGAATCAGTCGTATTTTTGAGTGCTTACTGTACACAGAGCACTGTGCTAAGCCCTTGGTAGAGTACAGTATAAAAGACCCATCCCCTGTCCACAGTGACGTTCAGAAAAAGTGTATACAGTTAAAGTTCTAGGGTGGTTTATTAGAGAAAACAGAAAGAAATGGAATTTCCTTGCCTCAACAACATCATTGTTGACCTGTTATTGCTTTTGTAGTACTCAGGGCATAAGGTTTAATCAACCAATTAATTAATAATATTTATTGACCGTCTACTGTGTACAGCATGGCCTAGTGGCAAGAGCATGGGCTTGGGAGTCTGAGGTCACGGGTTCTAAACCCGGATCCGCCATTTGTCTGCTGCATGACCTTGGGCAAATCGCTTAACTTCTCTGTGCCTCAGTTTCCTCATCTGTAAAATGGGGATTGAGACTGTGAGCCCCATGTAGGACGGGGACTGTGTCCAACCTGATTGCCTTGTAGTTACCCCAATGCTTAGAACAGTGCTTGGCTCAATAGTAAGTGCTTAACAAATACTGTAATTACTATTATTGTTATTATTGTGAGAGCTCAACCAAATCAGTGGGTTCTTCAAGGACCTTATAGTTTAGCGTGGGAGACAGATAAAAATAAATTACAGATAGGAGGAAGTAAGTGTACGAGGGAGGTTGGGCAAGTCACTTAACTTCTCTGTGCCTCAGTTACCTCATCTGTAAAATGGGGATGAAGACTGTGAGCCCCGCGAGGGACAACCTGATTACCTTTTTTCTACCCCAGTGCTTAGAACGGTGCTTGGTGCATAGTAAGTGCTTAACAAATACCAACATTATTAGTAGTAGTAGTAGTAGTATTAGACCTTAAGCTCTTTGTGGGCAGGGAATGTGTCTTCCAATTTTATTATAGTGTACTCTCCCCAGTGCTCTGCCCACAGTAAGCACTCAGTAAATACGATGGATTGACTAAGGGCTTAGATGGTACAGAGGGCTGAAGTATCAGCTGGGGGTAAGTTTATTCTTGGCCTTGGCAACGTGGGATCAGTTCGGGGCCCTGTCCTCACCTTTCCAGGGTCCGCTTGCAGTTGGTGTTGAAGCTGAGTTGCCACTCTTTAGTGTGCCCAGAGCTCTGCTCTTGCCCTGAATGTCCCTTAAAAGAAGGTCAAACACATTGAGGATATAAGAACACTACTCCCGGGAGACCAGAGAACTCACCAACGCAGCCATTTCGTCTCCGGCATGAGTTGGCCGTGAGGTTCTCTCATTAAAGCAAGCAGATTTTTTGTCTTTGTCGAAGGGCTCCCCACACCTGGCTGTCCCCGACACTCAAACTCAGCACGGAGTTGTCATAGGTGGGGTTCAGTGAGATCTGTTTGCTTTAGAGAGAGGATCCTTATATAAGAAGTGTATACAGTCGATTAAAGTTCCAGGGCATTTTATCGGAGGAGGGACAAAGAGAGATGGAATTTCCTGGCCTAATCATGCTGTTCTGTTAAATACTTTGTAATAAAAAAAAAATCTGTGCCGCAGTCAGTCAGTTGTGTTTATTGAGCACTTACTGTGTGCAGAGCACTGTACTAATCGCTCGGGTGAGTATAATATAACAATAAACAGACACATTCTCTGCCCACAATGAGCTTAGAGTCTAGAGGGTTCTTCAGGCTTCACAGGGGCGAAGAATTCCTCTGAACAGAGAGGAAGCTCTTCCTCCCTCCTTTCTTTTTCTCACCTCACCTCTGCTCCTTCCTCTTTCTACAGGGCATATGGAGAGGGCCAGCCTCTCTGGACCATTTCCTAGGTCATACCAGGATTAGTTCCAGGCCAGAGGGGATATACTCAGAGAGTGGGCTCAGTTCCCGCTCAGGCCAGAGTCAGAAACAAGATAAAGATCCCCCACATACATACACCCCCCCAACTCCCACCCCAGTGACACCTAGGTATTGGCAATCTGATCATTCCCTGTCAGATGCCTACAAATAATAAAGTGAAATACCAGTGTGTAAGTAAACAGGCTCTACAAGTCAAAATCCCTATTGGAACCCAAATGAATGATTTAGATCAAATGGGCATGTATAAAATGATTTATACCCCCATGCATCTATAGTAGTAATATCCTTTTAGTCTGAATAAATATAGCATTTTCTAATCTCAAAAAACAATTCTGAAACTTTGCTGGGTAAAGCAACTTTACCCAAAGAGATCTAAAAATTGAAATTAATGTGTGACCCTCAGCTTCACTTGCCAATAAATGGTATTTATTGAATGCTTCCTATATGCAGAACATTGTACTAAGCGCTTGGGAGAATACACTTAAATAGAGTTGATAGACAATGTTCCCAACCCACAGCAAGCTTACAGTCTAGAGGGAATAGTAATACAGAAGAAGCAGTATGTTCTAGTGGATAGAGCAGGGGCCTGGGATCACAAGGACGTGGGTTCTAATCCCAGCTCCGCCACTTGTCTACTGTGTGATCTTGGGCGAATGACTTCACTCCTCTGGGTCTCAGTTCCCTCATCTGTGAAATGGGGATTAAGAGTGTGAGTCCTAAGTGGGGCGGGGACTGTGTGTCCAACCTGATTAATTTGCATCTTAGTATGGCATTTAGTACAGGACCTGGCACATAGTAAGGGCTTAAATACCATAATTATTATTATAATTATTATTATCTACCCCAGCACTTAGAACAGTGTTTGCCACATAGCACTTAACGAGTACCGTAATTACTATTATTATTACAGATTAATCCAGGCAATCCAAATATCACAGAATACAGACCCAGGAGCCTTCCAAGAAGGGGTGATCTCCCTAAGGCCCTCCGTTCCATCCGCAGCCGGCCGGCCTATATCCCGGCGGAAAGTGGCTCCCGGGAAGCGGATGGCCGATGACGCCTCCCTGGCTCCCGCCAGGGCCGACGCCAGGTCCTCGCCGACGGCCGTGACCACGAGGACTCTGCCACCGTCCGTCACCACGGTCCCGTCCCTCAGGGCCGTACTGGAGTGGAACACCTCCAGGCCCGGACCTCGAGGCTCAAGAAGGCCTGAAGAAAGAGCGGGAGGAGCGGGTCGGATTTCCACAACTTCCATTTCAGGTAGGGAGCCGGAGGGAATCGTCAAGGTAACGAAAAGGATGGAGGATTCCACCCTGCTCTGGAGGGTAAATGAGTTGGGCTTAGTTAACCACAGGAGCGGGAAAGGTTGAAGCAGCGAGAAGCAGTGTGGATAGAGTGCGGGCCTGGAAGTCAGAAGGACCCAGGGCTCTAATCATCAGCTCTCCCACTTGCCTGCTGGGTGACCTCGGGCAAGTCGCTTCACTTCTCCTCAGTTACCTCATCTAGAAAATGGGGATTAAGACTGTAAGCCCCATGTGGGACGTGGACTGTGTCCAACCGGATCAGTTTGTACCTACCCCAGCGTTTAACACAGCGCCTGGCACAAATGCCCTAAAAAGGGGGAATTTCACCATCTACGGGTCCAGGAGAAAATGTTGCAAAGCCCTCCCCCTCTGGCCTTTCTGCAGGCAAGTGGCCTCAGGTAACTTCCACCTTTTTACCCTCCTTTCCTACCCTCCCGAGGGGCTGTCTGCTGAGAAGTGTGGAAGCCAGAGGGTGGCAGCAGAGGAGAAGAATAGCAAGGAACCCCGGCCGGACCCATCGACCGGACCCTCCCCACTGGACAGATGGGCTTGGCAGAGAGCCGGAGACCATCCCCGAGCAGGCCGGGGGCCCCCGGGGCCCAGCTCACTCCAAGGGAGACAGTTACCGGTTATCTCCGAGCCCTTGACGTGATCTCCCGGATAACCTTCGCTGGCTAGGACGAGAGCCACCGCCGCTCGGTCTTCCCGCCACACTGGCACGCGGGCGCGGAGCCGCCCATCCAGGGTGGCCTGGATCACGTCGTAGAGGTCGTTTTGGAGAAGGGGCAGGATTACCTGCGGGAAGGGAAGAAGCCTGCCAGCTCGGGGAAATGTGACCTCCTGACGTCGCCGTCGTCGGAATGCCTGCAGTCCGGAGGCTCGTAGTATGGGAGGGTCAAATAATAATAACTGTTAAGCGCTTACTAGGTGCCAGGCACTGTACTAAGCACCGTGGTGAATACAAGCAAATTGGGTTGGGTACAGTTCCTGTCCCACCTGGGCCTCAGTCTTAATCCCCATTTTACAGTTGAGGTAACTGAGGGCACAGAGGAAATGACTTGCTCAAAGACACGCAGCAGACAAGTGGCAGAGCCAGGACTAGAACCCAGGACCTTCTGCTTCCCAGGCCTGTGATCTATCCAATCTGCCAAGCAGCTTCTTAGCGGTTTTTACTGAGCTCATACTCTGTGCAGGGCACTGTTTTAAGTGCTGGGGAGAGTAAAATAGAGATGGGGGACAGGATCCCCCTCATTTTCAATTGTTGGGAGAGTTTCCTTTCTCATCTCAGAAACATCACAAGTCACTCTTAGGACAGAAATAGCCAAGCAGCAAACTAAATCTTATACCTAGCTCCCCCATTAAGAGAGTGAGCAGGGAACATGTCCGGTGTGTCAGTTACAATAATCGTGGTATTTGTAAAAGCCCTATGTGCACAGCACTGTACTAAGCGCTGGGGTAGATACAAGAGAATCGGGTCCCGCTTGGGGCTCGCAGTCAAAGTAGAAGGGAGAACAGGTATTGAAAGAAGTGACTAGCCCAAGGTGACACAGCAGGTAAGTGGCGGAGCTGGGATTAGAACCCAGGTCCTTCTGACTTTTAGGCCCGGGCTCTATCCACTAACTCACCCTGCTTCTTCTGTATTACCATCTCCTCTAGACTTTTAGCTTGTTGTGGGCTGGGAATGTCTCTGCCAACTCTGCTATAATGTACTCTCACCCGGCCTGCATGTCCTGAGGGCGTGGGCCGAGTTAAAGGCACCGACATCGCCCTCACTCAGGTCTGGAGGCTGCAGGGGAACTGGCTCTTGAGATGTCCCATGGCTGTGATGTGCTTGTGTCTTGAAGGGAGGCCCAGCCCTACCTTCCCATCTGGACCGTACTGGGTCAACCCATGTTGCTACACTTCCACCTGGACAACAGAGGGTGCCTCTGCCCAGGCCGGACTCTTCCCGCTCTTAATAATAATAATAACTATGGTATTAAGCACTATGTGCCAAGCACTGTTCTAAGCACTGGGGTAGGTACAAGGTAATCAGATTGTCCCACATGGTACTCCCGGTATTAATCCCCATTTTACAGATGAGGTAACTGAGGAACAGAGAAATTAAGTGACTCGCCCAAGGTCACACAGCAGACAAGTGGCGGAGTTGGGATTAGTACCCACGACCTCCGACTGCCAAGCCCGGGCTCTTTCCATTAAGCAACACTGCTTCCAAGTCAGACGAATGGCAGTGTCAATGTCAAGGCATCGGGGAAGCCCCGAAATGCCCAACTTGAGCAACTTTAGCCATCCCAGTATCTACCACTCACCTGGCACTCGGGGTCACTGAAGCAGCATTTGAAGTTTAGCACCTTCATCCCACTTTCCGTAAGCATTATTCCCACTTGCAGTATGCCTGAACCAGAAGCAGTGTAACCGAGAAGGGAAAGAGAACTTGCATGTTAATTTCTGAGCTGACAAATGTCCACTCTTTCAGTCTTTTAATGGGCTCTGTAAATTGGAATGGTCAGTGTCATTGTGGACACAAGAGGACATATGTCCACAGATCAGTGGTATTTAGTAAACGCTTGGAGAGGGCAGTTAAGTCAGAGGATACGATCCTTGCCGTCTCGGAGCTTACAATCTAGTGGAGGAGATAAACACAAAATAATTAGAGCGTGGAAGAAAAAGAAAATGGAAAAATTGATGTGTGGATGAGTAAGTGCTTAAATAGCAGGCAGTGTCATTCTTGGTGTTTAGAAGTACTACTCTGTGAGCCAAAGCAGATGACGCGGTTCTTGGGAGGGGAAGAAAAGCATTACAACTACATCAGAAGTACCCCCAAACTTCCCAATAGGGGAAAAATCCAAACAACCTTTATGATTTCCTTACAGGTACCCAACTGATGTGAGGGCTAGTGTATAAATGTCCCAGGGAAGCTGGTCCTTCGCTTTCCACCCCTCCCTCCCATCCTGACCCAACCCTGGGAAGACTTAGGGGGCGGAGAGGATGCGCTCTCCTTTGGAGATGACCCACGGCCTTGATCAGTAGTCTAATTTCAGGGGCAGCCATCACTCACCTATATATGCTGCACCTTCTCGCTTCATGCTGTCAATAATGTGTTGAAGAAAACCACCTCTGAGCTCCTTTAGAACCTCTTCAGAAATCTGCCCGACACCAAATTGTCACATCACATAGAAAATGGTGTGCCAATCAGTCAACCTCTGGCATTCACTGAGCATTACAAGTAACACAAGTGAATGAACAAAACGTCCTGGGGTTTAAGGCTCGAGTTTCAAGCAATAGGTCGGACTGAGTCCCTTCTATGTGCAAAACACTGAATTTAAGAGATTGGAAGAGTCCCTGGCTTCAAGAAATTTGCAATCTTAAGACTGACCCGGACAGACCCAGATTACTTGAACACAGTGATGGGAGAAAGAACAAAACTACAACTAGTAGTAGTATGACTATGGAAAAATTAGTGGGAAAAAATGGTGTATATAAATAGATAAATACATAAGTACTCAAGATGGCTGTGGGGTTAAGATGGGGGAGAGCAAAGAAATCATCAATCAGTGATCATTCTCCCTTCTTCCTCTTTATCCTTCACCTTCAGAGACTCCTTTTCTGAGCGCCTCTACATCTCCCTAGCCAGGATTGCTTAATTAGTTTGTAAGAAGATGGAATTATATAGATTGCCAAGGAGCACTGGGCAGAATAGGGCATGATGACCTATGAATTACAGGTTATGGCGACCAAGGGGAAAATCTCTCAGTGAAATGTGGAGTCGGTTATCAGTCCTTAAAAAGAAAATCAACCCCGGGCTCTACCTTAGGGGCCGGGCAGTAAGCTCCCATCCCCCCGGTGATCGGGCCCAGGTCTCCATCCAGTAGCCGTCTCTGGCTCCGAGCTATCGGCATGGCGACGCTAGCCACACCGTCACTGAAGCAGAAGCACTGGAAGGAAGCAACGACACTCAGTCTTGCTCAGCAGTTTCAGTCAGGGGTAGCGAGCCAGTCCACCCCGCTCCAGCCCCCCAGGAGCTGTCGGGCTGGGGGAGCGTTGGTGACGGAAACCTCCCGTTGTAAATGACGGAAGACCCTCGATTCTGAGACTTCCTCGTCCCTGCCCTTCACGTCCCCCCTGGGGGTAGGGAATGCATCGAGTAAGTAGATGAGCGGGGATGCAGCTCACTGAAAAGTCCAGGCGGAGGGTTTTCTTTTTTTGTCCGCGAGGCCTGTTCATGGCCCAGTTGGCTGCAGCTCGGTGCCTTTGCAGTGGCTCTCCCTGCTAATGAGTAGTGTTTACAGCAAACCGTGTTTATCTTCTATATAGGAGAAACTAATTGTTGAAGCAATAATGATAATCATGGTATTTGGTAAGTGCTTACTTTGTGCCAATCACTGTACTAAGCGCTGGGGTAGGTACAAGATAATCAGGTCCCACATGGGGCTAATAATCTAAATAGGTGGGAAAACAGGCACTGAATCCCCATTTGGCAGATGAGGGCACTGAGGCACAGTGAAGGGAAGTGACTTGCCCAAGGTCACACAGCAGACAAGCGACAGAGTCAGGATTAGAACCCAGGTAATCTGACTCCCAGGATCGCGCTCTTTCCACTAAGCCATGTTACTTCTCTTGAGGATATAATTATTTTCAAAAATGTTATGCATTACTAAACCACTGCCAAAACAGTCCCAAAACTGGCAAAGTCACTGTTGGTATTTCAAAAATATTTCTGCACCAAACATTTTGTTAGAAAGAAACTTATCTTTCCAACTGGGGCAAAATTATTGAAGCAAAGTGGATCGACTTACAGATATCTCTTCTCCTTTAAGAAGTTCTTCAACCATCACTACTCCTTCAGATTCTCCAAAGACATCACTCTACAAGAAAATGTTTTTTGTTAAAAATTACTGGTGGCAATCTCTTTTTAGAATCTGTTCTCCCTTTTGGCAATATATTATTTGTTAATTCCCATTTCATGCCTCTAATGGCACCAGACTGGCCAACCTTTGTTATTTTTAATTTGATTGAACTTTCTATTGATAGGAGTTTTCACAGTTATTTTTCCTGGTGATTGCTCATATAATTCTGGAGAAATCCATACCAAATACTAGTATGGGAAGCAGTGGGACCTGGTGGATAGAGCACGGGCCTGGGAATGCGAAGGACCTGGCTTTTAATCCCGGCTCCGCCACTAGTCTGTTATTTGACCTTGGGCAAATCACTTCACTTCTCTGGGCCTCAGTTACCTCATCTGTAAAATGGGGATTAAGATTTGAGTCTCATGTGGGACAGGGACTCCGTCCAACCCAATTTGCTCGTATCCACCCCGGCGGTTAGTACAGCGCCTGGCACTTAGTGAGTGCTTAACAAATACCACAGTCACCATCACCATAATCAGAGCAAAATTATAGTACTAACTTGGCTTTTGCCAAGATCATTCAGTCCTTATGTGTCTGGCACCAGTCCTCTCGCCCCTTTTTTATTTTTAGATTGGGAGGCCCCAAGAGCCAGGGACCATGTCCAAGTCCCACCTGTGGATTCTTTCCCAGATTTTAGTACAGTGCTCTGCACACAATAAGAACTTAAACTGAATTTCTACCATAACATTTATGGGAATTCTTAACTATTCCGTTATTTTTAGTGCTTTTTATAGCTCAGGAAATAAATGAAACAGTCTGCTAGAGCAGCAGCATCTGTTTCCTTATTACCCTATTTTAAAAATCAGTTGAATTGCAATTATTGTGAAGAGCTAAAACTATGGTCATGTGAAGTTTAAGGAACAGGAAAAGACCGCATTGTTTCGAAATGACTTTACAAGGTTAACGGATCTTAGTATGATCTTCGGCTTCCCTAGCACGTTGTTTCAATCTCAAAACCTTTCTCAGAAATATCAATTAATGATCAGACGGGTCTTGGCTTCTCTTGCATATTCAATTAGAATGGCTTTGCTAGAAATTAATCCCACATATTTAATATCTTGCCTGTGGAATCTCGGCTTTGGGGTTCCCAGCTTGCTAGGACATTTTTCCCTTATACAGTTTGTCTTAGATAGCTTCCTCAAAGCCTATTTACTTGCAGTAGACAGGTCAAATGAGATGCAGAACTAGTAACAATATTTATTGAGCACCCACTATGCACTGTACTAAGCAGATGCAACAGGATTGCCTGTTACAGGCTGCCGTTATTACCTTTTACAATTTTCCCTCACACTGGGGCTCTTTCTCCGAATCAGCTAGTCAATCTGAGCGCTTAGTGTGTGCAGAACACTGTCCTAAGCACTGGAGAGAGTACAATATAACAATAGACACATTCCCTGCTTAGTCTAGAGAGCATGGAAGCAGCATTGTGTAGTGGATAGAGTATGGGCCTGGGAGTCGGAAGGTTATGGGTTCAAATTCTGGCTCCACCACTTGTCTGCTGTGTGGCCATGGGCAAGTCACTTGACTTTTCTCTGCCTCAGTTACCTCATCTGTTAAATGGGGATTAAGACTGACTGAAAACCCTATGCGGAATAGGGACTGCATCCAATCCGATCTGCTTGTATCCACCCCAGCACTTAAGTACAGTGCTTGGCACATAGTAAGCGCTTAACAAATACCATAATTATTATTTAGAGGGGGAGACAGTCTCCAGGAAGCCTTCCCAAAGAAAGTGTCCGGCTTTTGTCTCATAAAAGCAACATTTTCAAAACACTGCATCTCTGCGCCTCAAATAGTGTCTGAATCCGGAGCAACCCACCTGCATCAGCTCCCGTGCTACCTGGCAGGCCTCTTCTCTACTAGCAGCCACGATGACCCGGGCATCTCTGGCACACGGGCCGCCGGTCTTCACCACCAGGGCAGGGAATTCGGTGCCCACTCTAGAAGTTAGTACAGGCTGCATCACCATCTGGATCGCCAAAAGCTGCCAAGCAGAGGGAGAGAGCTTCTTCGGACAGAAGAGAAGGCTCCAGGGAGGATTCAGCAAATCTGGAATAAGATCCTAACCCCTAAGCTCTGCCCTGGCAGACTCGAATAAGAAGAGAAGTAGTAATAATTCTGGTGTTTGTTTAGGACCACTGTGTGCCAAGCACTGTACTCAGAGTAGAAGCAATACAGTCCTCCTCACATGGGGAGGAGAACAGGCATTGAATCTCCATTTTACAGATTGAGGATTCTGAGGGCCAGAGCGGTGAAGTGACTTGCCCAGGGTCACCCAACAGGCAAGTGGCAGGGGTGGGATTAGAACCCAGAATCCTTAGCCATGTGCTCTTCTTTCCACTAGGCCTCGCTGCTTCCTCTGATGATGATGATAATAAAGAAACCCTGCCTCTGGTTTCCTGAATCTCAAACCTCAGGATGTGGCAGCAGGAGGGCACTGGCTACTCCCAATACTACATCGAGGAGCTCTCAGGTACCTCATTTCCCTTGGGTAACCAATGTGCCTTAGCCTGGACCTGGGACTCTGGAGGACCTGAGTCCTAATCCCGGGTCTGCCACGTGTCTGTTATGTGACCTAGGGCAAGTCGCTTCGCTTCTCTGGGCCTCAGTTTCCTCATCTGTAAAATGGAGATTAACACTGTGAACCACATGTGGGACAGGGACTGTGTCCAACATAATTACCTCCTATCTACCCCAGTGCTTAGAACAGTGCTTGGCAGGGAGTAAGTGCTTAACAAGTACTATAATTATTATTAGGGCCCCAGACCTGAGGGTTCAGAGACTCAATCCATCCCGTGAATTGCGCCTGGCAGCCAGTCCCAGCCCACAGGTGCAAACTCCCCATGTAATTCACACCTCTGCCCCTGACCAAAGCGATAGGAAGGGAAGGTGATCCTGGTTGGAGAGAGGAAGCAGTTCACCTGCCGATGAAATCGCAGGCCTCGTGCGAGTCGGTGAACGCTTTCCACCGGGCAGTCGGGATCCCGTGCCGGTCCATAAACTCCTTAGCGAACTTTTTGCTGGCCTCCAGCCGCGCTGCCTTCGCAGTGGGCCCGAAACATCTCACCCCAGCTGCCGTCAGGTCATCCACAATCCCTGTGGAGACAGACAAGATTGCAAATCCCCTCGGGAGATTTCTTCTGGTCACAGAGAGGGGCAAGTCACTTCTCCCTGCCTGTTACTTCATCTGCAAAATGGGGATTGAGACTGTGAGCCCCATGTGGGACGGGGACTGTGTCCAACCTGATTTTCTTGTATCCACCCCAGTGCTTAGTTCAGTAACTGGCACCTAATAAGCACTTAACAAATACCACTATTATTATTATTAACAATCATAATAATAACATATCATTAGCCACCATTTGCTCCAGTTTACCAGCAGCAAGAAGGGACCCTGATCCAACGACTACAAGTCCTATGTTATGGTCTTTGCAGAACTGTGCCAGGATGGTGTGGTTGCTGGCCAACACAGCTAGGAAGAAAGACATAGAGAGAAAATGAGAATATATGTATCAATAGTGCAGATTTGTCCTCCATCCACTTTGGAATATAACAAAATTGGAAGCAAACAGAAAGAAAACCAAAATCGTCACTGGCTTCAAAGCATTAGCAAGTGTAAAAGGCAGAACCCACAGCAAATCTGGGGTATTTGAATGATACTTGTCAGTAAAATAGGCTCATACCACTAAGGGCTCTTCACAGACCCCCAAACCCTAAGCTAGACTAGTATAGTATTGACTTACAGAGGGATAATGAGGAAAATAAGTTTCCAGGGCTCATCATGGGCAGGAAATGTATCTACCAACTCTGTTCTATTGTAATCAATAAATCAATTATATTTATTGAGTGTTTACTGTGGGCAGAGCACTGTACTGTACTCTCCCAAGCGCTTAATACAGTTCTCTTGGAGGAGGTGCTTATACGGGTCGGGTTTCTTTAATGTAAAGGCGTTGTTTTCAGTGATGTTCCTTGAGGGCAGTGATTGTATCTCCTAATTATATTACATGCTCCCAACTGCTTAGTATAGTGCTCTGCCCTTAGTAGACGCCCAGTCGGTATTAATGAATGATTAAAATTTTCCATGTCTTTTTATTACTTTTGCTCTGCATTCAGAGTCCTCTCCCTCCCTCCTCCCACTCTCCTTAAACTGTTCAATCAATCATTCAATCAAAGATATTTATTGAACACTTCCTAGGTGCAGAGCACTACACTGAGCACTTGGGAGAGTACAATGTAACAGAGTGAGTAGCCAGGTTCCCTTTCCACAAGGAGCTTGCAGTTTAGAGGACTGTAACTTGCCAGTTGTAACTCGAACTTCTCAGCTAAGAGGAAAAAGGCGAGGGATCACAGGACTTGCAACTTGGGGTACCAGATAGAGGCTGCTGAATAGCTCGAGTCTAGGAGGAGGCGTGAAGGAAAACATTTTAGTGACCATCTGGGTGAGTTCATCTTACTTTCCCTAAGAAACGCAATTACCCGTTCTTTTTCGATGATGATCTCCTATCTACCTCAGCACTTGGAACAGTGCTTGACACACAGTCAGCACTTTAGAAATGCCATCTCCTCCTTGTTTAAATCCACACTGCCAATCGCCAAAGGGGGTTATCGTCTGCTTCCTTCATTTACCTGAATTGGTGATTTTCCCAGCATCGGCTGTTCCAGCGTTCCCTGGGGCGACCAATACTTGCTTGACATGAGGTGACTGGGCCAGCTTCCAAGCGAGAGTGTGCTCTCTGCCCCCATTTCCAATCACAAGCACCCGGGCTGACATCACCTGGAAGGTAATAATAATAATAATTGTGATATTTGTTGAGCGCTTACTATGTGCCAGGCTCTCTTTTAAGCTCTGGGGTAGATAGAAGATAATTAGGTTGGACACAGTCCCTGTCCCACACAGCACTCACAGTCTTCATCCTTATGTTACAGATGAGGGAACTGAGACCGAGAGAAGTGAAGGGACTTGCCCATGGTCACACAGCAGACAAGTGGCGGAATCGGGATTAGAACTCAGGTCCTTCTGACACCCAGGACTGTGCTCTAACCACGGGCTATGCTGCTTTTCAGCCTGGGGAATTCATTCAATAGTATTTATTGAGTGCTAACTATGTGCAGAGTACTGTACTAAGCGCTTGTACAGTTAGGCAACAGATAGAGACAATCCCTGCCCAGTGACGGGCTCACATTCCCCAGTCAGTCAATCGATCATATTTATGGAGAGCTTACCACATGCAGAGTACTGTACTAAGTGCGTGGGAGAGTAGTATGTAACAGAGTTGGTCCAACATGGTCATCTCCCAATCATGTGAAAGGCCGCAGTGAATTCGTGATTTGGAGTTTTCTCCCAAATGTTGGGGTAAAGTCTCTTCTCTACATTCATTCATTCACATATTCAAATTTGCTGAGAACCTGCTGTGTTTGCAGCAGTATTGTGGGAACTGAGGGAAATTGCAAAAGGGGAAAGAAAACCATCTCTGCCACCCAGATGCTTGCACTCTCACGGTGAATTGAGGAATAAGGCAGACAAAACACACAAATTTGACATTACACCTTGAGCTCTGGGTAATCTACAGAGTGTGGTGAAAAACAATGTTTTTCATACCAGTTGCCAATTAGCCTAACAGGGCAACAGAAATGTCAAACGGAAAAACTGTCGCTGAGTTTAACCTTTTCAAAAGAGGCTGAGTTAAGCGCGATGAGGTATAAGGTTTTTTAAGAGTGCTGCAAACGGCCCAGGCTCCTTACCAGTGCAGCTTTACTGAGTGCAACTCAGGGCTTGGAAATTTCAACAGAAGCACCTGTCACATTTTCTGGCTACAGAAGCTTTTTTTTTAAAGCCTGGCATTCCGGACAACGCAACCCGACTGTCCCCTAAATCAATCGGTGGTATTTATTGAGTGCTTACGGTGTGCAGAGCCCTGTACTAGATGCTTGGAAGAGTACAGTATGGCCCTTCTGTCTCTGGGAATCTTGGAGTTTCGGGATCAAGCTGCAGAAGTAGATCTTGGCTGATCCAAAGACTCAAGGAGAGTGCCAGTGGGTGGCAGTCATTCAAGCGCTTAGAACAGTGCTTGGCACATAGTAAGCGCTTAACAAATACCGTCATTATTATTCAAACAAAAGTCAGAAAGCAAGAAAAGTACAAGAACACTGGCGAGGGCATCAGGAAGCAATGGGAGGTGTCATGGCCATCAGCTTCTCAGACCTGAGTCTTCTCCCTCCTCCATTTACAAGCCCTTAAATTTGGGAATCCATAAGGGACCCATTAGTGAAAGACCACGCTAGCTGTGGAGAGGCTAATATTAATAATAATAATGG